>NC_133576.1:18493155-19201295 GCF_964106895.1 Numenius arquata | reverse complement strand
AAATCTTCTATGGAAAAAACATGAACCCCCCTCTCCTCCTCTAGCCTCCCATAAAATTCAGCTCAGTAGAAAATTATAAGAGAATTATGTGTAGAAGTATTTCAGCTCCCCAGCTTCCTAAGGGAACTACTTACTCAAGAACTTCCAGGCTCTCCGTTACCTGCCAGTATGGGTGAATGAAAGCTAGAAATGTGGGAGCAGTGATGGAGACAAGAAGTTCCCCGCTTGGGTTCGGGTGCAACTGAGCTTGCAAAACAGCACACTGCCGGACTCGGAGCTTGGAGGTGAAGACTCCCCAGCTCTCTCAAGGGATCTCTGACCCTGATTGACATGCCTTACCCACCTCCAGAAATTTAGATTATTACAGAAATCCAGAAATTATTAGAATTCCTATGCTGAATTGCTACAATGGCTTACAGAAGAATTATTTTTTGTTACTGGGGATATTGACTTGATCCTGTGCATTTTTTTTTAACCACAGGGAAAAATAGAAGGACCATGATTAATAAAAAAGGATTCAGCATTATGCTATTCTCCTTCCTTTGTGCATTTCATGTATACCCACAGTCTAACTGACCATCTACTCACCTTCCCAACTGTATTGAAAAAGGTTCATTTTCTTTATTGCCTTATATACATAAAATCCCCTGCTCTGCTTCCTTACTCCACTGGTTTTCCCACTTGCCATCTGTCTAATCTATATCTTTTCCTTAAGCTGAAAGCTCTTTGGAAAGAAGAGAGCTTGTCTTTCATAAATATATTTTGATGCCTAATAAACAGCTTTATTCCTTTTCTATAGCTGTTGGTAAATAGAGTGCACAACTAAAAATTACACTGTTTTTAGGTTTTCTACTGACTAATTTTTACGACTTGCAAAAGCAAGTTTAATCTTGATTAAATGGAGTGTGCTCAAGTATAGTTAAGATGCAATCACCTAAGACTGGTTGACTGATTAGGTGAGAAAATAGGGAGAGGAGGGGCTGGCTCACTTTGAATCCTTTTTTTTTTTTTTTTTCTATTAAGAATACTTTAATACCTTGTAAACACCTAACTTTTCACAGAAATCAGAAAATAGAAAACAACACCTATTCAATGTAAAACTCAGCCTGGATTTCTAGTAAACATGACAGGTAGTTACATGAAGATTAAGTCTCAATTTTATGCACAGAACAAGTGTTCTTGAACAAAGTTTCCAATACCCTATCCACAAAAGTTGGCAGTTCCACCATCCCTTTGTGGTGACAGCCTTGAGCTTACCTATAATTAATATAAATCAGGTACATGCATAATGCTTTTTCCCAGGCATCATTCATTCCTTATCATACATTACTTGCTCCCCTGGTTCTCTTTAGGTTCAGCCCCATGCCCTAAGTCCCGTTGCACGCCAGGAACAGACACTGACTAGCAGTGATCACTGCAAATTATTATTCCTCAGACATAGTCTGCTCTTAAGCTGGCCTGGAGATCTCAGAGAACAGTACTGGAGTCCTGGACAAAGCAGACATGTTGTTAGGCCCACAGTAAAGCTTCCTCAGGTGCCAAGGAGTTGAATGCCTTTTTTGTTTCAATACCATGAAAGAGGAAAGACATCCATGCACAGAAAGCAAATGCGTATTGCATGTTTGCAAAGCTATAGAAACTGGTGAACATAAAAAAAAAACAAGCCCCTACATATAATGTTACAGCCACTTACTAGTGAGATTAGACCCAAAGCTTTTCCTCCCCTCCAGTACTTTACTGATAAGCTCACGCACACACTTCACGCACTAAAGGTTGGAGATCTAATTCTACAAGATCCTGCACATGAGGTTACATGCACAGATGATAAGATGGATGTTCATCTTTCTCTTTATATCCCAAAACACTGGGGGAGGCTATGTCCAACTAAGGGTCAGCTTTCCCATTGTAACAAAAATTTTCTATACCAAAAACCACCTAGAAAGAATTTTAATTACTCATTGCTGTTTCACTTAATGCCATGGCAGGTGATACCACTTATGGTGATCTTAACATTTCCAAAACAGGATAGCAAAGTCAATAGTTTGGAGGCTTAATGAAATAAATACTCCTGCCCCTCTCATCTACTGACTTGCTCCTATGGAAATGCTACTATATCTTGAGCATAGCCCATGACAACCATCATCTGCCCAGACAGTAATCAGAGGTTCATAGATTCATAGATTCATAGATTGGTCCAGGCCGGAAGGGACCTCCAAAGGTCATCTAGTCCGACCTTCCCGCAGTCAGCAGGGACACCCCCTACTAGACCAGGTTGCCCAGGGCCTCGTCGAGCTTCACCTTGAATATCTCAAGGGAAGGGGCCTCAACCACCTCCCTGGGCAACCTGTTCCAGTGTTCCACCACCCTCATAGTAAAGAATTTTTTCCTAATATCCAATCTAAATCTCCCCTTCTCCAGCTTAAAACCATTGCCCCTCGTCCTGTCCCTGCAGGCCTTTGTAAACAGAGCCTCCCCAGCCTTCCTGTAGGCCCCCCTCAGGTACTGGAAGGCCGCTATGAGGTCTCCCCGGAGCCTCCTTTTCTCCAAGCTAAACAACCCCAGCTCCCTCAGTCTGTCCTCATAGGAGAGGTGCTCCAGCCCCCTGATCATTTTGGTGGCCCTCCTCTGGACCCGCTCCATCAGGTCCATGTCCTTTCTATATTGAGGGGTCCTTTCTATATTGAGGGCTCCAGACCTGCACGCAGTACTCCAGGTGAGGTCTCAGCAGAGCAGAGTAAAGTGGCAGAATCACCTCTCTGGATCTGCTGGCAACACTTCTTTTGATGCAGCCCAGGATGTGATTGGCCTTTTGGGCTGCGAGAGCACATTGCCTGCTCATGTCCAGCTTCTCGTCAATCAGCACCCCCAAGTCCCTTTCCTCAGGGCTGCTTTCTAATACCTCATCCCCCAGTCTGTATTTATACTGAGGATTGTTTCTTCCCAGGTGCAGAATCCTGCACTTGCTTTTGTTGAACCTCGTGAGTTCATCTGGGCCCACCTCTCCAGCCTGTCCAGGTCCCTCTGAATGACATCCCGTCCCTCCGGTGTATCGACAACACCACACAGCTTGGTGTCATCTGCAAACTTGCTGATGGTGCTCTCAATCCCTCTGTCTATGTCTTTGATAAAAATGTTAAACAGTACTGGTCCCAGGACGGACCCTTGAGGGACACCACTAGTCACTGCTCTCCATCTGGACTTAAAGCCATTGAGTACCACCCTCTGGGTGCGACCATTCAGCCAATTCCTTATCCACTGAACCGTCCACCCATCAAACCCGTATCCCTCCAATTTGGCAAGTAGAATGTTGTGAGGAACTGTGTCAAAGGCCTTACAGAAGTCCAGATAGATTACATCCATAGGTCGTCCCTTGTCTACTGACCTAGTCACTTTATCATAGAAGGCCACTAGGTTAGTCAGGCAGGACTTGCCCCTAGTAAAGCCATGTTGGCTGTCCTGAATCATCCCCTGTCCTCCATGTGCCCAAGCATGGCGTCCAGAAGGATCTGTTCCATGATCTTCCCAGGCACAGAGGTTGCCAGTGACAACTGCAGTACCTGGGTAAGTCCTAAATAAATTGCTAAACCATGGTAAGACAGAATGCTCCTTACTGCCAGGCAGCACAGCGTTGAACCTAAGTCTGAACCTTCTTCACACAGTAAACTCTACTTGCTACAGAATGATGTAATGTGATTTCACACTTCATGCAATGGCATAACTGAGGTTAAAATACACGGTTCCTAACTGGCTCTTGCTTATGAGAAGAAACAATCACCCTGGAGTGATACCGGTTTTAGGGCAACCATCTCCTCTCATGTCTCTTGAGTGACATTATGGTATAATCAGTATACCACACTCATAACACTGTTGCAACTCTATTAGCAGAAAGAAGTGTTGCTTTTCGAGGGCTAGAAGAGACTCATCCAATGCAGAAAAGGTACAGAATTTACAATGCACTTAAGCAATATGCACACATACTCAAGCAGGTCAGAGGCTCTCCTATGTAAAGAGAAAGAAAAGCCTACCAAAAAGTTTTCCTATTAATGACTATATATTTTAAAAAATCAAAAGTTGATCCAGCTTAGACGAATACTTGTGGTGTTTTCAGACAGAATGGCTGGCTTCTATATTCATAGTGTTCCAGAAACATTATAAAGTCATTATTTGTAAACATTTCTGAAAAATTTGTAAAGTGGAGAATAGAAGTAAATTATTAGAAGATTACCCATAGCACCTCCATGGCAAAAAGAAAATACACAGTCTTTCCTCTACTTCTGTTTGAAGTGATCTCAAGTTTTGCCTAGATACTGCAGGAAAGTAATGTCTTCTGACTTATGCATGCCCCTCAGGACATCTGTTGTGCTACAGACAAAAGGTGCTTTTTCTGGTGAGCATTTTCAGTGTCAAATCACTGACACAGGCAGGCAGTTTACAGTGCAGTACTTTGAAAGCACATTCTTTCCCATCACTTAAAATATGCATTGATTAGTGATTATTAGTTTTAGTTTCAGTACATTACAGACATCATTTTAGACAATGGTTAGTAGCAACATTACATTTTTTCTGTTTTGTTCTTTTTATTTACAACTGTTGCAGTTTCAGAACTGGATGGTGCCCTTAGACATTGCACTGAGTAAAGGGTGATGCATAAACCATGCTACTTCATAAACAGCCCTCAGAGAAACTACCACTCAGAAAACGCTCACGTTCCCTGTGTAAAAGGCTGTAAGAAGCAGGGCAGTTACCCGGGCAGCAGAAATGAGGGCAGCTTCCTTGTCTCCAAACATCCTGACGGTCCCATTGGTTTTGATTGGGGTTGGCATGTACAAGGGTACATGGGGAAAGGGGCTGCTTTCTCCTTCTTTAAGTTTCTCTCTGGGTATTTGCTTGTAATTGTTTCTGTAACTCCCACCCAGTCAGCAGGATTTATTCATGTTATATGGCTGTGCAGATTCAAGGAAGAAACTTTATTTCTCCATCGAACCTGCATGGCTGAGCTAGGAACAAGACACATCGATGCTACGTTAACTAGTTCTTATTATTAAGAACTTACAATGTTCCCTTTTTCAGAGTGAATGCTGGCAGCATGAACTGTACCATGAGACACATTTTTACAGAGCCTGGTATAATAGTTCAACAGTGACTCACATCTGTAGGGAGTTCTTCTGGTAAGTAAGAGAACAGTAGCATCAGACACAGAAGTACACCTTACAGGCACAGACTACATGCTGTTCTAGTGTCTGCTGTTTGGGCTACATTACTTTAAATATAAACCAGTTTTCTTCATGCAGTTTACAGATATCATATAAAATAAAAATCCTGTTTCACATCTAAAATAAATTTCTAAATGCTTTCCTGAATGTCTTAAAAACAATTACACACATAATTTAGAAATATCCACAATTCCAGAACAGAAAAGTGAGGGCATCCCAAAATTAGACTTGTTTCTATCCCACAGCATCAGTAAAGGTGAAGAGCACAAAAGACAACTTGTAACTTTACTTTTACTAGCTTTCCATACACTTCTCTACACGGCCAAAAAGCTGTCGCAAACCTGACTTTTTTTTTTTTTTTTTTTTAAATTCTTGGCTGCATATGAGTTTAATAAGTAATGTAAATTGGGCAGGCAGGTGACCTTGAGCCAAGTTCCTCTGAGAGAATCTGTAGCAGTGGTATATAGGAAGAAAAATTGTTCTCGGTCTACAAGAAGGTACAAATAATTTACAAGAAAATGGGGCATTTGGAGCCACTGTGAATGGGACCAGCTGTGATTGATCCAGTAGGATCCAGCTAATCCAGTAGCTTATCAGCAATGACAAGAATTCACAGAAATATCAAAAAACTTATCATCATTAAAACCAAATGACCTGTAGAAGCAGAAAGCTTAATCAATAAGACTGATTCCCAAATAGAAGTCACTGGATTTTCACGTGGGCGCTCTCCCATCTTTCTGCCCATTTGAGTTCCTGATAAATTAAAATTGTGACCCCAAAAGATATGTCTCATACCTGCAGTGTTCAGAGGCCTCCCAGCACTCTCCTGAATTTAGCTGCTCTTCCAAGGTCCCTGAAGAAAAAAAAAAAAAAAAAGGGAGAAAAAAAAAAAGTCTAGAAATGAACTGGAGCATAATTCTGAAAAAAAAGCTGAGCAATTTGGCTCAGAACACCCCACATAGTCTCTGATGGCAGGAAAAAAAAAGGTGTCTTTGTATATGACCTCTTCAATAGTCCCTCCTTCAGTAGACAAGGATAATCAGTAATGTCATTAAGTAGTAAGACAGCAGAGCAACATCACAAGCCATATCAAGTGTTTTCCACGCCAGCATACAAAATAAGCATAGGACCAACTTCAATCCAAAATTCATTGTGTTAAAGCTATGTCACAGACCACTTAGATAGCATTTTCAGAAGAGTAAGATTTCTTGCTCGTTCTTCTCCATTAGTGTTATGGGGTCAGATAGGAGTCCAAGATCTAGACTGAATATAACAACTGGGCTAACAGCAGCTAAGGACTATGCTTCAGGGCACTAAGCGAGATTTCCTGTTTTTTAACCAAGATCACCCTAATCAATGGAGTTAGAGAAACTCAGTATTTCCTATCTGATTACCAGTTCTCCCTGACAGATCTTACTTGTGGTTGCAGTATTGATGACACGTCACACACTTGTAACATGACATCCCAACGTTGGTCACTTAAATCACTATTAGGTCTCACAGAAAATTATTTCTCTCCAAGTGGGGCATTGACATTTCCGTGTTAAAGACTCTCACCTTTAGGGGAGTTTCTATCACCAGAGCTATTAACAGTGATCTGGATCTAAATACAGTACTGTATTATCTGCATCCAGATGGCATAAAAATGGAAATTTCTGTAAGATTCAGTCTTGACCTTTGGATGAAAACCATTCTTTCCCTAGTTACTGCCTGAGGTACTCCAAGGTGTTTCTCTTCAAGCATAAAAGAAAAATGGTGATTTATGATTAGCATAAGAGAAAAATAGCTTGGGCACGACTTTATGACAGGGTAAGTCTATTTCTATGCCATTATTCTAATAAATCACAATGTTGCTACCTACTCATCCTTTCATGAGTAACATATCTGGGTGTTATACCTGCACTCGTGTTTCATTCTCCTCTCCCAGATTTTTTATTTTTATATATACAATATATATTTTTATACATGTATATAAAAGTGTATAATGCATATTTCACATGAAATAACCTATATATTCTACAATTCTAAAATGCATACACAGTAATAAACCTAACCCCTTTGTCCTTAAAATATTTTATCTTTGATTTAGAGGTAAAGCTTCTGTTGAATATTTAGAACAGTTTGCTAAGAAGGTAAAACTCATCCTTCTCTGAAATGACAGCACAGAGCATATGTGTCACTTCATTACTACTTCAATACCCTTTTTTGAGGGCTAACCAGTAGCATGAGGTTTACACCAGTTCTCTGCATCGGCTAAAACTGGCAAGGACCTCTTATGAATGCAGGTATGCCTTTCTTGTAACCCCCAGTCTTGCTGTCTCAGACTGTGCTTTAATTTCCCTAGTGGGCTGAGTTGCAAGTGAATTTGGCTTGAAGGAGTGACTAAGAGAATATAAATATGAATAAGGTCATATTCTTTTGGTAAGTGGAGCCATCTGTTGCCACATCTAGAAAAATACGTGTTTGTATTTAAGTCTGTTGATGATATTACTCATCCACTTCTTTTGGTGAGACGCAATACTATAATTCAAGTTTACTACATCCATTGTCTGGATTGGATTTGGAGGGGGATAGGATTTTTTTTGGAGGAGAGAGGGAGGATCCTCACATATTTTTGTGTGTCATGAACTTGTTCCAGCTCCCACCAAAATTTCTACAAGTTTTTTCATAGGTTCCAGCAGCTGTACTTCAGTCCAAATCAGGGTACAAAATTGCATTCTAGGAAAAACTCCTATCAAATGTATTCAATAGGTGTTTTCCTTGCAAGAAGACTATAGGGCTAGCCTTATGCTTATGTTGTAGCTATATCAAACTTATGCGTATGCCATTAGTCGTATCTGCAGGCACCACGCAAGACTCAGTATGCACCACTGTACAATAGGAGTCAAATTATGAAGCTCTTGCACAAGATAAATTTTCTAACAATTTCAATGTATTTTGGGGGGGGGTAAGGTAACCATTTGTTTTTTGCAATTTATCCTTAGATAGCAAAATAATAAAGCATATGCTAAAATCCCAAAGTCTGTTCCTATAGTTAAATATTTAATTTTGCCTCGTTGGATAAACTGTGCATGCTTTAATATTTTGTTGAAGTCACAGGCCTGGAGACAGAGATCATCTAACTAAAGAAAATTAACATGGTTTTATTATTGCAGATACCTTTCACAGGTAACTGAATACAAAGTCTTAATAACAACTACTGTATGATGAAATCCCCCTTTTTTTTTTTATTTTGCAGCAATTACGAGTCTCTACTTACTAAAGGAAATTCAAATGCACAAAAATATGGCCTGTTATATTTGCTTCCATTGTATGATAGTTCATGCTTGTTGTTTGCTAGCCATTTTATTCATTTATTTCCCAAGCATCATATTCTGTTTGCTATCATCATGACTCTATGACTGTGATTATCTAGCAGTAAAACCAAAATTTTGATTAATCGTTGTAGATAAGAGAAACAAATTCAAATGCAAGTTATTTTCTGGCATCTCTTCATTTTATTGAAGAGAAACATGTGAATTCAATTAAATGTATTTAGGACATTTATCTAGTTAATGTGATTCTCAAAGATCATCTGGTATATGTGATAATATATAATCAATATAGCCTGCAAGAGCCAGTCGAAGCTTTGTACAACACAGTCCAGGAGGTCACAGGGATATGCAAGTGTTCATTTGATTTGGTTTAGCTTTTAATGATGTACATCAGTACATCAGCACAGTTATCTTGAAGTCAACTTCACTAGAAAATGTTGTTTTCAGAGCACTGAAAAAAACATTGATGACTTCTGTTAGACTCCGGAGCTGCTGTGTTCAAGTAAAACTTAGATTAATCAGACAGCTGGATAAAAAATCCAAGCCACATCCTAAACAAACCACATCCTTACTAGTAAAAATGTATAATATTTATCATGTGACTTTTCAAAAACCTAGATGCAACAGAGTTTGAAAAGGCTGAAAGGAATTCTTGTCTCCTTTTTTAGAAATGGGGGAAGGTGGCATTAAAAGAGCTTATACCAACTCTTTCAATTTTACATGAAGTGTTAATAACAAATCCGGAGATTTACCATACAACTCAAGACTATGGTATCTACTAAGTGATTCCTGCTAGAGCTAACTGATTGTCATCAGCAGATCTACAGTTTTACAATGGTTTACTTAGCTGGGCTGTTTAAACACATCAACCTTGTTCCTTTTCTCTTTTTTATTTTCATGGTACCATTTTAGAGCCTCACCTTACCTCACTGCTCAAAAAAAGTGCCTGATGTGAAGCCAAAATTTCAGTAGAACAGAAGTTTGTCAGAAACAAAGTACCCCCCAGATTACACATCTGAACACACGTTCTGCTGGACCCTACTAAATAAAGACATTTGCCAAAAGGGTGGAGTAGACTGATGTAGTGTCAAGCTCATTACTGCTGCAGTAGCGCTGAAGATGGATATCGTCATGTTCAACCTTGTATTAGCAACATCCATTATTCAATAAATTATTAAATTAATAGACAGACAGTAACAATGGGCGTATGCTCTCATTTAATTAATTAATGAGAAGGAACTCAACTCATGGTCATCTTATGTCTATAGATTTAATAATTTATGGAATAATAATTTATTGATTCCCCACTATTACTACAGGAGATAGAATTCTATTTCAATAACCATCCATTCTTGTCGGAAGCTGCTATTACCAGGCACTCCGGTGGCTATACGTGCACTAATTGCGAGATGGACTAATCCTTCTGCAACTCCATTCTAAATGCTGGAACTGGAACGCATTACAAAAAAAAAAAAAAAAAATCACCAATACTGAAATAGCCTTACAGCAGCACAGTCACAAAATTGACCTCTAAAGAAATGAATGGATGAAGGGAGTAAACGGTGTTATGTTTCATTAGTTTGAACAGAACTCATTTGGC
The DNA here is from genome assembly GCF_964106895.1 of Numenius arquata. Classification (NCBI taxonomy): domain Eukaryota; kingdom Metazoa; phylum Chordata; class Aves; order Charadriiformes; family Scolopacidae; genus Numenius; species Numenius arquata. The sequence goes on along the minus strand of NC_133576.1, from coordinate 19,191,168 downwards.
TCTTGTTGATTAATTGAACTTTTCTAATTGAATAAAGTGCAGATTTTTAAGAAATATATTTTTGATAGGCATTATCAAAAATGGAATAAAAGCTCTTTTCTAATTAAAAATATTCTTTTTATATTCAATCCTGTGGCTTACACTGCAATATATTTTGATATGGCGTCAAATACACAAATTGGGAAATACTCAGCACAATTATTCATATATAATAGCTATTTTCCTACTTCTGAATTTTATTATTCAAATTATGATAAATTCTCTGAAGACAAATGACACCTCTCCCATCTTTCACTGCACAGAGAAATCTGAAAAGCTAGTTAAAATTTATGATGTTTTTGATTTAATTATACATTTTGGCTGAACTATTTTGGAGTATATAAAGTGATAAGATTTTGCTGGTTGCCAGTTTCACGCTACTTGCTTGAATCTGTAGGGCTGGAGAAGTGAATGAAAAAGTTGGTTTTCCATTCAAAGATACAGTACATCTGGAAATAACATTTAAAGCATGTCACTGAAGTTTCCTCAGAAAGAGGATCCCAACTCATTCTGAAACTTTAAAAAAAGCAAAAAATTGTTTCTCCAAAGAAAGAAGGAAGGATGGATCAGTGCCGTGTAGTATTTGGTGGACAGGTGTAATGGGAACTTAGATGGATTTTATAATGAACTTGGGTCCTGGCCTAAGTAATTTGGAGTGTGGTCTGTTAGCAGGCAGACTTAGGTGATAAGCAATGCAGGCGAGTTAGAAAGCAGCCACCGATAGAAGAAGGAGCCTTATTAAGTTTCTCTTCACTGCAACTCATTTCTGAACAACAAATGCTGCTGCAGGTGAAGTAAATCACAGGAAACTCCACAAATAGAGCAGTTAAAAGCTCGATAGTAGAACCGAAACTCTCCAGAAGCATGGAAGGCAAGTGAAAAAGATTAAAACGCTGCTTCTCTCTTTGTCTGAAAACAGTGGGTGAAAACAGAAAAGAAAAGGGAGTGGTGTTATTTCTCACAATAGTTGACTCTGAAGCACTTGATGATTTTAATAGCTTTCAGTTAACTTGGCAGGAAAAGCTGTATTGAAACTGTATTACAGAATTTTGAAGAGAACTGCGTTCCATGCAAAAGGAAAGGTGAGACACACATTTTTAAATGGAAAATACAAAACGTACAGAAGCCTATCTTGCAATTTTGCAGGTGTTAACTGAGTTCTTTATCAGCAGCTCAGTTGCTGTTGGGATGGGTCTGGGATAAAATCCCCCAGAAATGCTGGAAGACCCAGAATCTTTTGGCACAGCCAACTGAAATTAGCTTTGTAATAGCAGTCATTTAAAGCAAACTGAAGTTTCTGTATTAGTCTAGTCACATTTGAAACAGTGTTTTGACACTGTCACAGTGAGGGAGAACTCGAAATAGTACAGGAAAACATCCTAAGGAAGGAAGACATGGAGAGCTTTTGCCAAAAAGTCAGCTTTTGCCAATAAAACTCCTTCCCACAACATACAAAAGGCGATGAGTGGCAAATAACAGAAGGCAAGGCAAAACTACATATTTAGGGAAAAAAACACCCGAACACATGCAACAACTGCAATAAGTAATAAAGCTTTTCAAGTGGTTGAGAAATAGCACACCATGCAAATGATGGAACAGGTGGACAAGAGAACTGGAGACTTACACAAGAACTGTTCACAGGACAATAATATGGTTCAGTAGAAGATGAATAACCAATAAGGCCTCTATTAATTTTAAATCAACAAGAGTTTTCAATGCAATTCATGTGGCAAATGAAAAAGCATTTATAAAAGCTATAGGTAGGAAGGAATTAGCATGTAGAAGAGGGGGATATCTTACCTCCGTGGATCAGGAGGTGAACAAAGCAGAAGGGCATATAAGGAGCCTCATCCCACACCCCTAGACAAAACCAGAAGTGAATATATCCAGTATTTGGCTAAATAGTATCATGTCTTCAATCTCATCAAGGGACTTAAGCATTGCTGGGAAGGCTAGCCAAAACCCATGATAATTTTAAGGTCCTATTTCCTATAACTGCAAAGCTCTCTGCAGAACAGAGGACAGAGATGGAAATGCCCAGCTTTCCAGGCTGCTAAGAGAATTCATTTATACTGAAAGTCCCAAATGAGGGGAAAAAAGTAATTAAAAATGTGATCACACAATGGTTTGACAGTTTCCCCTTCAGACTTTATCAACAATTTTAGTGCTTTTTACTTACTAGGTTTGATTTCACTGAGAGGCAGTTAACTTTTATTGAAAGGTATACTGAGAAAAACATGCTAAGTTTAGAAGGATAGGAAATGAATTTGCAAGGATTTTGTGTTAAGCAAAAGATCATTAAGACTGGTAGCACCAGGAAAAAATATAATAAAAAATGTACAGAAGTAGGTGTAGATTTGTTGCTAGTGTTGATTGAGAAACAAAACCCCAACACACACCCACCCCTGTAGCTCCCAACTGCTCCATCCTCAAAGGAAAAAAAAGGCAGCAAAACTAAGCAAAAAGTGAAAAGAAAAAAAATGCTCAACCAGCTACCCAAATAAACAACTCAAGAGTTTTCCTGGAGTAATATTGTCCCTCTTTGCAAAAAGGTAGATAAAGAAATAATTGTGCATCCCAAATCTACTTTCATTGTTATTGTTATAACTTATCTCCACAATCCCTGACCGCAGCACACAGTTTAATGGGCAGGAATTTAAGCAGAATGAAGGTATAGACATGTCACCACAGCCATCCAATACTACCCATCTGAAGTATTGATAGAAAATAGTTTCAAAATGTGTGAGTTTTGTAAAAAGGCTGCACAGGCAAACTCTAACTTATATTTAGGTCACACAATTGCAGAGCAATAATAAAGTATGAGTTGGCCTCTGCTGACATTCTCTTCCCCAAAATGGCTTCTGTTAAGTGTTCACATCACAGTCCCTAAAGATATGAAACAGAAAATACCTAGAAAAAAAAACACAGTTGGATTTTGGGGTCCCAGAAATGGCCACAGCTTTCTCAGCAACTCTGTAAAGAGTAATAGACAGAAACACAAGTGAAAGTAAAAGAGAAAGACTGTGGGAGCTGTGAGATTTTCATCCTAACCCTACAGTAGCAAAAAGACATTTTTTCAAAATTCCAATGACACATGAAAATGGGCAAAGAGCTAACTTGTCCTAGGGAAACAGCAACCATAGCAGGCTGGGCCAGCTGAATCCCAGGACACAGCACACCCTAAAAGAATAGTCTGAATCACAGAATCTTCTTGGTTGGAAGGGACCTTTGAGATCATTGAGTCTAACCAACAACAACAAAAAAAAAAAAAAAATAAAAAACAACACCAAACCCAAACCAAAACAAACACCCACAACCACACACCACACCCACCCACAAACAGACAAAAAAATCAACAATCTCGGGCACTACAGCATGCCCTGAAGTGCCATGTCTACACGTTCCTTAAATGCCTCCAGGGATGGCGACTCCACCACCTCCCTGGGCAGGCTGTTCCAGTGCCTGACCACTCTCTCAGTAAAGTAATTCTTCCTAATACCTAATCTAATCTTCCCCTGCAACAACTTTAGACCATTTCCTCTGGTCCTGTCATTATTCCCTTGGGAGAAGAGGCCAACACCCACCTCTCTACACCCTCCTTTCAGGTAGCTGTAGAGGGCAATGAGGTCCCCCTCAGCCTCCTCTTCTCCAAACTAAACACGCCCAGCTCCCTCGGCCTCTCCTCGTATGACTTGTTCTCTAGACCCCTCACCAGCTTGGTGGCTCTCCTCTGGACATGCTCCAGCAGCTCAATGTCCTTCCTGTAGTGAGGGGCCCAGAACTGAACACAGCACTCGAGGTGAAGCCTCACCAGAGCCGAGTACAGAGGCACCACCACTTCCCTACTCCTGCTGGCCACGCTATTCCTGATACAGGCCAGGATGCCCTTGGCCTTCTTGGCCACCTGGGCACACTGCTGGCTCATGTTAAGCCGGCTGTCCACCAACACCCCCAGGTCCTTTTCTGCTGGGCAGCTCCCCAGCCACTCTTCCCCAAGCCTGGAGCGTTGCCTGGGGTGGTTGTAACCGAAATGCAGGACCCAGCACTTGGCCTTATTAAACCTCATCCCATTGGCCTTGGCCCATTGATCCAACCTGTCCAGGTCACTCTGTAGAGCCTTCTGACCCTCAAGCAGATCAACACTCCCACCTAGTTTGGTGTCATCTGTAAACTTACTGAGGGTGCACTCAATCCCCTTATCTAGATCATCAATAAAGATATTAAACAGGACTGGCCCCAAAACTGAGCCCCCAGGGACACCACTGGATTTCACCCCATTAATTACAACTCTCTGGGCACGGCCATCCAGCCAGTTTTTTACCCAGCGAAGAGTACACTTGTCTATGCCATGATTCACCAGCTTCTCCAGGAGAACGCTGTGGGGGATGGTGTCAAAGGCCTTACCAAAGTCCAGGTAGACAACATCCACAGCCTTCCCCGCATCGAGAAGGCAGGTCACATGGTCATAGAAAGAGATCAAGTTGGTTAAGCAGGACCTCCCTTTCATAAACCCATGCTGGCTGGCCCTGATCCCTCGGCTGCCCTGCACTTGCCGTGAGAGCTCACTCAAGACGATCCTCTCCATGATCTTTCCTGGTAGCGAGGTCAGGCTGACAGGCCTATAGTTTCCCAGATCCTCCTTCCGGCCCTTCTTGTAGATGGGTGTCCCATTGGCCACCCTCCAGTCATCTGGTACCTCTCCTGTTGACCAGGATTGTTGATAGATAATGGAGAGAGGCTTGGTGAGCTCTCCCGCCAGCTCCCTGAGTACCCTTGGGTGAATCCCATCTGGCCCCATGGACTTATGCGTGTCCAGGTGCATAAGCTAATCATTAACTACTTCCTCCTGGATTATGGGGGGGTTGTTCTGCTCTCCATCCTTATCTTCCAGCCCAGGAGGATGTACACCCTGGGGGTAGCTGGTCCGACTATTGAAGACGGAGGCAAAGAAGGCATTAAGTATCTCAGCCTTCTCCTCATCCTTAGTTGCTATGTTTCCCCCCGCATCCAGTAAGGGATGGAGATTCTCCCTGACTCTCTTTTTGTTGACGTATTTATAAAAACTTTTTTTGTTGTCCCTTATATTAATGGCCAGGTTGAGTTCCAGCTGGGCTTTTGCCTTCCTAATTTTTTCTCTGTATAACCTAACAAGATCTCTGTACTCTTCCTGAGTTGCTTGTCCCTTCTTCCAAAGGTGGTAAACCTTCCTTTTTTCCCTAAGTCCCATCAAAAGCTCTTTGTTCAACCAGGCCACTTCTTGACAGTACAGTAGGTAGTACTGAGAGAGTCACAAGCCTGCAAAAGCACACAGAATCCCAGAAAATAAGCAAACTTTCATAATGAGTTTGATGAACACAGAGGTCAGAAATATTAGAAATTCTGTATCATGATTTGTTTGGTTGGGAAAGGAAAATTCACATTTTTAGGAATATGCTAGTTAGAAAGGTTGAAAGGTTGATGTGCAGACCCAGCTGGCAGCACAATGTATGGTGAGAAAGCTGATCTGAATTAAGCTGGCTTCTGTGAGAGGCACCAGCAGAGCTTTGAGCTCCATTTCAGGAAAATAAAGTACATCAATTTACCTCTGGTGAAGAAACCACTTAAAGACATACTTAATAATAAGTGATTAGTCCTAATGACTTCAAATCAACGTAAAGCAAAATTTAAATAATTTCTGTCTGAAGAACAGGAAAAAAAAAAAACTTATCAAAATTTTATATGTGCACAGTACTACACATTTTCAAGTAGCAGAATAACAGCACCTCAATTTTATTTCCTGTTGGTGTCTCACTCTTTTTAACAGCTGTAAAGGTGATTATTTTGACTTCTTCCTCTTTTTTTCTGTGGTTTTTTTTTTTGGTTGTTGTTGTTCTGAGTGTCCATATCACTATTGGACATACAAACTAAGAGTTTAAGGAAAAAGGAACATGCTAAGAACTGTTTATGGACACTTAAATTAGTTTTAAACTCTAAACTTTACCAAATTAAAACCTTGTTACTAGAAGCTGTTATCAATAACATGAAATAAATATAGATACATTATGAAATATTCACCAAGTTTTTTTAAGGAAAAAAACTAGTATAAAAGGCAAATTAATTAACTTTCCTTGTAAGTAGTAGTGTACAACTTGTATTATTAAGTATGCAATTACTGCATATTGTGGCACAGCTGTAAAATATTTAAACTGTTTTCCACTAATTTTAGTTTGGCAAAACTGCAAGATTTCTGATCATTCTAGCATTGTTAACATGATGGGGTAATTCTCTGACAGACATTTGGAAAGGACCATCATACAATTATCACAAAGTTTTCTTCATGAAGAGAAGGGTAAAATTGCCTGTACTAGTCAGTACTATAAATCCTACTTTGAAAGACATGTTAACTCCTAATAAACGTAAGGCTATACTGATGCGCAAAAGCTTCTTTCATGACCAACAAATTAACTTATTTTCTCTCAATTCCATTGCCATGCTTCAGTGGTCAGCCCCTTCTGTGTGTCTCAAGTAACGATTTCTGTGGCATATTCATCAGAGAAGCTCAGGCACACAAGCCTCAGCTGCTCTTGTGAGCTCATCCATTCGAGTGTCAGCTCAACTTTCAGCCTTGGTTTAAGTCAAGAAGCCATTGAACAAAGCAGCTCTAACTGTACGGGGCATCGACCTTCAGCAGAGGAGTGTCAACAAGTAGCTGGAGGGCAGTAATGACTTAAACAGCCACAGCAAGGTTTACCCTAAGTTTCTGCACTGCTTTCACGATGCCACGATTGCTTTACCAGCAAAAGAACGCCAATAGCCATTCTTAGGGTGGATGCCAGTTGAATGACCAGTCCATATATTAGTGACATTCCCTCCAGTAGTATGAAACAAGTTGCCCCAGTTTAGCTAGTGCGAAGTTACATAATTTTATTTTAACTTGACACTTCTGCTATCACTAGTGTGCGGGCAGAGGAGATGCGATTTTCTTCCCTCCTGGTAGCTGCAGATACTCCAGAAGAACAGTGCAGTGCAAATATTGCTAAACCAGGATGAAGGGATATAACCCTTGTTCCTCCTGTTTACACCCACAGAACAGCTTCTTGCTGAACACCACACCTTCCTATCAATGCAAGAGCATACACACTGGGTACAAGAAAGGCTCTTCTTGGGTGATTTTGACTACTGCTCCTCAGTTACTTTGTACAAAATTGAAAGAAAGAATCTCTCCACCAGCTGCACTGAATACACTGGACAACTTTTGCTAAACGAGAAATGAGGATATGTTTTTAACTGAATTTTTTTAAGCAGAGGTGGCTAATAACTGAAGCTTCACTAGTGATTTTGTTCGGATCCTAACCATTATCTCAGCATTACAATCCATCTCCTAGTTTGTAATCCAGCTCCTAGTTTGAAAAGGCAAGTAGTGAAACAAAGACAACGCACTGATATTTTGCTTTGACTGTACAAGCACAAGTAACACCATAAATTTCAGCCAGTACTGATCTTTTCCATGGTTAATGACTTCTTCTACTTCTTCTGGTACAATGAAAACACTTACAGTACAGGTCTAATTTATGTCTGAAACCTGACATTTTTTCCCTAAAAAAAAACAGGTGTGGGAGAAGGAAATGGGTCTAATTACTTGAACTCTAGCTGTATCCAGCTCCCAATCAGAATTTAGCTTAAGAATTTAGACAGGAAAGACTATAATAAAGGCAACAAACATGAGTACAAATATCAGAGACACATAGTGGAGCTCAGTCAGAACTAGAAGTCAGAACAAAAGTCAAAGCTCCACAGATAAGCAAACTACTTACATGGGTGTTCCTGCATGAGCTGCACAGTATAGAGTCAGCTATGCTTCATATAAGGGCTACAAAAAGGGAGGCAAGAAGAGGAAAAAATTACATTGCTCATTAACGGGCCCTCCAGAAGCCTGGGGAACATTCATACTCTTTGAACGATTCCTATTTAGTCATTTAACAAAATATTCAGTAACCACCCTTTAATAACCTGAAGATGGGGGAAGAAGACATTTTATAAGGAGGTGTTATGGTTTGAGGGAACCCATAACAATCTATCGTCATTAGACAATTATTCTATCGCCTGACGACCCCTCCCCACCCAGAAAGGGGAATCGGGGAACACAAAGAAACACGAGGGCTGAAATATAAATAGATTTAATAGACTAAGACTAAATAATTAACAATAATACTAAAGAACCAGTATTAATCCCGATACTGATATAAGGTATACAGGAATTATACTCAGCCAATTCTATCAGCAGGAAGCTGTGCACTCCCAGCAGTGGACAGCAAATGGCGGACACTGTGAGCACAATGGCTTCAGGAGGAAGGGAAGGCCTCAGGGTTCCGGCACCGGGGCAAGGAGTTCTCTGGACCACCGCCATCAAGGGAGAGAGAGAGCTATGCAGCAAACTTTTCTAATTTATATTGAATGTGATGTTCATGGTATGAAATAATCCTGTTGGCCAGCCTGGGTCAAATGCCCAGGCCTCGCTCCTCCTTGTCCCTGCACCTGGCAAGGCTCGAAAACACCAAAACCTTGAATCCCACAGAGCCTGGCTGGCTATAAAGTAAATATTTTCACAGATTCAGACACTAGAGTTTTCTAAAAGTGCAATTTTCCCCAGCATTAGAAGAAAAGTTAGTCCTGTGTCTCTTAACCCAGAACAGGAGGACAAGAACATGTCAGGAACATAACAAAGGTGATGAGAACTGTGAAAAGGATCTAATAGACAGAGACAAAAATCTTTAATCAGAATTTGAATTTCTTTTAGTTTCTCTGCATCTATAAAATATAAAATTCAAAGAGAAACCATTTTTTTCTCATACTCTGGACATGTCGTGTAATTGATAGCTGTTGGTGATATCTAGCCAGGATCAGTGAATTAAGTAACTTCCTACTCGCACAGCTTGTCAACAGTTCAGGTCACCCCAGGCTGAAAACCACAAAAAAACTCCAGCCATTTTAAAGATACAAAGAATATATTTTTTTTAATTCAAAAAGAAAGAAGAGGTTTTAGTCAAATTCCCATTCTCTCTCCTACAAACCAAATATATCCTGAATTTGCTACCTACAACACAAACAATACGTATGTAACGTAAATCCTGGATGACTGAGACACACAACGGGATGCAACATACCACGACATCTATTGCCAAAATGTGGAAAATGCCTTTGTATAGAAAATCATGATGAAGGAAAATGAGTCACTTGAGGGAAGCCACCCACAGAACGGTTTAAGACAGGCATTTGATGACTGCTGAAATCTTTCCACAAATAATTATGAAGGATTAGCTACAGAATTGTCATTCTGTTTGCAGGTAAACGTTTTAGGCTTTGGAGACAGTAGGACTTGCACAATGTATTACTATGCCAGCAATAGAACTATTACATTCAAATGACATATTGCTGTTACAGGGAAATATGATGTAGATTCAATATATTTTATAGCTACAGATTCAGTCTGGGAACAAGTAAGCAATTGAGCCTTTGTTGGGAGCTAGGGGCACAAAGACTATGAATAGAACTGTGAGATTTGGGTTGGATGGGTATTTCTCAATGGATATGTGCACAGACTGTTTATAAAATCCTATTTTATTTACATATGTGTGTGTGTACACACACAGGCACAGGGTAGCACCAAGAGCAACTGAATAATTGAGAAAAAAAATATGAAGAACTAGCTGTGAAATCCTTGAAGAAAGCCAGTCTTTACTCAGAGATTCCATTCAGTCTCCATACCTTCACTTTCCATTCTTGGCACATCTATCTGAACTCCAGTTATGTTCTTACACACAAAAATGAGCAGCAGTTAGCAACATTTCCGAATCATGATTTATCCATCTATTCCACCTCATTTTTTCCTCTGCAATACCATCTTGCCCATCCTCCAGGCTCTGTCATGTTGAAGAAACCTCAAAAACACAAAGCTACCAAGGTTTAAGAACTATCCCTTCACTACTCTACTCATGGAAATACGGTTTCTCAAGCTAACTTACACCAGCTGCTGCAAAACTCTCCTATTTTGCATGAAAAAGGAAGAACACCAACAATGATAGTGTCTGCTTCTCGGACCATTTGCACTACATTCTCAAAATGTCTTTACCTGATTTTTGATGAGGGAAACATTGCTTGGTCAGTTCCCACCACCAACACAAGGTGCTGTGACTAGCTACCAAGCGAAAGAGATATCTGGGTTGGGTATTTCTAGGTATAAGATTCCCTTGGACTACTACTTCTAAAAAAAGGGGTGAGAAAGGGTGGAGCTGAGGCAGAATTTTGCTGTACATCTTGTTAAACTTGTTAATAGGACCAATGTTCAAATAACTTGAAAATTGTTGCTGGTAGTTTGCAGTGGGCATTCAAGTATGTCACCTCTTTTTTTCATCAAAGATGTACTTGCAGTGGACAACAACATCAAGACACAGATGCCAGACAGAGTTTACTGGGAAGGTAAATATCTATCCTACTCACCAGTGGTTGGCAAATGACAGAGACGGGATCCTGAGGTGGTTAGACTGCTGACTGTATAAAATACAACCTCTAGCAGCATTACAAGCAAAATGACAGCTGAAAGAACTGTCATAATTTTGTCTTGTTGTTCCTTCTAACTCACACCAGAATATACAGATAGCCAAAGCCAAACAAATGACCAGTGGAAAATTCAGAGAATACATTGCCTCTGAGCAGATGACTGTAGTTTTTATGGTGTGGCAGAGACACTGCCTCACTCTTAGACAAGTTGCTAGATGCTCAGAGAAACCCAGTCATAAAGAGAGATCAACCAGAAGAAATGTTTATTAAGCATATCACAGCCCTTGTATAAAAGAGTCAGCAGCAAAACCAACCCTAAGTGTTCCAGTATCAGTTCAATAAAGTTCTCTTATAGTTTCCAAACAATTCTTTCCATACCCACATATTGCTTCTGAGCTTGGTCTTATTCAGAATACACCACTTGCTTCTTCATACACTCTTATACCTATAACTGGCATGCTCTCAGGTTCCTAGTCTTTTCTTGGAGCAGAGGTTAATGTGCCTTAGAGGCTTGGGCTTTATTCCTGTTTAATTTTGCTCAGGAAGGTTCTTCTGCATTTCACAAAAGCGTTACATGAAACTGCTTTGGAAATCAAGTGGTGATGCTCAGAGTACATTACATTTGACCTACAGAAAAATCTCAAGGAATATTAAAAAAAAAAAAATTTAAAAACCCAAAAGCTCATCTATTTTTGCTTTTTCGGCCAGCAGTTCTCAAAATGTCAAAACTTATTGCTTATTGCTACAGAAGCACAAGAGAGAGGATCCATACTGTGTCTAGGTAAAGTTTTATTGATTTTTGCAAACTTAAATAGATGCAGCATTACAAGAAGGTTGCTTTTGTGGCTCATTTCCCTAAACATACACATAGTATTAAAACCCAGTTTATGAATGTAATGTTCATAAACGTCAGTTGTTCAATTAATGAGCAGGAGGCTGTTGCTCTGGTCTGTGGATCCTGGGGAAATACATGTTAACCTTTCTGAAATTGAATAAAGCAGGACAAGATATTAGTTTGAATACAAATCAGGGCTAAATTCACACAGCTTGTTCTGCTTGTTCTGAAGGAACTGAGTGTTAGCTGGATAAAACAATTTCTCTTATTTTGTTTCATTCCAGAGATTGTGGTTGTCAAATTTAGCTGAGTGACTGGCAGCACAGAATATCAAAAGAGGACATGAAAGAAAGCTGGAGAGGGACTTTTTACAAGGGCACATAGTGATAGGACAAAGGGTAATGGCTTCAAACTGGAAGAGGGTAGGCTTAGCTTAGATATCAGGAAGAAATTTTTCACTATGAGAGTGGTGAGGCACTGGAACAGGTTGCCCAGGGAAGTTGTGGATGCCCCATCCCTGGAGGTGTTCAAGACCAGGCTGGATGGGGCTTTGTGCAACCTGGTCTAGTGGGAGGTGTCCCGGTCCACGGCAGGGGCGTTGGAACTAGATGATCTTTAAGGTCCCTCCAACCTAAACCATTCTATGATAATATGATTCTTTGAGTTCAAAGCAAGGTGAAGGCATGTTACCTAATTAAGTCCCTGAGCATTGCTTAGCAAGGATGTCATCAAACAGATCAGACTGGCCAAGAGGGAAATGCCATGTAGTGTAAAAAAACAAAGTGGCTTTCTCATCTGCTGCAGAGTCTGCTTCTGGGCTGGTATCAACAGAATAGCAGTGGAGCAGACCTGAGAGATTCAGATACTGTTTATGGACCTGAATAGGAGACATCAAGCCTCTATGAATCAGTTTTCTGGGCTGCTTGCAGAGTTAGGAGAACTTTCACTTTACCCTCCACTTCCACAATGAGGGAGGCTGCAGCATTCTTTTAGTACATAATAAAAGTGGAGATACTGACATGCCAAACACGTCCAAAGGCCTTAGCTGAGGTGATTACTGCAGCTAGCCTTTCACCCTTGCCGAGGCTTAAAGAGTCTCAGTGTGTGTAAGTTTAGCTATTAAACTGATAACTTATAAAAGGGTAGCTTATAAAAATTTATAATAGAACATGGAAGACACTTCTATTTATGTTTGCATTCAATAGGATCTACTACAAACATAGCTCTTGGAAATCTTTTAAAGCTATATAAAACCACATCAAACCTCTTACAAATATATCACCTTTACCCCTCTAATACGTAGATAAGAGTGTAAAGAACATGACATCCAGATAAACTGATGTAGAAACAGCTGACTGGTAAGTTAACACCTGGTTTCTTGAATTCTTTGTGCTGGGGGAGAAAAATAAAAATAAAAAAGTCCCTGACTATCTGACAGAGGATAGAGAGAAATGAGGTTGGAACTCACAAGGCACAAGTTCACCAGTTTCTATTCCCTTTTATACAGGAAAAACATTAACATCATATTGGGTGTCTAAAAGATTTTCACTAACAGAGTGTACAGCCTGCAGATACAATCAGTATAAACGTAGGCTTACTACATATTTGAACCTGAGAGGTATTTTGGCACTGGAAGATAACCAGTTAGTTTGGGAGTGTGCGTTAAGGGCGTTATGGAAAATAATTTCTCATGGGAAACAGTTCATCTGTGGAGCAAATGCAATGTACACAAGCAAAACACAAGCATCTTATTTCCTCTTTCACTTTCTGCGGTGCTATATAGAACAGGGGGAATAAGGGGAGGTAAGAAATAAATACAACCAAAATCACTAATGCTTCTGATGAACAGCCCTCCTCCCACCCCTGGAAAGCAGAAGTGGTCCCAAACTCCATTTGAAGTAAATCACATGAGATTCATTATTCCGTCTGAAGCACAAAGCATGTGTTAGCACTAAATCATTTCTATGAATCTGGAATATATAATTCATTCTATATGGCCTCCTCCCCTGGAGATTTTTATTTCATTAGTGAAAAACAAAACTCTTGCTAAACAAAAAAATTACACTGTTCAGCACTTCCACTTAAAAAATGCCTTGATCTTAAAGAAGGCAGCTTCATCAGTTTAATGACGTTTGCTGATTACTTTCCATTAAAACTGACAGAAAAATATGGCTTTGTAAGTGGCAATTTAACCTTGGAATTAAAATACACCTTGCTTTTTTCCCCCGTCTCACTCTCTCTATTTCCTCCCATTTTATATATTTATTATTTGCCTTCTTTCTGCTCTGCTCTGAAAGCTTTTACGAAGGAACAATGTGATAAAAAGCAAAGCCTGGTTTCAAACCAACAGGAAGAAGCCCAGGAGTGGCAGGAGACTGCTGACAAACTGTCCCGTTGCCTAAGCTCTCCACCTCACGTGTGCGCACAGTTAGCAGAAGGGAAGACCATTACAACAGTTTCTAACCCAAAGGGAGGACTATTAGGATCGCATTTTGGTCTTCTACTTCTGTAGACCAGTTGTCCTTATGGCAACCATTTCCATCAGGGACAAGCAGCTCGGTACTGCTCCCTGCTGCTTGCTTCAGCTTTTGCAGCAGCAGCAGCTTTAAAACTGGCATTGTGAAGAGAGAAATCCATTAGGTGTGGGGAAAGCAACAGAAGAGGATGATCGCTTCAAGTGCTTCATTCTACAGTTAAATTAAATTCCAGTTTGCTTTCTGTTCTCTCCTTCTCCCACACTTATATGAGACTTGCTTTCTGAACTGTCTCCCCTTTGAATTTTAGAGAGGAAAAAACCCTCTATTTTTCTGAGTTTGGTGCCTGATCTCATACAATATTCAAACTATCTGGCAGTCACCTTCTCAAAGAATGCACGCAGTAAAGAACACATTAGGCATTATTTGTCACTTCCACACATTAGCGCACTGCAGGTGATTGCAACCACGTCAAGCTGTTGTTTTTAAAGCAAATGAAAATATTAGGGAATGGGGGGAATGGAGGGGGATGGGGTGGGGTGGGCAACAGCTGCCTAAAGAGCAGGGAACATTTGTAAAGAGAGCTGGAAAACACAGCTGGCTGTTTCCTGCTTCTTAGCGTGTTTTAGTTTAATGACCTGGGGCTCTGTCAGCCACTGTGGTCTAAGAAGATAGTAGAGAAGGCACATTCAGTCTCGCAGTAGGGATGCAAGTGCAACCGGACAACTGCCACTACACAGCAGGGATGCAAGAGGAGATAATGGGATGAGCACAGAGCTCTCAGTTTTGTCTTATCTACTACTCAGGAAACTACCCCAGCAGAACCTTGCAAAGTTGCTCAGCTCCACTTCAAAAGTCTCAAAACAGCCTATCATGTCTGGAGCAGTGGTTAAGACAGCGCATCATATACAGCCATAAAGAGTAAAAGAATGGAAGCTAGTGCCTTGCCTACTAAAGCAGGTCTGTGGCTTTAGCAGGCACCAGTAGAAAACTTTGATCAAATGCCCTGGCTACGACTGAAGCAGGCAGTTCTGCTGTTAAAAGATTTACAGCTATTAACAATACACGAGAGTACAATATGCTGGAAACTGTTATCAAGTGAACATGTGAGAAGGAGTTTTGAAAATGAGGCATATACATATTGAGCCTAATATGCGTTAATAGCAAGTGTCAGAAAATGTCAAGAAGGTTGCCGAATATTGCAGATCATCCTCTGCCTCTAGACATATCCAATCTGAAATATTTGTATCAACAGCTTCAGAATTGCCTCAGCTGGAACAGGAAGGCAGACCCATGCAGGCAGTGGTTTGAACACCGCCTCCCCTGTGTGCTTCCAAAGGAGCCTGACCTTGTTAGCCAGGGAGCTGCAGGCAACTAAGACATCAGAGAAATTGCTGGTTGTAACAGGAGGCTAAACACGTGGGTAGGGAGGATCATCATGAAGCAACCAGACTCAAGATCTCTAGTTTCAGATACAGCCCTTTGACCTGTGCGAAGTCCCTGCCTGTGAAATGGGGATATCAACATCTTCTTTTTCTTCTACTCGGAACATAGAATCTCATTAAAGCGGGAATCACACAAGAACACACAAGTTAATTAGAACAGGAATCACACAACTGTGCAACACTTGCCACCACATATGGTTTGCTGGCTGCAGTTAGTCTTTGCTGAGACTCCCAGATCCCCGTAAAATGCAAACAGCAAGCAACAGCAAACTGAGAAATGCTGAACTGACAGCATTCTGTTAAGGAAGGGGAAAAAACAAAAACTACTAGATTTTAGGCTGCGTGCCTGTGATGTCAAGGATTTAGGACTCAATAAATACATCATAAGAAGTACTGGATTTATACTGTCACCATGCAAGGTTGATACAACAGTGATGGACTAGGACAGATTGGATTTTTCAGGTAGTTTTGTATTTTGCTCTGATGCAGGTTTCAACTCAAGTACCTGAGACACTTCCACTTTGTTCTGGGGGAGCAGGATTAGTCTCACATACTGATTTTGAATTCTACTTCCAGTTCTCCAGTTGTTATTAAAAATGGCTGTGAGATGTGCTTTCTGGAGGTTAATGTGTAAAGCCTAGTCCATTCAATTCCTCTTGATATGCAACTTTTATTGCTCCAGTGCTTAGGGAATGAAGAGGATCTTGTTATTGTTTTAATTTTGCACGTAGTATCAACGTTGGTATTTCCACGCTTATAACAAGAACAAAATAACACCAAGAAAATTAAGACATGCTGCAAAGGGACAGCTGTTTGGCTTTAACTTATACATGCAAGTTTTATCATCACTGTAATTGGAAACCTAAATAAAATAAGAAAGCCATCAAACACAGTTCCTGTTACGCAGCAATAGCTAACTTTTCTAACATCAGTATCTCAGAGATAGCGTTCATATGCTGGTGTCCCGCCATCCCCACCCGAGTATGTAAAATGCCTTGTCACCTTAGAATTCACAGCACTTAAAAGCCAGGGGAAGTTTAGCTTGACTCTACCAGGGGCAGGTGCTTAAATAGGTCAGATGTCTCATCAGGGCTTGCATGGGAGGAAAATGCAGGAGAAAATTTTAAGCCACTGATTTTGTTTGCAGCATAACTATGTGGACCTTCAGATAAAGTAATTTTGTGGAATCTAGGACTGGTAAAGCTGGGCTGAACCGGAGATCAGTCTGAAATAGTTTGGAGATCACCAGCTCCCCCACGGGAATGTTCATCCAGATGAAGCAGACGTGCAGTGGCAGGGCCAACAATGGAATTATTAGAGTGATTCATTTCCTCTCTTTCCTTTTTAGTACCATCTGGCAGAGTGAATACAAGACTAGAAGCAAAAAATGCAGTTGTGTTTAGCCTGACAAAAGCTGGCTAACAAGGACTGTTTTCAGTGAGACACCGAGCTGTAAGCATGTAGCTTACACTGACTTTATAACTGCAAGGAACCCCAGATTTCTTCCTGTCAAGCAGTCCACATGGCACCCTGGTGAGTGACTTTAAACAGTAACCCTCTCAATGATCAAGGACTTGTAAAACAGACCACTGTTCTGTGGGGTTTCTATAAACTGCATCCATTTATTTCTAACACACTACAAATAGACCAGTTGTTCAGCATCCAACACTCTGTTTACAGGAGAACCAAAACTCAAAAAGGAAACAAGGTGTCCCACGGGCAACTTTTAGAACTACATCCAAATGTTTGCAGAGACTGGTCTTTATTCATGTCTGTAATGCTGACCCCACACAAGCCATCTCACTCTCCCAAAGCTGCACGTGCATCCATACATGGGGATTGTGATGCCTCCTTCTTTTGTAAAGCACTTCAGGATCTGCAGGGGAAAGCTGGATCTGCCAGGCAACAGGAATTAAGACCTCTCCTCATGGAAAGGTCCGTGTTGGCCTAAATTTCCCATATCAGGTGAACTGTGCTCTGTGCATTCCCCTGTTGGTCTGACAGAAACCATATTTAAAGCACTCTAAAGGTGCTTCCTTGTTTCACAATCGTTACTCACCTAGGCTGTTTCCCAAAGGCATATGTATAGAAGGATATGTTCGCTTTCAAGGAAGTGATCCCCTTCTCATTCCAAAAAAGGAAGGGAAAAGGGGTTCTTGCAGGGGCTGAGCCACTCCACACCCTGCTGCCAGGGCTTGCAGTACCAGGTCTCTGGGAGTTCACAGGGAGCCAAGTGACTTTCCCGCTTAAGCAGCTACAAGCTTTCATTCATTCATTCATTCATTCCTGTTTGAAGGCTTTTACAAAGAAAGGACTAGCCCTAGAGCCCTTCGTTACTAGAAAGAAAGCATTGGCAGAGAATATGCTTTTCACATTAGACTCTGATTTGCCCTGCTCTCCACCACTAACCTGTTAAGTCGTAAGGCAGCAAACCTTTAAGCTTCAGAATGTCTCAGTTTCCTATGGTACATGTCTTAAAATAATACCCAAGATGACACACACTATCAGAACAGGGAGGAAGAATTTGCCTTGCCCTTGAGTAGCTGCCAGAACAGAGGAAGCTGCTTGCAAGAGCCCTAAAGCACTTAAACCAGTAGGAGGAACCTCAGAAAACACACAAACAGATTTTCACAGCTCCGTGTAGGTGTTTGATACACAAAGGAATTCACTAAAACTAGTGGAATACAGGTTATTTTTCAATTATTTCAAGTGTCAGGCTCTTTAGGGAGGTTTTCATAGAAGTCTCAAAGCATCCCAAACAAATCACCAGACTTAAAATTCCAACACACCAAAACTTTGAGGGTCTTTAAAAGAGTTCTAAACTTTGCAGATGACTACAGCTCTGTTCTAACACAAACTGCTTAGGCTATTAGTCACACAGATGTACTTACCTATTGCATCATTTACAAAACAAAGCACTTAAAACCCAAGCAGTGAATATTAAAGGACATAATAAATTTTACATTGCCTACATAACAAACATATATTATTCATATATTATTCACATTTACATAAAAGGAATGCATTTTTCATCATTACAGAATAACCTTAACTCTGACCTGTGGATTTTCTCAATATATTTGTTGTACTAGTTTTAGTTTCTAAATATTTTATATAAAGTGTTACATGGGAAATCCTATCATTCGTTAACTTTATCAACTGACAATTTTAATTAGTCTTTCCAGAGAATAGCGTTGAACATACAGTTTCATAAAGTGTATAACAGTTCTGATTTATGGAAAAATTATGCATCTTGATTTGCATTTGGGAATGATTAAAGCATTATTAATGTGTAGATACATCTTTTAAGTTTGCATTGGGATTATAGTTGAAGGTTAGTTATGAAAATAAGCTTTGCATCCTTCAAACCCCCTAACTCTGCATTTCAGCTATCAGTCAGATGTAAAGGGATCCTTACTATTCCTTCCAATCAGCAACTAGATCAGAGAACTGTATGGTCAAACACAAAGGCTCCTTTCTGCCAGGCCGTAACACACATGCTTACAGTTGCTACTTAAAGCAGACCCACTGGACTCAGTATGTGGATCAGGATTAAGATTGATGTGGACAGATGAAATTTGTTTCTTAGTAAGCATAGGAAAGTAGGATCGAAAGGGATCTTCTTGGTCATCTTTCTTCATGCTTACAGGAGTACAAAATATTTGCATATTGACTACATCATGCAGATGCTATAAAGTTGATTAGGTTGTTAATTATTCATCTGTTTAATTCTCTTTGCTTCTGTTGCCTAAGTACTTCAACACACTAATATCATTTGGCTATTTCACTGCTTCTAATACAGATTAGATGACGTGCAAAATTTGCACACAAATCAATGTCCATCTTTTAATCACTTGAAATGCTTTATTGTGCTAATGAGATAAGAAGAACCTACTAAGATAAATATGCATTAAAATGCTTAGGGGATTACGGTCACACTTCCCATCCTACTTCTCAGAAACAAATGCAGAACACCATACAAACTGGCTATCAATGCTTGAAGCAAAAATCCAAGATTTAAATTCATCTGTACTTTTGGTTAATCAAGCTCTAGATCCAGACTCTGTTGAGATAGCATATCACCCCCTAACATTTACCAACCTTATTTCAACACAGCACCTACAGCAGCAGTTCCTCTTAGTGCAATACTTGTAATAATGTAGTTTCTGGCAGTAGATTTTTTGCTGGCATTCTGTCATAATAAGTCTTTTAAAAAAGTCTTTCTGTACTGAAGCCATAGCTCCCTTTTTGATTCTCAGTTTCTTTGCTGGTGGGAAATGTGAGTGTAAGACAGAGAGCTGAAGGGGAAATTAGGGAAAAAAAAAAAAATCAAGTAAAGGACAGCAAGAATTCTTTGAATGAAAGGTGTAAAAAGATGCAAGTCAATACAAAAGAAACCTATCAATTTCCTTATTGAGACAATATTAGAAAACTATAGCTTCTACTTGCCAAAAGCATGAAATCAGTTATTCTTTCCTTTATCATTACAGATTATGGTGACACGACTTAGGTATGGTATGAGGGGAGATCTAATTATCAACTGATGAGTCATGCTATACAATTTTAGTTGTAATCAGTCATGTTCTAAATGGAATCTAAATGGAATAAAGTTACATGCTGATAATTATCCACTGTGGATGGGAAGATGTAATGATTTATTTTTCAAACTGGCAGTGCCATCTGATACATTAATGAAAATGCTACAAAAAGAATTAACTGTCTAACAAATATTTACACAGCATGAAAAATACCTACATTTCTGTAGGTATCACAACCCCAGATCTCACTCCTGAATGGTGATGGTCAGTTCAGAGCCCATGTGAATCTAGATTGTCTTTCCCTAGTACAACTCTTCACATTGTACATTGAATATAATATGCAATTTTATTGTCCAGTCTTTTAGTCTTGCAAAATCCTTCAGTAGTTCTTCAGTTTACCCTTGTCCTGACAAACATTTGTATCATCACCACTGCTCATCCCCTTTTCTATGAATATGTTGACTACCACAGGTCTCAACAGGTAGCTATGCAGAACTCCACTAACTATTTTTTTCCCTTAAACTTTCCTACAGTTGCTTCAAACTTAGTACAATGCTCCAAAGACACTCCCAACCTGAGCCTCCATACAGGTTTCTGACATCTGAATCAAACTTGGGCTCTATAAAGCCGTCAAAGGAAAAATGTTCCAAAGAAAATTGCCCACTCTTAAAAATACTAAGTTGAAATACTGTAGTCAGATCATGCATTCCAGTATACCCACCTCATTTATTTGCTGAATGCAAGACTTCTTTGGCTACCTCAGATAAATACTGGGTGGTGTTCATCACAATAACCTCTAGCAGCAAATAGTGGTAGAATGACCACAAACACCTTTGGTCTTCCATACACTTCCATACACCAACATTTTTTTAAATACTTTCCTTGTGAGCTTAGGGTTTCTGGATTTTGACCTTAGTAATATGTGTTGTATTGTACTCCGGAGCCTTTCCAAGAAAAGCAACTGGATTTGCCAAGGAAGCTTAGCCACAAGTTTCCAGCAAGGCAGCCTGGAGGAACAGACTGAAGACAAGAGGCTTTGTCAACTCAAGCACAGCTCTCAACAGAAGCATAAACGTATGCTTCGGACACGTCTGTTAGACTGAATCCTGCCAACGGGGATGTTTCTCTCCTTCTGAGACTATAAAGAGAGTCTATTTGGCTCAGTGCCTGACTTCTAGATGATTATTATTAGGGAAGATGAATTCCAACTTCTGTGATTCAGATTCTCCTGTATAAAACACAGGGATCAGAGTCCTGCCTTGTACCTCAGGGGGAAAACCACATTAAATATTTCAAAACACTCTGATACCGCACTTGGAATGAAACTCTCAAAATTAATGCCTTCCAGGGAACTCAGAGAATTCAGAGCAATTAGTTCTGTTAATTGTAGTATTTTGGAATTTTGTGCACATTTCAGTAAGTTTCTCTATCAGCCCAGCTGAAGACTATTTTAGTTTATCTAAGCCAGTTTAGACAAGGACTTTGCTCTCAGGACTAGGCTGAAAATGCTATGAAAATAGACTGTTTGGGTACTCTGGCATTTTATACCAATTGTACACTGTTTTACACTAGACATTGATAAAAAGACTGTGTGTGACAATATAACGTTTTTTCACTATTGGAGAAGTTTAAATTTTAGATGGAGGCTCAGGCTGGTTTTTATTTTATCATATCAATTTGATCTTCTGTAATAAATATAAAGTTAATATAGAGTTTATAAAATAGGTATTATTATTTACTTAATGGCCCATAACAACATCCATAGAGAATTTATATTTCACAGATCATTGACTTGATAGATTGTGACAGCTCTTCTGAAGATGTTCTGGTCTACTGGGTCATTACAGACAGCATGCACAGACAGTAAATCTGTGTCCTAAGTATCCTAGTAACATTTTGCTCAAAACAGTTAAGTGAATGGGATCAAAGTCAGTTAAAAATATTTATTTTATTTTTAAAAGGCAAACCAGCATGAGGCACATTACAGATCATTTGCTAGCAAAAGCCTGAAAAAGTCATGTTGTGAATTATATAAATGTTTTCATGTATGCACTGCTGAAACAAGAAGACACGTCACAGAAGGTATAGGAAGAAACAGGTCCTGTCTCAAAGAACTTGTGCTTTAAACCCTTACTCCACAAAGACTTCCCTTTGTGGTTTACAGTACAGTAATGAATTATCTGGCTGGATTTGGATTACTACAAGATACCTAGTCCCAGCCCTGAAGGCCACATAAAACCTTTCTCCTTTGAATTTTCCATTGTTTTCACAGGAATTGTTTGCATGGGCACCTATTTCTTCTTTGATGATTTCAGACTAGTTTTAGGAAGCAGAGGAATCCTTCAGCAAATGAGAAGGAAAACACTGAGAAGAAAGGTTGTACTATTTTATAATCATGAAACATCACTCTGGACAATGTGTACATTTTGGTGATCCTATTAGTCTTGTTAAAATAAGGTGAACATTATTGATGCCCGCTTAGGATTCAAAAATTGGCTAAAACAAGGTTATTTTTTTCCTTTTCCAACTTCATGTTAAAATAAATTAAATAATTCTTCCAGCTGCTATCCCATTTTGTCAAAAGTGAATGACCTAAACTAGAAGCTGTTTACTAAAATAAGACATAATGAAAACACTGTGATCTTGAATTATAGTGCCAAGAATGGCACTACTCAGCCAGTGCCTTAAATACCACAAACTCAGTTGATATTCACAGATCAGATATACAGTGACAACCCACAACAAAAGCATGGAAACCAAGCACAAGACAGAAAGACATGGCAGGAGGGAATGTATTACTAAAGTGGTCAATAAGGAGTAGCATGTGAAAAAGAGGGTAACATTTTGACTTAAGCAGGCTTAGATTCAGAAGAGCAGAGATTTCACACTTGGCCCAGGACTGCTACTAATTTCTTCAGAACAGCCCTCCAACAGCCACCCTTGAAGAGCAAATCACTCTAGAGGCAGTTTACCAACCTCTTCTCACCAAAGTTTAAAAAAAGAGTGATTCTGAACCAGCTGCTGCTTGGGATTGAGGAAAGCTGGAGCAACAGAAACCGCAGTAATAACAAAAATGGCAACAGAGAGGAATGAAAATCATAGACTGATATACATATAATGAACAGCACAGAAATGTGAAAGTCAGTTTTTCAGCAGCAGAGGAGACCATCTCTTCTATCTCAGGACAGCTGCTACCTCTTTTAATGAAGCCCTACCATGGCACAAAAAAAGAATAGAAGGTTCAGTATTTTTAAGTTTATGTTGGCAAGTTACCAGCTATCTTAAACTTAGTTCAAACTAAAGTCAGCAGCAAATATCTGATGAAAAATGCTGATGTACCCATGAATTGCATCTGGACCTTTGGTAGCAACATCCATCTGACAAGCATCGTACCTTTACGTTAAATTTGGTGCTATGACCAGCACCCTTCTTCCCCTGCCTTCATTTTACAAGGCAGAGCTGAACATCAGTCATCTCCATGCAGAAAAGGGTCTAGATTCTGGCAATACAGTAGCTTGCATGTAGACCTGAGCAGGCAGAGGTGCTTCCTAGAGCCCTAAGTGAGGCAGTGAGATCTTGAGAAACATAACACTTCCTCCTTGCCTTTTTTCCACACATTTTCTCATGATTTAGCCCTCAGAGGGCTGCACGCTCTGTGGGCTCATCTTAACTACCTTTCTTCTTGGCCTTGTGGCCGGTGCAGGGTCCATCTTCAACTGCCGGCTTTCTTCAGAGTTTGCACTCTGCTATAAGACATTTCACACTGAGGCACCGCAGGGCTTAGTTTTTGGAAGAGGAAACTGGTGTACAAAATTCAAACTGTCCATTTGAATTACTGCTGAAAAGTTGGCTAAGTTCCTCTTCTGGTGTAGGATACTACTATGTTGTACAACAAAATTCCAGACTTGTTATCGATACATATCCCACATACATCAGTCCTTCCCTCGCCACCAGTGACTGCATCGCTTCCCCTCCCTGCTGCCATCTGTATTTCCATGAATGGCCTCGTCCCTGGTGTAACAGTGTCACTAACAGGCCGGAGCTGAGGAGGACAGCGGGATGACCGACATTTCCTCTGTTTTCTATAGCTCTTTCTGCTCATATTAATGGATTAACACCTTTTCCCCAGCACCACATATAGCTGCTGGATTAGTTATTTTTAATTATCTCTGAAAACTTCTCCCTTTTCTTCCTAAATCAACTATGGGACACGCAACAGAATCACTTTGCCAACAAATACATTTTGAACATAAAAAGATAATGTTATTTTTCAAGACCACTCTGATTCACAGAAAGCTGCTTTTAGACATGTCTCCCCACAACAAATAAGAAGCCTAGAAACTACTGAAGTACATTCTTTTTTATTCTTATTTTATTTAATAAAACCTGTCCCTGTCAAGATTCCCTATATCCACTTTTGAGGCTTTCCTTCCTAGGCAGAAAACCTGTTACAGCATTTATAAGACAAGAAGATAAATATTTGTTAGGCATGCAGACAAGTCAATTAAATCCGTTACTTCCACCTCCCAAAAAATTCTTTAAGCAATGGTCCTCTTATCTCTGCAAGTTGTCACTAGACTTATTTTGAACAAACATCTGTCCTTGCCTTATGAGAAAAATGGGTGATTTAATATTTGATTAGCAAATACTATTTCACAGTTGTCCATGTTTTTAAATGGAAATAATACTGCGAATTTCAGTATTGATTTCAAGAAGTTTTCTGCTGTATTATTTTTGAATTCATACTGTATAACACACTTGCATGAATTCATTACTATTTCTAGTGAAAGGGTAATAAAGCCTGTATTTGGGAGAAAGGAATACAGAAGACAGGATTAAATAGCCCTCATTATTTTCTCTGATAACATCAGCTTTATTTGGAAACAGATTCTGGCACCAATTATGCTTTTTTAGCATCTTAATAATAAAAGTAAACTGTGCTCACTGTCTGAAAATAGGCAAGACCTGAAAGCTTGTCACAATGAGAAGGAAATATATTTGATTGCTAAACTATACTATTACTTTATCTTGCTCTGGTTTAATGTTCTGGAGAAGGAAGACTTCAGAAGAGCATTACATAGTAAAACCTACTTACAACAATTACATATTATTTTTGTGTATTTCTGACTTTTTAATTTGTTTTAAATTTGCCCAAAACATTTTGTCTTTGCACAGACTTTGACCTTGTAAGATTGTAGAAAGCAAAGAAAATGGACAGAATAGAGAAAGATTAGATTAAAAAAAAACACACTAAAAAAAAAGAGAGAGATTAAAAAATGTGCAGGAGTGGTCGGTGCATGTTATTGTTATGAAATGCTTTCCCTTCTGAAAACTGCTTACAGAGAATCTAGATGCACACAGCTTACTTCTATAGCTGTTATGTTGCCAGAATATCACCTAGAGGAGGAAGGCTCTGTGGCAGAGACGGAAAGCCACGCGAAAAGGTGCTGGAGAACCACCGGCATGAAAGAGAGCACTTCATGTGAAAACAAATGGTGATGTTCTGCATGGTTTGAAGGATCGTCCTCTGGCTCAGGCACTAGGCTGGGACTCGGAAAATCTTGCTTTGGTTTCCAGTTTTGTCACAGTCCTTCTCTGACCTTGAGCTAGGGAGTGTGTCAGTTAAATTCAGCCTGTCTATCAGAGAGTGATAGTGCTGTGCTCAATAGTATTTCATCCGTTTTGACTGCAAGCTTTCTGAGGCAGGAACTGTCTCATACTGTGCTTTAGTGCACTTGGGCTTCTCAGCTGGGGCCTTTAAGCTCTAGCAAGAAGGATAAAGCTGATTTAGGAGATGGGGTTTTTATTCCAGTTTTCAGCTGTGCTTTATTAGTTCAGATCAGACTTTGGGCTTCTGCTAATCTTCAAATTTAATGCAAAATGTAGAATACTGCAGTATGCTTAGGAATTTGGGAAATATATTTACTTTTGTCTAATTTGAAATCTGGTTTACCCTTGTGACAACTCAGTGAACCTCCAGAGTATCTGAAGCCCCTCCTGAGAAAGGAGCAGCTCAGAAAAACAGTGAGTTTAACACAACGCTGTAGATGCTAAAAAGAGTAAAGTGAAGTGTTCTGCTTGTTGAACTTAAAACTCTGAGATGGGTAGCATCAATTTCAGCTGATTACAGCTCACTTTCACCTCTTGTCAGCTGTTGGGAAGAGGTTGTCTTCCCTCACAGGGGAGGTTGTAGGACTGGGAGGAAGACCAGAACTAAGAGGAAGGTTCCCTGCCTACATGGTCAGGTGCAGCCTTCTGCAGCAAAGGGAGAAGGTTTCTGCCACAGAGAGATGTTGTGGTGATCTTTTTGCAGTGGGGTAGGTGAGAGCAAGCCAAGAATGAGAAAAGAAAGCCTGAAGGGAATGAGGCAGACGTGGAGAATAGGAGACTGCTGAAACAACCTGGGAGCAGACAGCCAGATGGCTGGGGTGTCAGAAAAAAGCTCACCCTTGGGGATCCAGAGGGCATTGTGCACAGTTTTTGCAATCTGAAAGCTATTGAACATTGCTATATTAAGAATCAGCTTGAAAGAAAGACTCACTCAACCAGGACAATAAAAGAATATGGGACAGTTTTCCTTACAAACCTCTTATTTAAATTTGGGTTTACTCTGAGCTTTTCCTGTACTGAAAAAGAGTTGAGAGTTATGATGCTGGATGTCTACAACATACAATCCTGCTAAACCCTGCCATATTTTGAGAGTCAAAGCCCTTTCCACTGTTTATGGTGCTCACTTTAAAGAAATGATCCAAAGCAGCACACCAATCCACCATAAACCCCCCCCACAAACTCAGGGACCCATGAAAAGCTGTTGTGTCAAGACTGTGATCAAGGTAAACAGTTTGGAAGAAGACATGCCACAGGAAATGGAACTGAACTACTAACTCTTGGGTGCCCACAAACTCCACAGTGTACAGGACCTACCTTCAGGGAGTGTAGCTAAGGAGACATTCAGTCTGACCTCATGATAAAGGTTATTCAAGAAAATTTCATAGGTTTGTTTTTTTAAAAATAAAAAGTTTTTAGAGTTAGATCACCATTTGGAAAAACAGTAAAATCACCGAAGGAGCCAACTGTATCAGACCAGACAGCTAAATCATGTGTTCACAAATTCAGGTAAAATTATCACTACTGAAACCACAAATGGAATTCACTTTTTTATATTATTGGAAACATTTTAAAGCTTTATTTTTAAGCTTTTTAGTCAGTTACTTATCTGGGGTTTGGGAGCCACACAATTAATTGAGACGATTTGAACCTTTATCTTGCATCTCCCAGGAGTGTGCCCACAACCATTATTCTGAGGTGGTTTTCTCTTTTTTCCTGCTGTTACTTTTTCAATATGTGTAAAATACTTAAAAAGTCATTGAAAGAGAAAGAAATAACCAGGTTGTAAGAACAACAGCTTTCATGAGTCTAAAGGATGGGTCATGTCTGTGTAAGGATACTCAACTCTAGGAGCCTGTGGAAAGCTAAGGCAATCACCTGAAAGGTGTGCACTTTGGATTCTGATTCCTTGTGGACTTAAGTCGGTGCAGTGATTAAACCACAAAAAAACTTCATTGAAAGGAGAAATATCAACACTGCCTTTTTCAAAAGGCTCCAAATTTTCCATTTCTATGTTAAAAAAAAAAAAAAAAAGGAAAATAAAGGAAAAGCTAGATGTTGCTGCTGGAAATAATAGCATCATGAACAGTTAAACCTAGGCATGAATTACCTAGGGCAAGACTTATAACA
Organism: Numenius arquata; assembly: GCF_964106895.1. Classification (NCBI taxonomy): domain Eukaryota; kingdom Metazoa; phylum Chordata; class Aves; order Charadriiformes; family Scolopacidae; genus Numenius; species Numenius arquata. The sequence continues at coordinate 19,163,564 of NC_133576.1, read as the reverse complement.
GCTTGGAGAAGAGAAGGCTGAGGGGTGACCTTATTACGGTCTACAACTTTCTCAAGGGGAGCAGCGGAGGAGGAGCTGCTGATCTCCTCTCTCTGGTGACCACTGATAGGACACGAGGAAATGTAATGAAGCTGCAGCAGGGAAGTTCAGACTGGACATTAGGAAAAGGTTCCTCACTGAGATGGTCACTGGAACAGGCTCCCAAGGAAAGTGATCATGGCACTAAGCTTGTCAGAGTTCAAGGAGCATCTGGACAATACTCTTAGTCATATGATTTAGTGTTAGGTAGTGCTGCAAGGAGCAGGGAGTTGGACTCAATGTTCCTTATGGTTCCCTTCCAACTTGAGATATTCTATGATTCTGTGACCTATAGGTTCTTTAAAGTTTTATGTTCAATAGTTCACTACTTCATGCTACACAATTACTTCTATTAATTACATTCAGCTTATTAGTAAGAAGTTTTAAATTATTTCCAGATCCATGTAATAAGTGGGTCATTTGTCTTAGTAGATCAACTACTGGATAAGATGGAAGGATCAATATTTTGATTCTCCATGATATCAATATCAAAACAAGTTTTTTTTAAAAAAACTTTAAACTTTTTGGACACAATTATTCTGGTTTTAGAAGAAGTTTCTATAGAGCAGAAAGATTCTGTAGAGATAGGAGGATGCAGACACATCACAATGACAGTGTGTGATCTGGAATTCAGGAACCATAGGGTATTACGGACAACTCATATCAGAAAGACTTTTCACATAGTGAATTCTATGGAACAGAATATAAAAACATAAAAAATAAATTAAAATGTCCCCAAAATACATCACAAATTGTGATATAATAAAGTTGAAAATGTTATTTTGGTGTTTTCTAGAAATTCTGTGACTATTATAACAGATGGAGGAGCAAAAGAGAAATCAAAGAAATGAGGAAGGCCAAATGATGATTGCAATGTCAATATGGCTAAAACACTGCTTTATGTGACAGTCTCAAAAGAAAACGGGACAATGTTTTTCAGAGATCCTGTGGAGCATCTAATTGAGCTACTTTCATTCAATTTCTTTAAAAAAAAAGTCTGTCAGAATGTTAGGAATAAATTTTACAGAAACTCTAAATTGAAAACTTTATCATAGATTGCCCTTTGTAGTTCAATTCTCAGAACACAATAATCCTCTCTTTCCATGAACAAGGTGCTAGGCAGAAATGATTACATAAAATATCTAGTTTTCAGCCAAAGTCCTAAAAGGACAATGAAGAGAGACATGAACAGCAGTTTCTGCTTCAATCAAAATTATTGATAAAAGAACAGGCTTGAGGCTATCAGACCATGAAAAGGGTGGAAAAAGTGTTCTCTTTCTGGTCAACTCTGAGGAGCACAATATCTTCTGGAGAGATTAGGAATGAGCAGTCAGTTGCCAACATAGAAACACCACTCTGACAAATGAATTTGGTGACATTACAGCGTGACATCAGCACCCATGAAGTAAATTACGGTTCATCCCCTAAGTTACATTCCTGTTGACTGAAGAGTCTATATCATGTAGACTACCAGGAGGACCAGATGCTTCCTTATGCTAGTCCACACAAGAAAGTTAACTGAATCTATTTGAACTATATGCAGATTCTTTCTGTTTTAAAACAACATTCTTCAATAATCCAGAAGGATTAAAGAACTTTTATAAATATAAAAACATGTCAGCTGGATGCAACTTAGAAGTAACTGCTTTATCAAAAATAGACTTTTAAAGACAATTTCAAATATGGTTACCAATCTTAAGAGAGTTTCAGAAAGGAACCATCTTATCCCAAAATACTGTGACTACAACTGTCTGTTGTTCCGAAATACAATCTAGAAGAACTTGACTCTCTCCAATAAAAGTCATAAAAGCATAACATAGCTCACACTTACTTCTTAAGGAACCACACTATTTTCCCAATGACTGGATGTGCTCTGGATAAGAACTAGTGATATTCCAACTGATCATAATGCTCATGCTTTTACTTTTACAGAAAGATGCAAGGAACACATACTAGTGCTTACAAGAACCTCTGCACAGATCTGTAGAAAAGATACCTAAATTTTTTAACTTGGCTTTTTTTTTTTTCAAACTAAAAAAATAAATAAATATTGTAATGTGTAAAAATTCAATACTCACACAATAAAATTTACTTTAAAATATTTCTATTACCTTCAGGAAGACTGGAAACAATTTGTTTTTCCAATACCAGATATCCAGCATGTGTTTTGTTTAGATAGATACACATATCAAATAACTGTTTTATTAAAGAAATAAGCCATCTGATAGTGGCTGGCAACATAAAGGAACAATAACTGCATAATAAAAAAATCCTGCAAAAGAATTACAGATCTGAATCAGTAACACCACACACAAAACTGCCACAGAACAAAGTAGAGCAACAAGTTCACTGAAATCACACTCTTTGTTTGAACAGACTAACAGCAAAACCCTTGTTCAATATAGGTCCATCCCTCAACATCAGCTGGTGGAGGGCTGGAGATCCCCAGACTGCCTCTGGAAAGGTATGTGACACAAAGTAGACCACTGGTCTGCCTTACTGAAAAAGGTCCTTTTTTTCCCAGACTCCTGTACACATCAGATAACTTTAAGTTTTTGAAAGATATAATTCTGCAATCATTACAACTAGTCAGAAAAATATTTACAACATAATTTTATCAAATTATGCATTTTTGGCTCCAAATCATTCTTTTTGCCCAAAATCTCAACAAATCTCAAAATAATCAGATACTTTTTGCAGAAAGTGAGAAAAGAACAAACTGACACTCTTAAATACACTCTCACTAAAAACAGTGATTCCAACACAGTTAAAGGTATATTTCTTCGGTCACAACAACCCCAGGCAACGCTCCAGGCTTGGGGAAGAGTGGCTGGGGAGCTGCCCAGCAGAAAAGGACCTGGGGGTGTTGGTGGACAGCCGGCTTAACATGAGCCAGCAGTGTGCCCAGGTGGCCAAGAAGGCCAAGGGCATCCTGGCCTGTATCAGGAATAGCGTGGCCAGCAGGAGTAGGGAAGTGATGGTGCCTCTGTACTCGGCCCTGGTGAGGCTTCACCTCGAGTGCTGTGTTCAGTTCTGGGCCCCTCACTACAGGAAGGACATTGAGCTGCTGGAGCGTGTCCAGAGGAGAGCCACCAAGCTGGTGAGGGGTCTAGAGAACAAGTCATACGAGGAGAGGCCGAGGGAGCTGGGCGTGTTTAGTTTGGAGAAGAGGAGGCTGAGGGGGGACCTCATTGCCCTCTACAACTACCTGAAAGGAGGGTGTAGAGAGGTGGGTGTTGGCCTCTTCTCCCAAGGGAATAATGACAGGACCAGAGGAAATGGTCTAAAGTTGTGGCAGGGGAGGATTAGATTAGATATTAAGAAGAATTACTTTACTGAGAGAGTGGTCAGGCACTGGAACAGCCTGCCCAGGGAGGTGGTGGAGTCGCCATCCCTGGAGGTATTTAAAAGAAACGTGTAGACATGGCACTTCAGGGCATGCTCTAGTGCCCGAGATTGTTAGTTTGTGTCTGTGTGTGGGTGGGGTGGTGTGTGGTTGTGGGTGTTTGTTTTGGTTTGGTTTTTGTGTTTGGTGTTCTAGGATTTTGGGGGGTTTTTTTTGGTTTCGGTGTGTTGTTTTTTTGTTTTGGTTTGGTTTTTTGTTTATTTGGTTTTTTTGTTGTTGTTGGTTAGACTCGATGATCTCAAAGGTCCCATCCAACCAAAAATATTCTGTGATTCTAAGTAAGCAGGATACCTCCTTCCCCTTCAGCAGTAATACTGTGATGGATAACGCTTTTCAGGAAGACAATGAAATGAACCAGCCTTACTTCTCACTAAGGCAATAAAAAAGGGTTCACAGGGATACCCAAGAAAGTCAAGGTGCATTCACTCAAAGGCATAGAATCCCTCACACATTAAAATGCATGCATTAACATTCATGCAGAGGCTACCATCTGGAGCTCTGAAGAAAGACCTTCCAGCACTTAAAGTGCAGGGCATATATTTTTCACTCCTGACTGAACTTATTGGAAATAAACTCTTCAAGATCTCTTTATTTAAAATTTAAAAAAAACCAAAAAACAAAAACAACACAAAAAACCCACCACAAAACAAAACACAAAACAAAACCAACCAACAAACAAAAAAACCCTCAAACCAACCAACCAAAAAAAACCAAAACAAAACAAAAAACCAACAACAAAACCAAACCAAAATACCACCAAACAAACTAACAACTCAACTATAAAGAAAATTCCACACGCTCTGCAGAAAACGCCACTGAAACAGTGGTCACTCCTGGACATTTCTTCCCTACCATAACAAGGAATATCACTCACCAAGTATGTTAACAAAGTCATTTGATTTAGTGGCATGCTGTGCAGGTGGGTGCATTTTACTCTTGTCTGGCACACAGCTGGTAGGCTTTTTGCTTGGCCTGGCCTTCCACTTGTGCCAGATGCACACTAGTCTACAGAGGCAAATTCACAAATATTAAATGTGCAGCCATCACAGCCCTTCTAAAGTGCCAACAGCACAGCTCTGAAAGACCTGGCATTACAGGAGATCATCAAAAACCCAACCTACATGCAGCCTGTGCAGCTTGTACCTCCCGTACACAGATTAATTTACAGCAGGCACTGTGTAGTCCCAAAATATCAGGATTCATGGAAAATTCCCTTCCATCTCCACAAGGCAAGGTGTTAGGGATGGACAAGAACGGATTTCTGTAATGCTACTTGACAAGTGGATAGTAGGTCTGGATCTCTACTTGTGGAGAAGCCAGTTGGTTGCAAGTTGAGATCCCAGCACCAGGAATGGCTGTGAAGTTTTACCAGAATGGCAAGCATCCTGGGGTGCTGCCAGGGAGGATCAGTGCTGTTGAGAAGTCAGAGATCTCCTAGAGGGAAAGCTGCCTGATGCTTAGATAAAACCATCTTCATTCCTGAAATTCAGCCTGCTCCTCACATTGCTATTTTACAAACCCAAACTCTACCATTTAGCATTTCTGCTCCCATGGTCCAAGAAAAATAATTAAGAATGTAACACATTTTGAGTTAGCATTTGCAGAAAGCGAAAGAGAGAACTTGGCTCCACATTCAACAATAAACCAGAGAAAAATTAATAGAAACTACAAAGCCAAGTTAGGTAATTTAAAGACTCAAAATGTTAAGACATCCTTTGTAACACATCTCTCATATGAGCAAAGGATAATGTCAAGCAGCATTCAGCTGCTCGGTGGTGACAGCTTTTGTTGTTTTTATTCACTATCTACAGATTTGAAATGCTTAAAAGGATGTTTAATTACTGACTATTTTCTCCAATTAAATGCAACTCAAAAAAAATGGCAATTCTTAGAAAATTACTTTTTCTGGTGGAAACCTCTCTATCTGTTTCAACGACACACTCATCAGAAAGGTTCTGCAGGCCAAACGCAAACTTTGTATTACAATTAAACAAAACAAACCACAAAGATAACCCCCAAAACCCAACCCCAACTCCAAACAAGAGGCAGACCTCAGACCATTCACTGATACTCTCCTGACCTCAGACCATGGACTCAGCTCTAGGTACTGTACCCTGAGCCACTGGGCATTCCTTGGCACTTCGCTCTTCCCCTCCAATCCCAGTTTTGAACAAATGTGGAAGCCTTGTTCTTTTCCTTTAACATAACCATATTACTCTCCAACCAGCCTCCAACAAACTACAGCAAACTGTAGAGCTCTATTTTTTTTTTTGGAGTGTGCCCATACACAAACATATTGAAACTGGAAATGTATTCAAAAGAATCACTAAATTAGTCAATCACATTAGTCAATATAGGGAAAAGAAGCAAAGAAACCACTGGTTTCACTATTATTTCATGCCTATATAACCGGTTATAAGTTTCAAACTTATATACATTGACTTCACAATGCTGTCTTTTCTTTTTCGTGAAACTAACACACGTGAAATGGACAGTAAGTTCTGTAGGGCATGGTTCAAAGCTCTAATTTTTCCTACTGTTTGGGAAGAAGCACGGCTTTCAGCATGCAGCAATGTATTTTACTTTGCCTTTTAAAAAGAAAGCAGACACAACAAGAGATAATTAAAGTAACTTTCACAGTCAGAATATTGTTAAAATGTTTGAATAGCATTTGTATTGAACTGCTAGATTTTTAGCAGTGCAAATTTGTATCTAGCATGCCAAGAAAAAAAAGTAGCATCAGCAATGACAGGAAAGTCTTTTTAAATACTGCCTCACTCTTAAGCCTGGAGAAGTATCTTCTGTGGGAAAAGAGAGAAGAAACACTCAAAGACTAGTTCTGGATGCCAAAAAAGTAGCTCACAAACTCTATAGAGAATGCCGGAGAGGTTCAAGTTAGTGTCTATTTAGATCCTTTTTTTTTGTATGCAGCATACTAGGGACTGAATGGACAGCACGTCTCTTTCACATAGGTTACAAACAGCCATCACTAATGACATTTGGTTCCCTCCCACCTACTCTAGTTTCTAAACATGACCCTCTGATGAAAGGCTGGCCTCCAGCAGCAATTCTCTGAGCCATGTCATTCCTTCACAGCCTTTGATTTATATTCAAGTCGTGAACATGACACTTCTTTTGTTAGCTTTTGATTTTCACCTTCTGTTTCGTGTGTTAATCCCCGTAACAAAAACTGTCATTCCAATAGGTGCCTTAGAAAACAGTAAAATTAATAAATAGTTGGTATAATATCTAAATAGTCTCCCCTCTCAGGATGAGTACATTCCTGAATTTGTGTTATGTAGAACAGCTGACAGTAGAAATAGTTGCAATAGATCACTGACAACTTTAGATTTACATAATGGATTCATCCACTTTGTAAACTGGGTTTCTGTACATCCTCTCTGCATACAAAACATGCCTATTACCTTTAAAATATTTGCTTTGAATGGTATATGCTTGCTACATAAAGTATACTTTTTTGTAGCCTATAGCTTTAAATGCATATTTTTAAAAGGCATGTATTATTATGTTTATGTTATGTGCAAAGTAAATTTATGTACCTGCACCAGAGATGCATCTGTTTAGTGATTTTATCATGTTTTCATTTAATTCACACAGACTAACTTTTTCTCTTTTTTTTTTTTTATTTTCTGGGGGGTACACTGAACCATTTTTCAGACTTAGGAAACGTTATTAGTAGCAAACAAAGATATTGCAGAACTGTGCCTAGAATGCTGATACCTTTTCCAGTCTGCTTACACCAGATCGCAAAGGTACTTATTACCAAAAGAAAACCCATAAAAAAAATAAAAATTCTAGGATTAGTTCATTCTAGTTCCAATCTAATTCCATGGTTACAAAGAGCAAAAGCAGCAGAAAAGGATGAAAAAGGCCATGTATCATATATGAGATAATGCCCTGCACAAACACAGACATTGTGAAAGAGGCCATGCTGCTGCTTTCTGAGGTCTTCTCATCTGTGAGGATGTGCAGGGCAGGGCTGCAGCAGCCAGGGCTTTGTAGATTCTGCTCAGGATGAGACCAACAGGAAAATTCAATACCACTAAAATTCTGGATATGAGTGGTGTATAACTTTGAAGAGGGGATTGCACACCTTCCCAGCAGGACACACAGCTCTGAAGAAGCCCAATTCCAGGAGTATGGGGGTCTTCAGAGAATATTTCTGCTTTGACATCACTCAAACTGAATCCCAGCGCAGGGACAGTTTGCCAAACGACCACTCAAGGCAGGGTACTCACAGTCCCCAGTCAGAGATCTTCAACCTTGCAGGACGGGCAGGTCTGGAACAAGCCCACCAGGCAGACTCTCCTAGGTCCAGGACATGGAATTTCAGTGTACATATCCAAAACAGTGGAGCCTTTGGACCACCTCTGATGTTCTCCTACAAATGTCTTAGTTGATGGGGTTTTGTCAGATTTGCTGCAGTTATAGGATCTGGAGAACATACCTTGCTGTATGCTCTGGAAACACAAGTATCCATCTCTCTGACAAAATAACCTGAATTTTCAGTCCATGGGAAGTTTTAAAAAGTGAAATTTCCTGTGAACCAGAAATTCTACTTTTTGGCCAGGAATAATATTTGATCATTTACCACACGTGAATATCACTGAGGAATTAAAGTAATTTCTCTGTATCTACTACTACCGTAGACATCTAATTCTAACAAGACAAATGTGTTTTTCCTTGGGAAACTGAAGGACTTTATAATACTGCTGGGCAATGTAAGCACCTGACTATCTTTCATGTTTTTCCCATTGGTGCTTCAAATAGTTGGAAAAATGCTACTATTCATATTTCCCACATTAAGAACAAGTTGCTCAAGGCAAAACAGGAAGGCTGTCACAAAGAAATCAACTGAAGATGGGCAGTTTTGAAGTCAAATTGTTTAGATCAGGAGATTTAAACACTGTCTGTGTTGTACAATGTAAACATTACACTGAATAACGAGTATGAGATCATGTATGGGCTGTTGTTGCTTTGTATGGTTTGAGGAATGTGATTAATTTGTAAATTAACAGAGGTACTTTAAGATAATTAGAGCCTTAGATAACCCTTAGTTTGAATATATTAGCACTTTTTTTTTTTGCAAGGTGGAATATATTGCCATCATTGAACTAAACCACAGCAATGTCTGCCAGCAATAACTGTAGTTAGTAGCTCTAAACAGTTGCTGTGATTTATTTGATTTTATAAAGTAATTTTGTAAATAAAATCAAACCTTCAATTACCCACTTTTTTGCTCACTAATATATATTTTTTTTTAAATACTGTAAAACACAATAAAGTTTTATACACGTTCCCAGCTGTCAAGGCAAATATTCAAGCCCCATTAATGCAAGTTGTTTCTCCTTACGACATGGCTAGCTAGACTTCTGCTGCACCCTCATACAAATACTTACTGTCAGAAATATACATACATCATTAGTCAAGGATGAATTGCAATCTCACATTTTTGTTAACCAAATATTGGTTGTTATCATATTTCTCAGTATCCAAGCAGCCTACCACTTAAAGCGATCCCAATTCTGCTTTGGTGATATTAATGAAATAAACGCTTCAGAATTACCCTTTCAGGGTGATTCTATGGGGTTGCATTACTATAAATGAGAAACTATCCATGTAAAGTTAAAAAAAAATAAATTCAAAAGCATGACAAATTTGGCAGCACATTCCCTGACCTCTCAAAAATGCTAGGGAATAGCTGTGCTTTAACTGCAAACCACCAGCGACTCCTTTCTTTGTCCCCCTCTACTCTGCACTGGTGAAGCCACAACTGGAATACTGCACCCAGTTCTGGGCTCCCCAGTTCAAGAAAGACAGGGAGCTACTGGAGAGAGTCCAGCGTAGGGCAACAAAGATGATTGAGGGATTGGAGCATCTCCCTCATGAGGAAAGGCTGAGAGAGCTGGGACTCTTTAGCCTGGAGAAGAGAAGGCTGAGGGGAGACCTTACTAATGCTTACAAGTATCTAAAGGGTGGGTTGAAGGAGGATGAAGCTGGACTGTTTTCATTGGTTCCCAGTGACAGGACAAGGGGCAATGGGCACAAGCTGGAACACAGAAAGTCCCACTCAAATATGAGGAAAAACTTCTTTACGGTGAGGGTGACAGAGCCCTGGAACAGGCTGCCCAGGGAGGTTGTGGAGTCCCCTTCTCTGGAGATCTTCAAGACCCGCCTGGATGCAGTCCTGAGTAACATGCTCTAACATACTCTAGGCAATCCTGCTTCAGCAGGGGAGTTGGACTAGATGATCTCTAGAGGTCCCTTCCAACTCTGACAATTCTGGGATTCTGTGATTTATTCTTCCCTTTCTTCTAGTTGGGTTGTGCATTTTTCATGCCTAATGGTCCTAGCTAATAACACACTCTCCAAATCCCTACCCGTTGGCATATTTCCCCAATAGAGTGGAGCTGTTTCATTGAAACAGATCTTAAAGTAGTCAAAACCTGCTGAGACCAACAGGCTACGCCATCTTTTAGCTTCCTTGAGCACATTGCAACTACTCTATGATGGAGTGGCTTTGAGCAACAGGGAGACCCAACAAATAAGTCATTGTTTCAAGTTCTTTGTAGAACTTTAAAAAAAAAAAAAAACCTGTAAAATCCTATAAAGCTGATGATTTTTGTTGTCTTTGCTCTGTTACAGTTAATGGCGAGTCCTGAACTGGATATTTGTAACTAAACCCAAAACTTACACTTCAGGACTGAAAAAGAGCTTATGTTTTCTTGAATGGATTTCCTGTGCAGGAAAGGATTGACTTGCTCTTTTATTTCTTTTTCACCCTACAATGCGTGATACTTGGAATTGGTGGGAAGAGTAACTACAGCAACTAACAAGACTTGAGCTTTCAGAAGGTAAAAGAAGGCTGGCTGGTCCTCCACTATGCTAGAATTTCAGATTGCTTTAAAGAGTAAGAACAAAACAGGAAAAGAAAAGAAGCTGGGGAGAATCAAGGCAAGAGCTGCAAAGTAATCAAACCACTTAAGTGAGAAAGAAGTGATGAGGATGTCTTAGGAAAGTGATATTGCTGAATCTCATCTTCCATTCTAGACCCTACGCTTTTATATTCAGATTACTGCTCACAGCAAGCTGTCTTGGCTCCTGGGCTTTCCCTTTGTCTCTGCTATGATTATTACGACAGATATTCCTTCCAGCCGTTCCTACTCTCTGCTGTGCTGTCTCCCTCATGCACTTGCTGTTTCTCTTTCTGCCTCTCATTATTTGCTCAGGCTTTCAACCTCTCTGACAGCACTCGCAGAACAAAAGTTTGCCATTACATTTATCCCTATTTATCCTCCTTTGATGCTGAATTGAATTTTGTTCTGCTAGCATGAAGAAAGCTAGATTTGTCATCATCTTCATCATCTCTATTTTACTTAAATCACCCTGAATGCAACTGTAATTTATTTCCTAAATTTATCAAAATCCTTTATGACCAAAAACTTTTCACCAAACCTTTCCTCTATTATTTTTCTAGTGAAGAAAATGAGGTAAATGCAGATACTTTTGTATCCAAAAAGCCTATAGGCATTTTTCTCTTGTACCTTGAGAGCCCCCTAGGAGGTACAGAGTAGCCAATTAGCCAGCTGTGTATACAGGTAAGGAAGAAAAGAAGTTAACATAATAAAACTAAATTATCATGTTTTGTTTTTTTCCTTAGTTTTCACAGAAATTCTAAACCAATTCATAGGTAGGAATCAGTCTCACTTTAAGTCAAATGGCTCAGAAAAAGCATCAAAAGGCTGAAAATGGATCAGGTTATCTGACATTTTTGCCAGTCCATCACCATATCAACTCCAACTCCCAGAGCTATTAACCATCACTGTATTTTAGATGGTTGGGCTCCAAAGTCTCTGCAGAGTACCACTAAATGAGAAGCATATGTTGCAAAGATACTGTAAATGCAACAGAACTAGATTGTTCCTGACTTCTCATGAAGTTGATTTAGTGACATGAAACTCTGAAATATTCTAGACTGAGGCACTGGCATGATGTATTTATCCCTACTTCTAATTTCTCACAAAATCAGGAAGCCACTATATCTCAGAATGCTCCAGTCTCATCACTGCCATCCGTATTATACCCTTTTCACAGTGTGCATTCACATAACTTTTACAAAATAGTAATTAATTATGACTCCCCGTGCCTCTGGAGTAATAAACTAGTGTTTACCCCATTTTATAGAAAGTATATTGAGACTAAGCTAAATCTGTTGTCCAAAATCACCAGTGGTAAGAATCCAAAACTCTACAGGGCTTATGACTGACTGTCACACATATGCATGTAGTGCTACCAAGCTCACAGGGAAACTATGCAATGGCATCACCAAAACTTCTGTCAGTAAAGTGACAAGGGGAAAGACTATTTTCTCCCAATGGCAGCCCTCATACTGCGACTGGAGTAACTATTGCCTTCCCAAATGAACTCCCAAATCCAACTGGACTAGCAGGAGTTCACAACAAAACATGAAAAACTATAATGAAGAGTTCACAGAGAAGAGAAACTACATTTGCATTGAATTGCATATGACAGGGATGCCACAAACATTCAGGATGATCCTCATTGTGCCATTGTTCAGCCCCCCCATGAACACAGAGACAGCAGAAGTTGCAGAAGATGCTATGTTAAGCTGGTCACTCTTGCTTCATTTCTGAGAAAACTATATATTTGATTGTGGGAAAAGGGCTTCTCTCTGCTAGGAAGGACTATCTACCAGCTACTTGAAGTTTACATTCAAAGATGGTCTTACCAATTAATTCTCTGTGCTCCACTTCCCTTTTCTTGGCAGTGAAAAATGAGAGCCCAGCACATGCTGTTTGCCAGCATTAAGCAGCTTTTCAAAAACAAGCTTCAGGCTTGGATATGTCAAAGAGACAATGCTAATAGCACAGGATCAATGACTTCCTTGTGATTCAGGGTAAAGGTCAAATCTATACACTCTTTGACCTCTCTGCGAATTTTGACACAGCCACTGATTGCTGATGATCTACTAAAAGACTCCACTATCATAGGAAAAGTATGACTCCTATCACTCCAATTATGCATCTCAAACAGGACCTTAAATGTAGACAGCAGATGCTATTTTCCCCCCAGAGTCCTATATGCACTGAGTTTGAAGATCAATACAGTTGCCCTCCCTCCACCCCAGTTGCTACAAGAGATGTCCTGAAGATACAAGACCCCAGTCCTTACATTGCTTGCTGCACACCTCTTCTCTAAAGGGAAATATATTTGAATAACATACAGCTCAGAGAAAAGTTTAGGATGAGCCCTACATTTTCTTTTCTTAAGAATAAAGGAAAAGATTTCTCTATCATTGGAAGAGTAAGAGTGTTTTCAAGTCTGGCCTGTCACAGGTCTGCTGTGTGGACATCAGAGCAGGGATTCAATGTACTCACAGTACATTAAGAGGCATCATTGGTAACAAACTAGGTATCTCTAATATCTTAGAAATCAGGGAGCTACAGTAAATGATTCTCTCTACAAAAGAGCTGGCAAGAAGTTTGAGGATCCTGTTCAGTTTTTCAATATCGTTAGACATGTAGCAGCGACGCTTTCTCTCATTCTTTGATCAAAGGAGAAAAACTGCAGTGTGGTTAATTGGGTTGGGCTGTACTTTATCCAATTTCCTACTTTGACTTTATACAATGTGCTTCTATAAATCCTTGGCAAATAAATTGAAAATTCAATCTCAGAGCAAACCAACAACCTCATTCAACACATCAAGAAACCGTTCACAAAATGAAACATCCTTTTTTCAGCTCCTACTAAACAACACCCCTACACTACATCCTACAGAAAATCCTCAAATTTTGTCCAAAATTCATCCTTCTTTAAAGCTAGAAGCCAGCCCTGTTTCATTCTCTAAAGTTCCACACATTCAGATGAACATAAAAAACCAGGAGAATTTAAATGGCTGCCCTTGTTTTATGAAAGTACTAAAGGCAATGTATCATCTCATTAGACTAGTGAAGAAATGCAATGAATCACAAACACAATGAATCAGAAATGAAATGAAAACAAAGAATCTTGTCCTCACATTTAGCTGCTCTTTTGGCTCCACTCTGGCAGTATTTATGTGTTTTACTCTATAGAAATATTAACTTCCATGGGCATAAGTGTTCTGTTGGATCCCGACCTCAAAATATTAGGCAACAGCCACAAGAGTTATGAAAGATTATTCACAGATTTAGATGATATGGCTGAACATGGGTTTCATGTTTACACAAGCTTGAATTATACACATTCAAAGGGAGCTGTTCAGTTTAGAGACTCACAAAGCTCAATTTAAAAATTATACCATAATTTTTGAATTAACAAAAAAGTGAAACCATAACACCTGTAATATATTGCATATCTAAACCTATTAAATATGCGGTATAGTTAAATTGAGAAAGAATAAAAGAGCCTTTGAACTAGAAAGCTTATAAAAAAACGGGTCTCAGTTCGGAATGGACTTCCACACTAGCTATAAACCCTTCAAAATGGCACTCAAAAAGAGGAATAACATCACACCAGTATGTCTTTCATGCATCCTCACAGCCACTGTCATTATATCTCAGCCTTGACCCAGAGTCAGTAGCATCTTACTTGTTGCACAATAGCCACGTACATATAAGAACCTAACAGAGGCATAAGGCATTAAAAAAAATTGCCATTAAATTACTAAGTTGAAAGAATTTTCCTTTCTGGTCAGCCACGTATATTTTGTGGCAGCACTCTGAAGCCTCAGCTTTGGATTCAACCCTACCATAACACCAGACAACAAGCAGTGGTAACGTGGTGTTTTTGAACTTCAGGCACCATTTCCAAGTGAGAATACTTAAGAAAACAGCCCATCATTGCACAGCAAGTAGAAAATCACCTGCTGACAGGCACTAATCCAATCAAAGCTTTTAGTTGCATAATAAACTTTATTCAAGTGAATTCGGAAAGCGTACGGCTAAAATGGTGGAGGCACTTAAATACTTTGACAGGCAGGCATTGTAAGAGCTAAGAAACTATATTTACTTCTTTTTATCATAAACAAGAGACCTGGGGTGGGAGGCTGGGTGGGAAGAAAAGACAGAAGGAAAAAGAGAGAGACAGACAGAGGCAATACCTGAGACTATCAAGACCACCAAACGCTACTGTCAACAGGCTATATAATCACAGACTCTTCATGGTGGGAAGGGACCTTTGAGATCATCAAGTCTAACCAACAACAACAACAAAAAAAAACAACACACCACACAACCAACAAAAAAAACCAACCAACCAACCAAACAAAACAACCAAAAAAAACCACAAAACCCACCACACCCACCCACAAACAAACACAAACCAACAATCTCGGGCACTAGAGCATGCCCTGAAGTGCCACGTCTACACGTTCCTTAAATGCCTCCAGGGATGGCAACTCCACCACCTCCCTGGGCAGGCTGTTCCAGTGCCTGACCACTCTCTCAGTAAAGTAATTCTTCCTAATACCTAATCTAATCTTCCCCTGCCACAACTTCAGACCATTTCCTCTGGTCCTGTCATTATTCCCTTGGGAGAAGAGGCCAACACCCACCTCTCTACACCCTCCTTTCAGGTAGTTGTAGAGGGCAATGAGGTCCCCCCTCAGCCTCCTCTTCTCCAAACTAAACACGCCCAGCTCCCTCGGCCTCTCCTCGTATGACTTGTTCTCTAGACCCCTCACCAGCTTGGTGGCTCTCCTCTGGACACGCTCCAGCAGCTCAATGTCCTTCCTGTAGTGAGGGGCCCAGAACTGAACACAGCACTCGAGGTGAAGCCTCACCAGGGCCGAGTACAGAGGCACCATCACTTCCCTACTCCTGCTGGCCACGCTATTCCTGATACAGGCCAGGATGCCCTTGGCCTTCTTGGCCACCTGGGCACACTGCTGGCTCATGTTAAGCCGGCTGTCCACCAACACCCCCAGGTCCTTTTCTGCTGGGCAGCTCCCCAGCCACTCTTCCCCAAGCCTGGAGCGTTGCCTGGGGTGGTTGTAACCGAAATGCAGGACCCAGCACTTGGCCTTATTAAACCTCATCCCATTGGCCTTGGCCCATTGATCCAACCTGTCCAGGTCACTCTGTAGAGCCTTCTGACCCTCAAGCAGATCAACACTCCCACCTAGCTTGGTGTCAACTTACTGAGGGTGCACTCAATCCCCTTATCTAGATCATCAATAAAGATATTAAACAGGACTGGCCCCAAAACTGAGCCCCCAGGGACACCACTGATGACCGGCTGCCAACTGGATTTCACCCCATTAATTACAACTCTCTGGGCACGGCCATCCAGCCAGTTTTTTACCCAGCGAAGAGTACACTTGTCTATGCCATGATTCACCAGCTTCTCCAGGAGAACGCTGTGGGGGATGGTGTCAAAGGCCTTACCAAAGTCCAGGTAGACAACATCCACAGCCTTCCCCGCATCGAGAAGGCAGGTCACATGGTCATAGAAAGAGATCAAGTTGGTTAAGCAGGACCTCCCTTTCATAAACCCATGCTGGCTGGCCCTGATCCCTCGGCTGCCCTGCACTTGCCATGAGAGCTCACTCAAGACGATCCTCTCCATGATCTTTCCTGGTAGCGAGGTCAGGCTGACAGGCCTATAGTTTCCCAGATCCTCCTTCCGGCCCTTCTTGTAGATGGGCGTCCCATTGGCCACCCTCCAGTCATTTGGTACCTCTCCTGTTGACCAGGATTGTTGATAGATAATGGAGAGAGGCTTGGTGAGCTCTCCCGCCAGCTGCCTGAGTACCCTTGGGTGAATCCCATCTGGCCCCATAGACTTATGCGTGTCCAGGTGCATAAGCTAATCATTAACTACTTCCTCCATAATACCTTATTACATCAGCATAAAAAAACCTGCAAATTTTAGAGATGTTAACATGTTAAATCTATCTCTTGCAAAAGATATGCAAATACCAGAACACCACAATTTTCTGAAGCCCTACAAAAAGTTCATTTCAGAATGGCATGAAAAACAGAACAAGATCTTTGTTCTTGGGATTGGCGTTTACCTTTTGCTTATTCAAAGTATACATAATGTTATTTTTAAGTTAAGATAAAGAAAACAGCATCTTTTTTTTCTCCCTGTAAGAGCAAGTATATGCTAATAGCCCAGGCTCAGAGAGTTGCACAATTCCTGTCCGTCAGCAAACAATTCAAAACATGTACCTCAGCAGACAGTGGTTTCTGGCCACCAGCCTTGTATCAGAGATGTTTGTGGTACTTCTGGTGCACATTATAAGCGATGATATCTGGTGATATTATAAGTAAATGAAACATAACATGAATTAAAGTGAGATAAAAGTAGCATTAAGAGACAGACAGATATTCCTGGGACAGGACAGATGCTATTCATTTTGTTAGGGGACCCCTGATGTGCAATGGAGAAAAAGGCAACTGGGAGATTGCAGTCACTCCGTGCCAAAAGAGTAGAAGCCAAGAACAACAACGAATTCCAAAACTGTGTTTCACAGTCCCCTACATCATTCTAAAGCTAACAACATAAAATAGACATCACACACTCATTTGACACTCTTTACAGTATGACACTTAAAATAGGTTCCCAAAAGCCAGTGAAGGTCTTTGGTCATGAAAAAGCAGTACCAAGACACAGGATGGACTACTTGGTATGGTAGATGCTCCAATATTCACCTACCAAGAAGGGAAAATCTGCGGATAGCTGGCCTTGCAGATTAGGTGGCTGGCAGAAGGACTGTGCCCAGAATTGCTGGTGCCAAGCAGCAATCTCTGAGAGGTGTTATTTTTCTAGGAGCTCTGCATGTTTGCTATGCAAGGACTACAGATTCAAATGATGTGACCTGACTTCCAGAAGATAGGAGGAACATTTTTTTATCAGAATTTTTACTAAAGTGCATGACACTGTCTTCAAGCTCAAATGAAAGAACCATATGTGATATAGGTGATTTCTGTTATACCTTTTATTACGTAATTAGAGTCCATTAGGTAACAGAAACAGGAGAATATGAAAAAACAAAGAACAGTTACCTAAAAACTGGACTGAGTTCAGGGCTTCTCAAGAAAGATAATGCTTTGCTATACTAAATGAGACACAGAAAAGCTAGTCTCACAAAATCTAGTGGAGCTGCTCACTGTCCACTTGAGGCTGGTATATGACAAACTGAGAAACAGTTCTGGATGACAGACTTTGAGGCACTAGCATGCTTCTGATCTGTGAGCTCTTCAGTTGCATGGGGAAAAAGCACAAGAATTGTCCATCAAGCCTAAAGTAGCCTTTATCTGAACACACCTAAAAATGGTTGTACAGGTATTAACGCAGACTGACATTTAGTGCCTGCAAACACACAAGGAGCCGTGTCTTTAGGGAGTTGGTTTTTAGGCCTGGATGAGTTCCGGATCAGAGAGATCCTTATTTCAGAAATTCTTTCACTTCCACATTTCCTTTCTTCCTATTTGTATTTTTCGATGATATAGGAAAAAAACCCAAACAAACAAACAAATTCTCAAGATCAGTCACTCTTGTTAAAATATGGTATCAAGCCCACAATTGGCATATATCACCCAGCTTCCTCAAGTAAGTGAAGTCACTCTTGTCTACAGTACTATAGATCTGGATCATTCTTGTGAAAATAAAATCTGTTTATGAAATGTGCATTTAAATCCTATCCTGTTGTCTTCCACCGAGTGATTTATTATCATAATCTGTGTGCTAAGTGATGTGCAAACTATGAGGATAGACATGCTCCCTGCTCTAGGTGTTCTTCCGTAATATCTTATCAGACTGCTTTAATACTGAATGCAGTGTCATTAGTAACCTGCTTCTCTTCATCTGTTTTCAGGTTGAGTAATGCCTCCTTTGCAAATACACTAATTTAGCTGTAATGTTAATCACTTACACAAGCTTCCAGAAAACTCCAGTAAATCAAAGATTAATACTGCAGGGAGAGCTGAAGAACAAGGTTAAAAAATGCAATTTTTCTTTTTTAACACATTCCTATCATATAGCTTCTATGAACACCATATCCAACAAGGCAAATTAGAAGTCAAGTCCAGTTCATTTCATTCTTGTTGACTTTCCCTTATAAAATACCCTTACCTCTCACATGAAATCAGATGACACACTTGGCTTCACAAAATTGAATATTCACATTCAAAAGTACAGATTTTTCTCTTCTTTCTGTTACCTGCCTTTGTTTTTCTTAACCTTCCCATGCAGCCTTACACACCGACTGAAGGGTATAAAGAGTGCCTGGAATGAGATTTTTACCTCACCATAGAAAAGCTGTAGATAGGAGTTTATGACTTGTTCTTAGACACACCTCCAAAGGAAACCTCCAGTACGCATAACATGTCATGTGCACAGCTGCTGTCTTCTTTCGCTTGGGACATCTCAGGGCTTCCTGACTCTCCTTCTCCTTTCACAAAATTGAAAATCCTACTCCAACTTTAGCGAGTTTTTAATAGCCAATAACATTTTTCTCACCAGCAGACAAGGCTACTCTGGATTTTGCGCTTTCTGATATATTTTGCCTCTTAAAGATGCCAAAGGTCAGCACAGCACTTCATGTCAAACAACTTTGTTCAGTTCCAGTGGCTTTAATGAAGCCATGTGAATTTATTCAAGCTGAGGATATGTACCAGTGGCTTTTTTTCAGGAAAAAGGAAATGTCCCCAAACTGGCCAAATAAAACAGAATCATTTTCTATTCAAAACTATATTTTACTCCAGTAAATAATAAAAAGCCTACACTCTGTAATGGAATTCATACTTTCAGTACTATGGAGGAGAAGGACCAATATAGCTTTCAGTACCTACAGATGCACTGCACATGACCAGTATATCTCAGTGAAATGCCCAGCGGATCAAAGCAGACATTAATATAACTCCAACAGAAACAGGCAAATGATTGACTGACTTGCTAAGTGCTATCCAGTTTCAAACCTTTTAAATATGTCAGAGATTTGTTTTTACACCATGAGATTCTTCCCAAAGGACAATATATTCAGTATGTTGAAAAATTATACACCACTCAATCAAGTTTACTTGGATCTTTTTTTACTGTTATTTTATGGACAAAAGTAAGAACCTTAAGCTCTAAGGTATCAAGGCAGGAGATTGCCCACCATCAGTAGCTGTTCTATTGCACATCCCAGCCCCAGGCTTATTACATACAGGTGAAGGATAGAAGTCTGGTTGCATTGTAAATCACCTCTCTTTCTTATTTCTTGCCAACATAAACAATTGCCTGGTACTTTCCAAACAGAGGGAAACAAACAAACAAAACTCCCAAAAAACCCATCTAAAAAGAAAAGCAACCCACCCTGCACAAAACACTTCTAAACATAAGAAAGATAAAAAGGTAGCGCACTACTAAAAGTCATGCACAACTAAAAGGAGATCCAGCTGCGTATTTATGCTTTGCTATACTGTACTTTAAAAGCTAGTGATATGATATATTGAGATGCAGTATATTACTACAGCCAGAAGAATATTCCATAGTCACCTACACTGGAGGAAAAATCTGGAGCAGAGAGGTCTTCTGACCTTGCAGGTAAGTAACCTTAATAGGATGCACACAGGCAGGGAGACCCTGGCCCTTGGAGACACACCAGACATGCTTATACTGCAACTTGTTATTCAAACTTATGGAAGAGATCCTTGTCATAGACAAAGCCCTGTGTTAGTGGATAACACAAGAGTTCCTCTTCCCAATTCCCACCAAGGTAGTTGTGCGTACCTGCCCCTCAGTATACCCATCTCCTGAGAGTCACAGCTGTCACCCAGAATCTAATCTTCTGTTTCTCATGAGATTATTTGGGTTCCAACCAGACACCTCACAAAGTAGTTCCTGATCTTTTGTCTCGTATCAGGTATCACATATAAACTGTCTCCCAGAGTAAAAAAAGTTAAAACAAAAGCAAGCCTGACACTATCTTAAACTACCATATAGTGATTCATTACAGATTGGTAGTTGTTCTCAAAACCTTCAAGCCAAGCTATTTGATGACTTTATTCCCTTCTTTTCCAAGTGGTCCACAGCACTCTGATTTTATCAGAGTGCACATGCAGCCATAAATTTTTCCTGCCTGATATTAAACCACTTTACCAACCTGGTGCTAGAGGGACAATGAGCTGGAAAGATGAAGTAAGGATTACATTAAACAGCTGAGGGCACCAGTGTCTCCTTATGCTTTCTAGATTCTCATATGGAGCTGTAAGAAACACTGGATCATCCTACAGCAATATCATCAATGATTCTTCTCCCTATAATCTTTGGGTGAACAAAAGACTGCAAATGTCCTTTACAACTGCATATTACTCTGCCGTAATGCCTGCATCGATCTAATTCTGCTGAGGTTGGAAGGATGCTTTAGCAGAGGTTATCATTCAAATATACCAAGAGAGCAAAGATGAGTGGAAGCCAGCAGCTTGCTTTCTTTCCCTCATCTGCCAATCTACTGCCAGAGTATCCGGACCTTCTTTATATTTCTAGACATAAAGGACCAGTAAAAGTTTGTAAAATACCAGGGACTAATGTTTCTTACATCAAATTGGGAAATTATTCTAAATCCTTCCTTTTCTACTACCTTTACAAATTCTCTCTTTATCCTGGATTTTGAGACAGGACTATGTAATGTCTTCATACAGATCAAGACAGCAGTCACCGTTGCAACAGAACATTTACTAGTTTCATCTTTTATGTCACTATGATTTTAATCATTTCAAAGGCTCCAACAGTCTGCGATTGCTGCCTCTGCCTTTAGATTAGATATGCACATAAATAAATTAATTAAACAGAGAATATGGAAGATAGAGTAGAAGCCAAATTCTGCTTGCTACTACATGAGCATTAAGAATGTAGGTCTTTAAATTAATAAAAACCTGAAGTGAGAAAACACTACTGAAAGAATAAATGTTAGTAGTTCTTAAGATGAACATGCTTATCACTCAGCTGGAATATTTCACGCTGTTATTTACACAGGATTTTAGTTTTGTTCTAAATATACTTAGAAGCAATTATGATAACTCTGCTGACCGAAGGCTTCTGGTAAATTGTTAAGATTAGTCCATTTTTAAAATAAGCATGTTCATGGCCACATAAAATTGAAAGCTCTGTGAAGTCCACTTTGTACCTTAAAGCAGGAAGCTGGGAGGAAGAGAAAAGAATTATATTAGTGTGGCAGGGAACTCAATGGAGTACAACAGGAAAGAAATGCACAGAACAGTGGGTGAGTATGCCGAAACAGAAAAGAGCATGGGTATTAAAGAAGTTAAAAGAACAGCCAAGACCTGCACACTGCCAAGTGTCAATTTTGCTCTATTATAGCTCTGCACCAAATTACCAACTCAGAGGCAAATATGACCCCAACAAAATGCAACTTGGCACAGCCATAATGAATCAGGCATAAAAATGTCAACAGGAGTACTGTAAGGGCATGGGAAGTGTAGAAAGCAAGAAGATAGTGCAATGGTGTAAGAGGATATAACTATAAGTAATGGGAAGCCATTTAAAAAAATGGGCCATTGAGGCTGAACAGCAGGGAAGAAAAACAAGATGAATTAGACCACAGAAATGTCTCCAGAAGGAATCCCATCTCATGAGATGTTTAGAACAAGACTCAATGAAGTAGTAACAAATATACTGTAGGAAACAATATTTCAGGTCAAAGAAGGTTTTTCTGTCTCTAACTGCATTCACTACATGGCACTTGAGGGAAAAACAAAGAAAGAAAGGGGGAAAAGAGACTGGCTAGAAGCAGCATCCTGTTTATATAGGTGAGAATCAGTAGGAGCTTTCCAGCAATAGTGGGAGTTAAGAAAATTTTCTCAAGATGGACATTTTATGCAGGCTATATGTAGGGTGTTGGGGAGTCAAAATGGAGTTTTGCAGGGAAAGAAAAAAATTGTACCATTGGGGCACAGACCATACAGATTTGGGAGGAAGTAGAAATGTACAGTACCTATGCTCATTTGCATAAGTACTGTTGTACCTACATGTTTGTTGAGGACAATAAGATAGAAGACCTATATATTTTTTTTTATTTTTTTTTTTTAAAAATCAGAGGATGAGAAACTACAGCTTTATGGCAATGCACAGATTGTCAGACTAGGAGGAAGTGCAGATGCCAAACAGGCACAGCTCAGCTCTCCATGCCAGGGACTATGCAAGGGCAACTCAGCCACATAAGACCTGTTGTAGGCACCCAAGCAAGAAAACCAGAAAGTCAGACAAAAGAGGAACAGCGGAAAGAGAGGGCTTACTACTTACTGCCCACACTAGGAAGAACCGTCCAACCACAGCTGGACGCCACGGTAGACTTCCTGAAAACACCCAACACAATGTGCTGGTTCGTGGAACCACTGGAGAGCACAGATAAGGTCAAACACTTTCTGCCAGGTTGCAAACTGATAAGGACTCAAGAACACACGCTCTTTCAACAGGGGTGTGTGAGGCCAAAGAAACTGTTGACTGGACTCACCAGGGACAGAGACAAGAAATACAGGACTGTAGTTATCAACCTAGGATTAATAGCTAGTTCACTGCTACATTAGAGGCATTGTTTGACAGAGCTGGAAAATAATATTTGCTGGCACAGTCACAGAGCATTACTTTGTTTGATATGAAAATGTCAGTGAACATCTTTTTCAATTATTCTTCCTTTCTTATTCTAAAGCGATGTTTATTTCACACAAACCTAGTGTTATCTCGGCTTAATTCAGAGAATTACTCATATCAGTGAAGCTGAATAAAAAATAAGGTTGTGCAAAATGTTACAAAACACAAAACCCATGTAGGACATTTAGGATTGATCTTCACAAAAGGAAAGAAGATTTTCATCCAAGCTAAAAGGCCTTGTTGTAGGTTCACTGGTTTTAACCATGCATAATAAACAGAATGATAAATCTTTCAACTCTTAAGTAAAAGTTTCCAGGAACTACTTCACAAGCTTCCTTCAGTGGAAGGAATAGAATATTTTCAAATCATCTGACAATAACCTAAAACCTTTAATTTGCACTTTATACAAAGCACATAACCTGCTATGTCTGCCTGTAGTAGAAATGGTACCTTTTAAATACAGATACTAGACTTATCAGATGCCCAGATGTATGAATGCTATAGAGTGAGCACACAATACCATCACTTACATGATCAGAATTACCTCTCTCTTCTCAACAAAACCAATGGAAATCTGAATTTCCAACGCCATAGACTAACTGGCTACTGAGTTAGAAAAATCTGAAAGAGGTATAACTGTACTCTGATCCGTCTCATTTTGCATCTTTTATAAAATCACCTGTAGCTGCACAGAGAGCCTTACCTCCCCGTCCAAAATAGATATATTGATATTTTTATTAGATATACCAAGAATACATATACCAATTAGATTAAATATACCAATTAGATATACCAAGTCCTATCCTAGCGCTCACACAAGCAATTCAGGGAGTGGCCTAAGTTGGTCCCACCTCCCTAAGAATTGTTGGAGTAGATATTATCTCAGGCTTCATGCCTTTACATTGCTGTGTTGCTCCAGCTCTTTACCTCACCTTTCACAAGCACTCTGAGATCTGACACAGTGCTATTACCAGCTCTATGACACAGCCAGATGCACGCCAGAGTCTGGGTCTGTTGATCCCTACACAGCCAGAGGAAACAGAAGAAATGCTTCCATAAGAACTGGAGCATACAAGAGTAAGTGCGTGGCTGGATGGTGTGGTGGCTAATGTGGCTAATCACCAGGTCAAGAAGGTATGAATGAGCAAGTAGTGTTGTTTAAGTTGGAAGTCAAGATTCCCAATGTCTCCACTGTGTTTTGTGAGAAAACAGGATAAATTCTGATCATGTAAGAGAAGGCAGTTACTTCCCTTCAGCCCGAGTCAGATGATGAGCAACGTAAAACTTGGGCAAGGTTTCAATATTAAAGGCAAGGCTAAAGTGTGCTTTAGCACGCTGGTGGAAATGCAGTTAGAGTATGTGCAAGAATATCATTATGGTAGAAATTATACAGAGGGGTGGGGGGGTGGGTAAGAAAGAAATAAGCTGATTTTAGAAATACAAAATCCATTAAAAAAAAATGTAGTTGAGATTAAGTATGAAGACACAGTTTTATTCATCTCCATGTGCTTCTGCTGGCTGAAGATCTCTTATAGGGTCCCTTATGCAGTCAGGGTTATGTACTTCTGCAATTTCTCACCAGTCTATTGTCAAATGTCTGTCAAAGGCATCAAGTGGCAGTACATGACTTCCAAGATGCACAAACAATAGATTCAAAGCAAGTAGTGTATAACACGGAGGTCTTCAAAACGGGCAGCTGCAGAGCTATGAGACTGATATATCTGACAATTAACTTGGTGTTTTGATGACAGATGGTAAGTAAGAGTGTGATCACCAGATGACAACAGTTATCTAGAATGAGTTCTCCCTAGTAGGAACACAGTGGTTATAGGAAAGACTTTGCAGCAAGATACAACATTTTCCAAATTATCTATTTGGCATCTACTAGTTAACTACACATCTTAGAAAGGACAGAAAATATCAGATGTTTATCAGAAAAAAAAATTTGATCAGTTTCAAACTTTTTATCTGCCTTATTTATTTACTTACCAGAAAGTAGCCATAAGAACAGAAAGAGATGACTGTTTCACCAGATAACCCCATGCAAGTCCCATTTAAGCCCATTGCTAGCCTCTGCTCTCAGATACCTCTCTACGATTTAAGCGCAGACATTCTAGATTTGAGCTGCAGTAAAAGGGCAGGCATGTGTGGTGTTCTGGTTGGGTGTGGAGATAGCTGGCAGTGAGGCAGCCTCCTGGGGCTGCCTTGTTAGAATTCCACAAAAAAAAAAAAATTAAGGGAGTGTTTGGGATGATGATTATGGTGCATCAGCTGGAATCACTTCCCCTCCGGATGCTGCTAAATCATCTCTGACAGAAACCATTTATCCCCAAGGCTCCTGAAAACATTTCTGAGCCACAAATTCTTTGTCTTTGTAAAGGACTTGATCTGACTGAGAACAGATATTTCCAAAACATTACCATGTGAGATAACACTCTCTAAAACCTTTTATCCCTTCTCAAGCCTCCTACCAATTGCACCAACAGAATACTCTACTATACTGAACAATAAACACAGTGTGGTTGTCCAGACTTTGCCAGCAGCAGCAGCATTCACCTGATACTATTTTGTTTACACAGAAATCTAATGGCTTGCCCATTGCCATACAAGGGAAAGTTTTTAAAACTTTCTCAAGCTTCTTTCCTGCTCAAAACAGACATGTTCAGGGAGCACAAGTGTAGCAAAAAACAAAAAGCAAGAAGTATTTGGAAGCCCAGTATCAAACACAGGCATCCTATCACTGACACTGAGCCGAGTTCTATGTTCATTTTAATCCTTGCAACTACACTGTCTCAAGCAGTGCTCTGAGACCTTTATTCTAAATGTTCTCTTGACTAATAGGAGTCTTGAGTTAGCTGAAAATGCTGTACTGTTGTGTAGAAATTTCCTGCAGAACTAAAAAGAGATGTTCCTTCTATAATTGCAGATGTGTCAGAAAAAAACCAGGCAGCCAGAGCAGGAACAGGCTAAACAACGGAAACAAGTAATGGTGTGAGAAGATTAAGGGGGAAAAAGTTGAACAAATCTATCAGAAAAACAACAAGAAAAAAATTGTAACAAGTAGGGTGGAAGAAAGGATCAATGGGTAAAGAAGAATCATGGATATGATGGGAAGAGGAGGCCAAGTCTGTGCTCACCGAGCTTATCCCTCCAGATTTAGTATGAAAGTTTCCTGGAGTCCCCCCATTCTTCTGTGGCCAGAAGGGATGGAGGAAAAGAGAGGGGAAAACTTAGGAAGGAAAAAAGTAAAACAAACAGTGTTAGTTCTTAGTCTGTTGGAACTAATGTTTCTATGTCGAGGTAGGCAAGTAACTTAAACTGAGTGTTTTACTGCTGGTTACTCATTATGTGTTCCTCAATTTCACGTTCAGCCTGAAACATGATTTGCAGAAGTGCTGAGCCGTCACAGCTGCAGCTGGGAATTGTGCTTGTACTCTGGGAACTGCTCAATGAGAATAGTGCTTCTATATATAAAGCATAAGTGTTATAAACATGTTGTTTA
The DNA here is from genome assembly GCF_964106895.1 of Numenius arquata. NCBI lineage: Eukaryota > Metazoa > Chordata > Aves > Charadriiformes > Scolopacidae > Numenius > Numenius arquata. Next base: position 19,136,958 of record NC_133576.1, on the reverse strand, counting down.
TGTATAGTGTTAACTAATGCTAAGTATGCTAAAAAGAAGAAAAAACCAAATTCTTTAGACATTACAAAATAGAACCCAAAGGAGGTAATTGCATGTGTTATTTCCAGTACTATCACCTCAGTTCACAACATTTTTCTGAAAATAAGTATCTTGTAGTACGGTTACCAGAATTCACATACTAGAAGCAATAATGCTGTCTCCCAAGATGATTTTAAACAGGATGTAACAGGTGAGGTTTAGAGACCTTTGTGAATGATGGGGAGAAGACAAAGTAGCTGTTCATCAAGCATGCACTGCCCATCTGGCAAATGAGGTGAGGCTTCACAGACAAAAAATTAAACACATTATACAATCCCACCTACCTTGTGAAATATTATACAGAGGCTTAAGTAATTTTTAAAGTTTAACTCTGGAATTTCCTACTAACTGCGGCTTTGATTTTGCAATTTCAGTTGTGGTCTCCTGTACATTATGGGAAAAGTAGCATCTCACTGCCATAAATTCCTGAATCCCATAAAAAGATTTCAACATTGTACACACCTCTTGGGGCATTTTCCAGCTGAGAGAGAAAGTAAGCAAAAGCAGAACTAGTACATCAGTGGTCACATTACCCACACTCTGCCTCCATACAAGAAGTCAGGACTACATCTGCTCATCCCCAAATGAAGCTTAGGTTTATAAAGCATGGGCTAAGTTAGCCCTAATGGGGTGGGTTGGAGAGGAAAGGGGAAAGGTATTGTTTCATTCTCATGACCAGCTTTAGGCTGAAGATTTTATGCTGTAAATGGTATGGTTGATTTAGTTTCATTAAGCCAACTACTACCAAAGTCAAACCATATAGGGATGCAAAATTTACATGCAGTAAATGTCTTGGGGAAGAGGTAAGAAGAAGTAGGAAGAAAAATTGAGTGCAGATGAAAGAAAGGAGACAGGATACTTAACATTTTGTAAATATAAACAAACAGACACACAAAATCAAGTTATACAGTAAGTCCTTTGCTTGCTCAACATATTGCAGAGATTTAAAAACCAGAATGCCAAGACACAGATGAAACATTTGGAGACCACATATGCTATCACATAGGGTATGTGCCATTATAAATCACTTGCATACACAGAATGAAAACCTTGCGATTTTAAATGTTGCTGTTGAAACAGAGTTAAACTATGCAACTTGACTGCCTCCATAGCACTATACAAACCTGTTTCCTTCTTCCCCCTTCCCTATCCATAACCCTCCTTCAAATTTAAAAAAAAAAATTAAAAATATAAAAATCCAGCTTGCCTTCTGTTCCCATGGAAGTATCATAGATGAATAAATACAAGTGATATTAACAAGACAAATATGTCTCAGTATATTTACCAGGTGATTACTGTTGTTTCAAAAGTAGTAAATTATTGTATCTGCCAACAGTAGCTTTGAAGATTCCCCAGGGCATAACAATTAAGTCTGCTAGCGCTTCAAACATGTACAAGGCAAAAGTATGGCATATGAATTTGGGTGTCTGGGTCCTTCTACAGAGCTTGATAGGAATCATGGATTTCCTATTTATTCTGTCAAAAAAGATTTATGAGCTGCTCATCCTCTGGCTGGAAGGTATCCACAAGAGTACTATAAACTCTCCATTTAGAAGGATGCATTTCTGTACTTTGAGTATTTATAGGTGCTATGACATCATAATGCTGGGAATCATAGTATTTATATGTTTTCTGTAAAGGAATCATTTACAGTAAAGCTATTAGAGAAAGTGAAGGATACTAGCTAGCCCATCAACAAGTGCTACATAAACACAAACAAGATACATAAGATAAAAAACACCCTGTGAATCTAAAATTAATCACATAGCTGGCAATTAATTTTACTTTTGTAATGACATGCACATTTGACGAAAAGAAATGCAAGGCAATAAATATTAAAAAAGGGCGGAAACAAAATGGAAGAATGTTTTACTAAAAATATACTAGTCTTCTGTTCACCTGCTATGCTAGCTGTCCTTCAGCTTTGTCCTCCAGTTTCTACTGCAACACTTTTACCCTGTTCTGCAGGTTAATTGATAGTCATTACGTCAGATGTGGGTGCACCCTACTCTAGCTCTCTGCAAATGCCTGTAATCTGAAAAATGTTTCGGTTTTCCATGCACGTAATAAAGTAGTTGTCATATATGGCAATTTTGCATGATGTTGCATCTATTCAACAGGGAACGACAGTTATCATAAGGGAACGAATAAAAAGAATAATCCACTTTTGTATGAAAGCAAGTTTTAATGAAATTGTCATTAATATTTATGTTAACTGTCATCAAAACCTAAAGAGACACGTTAACATTAGAATCCGAGCAGCCTGGAATCACATTAGTCTCCAGTTTCAGAGAAAAGCTGCTTTAAATGCAAAAGCTCTGATTTCTGTTCTAGCATTGATTGTTTCTTTTAAAAGAAGTGCTCCTCCCCACATCCACCCTCATCTTCCTTCCAGATGTTCATGGAGCAAACACCAAGTGTTATGGATAAATGAATGCATGCAGTTGTAAGAGCAAATTCACTCCTATTTGCTAAGTTCTCTAGTAAGCTTTGCTGCTGACAGAACAGCAAAATCTTGCCTCTGCACAATTCCTAGTTCCCTAGCTACTGATTTCCTAATATCTTATCTTTTTAGTGGCCAGGATGCAGAAGACCTTCACGGTGATCATCAGGAATGGACATTAATAGGAAGCCTATTTTTAAATGTTCATTATTATCATCAGTGTATTATTGGAGGTTGCATTCTATACAAGCTGAACAAGTCCACCTGTGTTGGAAGTGATCATTTCTGATAAAGATGCACAATCTACGCACACAAGAGCAAGATAAAGCAGGAACAGGTGAAGGGAAGGAACCTCTGCCGCCTGTATGGGCAGAAATTGCCCTTCCTTCCACAATACCCTCACAGAAAGCTGTGCAGCTTGACTTCTAGCTCAGATCTCTTCTCTTTTCTCCTGACTTAGAATTCAGCCAGGCTTCATAATAAGCATTTATTTCTGTTTTGCAACCAGCTATACATTGCACTAAAGAACACGGCAGACTGGAAAGGCATGGGGTATCTGATTACACCTACCTTCTTCTCCTTAAAAACCCAACAACAAGCCACCAAACCAAACCAAATCTCAGAACAAAACTCATTTTCACACACACGCACACTGGCAAACATAATGTATTCCTCTCAAGAACTGATATGCAGGCTCTCACACCTCTGATTAATCTCTCATGACTACAGAGGGCAGTGAATTTACAGAAAGCCCCATAACATGTTTTACTTTAAAAAACCCAACCAAACAAAACAGAAAAAAACCCAACACTAACAAAAAAATCCCCACCGCACCTGGCAAAAAAAAAAAAACCACCTGTCCGAATTAGCTCAGAGTAAAGACCAGAAATGGAGCCACTGCTGTTAATCTGTGTCTCAGACAGTGCATTTTATGAAAGGTAGCATCAGATAATTTGTTGCAATTCCTTTATAACTGCCTGGTGTGCTCTGTCCACACCAAACTGGATTAATCGATCATTAGCAACCTTAACCGTGAGACTAAAAATCCACTAGCAGATTAAACGCTAAATGGACGGCAAGTCAGGTACGGACACTGCAAGGACAATTCAAACCAAGCTCCAAGAGCTCCTTCCTTTCAGGCAGGAAAACTCCAGAGTCCTTGTTGGCCAGGTAAGTGCGTTCTGCAGGAGGTACCAGCTGTGTCTGTGGTAAGCGGGTATCTCCAGTTCTGCACGCAACTACATTTTCCAGGTCAAGCATCTAAGTGCAGCTTTCCTCCTTCTGAAGGAAGCCAGAGGGAGGGCTGCAGGGAACAGGCTTGGCAGCCCAGATAAAGCAAAAGTCAACCCTCACTGCTTAGATCTCTTTAGCGCTTCACCACCAATTGGAGCTGCCTTGAGGGGTGAGGGTGGCTGCCGGATGTTACTAGATGTTATCAAGTCAAAATGTGTTTTCCAGTGCAGAAGACTATCTGGAAGTACACAACACATACACACAGAGCTTTGACAATGTTCCCAGTAATTAGGTACCTACCAATTATTTTACAATCAGTACAATCGCTGTTCAACCTTTCCTGGCAAGCAGTAACTCTGCAATGGAAATGCATTTGTCAAAAACAGATTCCTTCCCTCAGGTACCAACTATACCAGCAAAACAATGATGAACTGCTACAAGAGGCATTTTTTTTCAAATCTGTTCTAAAATCTCTTGCAGTCATTTTTAGGCATCTAAAAAAAGGTTATAATTTTTCAGGGAAGGCATTTTCAAAATATTAGAGCCATATACTTAGGCGTAAATGGATACATGCAAAACCACCACTAAAGTCCTTTGGGGAATCCTAGATCACGGGTGTTGGGCTGTTTGTTGGCAGGCCTCCTGTTTAAAAAAACAGCTTAAAAAGGCTTAACCATGTGGCTCAATTTTGTTAAAACCTGAGAAATTTTTTGAGAGAAAAATAGGCAAATCAAAGTGCTACAGGAAAATTAGATTCAAAAAAGCAAAGTCCAGTCCTCAATCTGGAAAAAAATAAACTCAGACATTTTAAAAAATTATTTATGACTGAGGTCTGTACATATCCCATGGCACATGAAGGGGATGGGTCCATATTAACTGTTCCCCTACCTCTCCTAATGCAAGAGCTAGATAACCCCAAGTGAAGGTGCACACGGCTGAGGGCTGTTGCAGGTTCTATACACAATGTGGTTTCACTGGGATGCACCATGCCACAGGATGCTGGGATGTCTTAAAAGCTTCCATGGCCTCAAGAAGAAACTGGACAAGATCAAGGAAAAAAAAAATCCATTCAAGGCTGTTAAATACATAGAAACTACCCTCTGAATCAGGAAATGCTTGGCTTGTGGCTCAGGTGGAATATCACATGCTTAGCCTTTTACTATATTCTTCCCTAAGCACCCACCTTCAGTTCCTTCAGCAGACAGGATACCATACCAAACAGACCTTGATTTGGCACAGCCATTCACATGTAATACAATTACTTAAAAAACAAAACAAAACAAAAACCAAACCAAAAGCAAAAAAACCCCCAGATCTTACAAATGTTTTTTTTAGTGCATTTTGCAAGCATCAAAAATTTTATGGAGTTCTTTATGGTCTTTTAACACAAAATTCACATTCAGTTCTGAGCTCCTTGGAGTTTTAGGGAAACCAATGGATGAAACAAAGAAGTAGGTGAAGGGCCTTTCTTTTTTCCCCCCCAATTGTGTTTTGGTTTCTTTGTTAGCATATGCAGAAAAAGGTTTCATTAACTGTTCATCTGGTAGAGTCAAATAATACACAAGTATGCCACCCCTATGCCTGCACTGTTTACATTTGTGTCACTATGCTAGTTTCAGTGAGAGACATGAAAGATGGTAATGGAGAAATTTAAATGGGATAGATCTTACTGCAGTGGACAGAAGTGAAACTACATACCTTTTTCTCCCTGAGAGCCAAGGGCAGCTGAACATACAATTACCAATTTCTAAAAGAAAGAGGAAAAAATGCAGGAAATGACAATTTTTTTTGCAGGAGACAGCATGACATTCTTTTTAGAAGAATATGAAAAATAATCAATTTTGTTTCTTGATATGGCAGATCCTTTCTCTAGTTTTATATTTGTTCTTGAATTCTTTTATTCAGTAGCTACAGAGTATATTTTTGGGTCCTTTAAAAAATGTGGTGTGTGTGGGGAAATCCCTTTACATGCATACACAAAAGCCCACATACTTCCAACCTTTTATAAACCAAGTGTTAGACACCCAACTATCGTAGCTGAAAGCTGCGTCCATTATTTCTTTTAAGTCAGAGTTTGCAGAAGCCAGAGTGTCTTGTGTTGATTTCATTCCTTTAAAGCAGGTTCTACAAGGTTGTATACATTTTTGTAGTAAATCTTGAAAATTAAAGAGCAACTTAAGTATACACTGATTTCACTTCCCTATTCCCACAGGCTACACATACTCACAGGTCTATGTGGGGATTTCGCACAAACAAGTGTTAGAGACATCTCATTTATTTTTGCACTTTTTCATGTCAATGGAGATCTAGACACATCCCACTTCTATTTTATTTCTTCTTCCCTCCACTACGCTACAACTGAGCTGAGGGGGCTGAACTAACATCTTTTGTATACTAAGAGGAAAACCACCACAGTGGAAGCAGCAATAAAGCAAGTTCCACTATTGCTCTCCTCAGCATGTTTCAGTCACTTGTCAGAGCAGCTGGACATGGAAGGCAAATCCCATACCTCTGCCCGCACCACTGACCTGGATCAGAGGTGCAGTAGCTTTTTCCAGCACTGCTCACCAGTTTACTAGAAAGCAGAAATAGATCCTTCAGTTTATATCCCTTAGAGCCACAGAGTAATAAAGGGGTGGAAAAGCTTTGAGGCAACATTCATCCTGGCTGGACTTGATCCAATGACCTATAGGTGAAAGGCTCTGTGTATCCCATTACCATTTCTTTGAGTCATCCCGACCCTTTGTTCCCCACCTTTATTAAAAGACCTGAAGATTAATGCAGGGAACAAATGGTAGAGAGATAAATCTTGGTCTGTGTTACATCTCAGAAGTGATGTTTCATCTCAGAAGTGATGTTTCACAAGTGTAACTCAGTGGAAAAAGTAGTTTGGGGTTTTTGTTGTTGTTTTGGGTTTGGGTTTTTTGTTTCTTTTTTTTTTTTTTTTTTTTTTTTACATACAACAAAAATCACCATAAAATCTGATAGCACTGATAAGTGTCTAGCTTGAGGCTTCTATAACTTTGAAGCAATCATAGGTAAAGATATTATTCAGAGTTTAAGTTTTACAACATAAAATGGCTTTACTATCTTTGCAATTTCAAAGCCAAGGAGTAACTCAGTTCCTCCAGGAACACAACACAATTAGACATCTGCAGACATTACAGAAAGATCAGTTTTTTTCCTAACAAAATGAAAATCTTCTAATTATCTTTAAAATACTTGTAGCTTATCTTGCTTTAAAATTTAAAGAGGGGGAATGTATGCCAAACTATAATAAAATGCATCTTATTTACCCGGCTTTCTATCTTGGTCAAGTTTGGACTATTGTTTCAAATGAGCAATCACTCTCTACTTTCTACGTCATGAAGGCCACCCTTCAGTCAAGATTCTTTTTCTCTTCCTTTATTTTTAGGTGTTTGCCTGATCTTGCTAAAGTGAAAGGCAGGACTGACTTACTTTTACCTGTTCTGGACAAATCTACTCTGACATAGATAATTTGTAATCTAAAAATGCGTTTTCTGTCTTCCCCTGTTTTCATTTGGAAGCTTGTTTTGATTCTCAGACAAGAACTCAGGACATTCAAAATAGTAAGCAATGAAAAATATCCTGAAATTAGTGCTGACCCTGCTCTTGCCTCACTGGCTAATTTTCTGCAGCCTTAGTTGTTGGCACCTGCAGCATCACATTCTTAAGTAACTACTCATTTTGCAGCTAGCTTTTCCACTACTTTTACCCAGAATTTATGCTTAGATAAGCATACGCACATCCCCAAAGTATTTAGGTAAGTTGTCAAGACTTTCTATTAAGTAAACAGCATGTAAAGATCTGCAAGTGATGAGAGGAAAAGAATACACCATTTTTAAACACTTAATCATGAAATAAGTGCTCTTAAAAGCATGATCCATAGTTGTATACATTGGCACAAACACCCTTGCTTGCTGCCTCTTTACACTGTTAACACATACTCATTTAATGCTTTCCCTTTTCATTTGGGAGCTTTCTCATTGCATGTCCCCTAAATGACTTACAAGCAGTTCAGGAGTTAGCCCAGAGGGAGTGGCAGGGAAGGCACTAAACCCTCTTAAATATGAATAACTGATCCAGGCTAAATGCTGGTCCTTTTTAGGTTTAAGCTGGTAGTAGGCAGAAACATTATTTTGCATTTTCTTCTGTGCAAACTTGGAGTGCCTGGCACTTTTTTTGCCACTCCCCAAACCACTAATTCTCACAGCACATCAATAGTCCCTAACCTGCACTGCAAAATGACACTCTTTGGCTCTAAGTACAGAGGAAGAGAAACTGTCCCGGTTTTGTGTCTGCCAGGATTACAACAGAACTGTCATACTACAAATATCAGGTTCTTGCTGTAGCTTTTTACATGTTTAGTTACTCAAGTTTACATTTTATTTCCTATTGTAAGTAATTTTCTCCCCTGCTTTCAGTTCCCAAGCCCTAGCTGAGCAACAGTTAACTCTACACAAAACAGCCCTATCAATTGCCACATTTTCAGTCAAGGCTCTAATGTTTTCCCACCACCTTCTGCCTCTCTTCAAGACCTAGGAAATAATCTTTAGAGGGACAAGTGTTCACAGAAAGAATTGGCAAAATTTGAGGCAGCAAAATATGAAATTTGAGTACATTTTTCAAAAAATCTAACTCTATGTTATTCAAACCATGGTATTTTATTTAATGAGCTAATCAGAAAGAATTATTGCTCAATAAACCTATAGAAACTATACACAATGTACAGCTTGGAATAAAACCAAGAAATATGGAAGAATATCAGTAAATATGAAAACCATTTTAAGAAAAACACATGGTCCATGACTCTCATATTGAAGGGAATTGTCAGTGAACCAAATCTATTTCTTCTCTACGACTAGCCTGCTGCATGTCTCTGACCAGTGATAGTTACAGTTTTATCTTCTATTTTTTCACTTGCACCTGTTAACTTTAATATCTTAGATACAGAGAATACCACAGTAGAGACAGTGCTTTCCAATGTCCTAATTGTTCTAGGTGATTCACCTCCAAAGTGATAAAGGAGTTGCCTCAAATACACGTTTGTTATCTCTGCACTACAACAAATCAAAGCTTCTGGTAAAGATGGTTCCAGCACTTGGAAAGCTGAAGTTATACATACTGATTCTCTAAAACATCTTCTCAGAAATACTGCATATACATCAAAGCTCTACTTTACATATTGCTTTCTAAAAAACTGTGAAACCAAAAGGTTTCTTCCTCCTTACTTTCAACACACTCCTAAGAGACTACTTAAAAAAGCATGATGAAGACCTCCACTGAGATCTGTCCTTTCTGGCATAAGGATACTCCTTACAAATCAGGATAGAACTGATCTAGGCTTAGTCCAGAGCTTTCTTGAGATGCTGGTCCAAGATTGCACAATAAATCACTCTCGCACCAACAAGTTCAAGATGTTGTTGTATACACTGCTACAGGTATATTTTGAAAAGCAAATCAACCCTGTAAAGTGGACCAATCAAAAAACAGGACCAAAACACCCATCAAAAAGAAACCAACAAAAAAAAAAAAAAAAGTGATGCAGTCTCATTTCTTAGTGCTCTGGGAGGACAAGAGCTTACTCTAAAAGAAAGCTCAGCTGAAACCAGTGCTATCTACTTCGATATAAACAATGATGACAACAATATGATCTGCCCAGTGAAAATATTAAGAATGCTGGAGGGCCCATTTGTCAAGAATTTGTTTTGAATTATTCACTTAGTTCCTCAGTTAATAAATCCCAAGAATCTGGCTATTACATCCAGGCTATGATCTTTCAAACTGTGTTTAATTGTCGTTACAAAAGATGAAATTCTCCCACTCATTTTGAAGCTGAGACAGAAATCATTACAAGAAGCAGAATTAAAAAACAACAACAAGAAAAAAAACAGCCAACAAACACCACCAAAAACCTATAGCTCCCAGAACAGACAGAAAATTAACATGACTTAATAAAATTCATGGTGGGCTTGTTATTGCTGCTGTTATCTAGAAGAGAATAAACATATTGACTAGTGCTCCTTCACACAGAATCCCGCAATTGTCAGTATTCAGATAAGCCTCTGGCTATAAAGAAATAAATAAATGTTGATTTATCTGTGCTATAAATATACCGTCCCTCTCACATATGAGTAATTTATAGACACAAGAAAAGTATAATGCACAAATAGAAGGGCAGGGCATGGACCAGGGCTCTGTTCTAGCCCCCTCAGATTCAGGACAAATCACTGGCATTTGAGTCCCATTCGTTCATCAAATGAAGCCACTGCAAACTCCATGCTCAGTGAAATGACCATTCTCTGCTTATTTCCACCATGAAAAAAATTGGTACTTTATTCGTTCTTCTTAAGAGCACATGCAGGTTTTTACCTGCAATTTTCAAAGCAGCACTCCACATACAGTCTTTCCGTTGTACACTCCACTTTTCAGATCCTCCTACAGAAACCCAAAATAGTTTGTCAGATCTGTATGTAAACCCCGTTTCGCTGTAAGGTCTCAAAGAGAATTTATATTCATACTATATGCATGCATCTACCCTCTGTGGGATATTGCCAGCTAAACTAGGGTTTCTTCACCATCTAATCCAAGCACATCAAAGCATCTTAGCAGTTCTGGAATGAATAACTACAGGCTTTCATGACATAATTTATACACATATCTAATGTGGTGAGCCATAGATATCTGCAGTCCTGTGAAGCAATTCAAGCTTCAGAACTGTGGTCCTGCAAGGTCAGCCCAGCTCATGAGGCTTCACAGCAATTAACCTGACTCACCATGCTCCCCTCCCTGATGGGACATAAGGTGGTATTAGTGAGACTGTCACAGAGGAGTGCCACAGCAATGTCATTGCTTGTGCCACGTCCAGGCATCTGGTAAAGCCATGCAGCTACAAAGCTTTCACACCAGCTCACTGCATGGTAGCATTTGGGATGTATTCTACCACTACAGGAGGTTTTCGTTAGATCTGTACCTGTCAGCATTCAGGAAAAACAGCATCCCCAGCATTTGGGCATCCCCACACGTCCCAGTTAAGTTCACATCTACAGAACAAGTTGCAGCATTACCTTGGGAATTTTTATTTTTATTTTTTTAATGTTTTGATCTCTGATAAAAGCATTCCAAATCAGGCTTCAGAAAGCAGCTGTTAGCTTCTCTTTTTGCTCAAACGCCGCACGTTGCTCCTTATATAGGGAGTATCTTCCAATTCAACAGACCATAACCTTTTCCTAATTTAAATTCCCCCACAAGCTATCCCTTGTATACAACCTGGCACAGTGAGCCTTACCTGAAAAACTGAAATACAAAAAAAAAAAAAAAGGTAGAAAGAATTTACTGTATTAAATATAGCCCTTCCGTTTCTCAGCCCTCAAGTCATTTCTTGGACTCACATGAACCAAGATGTTTAATTAGATACCAAGACATCTTCTGTCTGTAGCTATGAAGTTTCTAGTGTGGTGAAGATAGTTTCCAAAAGAGCTTTGCATAAATAAACTGAATCCAATTTTACTTTCTGTTGAAGCACCAGAGTAACTCATCAGATCCTTAAAAGCATTCAGTAGGAGAGGCATACAGCCCTCCAGATGCCCACTGCAATTTTTGTCTTGAAGTGTTGCAATAGCAACATTTGACTGCAAAGTTTTTTTGTACAATACTTCAATGCCTTTACTCTGTACTTTATTCTGGTGCTGTAGAGGAAATAGCCTTTCCTTGGACATCTGGATTCAAAGGAAACTCAAAACCAGGCCCTTGGCACGTGAACAATGATATGTAGTATTTAGTGGGACTATCTGGGGCGTATCTGCAAAAAAGGTATGAGAACAGGACACTTAGGTGATAAGATCATATAATATATCATTGTACTTGTTAGACAGAATCATCTCATGCAAATGAGAAAAGCCATTAACCATCAAAATATTTTTTTTAGAAGGCAATCTTAGCGTCATTTCTTCTGTAAACAAAAAAAAAAAAAAAAAAGAAAAAAAATCCCAGTTATCCTCAATGATGATGTCCTCAGACAGAGCTGGTTAAGCCAAGCCAAATTGTGTGTCACTGCATTGCTCACATACCTCATGGAAACTGCAGTTCAAGGGCCTCATGCGCTCCTTCCAGCCTCTGGGCTGGGCTACATTTTTACAACAACCAGATCTCCCATCTACTTTTAGCCAGGTCACAAGTCTTACAGACTCCAGCTACAGCCTGCTTCAAGGAAAACATGAGTATGATGCTTTTGAGCTACAATGCCCATAAAGCACTTATACCTGAGACACAGTTATGTCTAATCCTACTTCTACCCTCACAGAAACAAAACCAAAAAGCATCCTTTCTGGAGGCTTTGTGAAAAGTACTGTTTGCTAGCTCTTCCCTTCCCATTCCAAGATGGAAATGACTGCTGATAAACTAACGTCCTACAAAATGGGCATTGCTCTTTTCTGTAACACATCGCTAATGATTACTAGGTTCAGATTTAAAGAAAATATCAAAGAAAGCTGCCCTAGATGAGGACTTGGCTGTTGAAAATGTTGGGCTTTTGAAGAAGTCCCCTTTTAAATTAGTGAAACTCTATCGAAGGACTTCTTCAGCTGCTAGAAGGAAAACGGTATGATGAAACATTCAGTTTGACTTGTATCTCTATCTGAACAAGTAAACATGTCCCAATGCATTTTGACGTTACTTACACAAGGCATGAGAATGACAAGCCAAAAAACTAGCTAGCTGGTTTTCTCTTCAAAGTTCATCCTCAATGATTTGGATATTTACCAACACTTTACTTAGGCTTTATCATTCAAGTAGTTCTGTGCTCCATGTGGTGTAAATCAGACTTGGAGGATACTGTAAAAAGGCAATACATCATCTTTATACCTGTGACATGGTAAGCTTTGATCTTTAGGTCTGCCTTAGGTGATGAACAGAAAGAAGGGAGCAAAGCCAGAGCCTTTAGTTCCACTGTGCCGTTTTGGTTCAAGTTATAGGGAAACACTGATCCACTCTACTAGTCACATCTTTCCATCTGTCTGCAATGTCAGTTGGACAGAAATGAGAAAAAAATTACCTTTTGATTTTTTTTCCAAGTATCATTAAAACACATCACTTGAAAATATCCTTAGGATAAAAAACAAATATAAGATAAAAATGAACAACAGCTTAAGATGGATTACCACAGAAAAAGAAAAATGAGTGTGCGCTCTTCAGGTAATGTACTGACCACCTAATCGAGTTTGTAAGTGCACATTCTCTATGTATTTAAAACACACATTCTCTATGTATTTAAAACACATGTTAAGGACTCAAGAGTTCTTCAGCAACAGAAATCCCCGTTGCCATCTGCCTATAGTCCCTATCTCTTACAAAATGTACATGCATACATTGCTTTGCAGGCTCCCTATGAAGAATTTGTGCCAAGCATCTGAGACTCAAGCTATAGTATCTAGTTACAGTGATAATTACAGTTATGATCCTGGTTCTCTTCAAAGTGGGTTCCAAAGCCCTTTTTTTTCCCCTGATGTTATTTACAATGTTGTTCTTGTAAATTAGTTCAGATTGTCAGATAAAATTTCCCCCTTCAACAAGTGGTCTTAGACCAGCATCTTTCCATTAGAATTTTCATGGCAAGTGGGTGGAAGACAAAAAGTGAAATGAATTTAGACAATGAAACTTAATTGAAACCCACCTAACACAGAACTGTACTTCTTGGAAGCCATGTGTTTGAGTTGTAAAACTCCCAATACCTATGCAGACAGGTTTACTGGGAAAACAAACAACAACAAAACCCCTCAACACTTTAGGGTAGATTTTCACAGATTTTAGTTGATACATCAGTTATAGTTTCATTATAATTTTTCACTGCAATTTCTGCTTCCAAATCCCTTAGGCCCATTTTCAAACTCTGCTGAATTACTATGGTTGTATATTCTTTCACCAAGCAACATACATATAAAGGCTGCAATACCCAACAACTGATGAAGTGTTTGCAAACTTAATCTCCATTTTCTTAAAATCAGGCATTGCTATGACAACGTACTACTACCACACCACAGCTCCAGCAATGCAGGCTGCAGGAAACACTATTCATCTATCTCTACATTACTTTCCTCTATATTCTGCCATCAGATTTCCAATTTCCTGTCTTACTTATTTTGAATCCTCGTGAATGCAATTCAGCTGTTGTTTTAATTTTCCCAGGTCTAATGCATTATAACTCTTACTTCCTCACAGAAGAAATGCCTAACAGTCTCTAGCACAGGATCTTCAGGTGCTCTTCTGAACAAATATAATTGTAAACAATCCATTTCAGCTTTTAGTAACATTAACCTCATTCATTAATAACCCCATTCAGGTTTTCCAACAACCCCAATGACCCTTGGCTTCATGCAGAGTTCTTGTACACATTTTTTAATATTCCACATACTTAACCTGGTTTCTCATGTGTCATTTACTACTTTTCCTTCCTGGAGTTTCTATATTTCACTCATGTTTTCCTGACATCTCTTTTTATTAACTTTCTCCGTCAATATCTTACACTTCAAATAAGCCAAGTCTTATTTATACTTCAAATATACTTCCTTTGTTTTTTCATCAGTTAATTAAAAAAAAGACAAAGCCCTTTTATTCATCTTAGTGTGTTTTTCCCACCTCTTTCACTAGTCTCTCATATAGTGGATCACAGTACAGACAGAACATGTTCAGTTGAAAAACTATTCCTTTGAAAGCTGAAGCCCACAACCAAATTGAAAGGACTTTGGAGGACAAAATTCATTTGAAGGTCCACCAAAGGCAACAGGTTAACATTAAACATTTTTTTAAAAAACAAGCAACAAGGAAGGACATCAAAGTGAACATGAAGGGATCCATAAGGGATCTCAGATACGGGTAAAGTAACATCCTGAAAACAAGAAATTCGGGTTGCCAACTTTATCAAAGACATTTCTGGTGGCTGAGCAGCTGTTGCCAACTTAAAGGCAATTATAAAAACAAAAATAACACATATGAATGCAAGCATACCCTACCAAAACACAAGACAAAACAAGAAATTTTAATTTCAAAATATTTCAATCATATTCGATGGGTAACATGGACTATCTGCTAGAGGTTCAGTCTCTAGCCCCCAGCTTCAGCGCTCAGCCCCCCATTCCCGTACTGATTTCTGTAGAGAACACAATGGCAAATTAACACACTGTTTTAGTGCACGATGTGGACGTCGGCCTATTGAGTATTAGAATGAAAACCACCCACACAGACTTCATGTAGGACATCAAACAGCCATTAAGAAGAAAGAGAAGGTTCACTTCTTATTAAAACTTCCTGAACTACAGTGAGAGAAATTTAATGGTTCTACACCATGTTAGCAATCCCCCCACATCATCTAGTCCCCCTTAGTAGCAGTTTTAGAAACATATCCAGTTCATAATATTTTATTAGCCTATATAAAACAAGGGATTCATCTGTTCCAAATATCCACTTACTGTTATTCTTAAACCCAATATTTTATTAGTATTTCAAGCTTAGATTCTTACTATTTTGCAAATAAATCATGTGTTTAAATTGTTTTCTGCCCCAAGCAATACCAGTACATAACTTTTATGAGCAACATGCATTCATAATTCCACTCTTTCCATCCTTGCTTCACAATATGGCATTACTTATTTTCTGGTACTGGTCCACTAGTCAATGTACCCCAGATATCCCAGGCCACAGAGAATAAGTCTGTTACAGTTGCTGACAGAGCTTTGCTCTTTAGCTTAGCTGTATGCATTCTATTTTCCCTTGGAGATCCCCTATGACAGTATAAAATAAATAAATAAAGGGGAAGAAGAGGAAACAAGCCCGCCTACAACAATTCAGCTTTGATTTCAGCTGTCAAAGCACTGCCAGTGACTCCAGACAGGGTCCAGAAGAACTTGCATCTACCCAAGTCCTCATATTCAGAAATTTTGAAATTTTCAACATCTGACATGCCACCTTTGCAAGTATAACCAGTTCAGGTATAACAGAATCTCATACCAGACCACCATCAGCCTTCTTGTAGGCTGAACTGTTTTTCATTTTACCAACAGCTTCCATATCCCAAAGGGTATGTGTCAGAGAACTTGTGTTGCTGGGTGTTCTTAGAACTTCCCAAAAACATCTGCTTTGATTTTCTTCTGACTTTACAAAAACAAGCACCTTCCTATTACAAATGGTTTAAGCAAATCCTTGGAAGTGATTGTGATGGACCCTTTGCCAAATCCAGGCTGCACACGGTTTAAGCTGTCTTCTGCCTCCAGTTCTTATCTAACCTCTTCTTTCAGACTCTGCCACACTATATGCCAAAGATGTCTGCAAGCTTCAAAGGAAGAGAAAAGAAGGGGCAGCAGGGAAAACATCCAAGAACAGAGTGTGCTATTTGCGGTGGGGATCCAACCTATCTGCACAGACCTGTCTGTCTCCACTAGACTTGTTTGCTGTCCATTGTTATGTGACAACAGAGCAGGAGAATAAACTATCATGCTGTACTAAAATTTTAACCTGTACCTGCTGGGCTGGAAATCCCAATGACACAGCACAGATTTGACAACAATGTCTGAACCCACACTGCTTCTTGGAGCTATTTTTAAGCTCCTATCCAGATGTTAAAGCATCACCAGGCAATTGTAATGTCAGCTTTATTTTAAGCAATGTTTTAAAGAGGTGGTAAAACGAGACATGAGACTTCAACCAACAGAAAGGCAGACTGAATGGAGACCCTCAGACAGGCAAGACGAATACACATTGTAAAAACTATCAAGACATTAAATAGCAATGATCTAGGATCATTCTCTATGCATTTTACCTGTTTCTGATGAGAGTAGGCTGGGAAAACAAATATACCATTTACTTACCTATACAAAAGTGCTTAGTAAAGACATGATGAATATAGCTATCTTAGCAGAGACACTTATGACTGTATTGCATTAATATGCCTGGAAACTCATTTACTAAACGCCATTAGCAGAGAATGTATCTTCCCACAAAATTTTCACTTCTTTATTTGATAAAAAAAAAAAAAAAAACAAACAGAAGAAAAGGAGAAAAGGGTGGTTATAGAGCAAGAAGAAAAGGAAATAGGCTCTATATGGCGTTCAATCTACAGGAAGGAAGAGGTAAATTCTTATTTTCTTTCTGGCACAATGTTTTATTGTAGGACAAAAATTCAATACAAATATCAAGATCTCTCACTGAAATGGGTCAACACTGTCCATGACACCTGCTAAGTCAGAAAAAAGAGGTGGAGATGACAGAGAGTATAAAAGGAGATTAAAGTGGGGGTCCAATTCGAGTTAATAATTTTCTTACCTGGACAGGATTAGAAGGATTACCTCATTGTTTGATGACATCTTACTGTACTAGATAAAAATAGTACACTGCATTTCTTGAAGGGAAGAGATTCATATTTTGCTATATCTTCTTCAGTGATGGTCACCTAAAATACAGAAACCAGCAACTCCAAAACTATGACTGGATTTCAATGAAGAAAAGATCTTAAGAACAAGCAGCAAGTAATTCCAGGCTTCTCCCTAAAATGTCATCTTTCTAACCGGCTGTTAACTCTTGTTTGGTTCACAGAAGCAATTAGGACTGACATGCTTGTACAAACATACATTAGTATAAAATTTTTACTGGAATAAAGCAGGTCATGATATTTCTGGCACATTTGAGCTCTGACACAGAATTAGTATATCGATACAAGTCACTCTTATTCCTCACACTTCAGTACAAACCATGAAACTCAGAGTGACTTTTTATTACCTAAAGAGTAATAACTGAAGCATATTTTTCAGCATTGTCTGTAGCACTGTTTGGGCTTCACACATCCGGAGCAAGTTGTTCAACTGGTAACATTTCTTGGAAGACACTATGAGATCTTGGAAAAGTACTAAGCTAGATTCATGAGCTTTGAATAAGACATTAATAGCAGTGACTTCAGAAACAACTACACATAGCCTAAAATTTTGCATATGTTAATTACTTTATGAACTGGAGATTATACATAGTATTCTCCAATATGCTGTTTTACAGATCATCCTTTCAAAATACTAAGGATTCCTAACAGATTTTGTCCTAGGATTTCCCTCAGTATGTTACTCTGCTGTTTCCACTACAGAGCCTAACTCTGTCAGTCAAAAGTTTCATCCTGATGCACTCTTTGCTCAAACAGCACTCCCACCAAGATCAACAGCAGTGCTCTGTTGGACAAAGGCTTCATAATATACAAGCAAGGCATGTGCTATAGTTAAAACTGTATCAGTGGCATTTTGCCATGTATGCTGCTTTGCTTTCATCTGTTATTATCACATCCCTTATACCCAACTGAATAGAGAGCATGTATTCGAGTAGGGTTTGCTATGGATGAATATGCTCCTGAATATGCAATGTGTGCTCTTTTACTGCTTGGTCTTTTATTAAACTACCTGAATATTAGTGGCCTGAAATTGATATGATTAAGGTTTAATGAACTACTGATTAGCACTAATGAACACAACTGAACACACATTTTATTAAATGATTTGTCTCTTTTGAAATGAAAGTAATGTTGGGCCCATTAATAAAATTATTTGGGTCATTTCTGAGCAACTGTTGCACTCCTTGGAGAAAAAGGAGAGAAATAAGCCAGTCTGCCATCTGATTAGTGTTTCAGCAGGTCTAACACATCAATAAATCAGGGTTCACAGGCTGTTTTTTCTAGGTTTAGTAAGGTCAGAGGAAAAAATTAAATAAGTTTCTATGAGTGCCTTTTGACAGGAGAGATGTGTCCTTATGTCATGGCAGGATCTGAAACTATACAGCATACAAGAAAGGGGAGGACTTTGTCCCCTAGTTCTAAGTAAACAATAGGTATGATTGGGAGAAAGGTAGCATGCATATGCACACAAAAAACAAAGCAAAGAAATTCCCTACCACCACACACACTACACACAACAACCAAACATGATTGGAAATATATAATTTCATTTTATTGCATATTTTCTACATCATCTTCTAGTTGAAAGCATTTTGAAAGCCCCATGTACCAACATCTATCCATCTACCACAATCTACTGCACTAGTTTACATAAAGTTTGAAAGCTTAGAGATGAAAATGGTATCCAAAGCACTTTACAGAAACACTGAGGAAGTGTTAATGAACAACTGTTCCCATTACGTGAGGGTAAGATGGAGTTAATTGTCTTTCAGTAAAGTCATAAAACATTCATAAATACGCTTGGATCTCCAATGGCAAGTGATGAGAACATCACTTTTAGCTTCTATTTTAGAACCCTATGTCCCACAGTATCCAAAATGACCTGTTGGGTTATTAAGACATCATTTGAATTAACAAGCAAGATTGCTACCAAATAGTTGCCCACTTCCTATGTTAACTCAGTTGTCCCAGGAGAATTTCTTTCCAATTATCCCATCAGATATGAAGGGGGAAAGAGTGACAAGAACAAAGCCCAGGGCAGTGTTCTTCAGAGACTGCATTATCTGCTAACAGGTAATATAAATAGACAGTGTACTTTCAAGCACTGAAAAATTTACTCATTTTCTTTCTATTATAAACACTAATATTTGCCATTCCAGCAGCACAACAACCTTTAAGTAAAATCCGTGCATTTCTACATGAGCCCCCTATCAACAATATGCATTATATTTAAGGTCTTGAGGAGGAGGAGGAACCTGAAGGAAACCAGTCACATATTGCAGAGTTCCTGGCATAGTAAAAAAAAAAATAAAAAAAAAATTAACTGGCACTTGTTGATTTAATGGAGTTTTCTCTAGTGCAAGCTCATTATAGTTTTGAAATCATATATCCCTTTGCTAAATCAACCCCTAATACTGTCAAAAGAAAACCAAAGAACATAGCTAGGGATTCAAAAGGAGTATTAAAATATAAACTCTCCATATGTAAACGGCCAGACCCAATAGCACTCACATATTAGCTGGAATGATTAACGTAGAAAAATAGCAGCACAAATAGAAAGACTAATGAGACCTTTACAAGATGATTTTCATGTAATTAAGTATAATGGGCTAAGTTCTGCTTCAAATTGTTCCAAAGTGAAACCAGAAGAATGCCTATGCATTTCAGTAGGTCTAGTCCTCATCAGAAAGAGAGGAACTGCCAGTAGAATTTGACCTATTGCCGAAAATAACAGCTTTGCAAAACAGCTATTTTCCTCTACCATGCACCTAATTGAATGAATCCACAAAGTTTCAAAATAGATTTCTTCTTAGAAACTTTGAAAGATTTAAGGCATAATACAGGAGAAAAAAACAGAGCACACAAAAGTGGAAGTCAGCAGTTGCAACAGGCTAACCTTGGGAAGTCACAGGGAATCTCCCTAAGGATTTTAGTCTTTGGACTATCTTTACTGATGAAGGGAGGGTGTTGATGGTCACCTTTCCTAGCATATGGATATACACAAAGGGAAGAGATTCTCTGTTTTGCTATTGATTGTTTATGGGGATGAAGAGGCACAGGAAGGCTGCATAGAGAGCTGCCCTTTGGACAAAACTGAGAAAGACCACCCAGGCAGGACCCCTGCACAACAGCCACTGAAGTGTTGAGGCAGCTACACCAGGAACTGGAAAGACCTTACAACTGCTGGCAATGGGCATTGCTGCCAATTTTAAAAGGTTTAGTAAGGGTTTCAGCATGCACCAGTGGTGAAGGTGGGACTTCAGAGGGCACAATCTCCCTGCAAAAACTCCTGTGATCTCCTCCTGAATGTCGCCTCTTCATTAACAGTTCTTCTGTTACCAAGAAGAAACACTTTAGTCCTCACTTAATAAGTAGAGAGTTTCCTCAATACCAACATGCACAATTTACGTTACCTCCTCACCTGCTTAAGTAGACAATCTTCCTAATTGTTTACAGAGAAAACATTCACTTTCATTTGTGAATTAAGACAGCACTACTTTAAAGAGTAGTAAACCAAATTCAAACCTCAGTGTTAGAAGTCAGTTTTAATTAAAAAGCAAAGAAGAAAATTAATACATGCTTTCAACTTGCAGAAGTATAACCCAGGGTAGAATGCTACAGGTGGGGTGGTGGTGTTTTATTAATTAGGGTATTCAACTAAACTACCACTGCTAAAAATCACCTAGAATACCTAAATTAATAAGTGGGTTCCCATAAAATGTCGCATGAATGTATGTGATACAAGCATTATTTATGGAAATAAGGTCCATAGTATATACATACTGTAGACAATAAGTAACAGTGGTTTTAAGAAACAAACATTATAAAATACTAGCATGAGGGCAAGCATTTAGTATGTGATAAATCAGACTTTCTAGGGCATAAAACAACCACTAGCTGTTTGGGATCCTCTGTGATAAAGTTTTTCTACAATAGACATATTTTAAGTCTGGTACTATGTATGCTTAGTGCTTCCGATGGGCTTCTGCTTTGATTCACAACTAAAATTGTTTCTAAGACTGTGGTCATAATTAAGTTATAAATGAATATAACCCCAAACTAGGAAAAATCTGTATTAACACACCAAGATATTTTATTTAGCCTTACCCCTGAGAAAACTGTGTTGAAAAACAAAACGGTCACTTTTAGGGCTTGTAACGCAAAAGGGAGTGGCAGGATTTATACACACAAAACCACTGCCTTTATTAGTAAGTGGCGTAGTCATATTTCTTTTTAATAAAAACATGGAACTTGCTTGCTATAAACTTTAGGAGATGCATGTTATTTGACGCAAACAGTGAATCTATATTTCTCTGCAGTGAAAAAATTCAAATGACTGTTTAGAAAATACTCCCTTGGATTTGTAATAAGTATTAAGCATCAGCAAATCTATTTCTATTTAATTATAAGTAAATTAGAGGTTGTTTTAAGCATAAAGAACCTGTTTCATTTTTAGGTAAGACTTCTCAGGGGTTGGAAAACAGCAAAGACAAAACCAAAGACTTAGGAATAAGAAATTTAAAAAAAAAAAATAATTACATCTTCATTTCTGAGGGCAAAAAAATAAATTCTGGATTATCTCAGCATCTTATAAAGAGATAAAACATTAAAGTTATGTACCAAAACCCATACATTATTCATGAACTGTAAAACGTGCATTCTTAACTAGTTATCCCCCCCAGAATGTAATTAAACCCAATGGCTATTCTTTCAGGGCATGTAAGAATAATAAATGAGACTGTTAAATAAAGAATTGAATTAAAGCTCCTGGTAAATTTATTTGACAAGAATTTCCATTATGACGACAAAGAAAAAAAAAAAAGAAAAGAAATATTTTCAGTTGCTTGTACAACTACAGCTTGATGAGTAGCTGGTCCTAGAAAAGACATCGCTAAATTTAACAGATGTATGTTCTTTTTACCTACGCAAGTCATCTCTCCTATTTAAACTTCCTTACCTATGTCAGATGATTGACAGCTGGATACCATTCAAGACACCTGCATTTGGTCTGAGTGGCAGCCTGAAAGTCTCAGGGGACTTTTCTGAGCTTGTACCACAGGCAACGGGTCAAAATATTTACTTCAGACAACAACCATGAAACTTCATTTGCTGCTGTTATTTTCTTCCTAATTAAAGACTCATTTCAAAGCAGAGTGGAAATAATGTGTCTGCTGTGGTTAATATTTAATCAGTAGTCTAGCATGCCAACAATGTATCCCTTGTAATAGCCCAGGGTCAGAGCCCTGGATCCCACTGGGATGCCATATGGCTGTGTCCAGAAGACTGGAAGCCACAAATGACCCATCATGGATTGAGTGATGAGTATGAATCAATGAGGATACTAATTATTGGGTTTGAAGAGCTGACTCATTTGCTGTGGGAGTGAACATTATCTTAACAACCTTGAGTGTTTCACATCATAATATGCAATGTGCTATTATCAAAAAAATAAAGCAAACCAGATTCAAATTAGCCAAGTTTTTCTAGCCATTTACTGATAATTTAAATATGATTTATCTGTATGTAACACAAGCATGATGCTTGTATTCATTCTCCAGTCTAAGTTCTGGTTTGTACCTATTTAGAATCCAGACTTCCAAATGTCCATATGAGAACTCCATCCTTTCTTACTCAGTTACAACATGAGACGTATTTCAAATCCATTTCTGCAAATAGAATATTTCTCTCAGATTTTACAGGGACCTGGACTAGATTTTGAAATACAGAAATTGGGAAAGTATTTAGGTGTACATTCAACGCTCAGTGAGAATACATGTCTAGAATAAGGCATCTCCTGAACTAATATCAAGCCTGGATTTGCTGCTCGCATGTTCAGCAAACCTAGAAGTCTATCCATAAGCTGCCCTCTAGAGAGCATAGCATCCCCCTTTGCTGCACTCTTCTAGCAGCTAAGTACATTTTCCCAGTATGTTAGAACTCCTGATAAAAGAAAACCTCATTACTGTTTCTGATTCATTACTGATATCCCAGAAAGTAATTTGCTCTGAAAAAGGGACTGCACTCTAGAGATTGCAGGATCCCACCTTTTGTAGCAGGATGTTAGGCAGATAGGATACAATCAAATTCATCAAGGATCTTTGGGGAAGTGGAAGCTGTAAATAAAACTAATTTAAGCAAGACACAGTCGTGAACAACTGCTCATCTTCCACCCTTAGTTTCAAGCCGATTCAGTCTTAATTATTTAACCAAAGTGAAGCTGGAAACAGTTGCTGCTCCTGAGGTCAATTGAATGACAGGAGTTTAAGGTTTAAAGACGACACCCAAAATTCAGGCTCAAAGAGCATCTGGCAGGCAGATCCTTCTTTTACAGAGACTGAATTTTCTTTTTTCTCAGTAGTAGTAGGGTAGTTTGTCTACTGCACAAAGATGACTCCATGCAGCATGCAACCTCCAGCAGAAAAGAGTTAGTACGGCTTTAAATTTCGTCTCCCTCTATTGCAGAGCAGATGATCATTAAGCCTGTGTTGTACGTACTTCCTAAAATGCAGATCAGGCTCCAGGTTCACTCAGTGAACGTCGGGCAAAACGAACACTAGCATAATAGCCAGTCAACAGAAATCCGGTAGTCAGTATCTCCACTGGCATATTGTGGTGAATCGCAGAGGTACCTTGGGAGACATACGCGGGCTTGATCTCGCTCTTACCCTTGACTTTGTACTGAGCAAGATGCACTATCCTCTGCAGACGCTCACCCCACGCCTCGCTGCTGCGGGCCAGAAGGACCCTCGCCCCCCAACTTGCTCGCAAGCCTAGGGCCAGCATCCCACCTGCGGAGCGGACCCACCAGCAGCTCTGCCCCACCTGCTCCTCCGTCTTTGCCCGGTTCCTGAGGAAGCCTCATGCATGACCCGGGACAACCCAGTGCCGGTCTTTAGTCCCCTCTAGTGGCCAAACTGCTCACAGTGCTCTGAGCTGCTGCCACTGCCTCCCAGTTAACCCCTACCTGGCCCTTTTGCTAGAGGCTCACACCTTTAACTCCCGCACAATGCACTCCTATGAATGAGCCATCCAAGAAGGATTACTCTGCTATTAGCTGGCTCCTGCTGTGCCAACAAAGGCTTTCCACTCGCATCATCCACGGAGTGTGGCTAGAAAAAGATGCAGCCTCAAAGGCTTGGATGATACTTAATCTAAGCAATCTACTTTCTGAAAAAAAAAAAAAAAAAATTGCTACCCATCAATAAACTATATTACAAAATTAGAAAGCAATCAGTATAATTATCAAGAAGTGAGAAAGTGTTCCAAGACCTACACATTTCCATGAGTGCTCCAGCCATCTAGTGCTGCTGGTTTGAATTCTTTCAGGAGGCTTATCAAATTGGGAAGGATTCTGCATAAGATAAAGAATTTTTTCTAGTAAAAAAGATACATCCTTTGCTCTTTCATCCATTAGAGACTTCCATTCTGCAGCTGGATCCAGGCCAAACTATTAGTCTCTGTGAAAAGCAGCACCGATTTCATTGAGACTCCCCATTGGAGTAAGTAGCATGGACTAATCTTGGGACTTTCATCATTGCAAGCCATGAATTAAATGGACTTTCTACTCAGCTCAGCTCTGGGAGTTGGGAAATTGCACAAGTTGTTCTCCAACTCCCGGCCTGAAAAACCACAGAGAAAAACTCAAAAACAAAACTTCTAAATGCTAAATAAATGGAAACAAATAGAAAGAAGCAGGTTGTTCTTAGGAAAAGAAACAAACTGAAATTGACACTGAATTTTGTCATTTTTGTTGTTGATAGTTTAAAGAGCTGTAGTTGATGATCAGAATGAGCAATGAGTTTTAGGTTCTGTAGTCTGAACCAGTGAAATCACTGGCAGAGAAAAGGTAGCAGAAATATTTAATTTTGAGTTAGATACATAGGAATTCTAAAACTTTTCTCAACTCAATTTTTTTTTTTTTTTTCTAACTAGATAGTAAATGTAAGAATACAACATACATATAATCCCTTTCTACGTTTCTCATGTCTTGTCACCAACGGTTTATCTAGAAAAAGAGAAATTAAAACACTGGAGGAGTCATCCTCCAGGAGCATGCATAGCTCTCATTTAGCCCTCAGTAAACAAACAGATCAGTTATGGAAGAAGGTGGGTAATCTACAGCATCCCAGGCACTTCTGTCTCCAACCAGGCTGAAGATTATGTGTCTGCGCGGAGTAATACAGCACAGCAGTTTCTAAGCGGCCTTGTAGTTCTTCACTGCTCTCTGCATCTGGTGGGCATTTTTTCATTTTACACTTTGTTCAGAACTTGCTGCAGTGATTTCAGAAGTTATATAACTGTGTCAGATGCTCATATGAACGACAACTATTTCTCTGGCTCTATTTTTCCAGAAATCCTTCTGGCACTGCTTTTCACAGAAACACTAGTACAGAAATAGCTGCAGGGAAGTGGTGGAACTCTGCCTCTTTAGGCACAGTAAAGATCATCTTTTGACTAGCAGACTGTTATTAGTTTATTCCTACATTGCTACATGATATATTGCTTTGCTGATCCTATCAGATGATGTTAAGCACTATCTAAACTTCAAAAAAAGCAAAGACAACTTATTTGTCTTTTATATTCTAATGACATTTCATTTCCCCAGCACACTGTTCAGTGTTAACAGTCCATATAAAAGCTCGTTCTCATTATTAAAGCATAAAAGAAGAGGGAAAAAGACACAGCAGGGAAAGATTGCAGCATAGTCATTGCTCTGAGTCCCATCTCCTAGATTTACCAGGTGTTTGACCAAGCTGAATCTGATCAGCATGTTATGTTACTGAAGGTCTACAGAGAGAAATGATTATCTCAAAGCACATTGCAAACAGTGAGTGAATTCTACAGAAAGACACCCCTGTGAAGAACGAAGGATGATTCCTTATTTAATCAATGAGGGGAAAAATGAAGCACAGAAAGGTTAAGTGACTTATCAAGGTCACACCAAAGATGTTGATTCTGCTCACAATAAAATTTGCTGCAACGTTAACAGGAGTAAGAGTAGATCAAATTCAGAGACAGAGTTAGCATCAACCCCAGATTGTGGATTAGCAGCACTGACCTTTCCACCATGAAGGCACACTCCTTTCCAAAACAAGATTGCTCTCAGGAGGAAGATGACTTGTCTGCTTTTCTATCCAGATATGAATACCTCTGTGTGAGATATCCAGGTTATCTCATCCTGTTTCTTCCATACACACATAGATTATGTTAGACTATTAAATACTTACGCCAGAGCAACATGAGCTTGTATAAAACTACACAATTTGTTACTGGTGTTATTATTTGCACAAACAATAAAGTAATGTTTCAGAGGAAGCAAAAGTACTTTTAAAACTGTGGTGAATAATGCTCTGTAAACTAGGGAGAAGGGCTAGAGTATAAAACAGGAAAACACAACTGTTTGGCAACACCAGTCTTTCATTCAGATTTTGTCATGAAAACCAAATTTGCATTTCAATACAATATTTTTGTCAAAGAAAAAGGTGAGTTTTCTTTAAGTATATAAAGTGAATCACAAGTTCATTTTAGACTGAATTAAACACTCCAAATGACCTTTATGTTTGTTTAATCTGATCTGCTAAGATGTTTCTGTTCTGAACCAAATTCTTGCTTCTTCCTTTGATTTTACAGTTTGGCTGGTGAACTGAAACAATCAATTAATCACCTAATTTTATCATGATTTTACAGATGAGGAACTGAAGCCCAAAGAAGTCATGCAAATTCTTCAAACTAGCACAGAAAGTCTGTGGCAGAGCAAGAAATTGGATCAACCCTGCCAGACCTGTGCTAACATCATCATGCTTTGATCACCCTTTTTGTCTGTGCCAGCATATCAGTAGCATTTTGTTTAACTGCAACAGATGAATCAAACACAGGAACTAAAATGAAATGGGCAGAGCGATGTGATCAAAATAAGTTGCTTTTCCTCTGACAGCATCCATTAGATTTAGGAAGAGAGGATGGAAAAAGAAGAATCTCAACAACGGCTCTCTGGTCTATACAAGACGATTGCCTGGTTCTGCCAGACACCCAAGGTACCTATGATAAGGAACATCCCACTGCTCTTGCAGCATACGTCTGCCAAAGTAAGCTGGTTCATGCCCAAAGAGTGCACGCCCCAATTGTATAAAGCCACATATCCACTCTGAGTAGGTTCAACTCCCTAAGCAAGAAGCGCTCCTAAAGGTGTTCAGCTATCCAGATTAACACAATCAGATTGGAACAGGTACTTCTCCAGCAGCTTTGTCTCTCATATGGCTACTGCTGTTATTTCTGCATCACTTTCTACTACAGCCAGGTTGTTTCAGTTTCTCTTGATGCTTGAAAAAGAAAAGCTATCAGGGATTTCTTTGTACCGGGAGATGTCAGGGTTAATACTCCACTGCTGCTCCTTGCCCCTCTTCAATCTGGTTAAGTTACTCAAGATTTCCCTACATGCCATGCTTGTCTCAATGAAGACAATTATGAAACATAAAAGGAGGAACATCAGAGTCTCCTGGAACAACCTGAGTGCTGGCTGCAAGTCTAGTGACACTGCTTGAAAAGATGGCAATGAAAAACAAATATACCTCAAATTCCCTAGCTATACAGATACTGCTTAAGTATATTACAAAGCATTATGTGAACTACTGCTCGCCTTCCAGTCCTGTTTTCAGCAAACATTTAATTTGCAGAGCTATAGCTCTGGATAATATGTTATTATGTTGGTTGTTCTTATTTAGGAATAGATCCAAATCACAGCATTTGGAGCCAGCATCAGCATACCCTGAAAAACTGGGTGTGCTCATATGAGGAATGTTTGAGATCAACAGATTTTTTTCAAGTTCCCTTATCCTCTCCTATATTTTAACCATGAAGGGAACCTTTTACTAGCTTCAGGGTTCAAAAGTTCTTGGACCTCAGAATAGGAATTCAAGGCTCAGCAAAGGACTCTGGGCAATGCTAAAAATCTGCATTCTCAAAAATCATGGTGATCTCCTGCAGCATGATTGCTCGCAGCAGAGTGTTGTCAAGGGGCTGGGCAACTAAAAGGGGATCATAAACTCCCATTTGGATGCACCAGCACAACAACCATTTACTCCTTTTCACTGTACATGCAGCCTCAGAAAGCTTTTAGCCATGTGCAGGCCATCTCCCTCACATTCACTTGCAAAGACCAGTTCCTCTGCCATGAGCAACATGTGCTCAGCAGGGCAGCCCCTGCAGGGTTGGAATTAGCTTAAGTGAAGGTAATGAATGTTCACTAAGGAGGATAAGCAGGAAAGAAGTCAAAAAATAAAATGTGAGAAGGGCAAGAAAGCAAACTAAGGGAAAGATGGAGTGAGAGAAAGCTGCCGTCCCTGCTGCAGGGAGGTGTCCCCACCCCACGGTATGTTAATTCAAGGTGATGCAATGCAAAGCAGTCAGGCCAGTGTTGGAGGGAAGGGGACTGCAGAGTGGGAAGGAAAGACCAGGTCAGGCTGGCAGGGCAGAGTGTCTTGAAGACCTCATCAGAAGGAAATACCTGAAGCAGAAATGTTAACTTCAGCAACTGACTGTCAGCTGCCCGCAACTGATGACAGGGTAACAGGAAAAAAAAAAAAGGCAGGGGGGGCGGGAGGGGGCAGTGTTAAAAGGCAATGTGTCCATTTTGATAACTGAATTTTCACCCCTCTGAAAATACTAAAAGCTATATTTTGGGTTTCTCCTCTTTTCTAAGGATATGATACAGAAAGAAGGCTGCAATAGATGAATCAAACACACAAACATATTTATGAGCTGTTCTTAAGCATATTTTTGGGTACATAAATATGGCAACAAAAAAAAATACCTATAGTGGAAAAACACTATAGAAATCCCCTAGAATTAAAAAAAAAAAAAAGTGTTCGTCTTTTGTTTAAGAAAAATACCATATTGGTCCAAGATTTAACCATCACCTTTTTGATTGGATCATAAGCATTACCACTGCTTTATCAGGCAACTTTCTTAACAAAAGAGAGACATTATTACTTTTCCCATTCCTCTTAGGCAGAGCCCAAACTATCATACCTCGTCTTAAGATGAAGGAAGGATGCCCACTATCTCTCCTATTTCCCCGGTTCCAAAGACAGTATTTCTCCTGTTGCAGCTGGGTTGGCTTTCCTGACCATACACAGAGTTGCCAGCTGGTTGAAGGTATTCTAATGATTTCATGATTGAGAGACTTCAGCAGCTGCCTAGCAGAATATAAAGGAGACTCAGCCCTGCAAATCCACCTGCAAATTATTAGCTTTTTGCATGAGTAAATCCATTGAAATAAGTTCATGAGTAGCCCCATTATAGTGTTCGCAGAACTGAAACATAAGCTAGGAAACATTGTCAAGTGCACCTTTGGATTAGTTGTCTCTATAGGCAAGCAAGAAAAATCTGCAAAACAAGTCCAAAAGTCTCTATTACTAACATTAGCAAGACAAAAACCGTTAAAATAGCCAACTGCAGCTTCTGAATACAGAGACATTAGTATTGAAAAGAAGGAAGGTGTGACCATAGTATCAATAATTTGATCAGTAAAAAGTAAAGTGTTTTTTACAAATACAGCCTTAAAAGTTACCAAAAACCTACTCACCTACCATTCATTACAAATTTTTACTCCTCACTGGACCAGCTCGTGCCACTCAGTGCAAGAGGACAATAGAGACAGCACACTGAGAAGCACAGACAACACAAATGAACTTAGTGTGATGGAGAAGAGGGGAACTCAGGTGAAAACAGGGGAATCTAGTTCCGGAATCTGATCATCAAACTTTATTATTTGAAAGTCTTGCATATATGTTCTCTATATAACATGCTACATGCAGAGAGAGTTTAGTTTTAAATTAGGTCAAGCCTGCAAAGACCTCCTGAAAATATAGGAAAATCCAGTTTTTCAGGTGCCAGCAAAACATTATTTATGGCATTAAGAATTGTGGCAACTTAATTACATACACAAGCAATATCTCCTATAGAAATCACCTTGCACGCAGGACAGATACTCAAAGGGACCAGAGCTAAAGCTGAATGGGTAACTTCTAGGTCAGACATTTCTAGTGCTTGATTTTGCAGCCTAAATAATGTTCTTCAAATGTAAGAGATTTTATATGATAATTAATGATGTAGGAATTACTATCATTATTGCTCTCAGTATGTTGCTTCATCAGAGTTTTTCAGAACTCAACCTCTGAAGATGAAGTGTAGTATTTGTTTTACAGTTTCTTTCATGCAAACTATGTCCCCAAAATGTCAGAGTTAACTGAACTGCCACAGAGTCAACTGAGCTGTAGCGAGCGTAACAAAGGGAAAGAGAAATAAGGAGACATAGGGAATGGAGGGAAAAAAACAACGCCTAACTATTTTCACTTGAGTTAGGAGATAAAAAGACCACGCTGTGACAGAGGTGAATATTCTATCAACCTCTTTTAATAATTATGTTTTATTAGGTATTGAGCCCTAATACTGTAAGATAATGACATGTAAGTGGGACCATAATAACCTAGGGAGAGACAAGAGGGTAAAAAATGGGAAAACAGGAATCCCGTCCGTGCAGCACTGAACCACTATATTGGTGTCTGCTGGGCTCTAGACAATACAACCGTATCAGTATCTAATTTTTTAAGCCCCACTTTGTCATTTCACACAGAGCCCTATACAGAGCCCTACTGCTATCACAGTATTGATATATTGCTTTTTACTACCTTGTGTTCACAGCTGTGGAGTAGCATTAAAAAAACACAAGCAAAAACATAAGACAGGCCAAGTTATCAACAAGTCAAAAATCTCCCCCACCCTTCAGTACCTCTTGTAGAAGAAAAAAAAAAAAAAAGAAGAAGAAGAAAAAAAAAATCAATAAAAGCAACCACTAGGGTTTTGGAGGAAGACCTAGCACATACTGTTTCAGAAATACAAGTGCTGGGATAAAAAGCTTACATGAAATGCACGTGCATATACAAAGGACAACACTCCAAAACACAATACTAACTGCTGTTTGAGAGATATCAGACCACAACTCTTCACTTTTGCAGAAATATAAAAGAAAGATGCAAGGGAAGCATAATCAATATCAAGTATACTCATCAGCTCCCACAGAGCAAGAGTTGCAAGCACATTTGCAAAACAGCCATTGCTTGAACCTTCCACATTTAAAGGGACTGCTCCAGATAGACATCTTGGGCAAAGATGATATGGTAGTCCCCAGGGTAAATTCAGTTTGTATTTTCCCAAGGGGAAATTACCTTGTTATTCCGGACAGAGTTTTTCATCAAAAAATGAGAAATTGTGAAAATTAGCCATGGTCATTAAAAGGCTTACATATGTATGGTCAATCACCATCAATCCCATTGAAATTGTCTCAGTGGACCACGTGCAAGGGTTTCTAAAATTTCAGCTGCCGACTAGACACAACAGTTATTAGAGAAGTAAAAGTATCTGTGCATAGTTAAAACAGAATATATTTTTGTGCTTGCTTGAGCAACAACCTGAATGGTTCTTCCATTGCTTGTGATGTGATTGGAACAGCTTGGGATTTGAAATTTGTATTTCTTTACATACATAGTGTACTGGTATGTCAGTGGCTCGCAAGAAGAAAGTGGGAGTGAGTATTTTACCATTTTTTTCCACAGTTTCCTCATATTCCTAAGACAGAGGTGAGGAGAGAACTGGGTTCTGAGGAATCAGAAATACTTAATGTTAAAAATGAAAATAGGACAGATGTGCACATTTTTAAAAATGCGTTACCAGCTTCCTGACTGTCTATTTTTATTATTTACTTAAAGGGGAAGAAACACAGTCCATTTCAAACATTCCCAGGTTTAGTTTGCTCATCTTGTTCCACTCCAGTGAGAGATCTGTACCACAGAAGAAGGAAGAACAGCTACTCATTCCTCTCCAGTAGTCTGGTTATACACACACAGGAAAAGAGATACCTCCAACCTGTTGCTGCCCATTTCTAATGACTCTAAAGTCATTAAACATCCAGCTTTAACAGAGGTCTACAGAGTAAATTATATGCCTAGTCAATATGATAGTCTGTTGATTTGGTAGCAGGGAAGAAATTTGTATTCTGACCCTCACAATCATCTGTAAGTCTTCAATCTTTTAGGAACATTTTGAGGAAAATTCAGCAAAGTTTTGAAAGTGTCAGCCACACCCAAAGTATTATTAGAGATGGATCGTGTTCAGTGGAAATCACAACAGGGAACCATGTCATAGGTATCTACTTGCCACAATCGTAAATTTGTGTAGTAAATACCCAAAGTCAGAAACACGGAGCATTCAAGTGCAGCCAGTCATTTTCCAAGCAGACAGGAGTAACAGTGGCACCAGTTCTGCGTTGCAGTCCACGCTGGTGTAGCACTGGGACCAAAAGGACCTGATCTCTTTGTTCATGGCCTTGGAGCTCTAACAGAATCACAGTGAAGGCTTCTTCATGAAATTATAACACAGTCACTCAAATGGTCTCAAATAATTCTTCCCAAACTTCAACCTACAGGAAATTATTTTCCTGTATGAGACATAGCCATCCTGCTTCTCCACCCAAACAGTATCATTATGGGAGTTTCCATTATCAAAAAGTTCCTTGGCCTCTGTTGGCAGCCACTAAGTTGTCCTATCATTCTACTGGTGGGTCTTTTTTCCTCAACTTTAAATATCCCTTAGTCTTGAAATAAACAAAGCAAAACAAATAAACAAATGAAAAAGAAAAAACAAAATAACCAGTATTTTCATTTACTTTCTAAGCTTGTCCCTTTTTTAAATATCTAGTACAGGAAATCCCTTCCTACTGACTACAGAGACATTGTTAGAGGAAGGCTTTACAACAGCTTTGTTGTACCTTGCAGAGTCCTGCCCATGAGGGAAATATGTGGTTTCTGGGATTCTTCTGACACAGCCTGATTCCCAGTCAAACTGCAGAGAAAAGACAGTATCAGTAACTTGGAAAAAGAGGATAAAGGAGGAGCAGCAGTTCAGGAATGAACAGCTTCGGTTCATTTACAGCAGCTGAAAGATTCATAACAGTAGAGCTTGTGTGAACACCTGGAAGAATATTTTTGGGTTGAACTTTAATCTAGCAGTTGATACCATTTCAACTCTTACTTTACACCGCTGTGTTTTATGATTTCATCATTCAGCCTCTTCATGCTCCCACCAAGGTAGGATTTACTGAGCACATCATCAAAAAGTTGAAGGCCAGCCTCATCTGATTACCTGACGACTGCTCTGTGCTATATATAGATCTGGAGGTTTGCTTCAGGGACTGCCACCACTTCTATGGGGATTTCTGGCTTCCAGATTCAGCTGCAGTGAACCCTCCCTGATAAACACGATGCAGAACTGAGGTGTACTTTAATTTGAGCACAAACAAAAGAATTCTTCTTTTGCCTTGTTTAAGATGCTTTACCAGATGAAAGCCTGATCTAAAAGGTATCTCACTAGACACAGGACATTCAGGTCAATTCCCACTTCATCAGCAGACTTTGTATGTGACCTCCTTAATCTGTTCCACATTGCTATTTCCCAGCTGCGAAATGGAAAAAATTCCCTGCTTCAAAATGATGAGAGGAGAGAATCCATCAAGGATTGTGAAATACTCAGATATCATGGTGAGGGGGAATTTACAAGCACATAGACAGTGATACTTCATTTTAAAAGCTGACCTCTGCTTCTGTAGCATTCATAGTCCTTGCTCTTTTAGACTCATCCCATTTATACCTTATGATTAATATCAGTAATTTAGCATTTCTATTACTCCCTACATTATTATAGGAAATACCAAAAAACAATTAAATAGCTCAAAGAGATGTTTATTGGCTGGGATTCTACACTGAGATTACAGCATTTGGGCCATAGGTCTCTCATGCATTTAGAAGCATTTTCCCCTGGGTGGCCCCTTCATTGCTTTACTATATCATAATTAAAACTAAATTGCATTTGGAAAAACAAAATGCTGGACGTTTTGTGATACATTATTCTTGGCCTGGATTTGTTTTGCTTATTCACTTGGTAATTTGTGAAACTCGGTAATTTGCAATGGGTATCCCAGTCATTAGTGCAAATTATTCTCCTTCTACTGTATTTGCAGGTAATTGCTTTTTGAAATTAATTCATTTTAATTTCTTAAAAATAATTTGTTACAGGATGTTATTTTCCTTAAGAGGGTTTAATTTCTTAGAAGATTTCTTCTAGGGTTGTAGTTAAGATGCATATTTAGAGGAGGCATTTTTATACATTCACCTCAAAAATTTATGTTTCATGTATTCAGAATTAGTGTGTGCCACATGCTGGGCCATGCTTAAATTGCTTGTTTGGGGTCAAACAGTCTTATATTTGACTCCCCTGTGAACTAGAAGATTCTCCAGTATCCCTGGGGCAGCACTTATACCAAAGCCACATCACATCACTTTCTAAGGAATAAACATACACGGATGGACAGAGTTTCCACTCTGGGTATCACACTGCAATCTTAGACACCTCTGTATATCCTGGACACTTACATGGATTTTTTTTTTTTTTTTTTTAAATCAGTGTTTCTCATATATTAATGCATTTATCGTATAAGATATGGGAAGTACTTCTTCCCCCGTTTGTAAAGTAAAGCCACATTATGATAAGATAAATTTTCTAGTGGAGATGAACGTTGAACCTCGACCCTCAGCTATAATCACTTGACCAGCACATTCTCCTTTTGTGCAGCTCCTACACCAGTGAAATTTAAAGCACCCATGAAGACCCTTGGAAATGCGGTAAAGAACAAACAACTCAATAGTTTAAGTGAGCAGTCTCAGAATCAGAGGGAATAGAAAAGCAGCTCCATATCACTAAAAATATCCTCTGAGCTTTGGTGAGGCTCTAGCTAAAGCTCAGGTTGTAGGTCCTTCCTCCTGGTGACATTAACAGTTCTTTTAGAGTAAGGAATGAAATTATTGTGTGATGAAACCTGATACTCTTGTGCAGAAGCTCAAGCTGCTGGGTTTGTTTCAGGACATTGCTGGCTAGTAGTTAAATATCTGTTTAGGAGAGACCTGAATATAACCTTTTACTTCAATGACTCCAGTCACATTATTAAAATTTCAGCCATTACAGGCAACAAACTAAATTTTTGGAAGGTGACACTGACTAAAAAGTCAAAAAACCAATAATAATGGAAATTTGCTTTGTACAATGTTTCCTTTCAAAGTGATATGCCTTGGGCTGTTTAAACCACTGAATCAGAATCAGAATCAGAATCAGAATCGTAGTGGTTGGAAGGGACCTCAGAGATCATCGAGTCCAACCAACAGTAAAAAACAAAAAACAAAAAAAAAAAAAAACACCACAAACAAAACCACCACCCACCACCTGAACACACAACAACAACAACCAAACCAAAAACCATCACCCACCCACACAGCACCCCACCACAAACCAGTAATCTTGGACACTAGAGCATGCCCTGAAGAACCATGTCTACACGTTTCTTAAATACCTCCAGGGATGGTGACTCCACCACCTCCCTGGGCAGCCCATTCCAATGCCTGATAACCCTTTCAGTAAAGAAATGTTTCCTAATATCCAACCTGAACTTCCCCTGGCGCAACTTGAAGCCATTACCCCTTGTCCTATCATCTGTGACTTGGGAGAAGAGACCGACCCCCGTCTCTCTACAGCCTCCTTTCAGGTACTTGTACAGAACAATAAGGTCTCCCCTCAGTCTCCTCTTCCCCAGACTGAACAACCCCAGCTCCCTCAGCCTCTCCTCGTAAGACTTGTGCTCCAGACCCCTCACCAGCTTCGTTGCCCTTCTCTGGACCCGCTCCAGCACCTCAATGTCCCTCTTGTGGTAGGGGGCCCAAAACTGGACACAGTACTCGAGGTGGGGTCTCACCAGTGCCGAGTACAGGGGGACGATCACCTCTCGGTCCCTACTTGCCACACTGTTCTTGATACAGGCCAGGATGCTGTTGGCCTTCTTAGCCACCTGGGCACACTGCCGGCTCATGTTCAGCCGACAGTCGACCAACACCCCCAGGTCCTTTTCTGCCAGGCAGCTCTCCAGCCACTCTGCCCCCAGCCTATAGCGCTGCCTGGGGTTGTTGTGACCGAAGTGCAGGACCTGGCACTTGGCCTTGTTAAACCTCATCCCGTTGGTCTCGGCCCATCGATCCAGCCTGTCGAGATCTCTCTGCAGAGCCTCTCTACCCTCCAGCAGATCAACACTGCCACCCAGCTTGGTGTCGTCTGCGAACTTACTGAGGGTGCACTCGATCCCCTCGTCCAGATCATTGATAAAGATGTTGAAGAGAATTGGCCCCAGTACCGAGCCCTGCGGGACACCACTCGTGA
This sequence comes from Numenius arquata, assembly GCF_964106895.1. NCBI lineage: Eukaryota > Metazoa > Chordata > Aves > Charadriiformes > Scolopacidae > Numenius > Numenius arquata. Next base: position 19,100,455 of record NC_133576.1, on the reverse strand, counting down.
CTGGACGCCAGCTGGATTTAACTCCATTCACCACCACTCTCTGGGTCCGGCCCTCCAGCCAGTTTTTAACCCAGCAGAGGGTATTCCCATCCAAGCCATGGGCAGCCAGTTTCTCCAGGAGGATACTGTGGGAGACTGTATCAAAGGCTTTGCTGAAGTCCAGATAAACAACGTCCACTGCCTTTCCTTCATCCAGCAAGCGGGTCACTTTGTCATAGAAGGAGATCAGGTTTGTCAAGCAGGACCTGCCCCTCATGAACCCGTGCTGGCTGGGCCAGATCGCATGGGTGTCCCTCATGCGTTGCATGATGGCACCCAGGATGATCTGCTCCATGATCTTCCCAGGCACCGAGGTCAGACTGACAGGCCTGTAGTTCTCTGGATCATCCTTCCGGCCCTTCTTGTGGATGGGCATCACATTTGCCAGACGCCAGTCGGCCGGGACCTCCCCAGTTTGCCAGGACTGCTGGTAAATGATGGAGAGTGGCTCCGCAAGCACTTCTGCCAGTTCCCTCAGTACCCTCGGGTGGATCTCATCTGGTCCCATAGACTTGTTTGCATCTAGGTGTTGGAGCAGGTCCCTCACCACCTCCCTTTGAATTGCAGGGGCTTCACTCTGCTCCCCGCCCCTGCCTGCTAGTTCAGGGGTCTGGATATTTAGGGAACCCCCTATCCTACTACTAAAGACAGAGGCAAAGAAGGCATTTAGGACTTCAGCCTTCTCCTCATCTTTGGTTACTATGTTACCTCCCTTATCCAGTAGAGGATGGAGGTTCTCCCGAGATCTCTTCTTGCTATTGATATATTTATAGAAATTCTTTTTATTGTTTTTAACATCCAAAGCCAGGTTGAGTTCTAGTTGGGCTTTGGCCTTCCTAATCTTTTCCCTACCTAACTTTGCTATACCTTTGTAATCTTCCTGCGTGGCCTGCCCCTTTTTCCAAAGGTCATAAATTCTCCTTTTTTCTCTAAGCTGTGACCCTATCTCTTTGCTCAGCCAGGCCGGCCTTTTCCCCCGACGGCTCGCTTTACAGTGCGTAGGGATGGCCCGCGCCTGGGCTTTTAAGACTTCCTCCTTGAAAAACACCCAGCCTTCCTGGGTCAGTGTTCGTCTTCCTTTCAAATCTAACTTTATCCAGACTCAATGGATTACCCATCAGATATCTATCTATTCGTGCCCTTCGGTTGCCCAAAAGTCTCAATCAGACTTTGAGTACCATAAGGCATTATTATATCACTTATTTAAATTAGCATGTGTGTATATGCACACACACAATATAATACCTAACATATAGGGTACTGGCATAATACTAAGGCTTTTGCATATGAACAAAAGAAAAACCATCCCCATGATATATACCAGTGCAACTGGATGATTCTGCGCAACTGACAACCAAGGCAAAAGAGGCCAGATACCACATCCACTGAAATACCCCATTCTCACGTGACTGGTGATCACAACAAGCAGTAGCTCATTTAGTTTATTTACTAAGTGCTGGGAATGCACTCTGCACAGTATGTAACACAGGGAAGAAAGGGACACTGTGCTTGCAGGAATTTTCACTCTAGGAGACAGACAGGCAGCAGCTGGGACACAAAGCAGCAAAGTAAATGGAGTAAGTGCACTGCAGTATGTGTTGTTTGTGGCTAGCAAGCCTGCAACAGTTGCAAAAGCCATTGGGAATGAGAGCTCGGAGAGGAAGGGTAAAAAAGGAGTAGTTCTTATATCCTAAATGGTCATCCTTCCTTTTGTCCTTTCTCCCTGCCCAAGATGGGGGGAAAAGGAGGAGTTTGCTCTTGTCAGCACTTAGCAGGTAATCTCCTTGGGAGAACTGCAAACAAATGGTTAGGTTTCAGGACATTTTTTCTGAATGTTATGTTCCCTAAATATAAAATAAAAAGCTTTGTGGGGAGTAGATACATTGCAATTTTTGTTTCACAGAGATTCTATTTCTAGTCCAGACTTTTGTCTGAGTACGTTTTCTCATGGATGGCAAAAAATGTTGGGGGAAAATATTTGTGGATGTGGAGTTATACAGAGATTTGAGCACTGAGATGGAAAGCTTAAACACTTAAACCTAATGCAGAAGGTGCAGAAAGCTCCCCAATACTGAGCTTTTAAGACAGTTTTAATGCCATTAGGTAGAAATGGACTGACTGGAGTATAACATTGCAGACTGGAAAGCCAGAAAGAGCAACATACTAAAGAAGCATAACAAATGCAACTAGAAGCAGTGTACCAACTGAAGTCCACAGCCATATTTTCAGATGAATAGGAACACTGGACAGATTACTTCCAAGGGGGAATACCTCATTTACAGAGCCCTCTAGATATTCACTGGGATCATTCAGCTGACTTATATGGAAGAACCACTTCCATTTAGTTTTCTGACTTCCACACTGGCAGCATAATTTTGGCTATTAGCATTTCTCCAAGGATTATTATTCTCTGAGCAAAGAAATTTCCCCTTTTCCTCACCAACAAAATCTTAGGAGAACAGCAACTGTCCAGAAGGGAACAGCTCAAAGCAGAATCAAACTGGATGCCTGAAAGCTGGGAACTACCTGACAAAACCACAGCTTGTGTAGGAGGACAACTGCACTAATCTGTTGTATTTCCACAATGTATTTCTTTCCAGCAGTCCAGTTTTCTCATTCTTTCTGCAATCTAGAGGATATCTCTGTATCAGCTACAGCTCTATCAGTAAATTAAACAGTACTGGGAATGTTCATAGAAATACTTCATTTTATCATATAGATGCAGCCATAGTATCTAGAAAAAAAGGAATAGCTGTTTCCCTATTGCTTTAAGAAGCTTTTGACTTCTGATGACTGGATGAGCTAATCTGGGTATAAAGCTTATTGATGTCCCTAAAAGTTTTCAATTCAGATATTAGTATCATTTGCACTACCTGCTCTAGGAAGTGTTTCACATCCCCTCTTGTACTTTTGATAGTGGATGACTGCACCCATGTAATAGGTAGGATGTACTACAATTTGAAGGATGAATATTCCTATAGTGTTTGTGATTTTCAGACTGAATAGAAGCTAAATAAGAAGTTGCAGATTCTGGGAGATGATGTAGCTCTCTCTTGCTACAGGTATATGTCCTGGTTTTCAAGTGCAACCAGGTAGAGCTGAATAAGGAAAACTGGAAGGCAATGTAACAGAAGAACCACTTATATTTCCTTCCCTGAATTTTGCAGTTTTTATTCTCATTCATCTTCTATTGCAAAATTGATGCCAGCTTCTGGTTCCTCCTTTTTACTCCAGGGGAAGTAAAGGTCTTCCAGGAATGAGACGCTCAATTACACACTTTTTTCCCTTGGTCACACACTTGGAGCTGAGGAAGCTCAGGCAGAGTTGAAATAACTCTTGCAGAGTTATTATTAAGGAGGCTGAGGGGTGTCTTCATTGCTCTCTACAGCTTCCTGAGGAGGGAAAGTAGAGAGGGAGGTGCTGATCTCTTCTCCCAGGTATCCAGTGATAGGACACATGGGAATGGTTCAAAGCTGCACCAGGGGAGGTTTAGACTGGACATTAGGAAGCATTTCTTTATGGAGGGGGTGGTCAAACACTGGAACAAGCTTCCTAGAGACAAGGTCGATGCTCAAAGCCTGTCAGTGTTTAAGACACATTTGGACAATGACCTTAACAACGTGCTTCCTTACCTTTTGGCGATCCCTGAAGTGGTGAGGCAGTTGAACTAGACAATCACTGTAGGTCCCTTCCAAATGAAATAGTTTAGTTCTATTCTATTCTATTCTAATGTTCAGATTGATTTTTAGAAGAGAAAATTATATCCCAGTAGCCAAGAATTTACTCATATCCAGAGGCAATGAGTCAGCCCTAGAGTATCTCCACTCATTTTTGTGGAGTTACACCCAAACTAAATTTGTGTAAATGACTAATAAACCAATGACCTGATAAAACTTGAGGAATATGCCAAAGAAGAAGTAATGAGGATGACAGATGAATCGGGCAGAACAAACTATGTTGCTTGGTCCACTGTTGTCCTGGGTCGATTCAAACAAAATACACTTACGGCAGTGAAATCAATGAAGAAACATCTGGGGAAAAGAGATATATCGGCACTGTACCTTGGGAGCTGTATCCTAGAATGGAGTGACTCTAAAGTAATTTTGTGAGTTATACTGCATAAGCCAGGGTATAACTTCCCCCCACACTGGGGGGAAGAAATGCTAGATCCTAGAGCATGGAGACACAATATAGGGAAATGATTTACCTCTGTTACATTCACGATGCTGATACTAGAAAACTGCATAAATTTTTAATAGACACATTTAAATATATTATAAACACTAGTGAGGGGGTAGGAAAATACCAGACAAATTATTTCAAGACTGGAGAAAATATTTTACAGTAGCAGACTTAGGAAGTTCAATCTGTTTACTTTATCAGAAGAAAAGATTGACAGCTAACTTGATGCCAGCATATAAATATCTTCATGGGAAGAAAATGTAAGGTGCTGAAACAGTACCTTTATTATTAAAGTGAGGAAAGACATAGATACAATATTTGTAAAGATAAACCAGACAAATTGAGAAAAAAATCACCCACTTTTTTTTTTTTTTTTAAAGTGTGATCAACCCAATAAAGCACACTACAAAGGTAAACAGTGGATATTTTCAGACCAGGATTAGATATTTTCCTTGAATTCTTGTATTTTAGTCAGCCCTAAACCTGAGTACAAGGGCAATTAGGTGAAAGTTATTTATCTGGTAAGAGATGGTATGCCAGCATAGATGATGAAATGGTTCCTTCTGACCTGAAACACTGGATCCAATGCCTGTCCCTGTACCCAGGATGGACATCCCTAACTGCCTTTGTATTTGTATGATCCTGAACAGAGATTTCACATATCCTTTATGAGAGACTAACTCATGAGTGGAAATTTATTGGTACTTTTACACTCCTGCTTAAGATGTCTAGAAAGAGGGAAGGATAACCCAGAAGCCTCTCCTTACTGTTTTGGAAATTATTGTCTTCTTCAATAACCCCCTTGGGATAAAAAAAAAAAAAAAAAAAAAAAAAAATCTGTAGAGGAAACACTTAGATAACTTCTTTAATGAGAGTTACCAGAGAAATGCTACTTTGCTATTTCAGTGATTTCTACACACTTTGTAAACATACTGTTTCCAAGCCCTCTGTTAAACAGAGCAACAGCAAAAGCTGTAGCTAGTCCTATTTTAGTGGCTTGAAAAACAGTGATAACAAAACCAGAAGCTTTTCTTTTCCCTTCCAGAATGCAGCAATGTCAGCTAGAATTGGCAGCATGTTGAAAATAAAGTGAAGCCCCAAACAGTTGAGAGATGACTGTTGACATTTGCCACACCGTTGTACCTCTAGGCTTCTTTCCCTGTAATTCTGTACAAGACTTGCCAGTTTTGTGCTGCTATTTAAAAACAGGATTGGGGCAAGTTAAAGTGAACTGTTAGTTCAATAACTCTATTCCTCTGCTTTCATTCTTGTGATTACCTTTCCAGAATGACAGTATGTGTTTCAGTTGAAACAGTTGACAGTTTTTGTATGTACTCATTGTAACTTTTTTATGGAACTATTATTTTTTTTCTTTTGTTTGTTTGTTTCTTTTTTTTTCTGTTCCCTTTGTTATTAATGTACACCCCATTGGTAGTAACCAGTATTTGTTAAGTGTGAACAATGTCCTTCAGGACATTTAAGACCCAAGGAACAAATAGGTCTCAGTTCTAGGCAACTTTTACTGAATAATATAGAGAATATAATTCAGAAAAAAAACCCATCTTGGCTGATCCAGAGAATAAACTTCTCGCAGACTGACATTGTTTCTAACATGATCATATACTGTATAGGGTATTATGGAAGGGCCAGACCCAGCCACTCCTGCTAGAGAGAAGTTCTACAGATTTCAGTGGGAGCTACTTACTGCATAATTTAATATTATTAAGGGAGGCAAAATCAGTCCCATAACAAGTGGATATATTTTTACAGAAATGGATTAGCATTAGTAAGTTTGAAAATAGAAATGAGGGTTTGAATGAAGAGTTGGATACAACTACATATGTAAGGAATTCAGAAGACAGAGGACATTTAAGAAAGACTTCATGACAGAGAGTATAAAAGTCAGGAAGGAAAGATAAGAGTACTTGTATAGGGCACTGAAGGGAAAAAACATTATCTTAAATTTCTTGAAGAAAGAGGGCCTGGATGAGGCCCTCCGAATAACATATTCAGAACAGCAGTCTAAGGTCATTTGAGCTCATGCACTTCTGGCAGACAAGGATAATACTTCAGTTGGAAAGAATTAGTGTAACAAAACAGAAACCTAAAGAAGATTTTTGAGAAAGACAATCAGAATCAAAATTTTATCATTAGACTTTGGAAAAGTCTATCTAAAAAATTAGTTTTTATCATTTAGACTTGTTAGGAGACAAGACAGTAACACCGAAAGTGCCTCTGAGAGAGCCTGAAAGATTGTTATGGGCAAGAAGCTAAGGAAATCTGCATCAGTGGAGGAAAAAGTAAACTGAAGGGATGATCCTAAATCAGAACATGCAAAAGTCCCTTCCACCAGGACTATGCAAAAGGCTATTCAGTTTCAACACAGGGATAGTACACAAGCAGATGAGGTCATTCACAATTTCAATGAAAAGACAAGCTGGCAGACAGTTTTTAAAATACAAGTGACTGAAATGTGCACACAGGTTGTGACTTATTTGAATGATGAGTTCTTGTCATCTCCCATTAAACATCTTTTGAAATTAACTGCCTTGAGGTAGTACATTCATAAGTGACCAAGTATCCATTTAAGAAGATGCCAGTAGGATTGAGAAGTTCAAACTGAAAGATCATAGAATCATAGAATGGTTCAGGTTGGAAGGGACCTTAAAGATCATCAAGTTCCAACACCCCTGCCATGGGCAGGGACACCTCCCACTAGACCAGGTTGCTCAAAGCCCCAGCCAGCCTGGGCTTGAACACTTCCAGGGAATGAGCATCCACAATTTCTCTGGGCGACCTCTTCCAGTGTCTCACTGCCCTCACAGTAAAGAATCTCTTCCTAATATCTAGTCTAAATATACCCTCTTTCAGTTTAAAACCATTACCCCTCGTCCTATCAAAGATAGTATGGAAGATAGTATGTTGCTCAACAACAAGGAAATAATTTATTAGTATGAAAGAATCATGCTAGAAAGGTGCTGTTGGCCAAAAAGAAAATCACAGTAAAGACAATAGAAGGAAACAATAAAAATAAAGATGATGCCTTAAGCGCCATTTAGGGAGAATGATTTGGCTTTTGACTGAAATCAGTAGAAAGAGAGTGTACTGAGGAATAATAAAGATGAGCCCAGAGGAATAATAAAAAACAATGAAGACATCAAAACACTTTAAATCACGTTTTTGAATTAACTGTTCTTATAGGAAAATCAAGGCTTGCCTTAATTAATTTTTCTGTTTTCCCCATTTGTGATAAAATTGAAGAACAAAATCATTTTTGCTCTTCATATATAATTTATTAATTTATTTTCAAGGGCAAAGTGGAAATGGAAAAAGGAGGAATACTGCATTTTCAAATGAAAAATGTTGTATTGATTTTTGAAACTAGAGTACCTGGTTACTTTTTGAGCTATGCAAACCAAAAATTACATCAAATTATTAAAGATGAAGAGATAAGCAGGGTGGCATTAAAGACAAAAGACACATCTGGAAATTACCAGACCTGAAAAGTAAAAGAAACAAAGGCTTCATTTCTTGGAGGTTAGAGTATAAGAATGAACAACCATGGGCTAATTCAATGAGTAACAAAATGCAGAATCTATCTTTCCAGCCCTACTAGTCTAGTGGATCTGTCAAATCAGCAAAAATCTAGTGAAATCAGCTCTCATGCTAGTAGATCTTGACATATCAGGGGTATTAGGAAGGTAAGGCAGACAAAACTGCCCTGACTGGCATGTGTTTTTTTTCTTGACAGCCAGTAACAGCTGCTATAAGATAAAGAAATGCTGTTTTGCATGCACCAGGGCTGGATCCAGGATGCATCCTGATTACTTCTGTTATCCAAACGGATCTTTGTTTTTGAGAGTCTGGGCTGTAAAATGTAAGCGTGAAATAAATGAGAAAAGCATACAAGGTTTAGAGACAGGAAACTCCATGGAGACAAATGGAAAGGTAATTGCACAGAAGAACAAAGGGATTTATGTAAATGTATCTGGGTACGTTAGGTGAACTTTTCAGTGACTGCATCTCCCCATGCTGCGGAATTCAACTTTTAAAGACTCTCTCTCCCAACACTCTCTTTTTAATCTTGTATTTTTCACAGATTTCTGGCTTTAATTGTGCAGATCTTAGACCTTAAGGATGTTGTTTTTCATTAATTATGATATACAATGCTGACATGAGGTCAGAACTTAATTAATTTCAGTTCTTTGACTACTTCTAAAAGGCAGCAGGAGAGGGGAGAAGATGAATACTTTATGTCTTCCAAAAAACCAACAACAATTACTTTAAATAAAAAGACCTTCTTTCTCCAGGAGTAACAAAAATGTAGTGTACAGAAATAGATGGCACAATTTGTGACTGTGTGAATTTTTTATGAAGATATATTTCCACATTTGCTTCTCTCAGATCATGTGAGTTACAAGCATGGTTTCTGATAAGTATCCTATTTTTGTGGCTCTGACTACATACTGCTAATTCCAGTTTTAAATAATGTATCTTTAAGTGGCATATGTATGTCTGTGTCCAACAAACTGATCAATAGAAAATAATATTGAATCTAATTGATCTAGTTTTGACAGCCACAGAATATAGTATTATATTGGAATATGTAATTGTTGCATTTGTCTACATCTCCCCAACCTAGGGAAAAATTTCTGGGCCTCTGGTCTGCTTCTGTAGCAAGATTATCAATAAAAAGCAACAGAGCTGGGCCAATCACAGTTAGTAAAAATTTTCCTCTAAAATTCTTTCATGCTAGAAAAGAAGCTTTTGCAAAAACCATTTCTGTATGTTGAACTACTTGCTTTCTTTATAATCAGAACTTGCATTTTAAAGCATGCTAGAAAACCAGAAAGCTGGTATTTTAAAAACAAAGTTATTTTCATTTTGGAGTGCTGTCATCATATCTTAAGGCACATGAAGACAATTTACTTCTTTTTCCTGGTCATTTTATGAACCTGATTCTGTGGTGAAGCTGTGTGACTACCATGAAGAGTCTCTAAAATGGACACCATATTCCAGCTTGGGTACTGCAGTCCAACTTGGGAGACCTGGCTATTAAAAAATACAAGGCAGATGAACTAACTGGAGGGCAGGGTGTATCTTTTCCTGAAAAGTGAAAAATCAAACAACCAAACAAAAAATAATCCTGCACGGAAGAAACAAATAAACACTCTTAAAACTATCTCTAGGGATGGGTACCAATAGATCGATAGATTGTCTTTTCCTCTCAACTAGGAAGTCAGTGCAAAAATAATAATATCCACAAATACATTCTCTGCCAGGGTGATATTTTATCACCTGCAGTACCAGCCCCTTAGGTCCCTCCAGTAAACCCTGGGCTATCGTTCACATCATGGCATTCCTCTCATATTTTCTCCCTTTCTCTCCTCATCTTTCCCTCCCTCTGCCTGCCTGCCTGCCTTTTCCTCTCTCTCCCTCTCCTATTCCCTCTTTCTTTCTTTCTTTCCCTCTCTCCCTCCCCCTTCATCTTATATTTTCCTAATTAAAATATCATCCTTATTGGATTGCTCTCTGCCTGTGTGCTTATGCATATAGGATGAGGTTACTACCATTACCTGTTCAAAATGGTATTGCACAGCTCCCAGTGAAAACTGAAAGAAATAGTGGGATGGATGAGGAAGAATCAGAGAGGAAAGTGCACCCAAGCAAGTCACATACCTGAACTGTTCTCTCTGCCCTGTACTAGAACAATTGGCATCCCCTTCAGTGCCCCTCTGATTCAGAAGCAAAATCTAGCATATAGTTATATGCATATAGCATATAACTACACATGGATATAGATACTCTGCCAAACTGGCATATTTGGAGATATTCACTTCTTTAGATCAAGATCATTATTTCAACCTTTCCATACACTTCCTAATTTTGCAACCTTGCTTATTTTAGTGATCATCTCTAAAAATAAGAAAGCAAGGTAATACTCTTCTGTCCCAAGTCAATGCACACCACAAATCCCTTTCTCTAGTTTTCAGTCTCTCTGTAACTCAGGCATACACTAATTATTGACCACAGACAAACTTCTGTTCCTTTAATGCAATAGAATAAAAGAAAAGGAATTAATATTTACAGATATGATGGATCTGGCTATTTTTATTAGATTTGTCTTCTACTGGGAATAATCCTTTTAAATCTGTAATGGTATCTGAAATCTTTCCATATTTCTGATAAAAATAGCCTTCCATGAACAAGTGAGGTTCATCATAACCAGGCATATTATTAGCTTTTATAGTTTTTTGCAGAAACACACCATTGGCTAACTGGAGCTATTAGAGTATAATTTCCTGAATTTGAAGACTGCTGTGTGTAGAACTGGGAGGGAGATTTTTCTTTTCTTTTCTTTTTTCTTTTTTCTTTTCTTTTCTTTTCTTTTCTTTTCTTTTCTTTTCTTTTCTTTTCTTTTCTTTTCTTTTCTTTTCTTTTCTTTTCTTTTCTTTTCTTTTCTTTTCCTTTCCCTTCCCTCTCCTTCCCTCTCCTTCCCTCTCCTTCCCTTTCCCTTTCTTTTCTTTTTTCCCTTTTTTAATAGAACAGCATATCTGGTATTTTATATGGTCTAATTGCAAGTAAAATCATACTCAAGAAATGAAAGCCTATGTTCAAGCTGTGCGACAGATAACCTTCAAGACCACTATAGCTTACGAAGGGATTAGGGGAGAAAAAACTGCAAAGTGAACTTTTGAATCAAATATTTTGAGCTAGAGCTATGAAAAAGGAATCCAGCTCATTCTAAACACCATCTGTTTGCTGAGAGTACTTGCATATTTTCAATTGCTTTATTCCACAAACTGCTATTTACTTCCCTGAAATGTCCCTTGGTGTGAAGATAACATCTCATAATAAGATGCTTCCATTTTGGGGCTACTGTTTGTGGGCCGTGCAGCGGTATTAGGATTACCAAACTTCTCCAGAATCTGAACAAAGCAAACAAAACAATTAGCGAAACTTTAAAAAGTAGTGAAAAACATGCTCTCCTCTGTGAGAGGAACACTAAAGGGGAAATTACAAAAATAATAATAATTTAGACATTATGTCTCTCATCATGTGTACTTCCAACTTCATATTTTTTCCCCATGCCTACAGTTTCTATTTTTTGATAATCACAAAGAACTAGCACTGCATGTGTTCTGATACGAACGCTAACATTAAAAGTTTCCTACCCAAACAGTACTTTCTGTTTATTTCCTAACTTTTAAAAGATGTTTCCTTTTTCTCTTCCTTTTTAAGATTTCATTATTCATGCAAACAGAGAAGTTATCAAAAATGATATGTAGAGGCACCACTTAAAGCTCCAAACAGTAATCTGAGTTGGAGTGTATTGTTGAAAGCATGGATTCATCCACTTTCTATAAAACATAGCATGCACAGTATGCTCCCCTAAATTATAGCATTTAAGTATGGCCTCCTGAATGTCTGCCAGTGCCAGCATGATTGTCTGTGTCAGAGAACCCCAGAGAGCTCGGGAGCTGCTTGCACAGTACGAGCTAAAAATTACGTTCTGCGTTAGCCCACTTCCATATAGACACTATTCCCATAGACACTATTCCCATTTCTGGCCCACCAGCCATAACAGAAACATTTTGCAGAAAATACTGTATTTTTCTCTGCCTGCAAGCTTCAGTTTTAACATTTTTATTCCCTAACGTAGCGGGTAACAGAGAAGGTCCTACAGGCAGTATGTTGCCTGTGAACCATGGGTCAGGAATATCCAAGATCTACATTTTGAGACCCTTATTCAGAAAAATGAACCCTTACACTTTCAGAAAGTTAAAGATAACTGAGGTAAGTAACTATTATTGACGGATATCTTTGTGTCTTGTCAAAAATCTACTTGTTGCTGAGTTCCATAGCTGCTTGATTCAAAGCTACAGTGGTCTATGAGCACAGTCACAATACCTGGCACAATTCCTATTGTTTGAAACTGTTTTCACAATGAAAGCACTTGCAAAGTGAGAGAATGATGGGAAGTTTCCTGTACTCATGAAGCGAATATATACACATATATCAATGCAAACATGTAATGTGGTAATTTTATTGCATATAGAACATAACTACTGATGTATAGCGTAGTCAGTTGGAACATACTGCAAATGAATGATGATGAGCCCAGCAGATAAGGAAAACGTCTTTATGGTGTTATATAATCAGCTTGATCAAGTTACATTAACACATTGGTGCTGTTTTGGGCTCAGTGCTATTAGCAGAAAAAGCACTTAAAAAATTAACCTGACACATCTTCTCTAGTTACATTAACCCATTCCCTGCTCCTTTAGAAGTTAATGTATGAATTTAAATTTCCCTTTTTTTTTTGTTTGTATCATTACACAAAACGTCTTCCGACCTTTAGGAGGGTTGCTTAATTTTATTTTTTATTTTTTTTTGGTGTTGGCTCATGTTCCTTTGCTTGACATTTTTTATTTAATTAAATCCTTCGGATTTTTTATGTTGTACTGGCATCTGTTGGAGCTTGGGTCCAATAGAGCAAGGACAGTGAAGGTCAATTAAACCAACACTAGAAAGCTTTCCGATTCCATTATTGGAAAGATACTGAGCATTTCAGTGTATACTGAAACCACCCCACCTAAAAAACCAAGCCCTCACTCCCCCTACACACATAACACATTTCTAGGCATATAGTAACACTGGCTTCAACACAGAACAGCTTGGCCTTAAACACCTCCTGAAATCCTCATGGAAGCAGATATCTAAAAAGCTCCTCTGAGACAGTTAGACACTGACATCTTAGAATCCTGGGAGAGTCTGAAGCTTTGTAGCTTGTCTGTTTCAGCACTTGAGGATGCAGTAGAAATACACTACTTTTTGGTTATCCAGCTTGTTTTGGCTTTCCTCTCCTGATTTTTGAGTGGTACATAGTTTTTCAGCTTTGTCACTGCTGACCAAGAAGGACTCTACCAAACTGTTGAACTCTCACAGTCAATCATTTCTCACCAGAGAGCAATCTGACGTACTCTTGGACTGAGGGATGGGATATCTCAAATAGCTTTCAGCCTTGGCATTGCTCTGTTCCCTCAGAATTTAATAAGACTTTTCCTTTCAAAGGGAATGAGCACAGAGTCAGACTAATGTTTAAAGCTTTAGAAAAATCTCATTCTTCGTGTCACCTCTCTTCCATTAGTCTTTGAGTCAGATCCTCACCTCGAGTATACTGGAATAGCTTCATTGATTTAAAGGGAGCTGCACTGATTTACACAGCCAAGGATCTGTCTGCTTCTATTTAAAAAGCAGTTCTTCGACCCTTTAGTGGGTATAAGAGCCTTATAATGAGAGTTTGGAGACTAATTGTCCAAACAAAATATAATTGTTTCAAAGTAATGAAATTTTGCCTTCAGTCACCAGGAATCTGATGAGACAAAGTCTGATGCTGACCCGCACATCATGCATACTTCTGAGCACCTCCATATATACTGGACCAGAGATCCCAGGCTGGCTTTTCAAAGAGGAAAGCCAGCTCTAAAAAGTCCGTAGCCATATTTGTGTAGGACTCAGAACAGGGCTTGTTAGTATGCTGAAACAGCTGCCTCCACTCAGAATGACGTAGACCAAGTCTGCAGGCTACATGGCACTGTGCTGTGCAATATAGACATATCCTTGATGGCAACACCAAGAAATTCAGTTACTCAGAACTAGACCTCTACAATCTCTTTGTCTTTACTACTCTTACGTGGATAAGACTAGGCAGCTGCTTACCTCTGCTATGCTCTTTAAATGCATTTACCATCATTGCACCCCAGCAGTGTTGCCCTTGCAACACGACACACAGCATTGCGCTTGCAACACAGGACCCGTAGCAACTGGAAAAAACCTTGTACTAACCCCTGCCTTAGCAAAAAAACAGAGCATTGCAATCATTCTCCAAAACCCCCATGTTTAAAGCTAGACTGAATAACAGCTGCCATTCTCAGCACCTCCTTTCCTCTCTTACTGAGCAGGAATTGAAACAAAAGAAAACTGAGGGGCTGATCCATAAGGATGCTTAGCTACTGCACTCATCAGAAAGTACCCAGTGCACACTGATATGAAAGCCTTGTGACTTGGAAATCAATGGGAGTGATGGACTGAAACTGGCACTAGGAAACCTAAATAACCTTTGTGGATTTAAGACTAAGTGATTTGCTCAAGTTTTCACAAAAAGTGTGTGACAGAATGAGAAATTCAGGTGGGATCTCTTGAGAACTAAAGTTAACACCCTTTTCCCTAGGACGTCCTTCCTGTTCCTGTATAGCTAGAGGGAAATGTCTGAAAAAAACAGCACATTATGCACCACTCTCTAAAAGAATTCTGTGTTCTTGTCAGCTGGTATATCTTTCTTCATGAAAATCAGTCTCTCATCATCTAACCAGCCCTGCAGCTCTCTCTGCATAGATTGTCGTAACTGAGCCTTGACTCTCTGTTTAGCCTTTGAAGATAAGACAGCGTGGTCTTATTGCAATATCTGTCTAAATTTTCTAATGTGCTGAGCCAGGGGCTGGTATACATTTCTTTCTTCTCCCTCCACCACTTTGTTGTTATTGCTCTTATATGAAAATTTTTGAAGGCTGATATAATACCCAGTGAAGTCTGTGGAATGACCCATTGACTTGACTAGAAACTGGATCCAATATATAACAACAGACAATTTCAGAAGCAATCTAATTTAATTTAATTTGGTATAATTTCAATTTAACCTAATTTAAGTTACCTAAGTATCAGGACTAGAGGTACTGCAAGCCAGTTCACACCATGTAATAAGATAGGATGGTTCAGAGACTTCGCCCCCTCCCACCGAGCTGGCATCATTGAGTTAACTATGACACTGGGATCTAAGTACTCATGTCAAAATAGCACTGCCCTCAGCCTAATGATTCCCCCAAGAGGCAAGGCTCATTAGCTTGTTCACTGTGCCATCCTAATGTACCATTATCTAGGATACTTCCATGCCTTCGAACCAGCCTATAAAACCAGAAATGCCCTGTAGAGCTAATAGACTTGAGTCATTTCCCCTATCCCCATTAGAAATCAGGGTATCAGTCATCCCCTTTTTTAATCTCTGACAAAAAGGTGGGGGATCCACTGCAGACTGGTCAACTATCAGTGATCATGATGGCAGCAAGGCAGCCAAACACTCTTGCAGAAAAACTGCTTGTCTGAATGCCAGAATTTGCCTGATATATTTTTCTACACCGAGACAAATGTTTTCATATGAAATAAATGAAGGTGATTACAAACTAGCCAAGTTTTGAGGAGAAGTTAACCATTTTTTAATAATTTTTAACCATTTTTATTGACGTATCTTCTGTTATTTCCAGTGAAATAGCTAACTTTCATAATAAAATACTGAAATTACTTGGCATTTAAAATTTTAAAGTTATCCAACATTACTTAATTTCACTGATGTAACATACCTTAAAAAAACATAGGACTGACCTGTGGTTCATAAACAGTCCACGCTCTGGATCTGTGGATTCTTTCCAGATTAGGGATCTTCATTTTCCTACCACATAACCAGCCGTTAATCTCCCACTAGGACAATTATTTATTTAATTTCTTTTAGTCCACAATTTTGTTCAGACAGTTGTGAGTGATAAGGAAAAGAATGCAGAAGAATGCCAGCATCTCCTGAAAAACAGCCTAATTCACTGCTCTCAAAAGCATTTAGAAATTCAACAGTTGTCACTCCTGTCCAGATACTAGGATGATCATCTATAACCTACGTCACCTGAGAAGCTGAACATACAGAATTTGTCAACATTTGCTGCCTGCCCATGCTGCTGGTTGCACAGTTGATCCAGTTCAAAAACATGTCTTCATTCCTTTGGTTGGCTGGCCCTGTTCCTTTCAAGGATGACTAGATATTATCTCACAGCCCCAGTTCTCCCTTTTGAGTGGCAACTTATGACGTTTCAGATTTCAGTGAACTGCAGAATTCAGTTTAGAAAGCATCTAGTTTCCCCTCCAGTCACTGGGTACCCTCAACATCTTTATCCATACCTCTCCTGGAGATCTCCTCAGTGTCCACAAGACCTCCTACTTCATCATGTTTTGGAGGTTTCAACATGTAATTCTACTCTGCCAGTTCATTTATTTTTCCCTTGAGTTCCAGTGTAAGATGCCTTTTCTGTTACGTATATAGAGAAAGCTGTATCTTTTAAAATAACTTTCAAGTTTGACTTCCCTTGCTGTACAAATCCACTAGCTCATCTTTTCTCAGCCAAAACATTTTCCATGTTTCCCTGTTCTGCTCCTCTAAGAGAACAGAGAACTACAAAGAATAGCTGTATTGCTTTTTTTTTTTTTCTGTAACACATTCACCCCACTCTGATGTTTCACTTGTTTCAAATTCTCTGATTTTTGCCTACTGTTCATATCGTTACCAATACAGGGAAGCTATTGGACTACTAACAGTTCCAAATTCTGATTTCTTTCTGGTCTCCTTGAGCATATAAACTTATCATCTTCACTTTAATTATCCTCCATATGTACCAATTGCCTATTTTCTGGAAAGTTTAGTTGGCTTCCTAAACAGACACTTTTTATCAGGGAGGAATCCTATTCAGGGATAAGACCTTGTGGTTCCTTCTTTTGAAAATACGCAATATAGGTCAGTAGATATTTGAAAATTAAGGATGTTTGTTTAGCATCAATTAGAATTTAGTACCATTGCCTAGCTTTTACAGTATTTGAAACAGAAGTTCATATATATACCCAGTCTTACCTAATGCTACATTTCACTAATGCTTAATTAGAGCTGTGGCAAAAAATGGTCTGATGATTCTTCTTTGTGTCGTTCAAGGTGCTGCTGCTCCTAGCTTTTCATTCAAACCTCTTCCCATAAATATTTTCATCTTCAGCCTGTAACTCGTAATAATTAACATCACACTGTTCCTTATTTGCCTTTAAGACAGCCTCTCTGCTGGAGGGAAGGAGAGTTTGAATTCAGATACAAAACTACAACCTGGAGGGACTGAAATGCAGGCACATGTCCTCTTCTAGTAAGTCTTCCAGGGAGACAGAAATTTCTGGCAGGGGAATGGGTTGTACAGCTGAAAAACTGCAGTAAGATTCAACGCAGACCTCATCTGCAAAAGCCCAGGCTGGTTTTCCTTACAAACTAGAGAGCAAGGCTGCAGGCTTTTCCCAGACAGCCAAGGTGTTTTTAGCCCTTGCTCACAGGCATGCCTCATGGGTCATTTTTTTTCATTTTTGCTTTCTTGCTTGCAAGAGTTTTCTATATCTGCTTGTTTACACAGAATAACGTAGCAGTCTCAAAAGCTAGCTCAGAGCAAGATGACATGACAGACTACAGGGATACTAACCAAGCTATTTAATCCTATTTGTTAGCAAAGCTAGTCAGCGTGGGTGGAACAATGTTCTGATTGTAGATTCTTTGCACCTAATCCTGTAGCTACTGAGAAAGGGATTAAAGTGGAAGATGGCCATCAACCAGATTCAAAAGCAACCGGGGAATTACACTGTCTTTTGATATAAAGAAGGAATCAACTTGAAAAGAAATAAACAGGAAAGAGAAACATCCATAACATGGGGGAAAGATCCTGGAGTGGGAAAGGAGAAGCAGCCAAATGTCTGGCACAGACATTATTTGCCCAACCAGCGTGGTTGCCTCTGCCTGGGCTTTACAGAGCAGCTTCCCCATCCACCTCACGTGATGAGCAGCCAGCTCACAGACTGACAAGACTGGCTACAACATGTAGGAACGCACACCTCAGTAGGCATATATTAACTTGCAGGGTGCTTTTACACCAAGTGAACTGGCAGATCATAGCGAGCAGCACAGATACACAGACCCAGCAAGAGGTGTGTGCAACTAGGGGAAAACTGGTACTCCCAGGGGAGGGGAGCTGTGTCCTTGCAATCCACTGGTATCCACTGGTACTGAGTATGATGGGTTAGCTGGAGGGGAGCATACATATAACTGTGCAGGGTGAGAGGAGAATTAGGTTAGGATTTTTTAGGATTACTTCAGAAGTATGTTTAGAAATTTATAGGTGTTAGTATTTTGGAGGAAGTGCATGTTATTGTGGGTTATTTGCTGTATGGCTGATGTTGATCCTGAACTTATAGTTCAGTGATTGCCAGTTAATTACAAGTCGTTAATAAAACAATAAGTTACTTCAACCATGATTTGATTTAAATTATGTGAACCAAGTAAGTTTTTTCCCTAAGAGATGTCTGTTCTTTAAAAATGAATAATATTGCTTGTATTTTGAGCTTGTATTAGAGCAAGGACTGGATGAGGTCCCAGAAGACCCCTTCTGTTAAATAGCCTCTTACCCTCCTTGATATCAGACAAGTCTCAGGGTAACTCTTTCCTGCAGAGCCCCTTCCTCTCATGGGTTTGGCCATGTCCTTCCTTACAATACCCAATAACCATCACACCGTGGCTTGCTCTGACTGTTTTGTGCCTTTTTTGCTGGATAAACCCCAGCCAGAATCCAAATTAAACAAAGTGCTGAATATAGAGTCAGATGAGGAAAAAACAAATATTGAGTAAATATTGAGTATATTTATCATTTTCCCAAGATTGGATTTGTTTCACATAATGATAGACAACCTGTGTTTGCTTGATTTCTTATAAGGATGATGGGGGGGGGGGGGGGGTGAAGAGGTGGGAAGTGGCTATATTAACTAGGAAAGAATTTCATATCAGAATACTTGACCTGCAGACAGCTAAGATTCCTTGGTGACAGGATCTAACCTAACCAGACCATGTCTATATACGGTCTTGCTGCAGTGGCAATTAAGCACTTTATCCATAGTCTGTAGAAAATCTCATCCTTGCCCTTAAGGAGATAAAGAAAGATTTTTGTGACAAGAAATTGAAGAAAAGAGAACTTAAGTGACTACAATTAGACAACACATCTGCAGCACAGAAAGTCTTGAAATTCCAGCTAGGGTCCTAAACATTGAACTGCTCTTCCCTGGGAGCGGAGAGCTCTGAACAGGAAAGCAAAAAGCCTGCTGGATTTATCAGGGCATTCAGTTGCTGAAACTTGTACCTTTCAGCGCCTACTGTAGCCACATGCATAGCTCAGTCTCAAAAGCTGGCTTCTGGCTGTGCTTTAACCATCTCACAACGAATGTGACAACGAAGGTACAAATCAGCCAGGGGAAGGAACGAAACAACCTCGCTAGTTCATATTCCACCTCCTCTGCAGGAGAAGAGTAAGCACAGATTTACCAGAGGAGCCAAGGGACTCTGCTGTTGCACCATGTAATGAAGGATGTGGGACACATGCCATAGCTGCACCCCTGTGCTTGCGCAGTCCCCTAGGTCACACTGCTTTACAGTGCCAGAGGAAGACACTGACACTGACAAAGAGGAGGCTGTCTCCTCAGCTGGCATATGATTCACATAAACTGAAGAGGAACCATCGTGACAGTGCAGGCTAGAGGTTTTTTCCCAATAAGTCCATTGCTGAGCCTGAGAGCAGAAGCCAGAGACAGCTGGATGAGAGACTGGCTTTTTGCCACAATAAGAAATTATTCATGTGTAATTTAACCCGTAAATAAAAAGAGGAAAGAGGAAATAGTAGGAGATCATAGAGGAAAACAGGAAGAAGATGTAGAAGCGAGAGTACAAAACAACAGAGGGATAGCATGGGTCAGGGGACATAAGAGGGACACCCAGGAACACAGCCCTGAGAACCTTTGGTGGAGCTGGAAAGAAATTCAGAGAGATGGAAAAGGGAAAAAAAAAAAAAAAGCCTCAGTGAAGAAGAGACAGTAAGGCAGAAAATTAGAAGAAGGAATGACACAACACACAAAAGGAAGAAAGAAAAAAATGAATAAACATAAAGGGGAAAAGAAAGAGTTTTAACAAAGAGAGAAAGCAAGAACAGCAGTGTGATACATGTTCTCCAAAACAGCCATTAAGGTAATGGGGAGTGGGTTTAATTTTATTCCCTTTCCTGCATGGCACACTACTTTAAAATGACAGCTCATGTTGCTATATAGAACGTAAACATTTTTTAGATATCTATATATAATTTTTTCATTTATTTCATTTCAGCATCTTCATAAATTAATGAGTTCTTCATTCAAAAAATGCAAAAAATACTGCAGACGCAGTATTTACACAAAAAACCCAAAGAACCAAATAACCTACAAAAGCATAGTTCACATTTTCTGTAAATCACACCAAGTAATTCTATTTCAGAGTATCTGTCTTGCAGGATATTAAAGGATCTTTATTTTCAAAGAATGCTTCCTACATATTCTCTAAAAATCAGACCATTCTGAAATGTCCAGCTGGCATCCAAAAACTGAGACATGCAAAATTAGCAATCATGCCTGGAAACCCCAAATCACGAAAGGTAATTTTTGCCACCCCTTATATCCTCCTCCCCGCTTGCACACACTCTCTACTGAGTCACTGGACTTGAACATAGACAGTTCTCTGTGCTCAGAACAAAGTCCATCTCACGAGTGGTGTCAGCTTCCTTCTCTGATACGCTTGTTGAAAATTATTAAACTAATGATTGTCTTCTGGCAGTATCAAATGTGGACAGAAAGCTATGAATGTTTGAAGTTTAATTATGTTTCTGAAGATGTAAATGCACCCGGAGGCTTAGGGAATGGGGATGTGTTTTAATAACTACTAACATAGGTTAAATAAACAAACACATTATTTGGTTGGATGGAAGGGGGAGCAAACTTACATTCATTATTCCTTTCTTTTCTTTATAACTGAAAAGCAATTCAATTCAAAACCCCACTCAAGCAGGACTACAGAAGAGGAGAGAGCTGCTTCCACAAGGTCACTAGCTACACCTTTTTGACCTCTCTTGTTAGAGAAACAAAATTAAAGTTGAACCAAAGAAGAAAAATAATCATAAGAATCTTTTAAAAAATACATACAACCGTCACCCCCTGCTACAGACATGCACAGCACTAACTTGCTGCCAAAGTTGCTTCTGTACTTGGGAAACCATTTGCTCTGCCTTCTTATTGGTAAAATCCCAGTGAACACTCATGATTTTACTATTTACAGTTTCAAAAATAAAGGATGAAAGAATAGCATGGCGTCAAGATATTTATGTGTGTGTGCATATATACTCAAGCTCTAAATTTGCTAGCCGCCAAACAACTCTTTCAGCTGGGAAGACTACAGCTGTTTTCTTTCCACTTAGAATTTTAACCTCTTTATTCTTTTTAATGTATCCTGGTTTACTTTAAGTTTAAAATATTAGAATTAATTTTGCAGGTTGTGATGATCTACTGGTAGCGCTATTGCTAATGAAATTTTGCATAACTATAATAATTCAAAATTATTTTCCTCTTCTGTGACATGATTCTGTGCAAAGGCAGAAAAACACCATTCCTGAGGCTGTGATGTCAAGGAAACAGTATTTTCTTAGAGTAAAGGTGGTTGAGTTACCTTCTCATTTTCTTGATCTCCAGAAGGCTCTTCAATCCAGACAATCTAGATTCACCCTGAATTTATTACACAGATTTTGCCATCTAGAATAACAATCAGTTTACATTAGTGGCAAAACCTTATCTTGCTGATGTTATTTGTTACAGCCCCATCAGATAAGTGCATATTACTGACTTAATACCCACCAAATGGGCAGTTTTATTCACACAGTTCTTTTCTCTGGAAGAGTTTCCATATGATAGTGCTGAGATTTCTCTTCCAAGGGTATAGTCTTGTGACACCAAAAATTATTGCCATTTTGTCCTTGTTCCGCTGTTAAAATAGACAGTGCTTCATTTTCCTCTAGAGGTTCCCCAATATTCTGATAACACTTGGCCTCTCTTCTTATCCCTTACATTACTGACACATCCTTAATGTTGCAGTTCTCTCCCAAAACTCAACCAGTTCCTAGAAAGAAATGTGGTTGGGATGTTACAACAGGGAAATACATCTAAATAGCCATGTGCTGTCGTGTTCCTTAAGCTGCTCTAGTCTTTTCTAACCTGGTTTGCAAAAGATCCCACTGCTGAGTTCCTGAGCATTCAGCTTCTCTGGCACACAGTGCCTTTTTACCATGTCCTAGAGGATGTGATGGTAGTTCTTCTGCATTTCTTGCCTCTTTGATTTCTGCCTTTCTGTCCTTCAGAATGAATTACTACAATGCACTGTATTTGGGAATATAAACCTTAAGAGAGACAAAAGCCATCCAGTTGTCTTTTACTGATTTGAGGGGAGTTTTGGCTATTGTAACCCTGACCAGTGGATTGAAGCCCCCAATTCTGTTAATAAGTCAGAGCTTTTCTAACTTTTAGATTCACCTGTAGTTCTGGTGAAGATTCAGATTGGCTCATATTTTCAGTTCCCCTGTTTATTTGTCTCTTAATGTAGTTTGCAGCAAATCATCTTACAACACAGGCACCTCAGAAGTTGCTACCATACTACTAAAGACATTGTAACTCTCAAAAGAGAGTCTTAATATTCTATGGTGACAGCGATGCTTCCTTCTGCTCTGTTTTTGGAGTACAGACAGAACAGCTGCCTTTGACAATGAAAGCTGTTATGATCATTTTAGTTTAAATTAAGAAACATTTAATCCCTTTGCAATAGCTAACTCAGATGTATCTCTGTGCAGACGTCTCTGCAGCAAGTTCCATGGCATTGGGCTTCATTCTACATATTGCATTCCCAAATGCACTCCACTCCAAAAATAATGCATGGGACCAAGCAAGAACTACCTTACTTTTCTGCAATTATTGCAACTGAAGATGCATCACGCAAGTAAAGAAATACAGGAAAGACTGAGAGTCCTGCTACCCTTAGTATGATTCAGTAATTTTCCAATATATTCACTGGTTTCACAGAGGAAGTCAGAGGGGATGGGAGAGTTGTTCCATCAAACATACAAAGTCTCAGATGATGCTTTTTCTGAATCTTCCAGCATAAGCAAGCCATATGGTTTGTGTTGTAGGAATCTCATTCTTGGCATAATTATCCACTAATTTAAAATGCAATTCAATAGGCAGTAGGCACAGTGCTTTGTTTATTAAGTGCAACCTTTAGAAGCATGTCAGCAACATTAATACATAATGTTCTAATAAACAATTTTTTATAGCAGAATATTCACAAGAGAATTGTAGCCCGTACCAATATTAAAAACAAAGGGAGAAAACAATCTCATTTTGACAGCAAAATAAAAAAAAATACAGCTGAATGCCCAGCAAATGGAAATAGGATATTGCTTAGCACAGTAGTGCTACAGGATTTTTCTTTTTCTTCTTATGAAAAAGTAACTATTAATTTAGTATTAACCTAAAGGAAAATAGAATTCCTATAAGCTACTCTCAGATAATACCTTCTAGCAAAACACTGATTTAGAGGGCTTTTACTATTCAATTTTTTCTACAGAAGTAATCTAGGAACTAGACTTAGACCTTCAAGTACACTACAAGAATCACTCTCCAACACAGAGTATTGGAGGCAAATTATGTTCACAAAGAATATTATTCACTTCCCAAGCACATACACCTTTAACAGTTGCTACTAAATATAGTTTGCTTTACTGATAGTAGGAAGTCACTTTCAGACCTCAGTAACAGAATAGTGAAGCTACATTATAAACCTCATTGGTGTCCGGAAAAAATACCTATTAGTGGATTTCCTTCCTACCTCTTCTTTCCCCTTTCTCTCACCCATTTATCTTATTTGTACATCTGAAAAGAAACTCATTCTGACCTTGCCTACTTCTATGAAACTTGATCAGCAGCACACATACAAAATAGGATTCAAAAAAACTGTCAGACTTGCAATTACATAATTAGCCTTATTAATGGCTTACTTAGATGTGTCAGCAACTTTGAGTTTATTCTTGCATTCTTAGCTGGAAAGAAGTATAAAAAAATAAACATTTGAAAGATCATGCCCTACACTGCAAATAAATGCAGTGATGCAAAAAGTAATTGTGCTTGACCTTCATAATGAAGGGATGATAAGTCACCAGATTCTTAAGAACTCATCCAGAGGGGCCAACCTCTTTAAGAATAAATGGTATTTATATCTATGCTAGCTCAATCCTCTTGAACAAATATGACCACATTGCTAAGCCTTTTAAGTGACTATCTATATGCAATGCTAACCAAAAGCCATCAGCCCACAACTCATTTCTCCAGATCTTGCAAATTGGACTTGAAAAGTTTCAGAAAGGTTAAAGAGTGCAATATTATTACTATACAGTAGTGGTGAGGTCAGGTCTTTGGTTGCACAGAAAAAGTGCAAAGGTGCAAGGGAAGCAGTTAAGCCGATGTATAAAGTTGGAAGGTATTGGGATACCTCATGGACAATTCTCAGCAGCCATATGGCTGATGTGAGTTGGGATCACCTACAGTAGTCACTGCATGGTAGGTTCCTAGCTGGAAACAGACTTCTACACTAGCGTGTAAATTAAATCTGTCTTGGACCATTCCATGCCTGTAAGGCCAAATGCCAATATCAAACTCATCCTGCAAACAGGGAGGCTACATCAAAACAATCTACTGGGAATAGTCATGCCATATTCCCTAATGCCCTAATTATGCCATATTCCCTAAACAGGCCTGGAAACTGTTTGGGATAATGATAACTAACTTTAAAGTGTGGATGATTGAATTCTATTGCCCAAGCATATTTTTTGGCATAATTTTTTATACTAGTAAAAATAACCATGAAGCTTTCTAGTGCACCTCTATCCTTCACTTGTGCTAAAGGATCCTCTCTCCCCCCAACCCCTTCTTCAGACAGTTGAATTGTAATTCATTGGTTCTTAGGCTCATTTGATAGACAGTAGGCTCATCAGCAGTTGGTGGTACACATGTGATGTAAACAACCAATTCCCACTTCCAACACACACACATCTTTACCAAGGCGGAGGAGTGTCCTGCCCATCGCGCTGGGCACAGAGACAGACCGTTGTCTCCAGGCCTGGTGCTGATGATTCCACATCCCATCACCAGACAGGGTCTCTCTAAATCATACCACCACCAATTACCTCTGATGCTGGTGTATGAAACCAAGCAGTGAAATACAGAATTTTATAATCTAGAGATGCACATGAGCTGTCCGTACCTAGAAGCTGTGAGTTAAGAAAAAATTGCCTGTGAAGAGTGTTAGAGAATTGAATATATAAAGCTGGTTTTCTATCCCCAGTATGCTGTTTCTATCAAAATCTTCATGCAGCTTTGGGCTAAGTAGGTCAAGACATTCAGAAAAAGGCCAGGAGAGCTACTTTTTCAATCCTTTCTTTCCAGCATATGAAATCTTTCACCAATAAAAGACAGGGGCAAAGTATTTGAGATGTTTATGAGGAAACTTTTTTTTCTGTATTGTTATCTTCCTCTTTCCTAAGCATTAATTGTACTCTAGATGTATCTCTCCCTCTTACATGTGAAACCTATCTCACCTCAATATAAGCACACAAGTAGGTTCTTGGAGAGTAGAATTGAAAGCAATGAACACAGGTTTTTCTGCTTCTAGAAAAGAAAAGTAAACCAAAATCAATTACTAACACCAACACAGGCTGAGTTAGACAAGCACCAAGCTTAGAGAGCATATGAGCCCATAGTGCTGAGTACAGGAGAAACATTAAAACTTACTCCATCATCCCGTATCTCACAGGCCTGCCCTTTAACAACTTGATAAATATATGGAAATCCAATGTAATACCCACTAGCCACTTCCAGAGTGTGGTTGATAGGTTACAGCAGAAAAAAACAGTATTCTCCTGATGTACAGTTTCAAAATGAAGCATCTTTATTCCCCAAAGCCATTTTTACTCTCCAGAAATGCTCAGACAATCTACTATAAGAAGACAGCAGCTCTTCGGGAGCAAAACAGCCTAAGTCAGGACTTAGGAACTGTTCCTCCCTTGCTGAAAAAGTGGGGAAAGGAGGAATCTTCACCTGAAGGATTTTAGCTTGGCCAAGATTTTATCTTGGAGGTAATGGCTAATCCTTGGTTGACACTAATGCTAAAAAATGGTGGAAATTCTCCAGGAGGAAACCAAGTTTCTCCATTCAACTGCTTATAAATCTGGATACAACGTTTTACCTGCTGCTTCATATATTTTTTGTTTTTACGTGCTCCAGAGGGATGCATTCCTCTAACCAACAGCTGTCTATATAAGCCTTGCAAAGCTGTCTTTTCCATTTAGTAGCACACCTCTACCATAGTCACTCATCTTTGAGCCTGTAACATGATTTCATGTGTCCATTTATCTTTTTTGTTGTGGTTTTTAGGGTTGATATATATGCACTGAAACTCCAGGACTGAAGTTTTTCAAGTGAGGTCCTGAAAAGTTTCCAGTGCTCTTTGCTTTAGACAATTTCACTACATATTAGCCTTTAAGTAAAACCCGTCATTTTCACAGTATTTTATGCAGGGGTGACTGAAGCTATAGAGAGTTAACTAGTTGATTTAGCAATTGGAGATTAACTTTCAGTTTGTATTTATGAATTCAAACTGTATGTTCTGAATGTGGTAGGTTATCAAACACAGATGCTTTTAGAAGTCGTTATAATGTCAACTGTTCCTACAGATGATACCAGGAAAAACAATAGGTAATAGAAGTCACAAGGTTGAGGAAAGTGGGAAGCGTAAATCTTCTCAAGAACTTTATGACATCAAAGAACCCTTGCATGAAAACAATTAAACAACATGTTGATAAGAAGATGGATTTTTTTTTTCCACTTTTGCATTAAGAAGTTTAATGTGCTTGACAATACATGGTGAAAGTCTTTTTCAAAACATGAAATGTGGGTTACTACAGAACTGATGCTGAATGTTCTTAAAAGAAAATGTTGTCACATTGCCGTGAATTGGAGAGGAAATCAACCAAGACTAGAAAACAGTTCTCTTCATCCTTCACAGTCCACAGCATTGTTTTTTTCTGCAAGTTTTCTATGTACATAATTATTTCTTTCATTAACTTCCACCCTTTTCAGAGACCTAGCTTTGATCTGATGTAAATCTTTGTAGTTTCATTTATTTCAGTGAAACTACTCAAATTTGCGTGGCAATGGCACCATAACCAGCAATATATATTAATGCTGCTTTCACTGCATTTTATCTATTTCACAAATGGGTCTGATACACTAGAGAGTAAACACATTATGCAATTTAAACATAGGAAACACTATCTAACCAGGAACTTATCACAGAACATCTAACATCTGCATTCAGGTCTTCCAAAGTGGTTCTACAAGACTAATTATTTGTAGAGTATGGGTATGCCGTAATAAAAGATACCACAGAGCATTCAATATTCCATGTATTATTCTAATAAATAATAATGTTCTTTTTAATAAATGAAAGAAATTATTAAAATTGTTCTCTTCTAACTTTGTCCAGAAGGTGAAAATAAATGGAACAAATCTGAAACTTCATACTCAAAACAGCATTGATGTATTATTTTACATTTTCAGTCATCCAAAAGTATTTCTTGTAAGGTACTGGTAATAATAGATTTTTTTAAATAAAAAAGAAAATAAAAATGCCAGGAGAAAAGAATCATTACATAAGAAGAATCAGTACTACAAAGATGAGTTAGAATCTAATCATGGAAACGTCTTTAGAATTAAGCACTTACCTCCCGGGGAGACGTTGGCTCCCATGCAAGATGCCCATCTCTGTGAACTTCTCCAGACTTCATTGCATGAACTGTTTCAGAATTAAGTGAGGACAGCAGTGCTTGCTGTTTTCTAGCTCTTCCTACACTGAGGTAACATACACTTACTTTTATCAATAACTGAGCCAGAAGACGAAGTAATATTATGGTTGTAATTCTATTGAGCAGGGTGTTTAGATGGGCAAGGGTGTTTACTGAGAAATACTTAAAATTATAAGATGCAAGTTAGCAGGTAAGGGGAGGAGGGGAGAGTTCAAATACTCCAGATATTTGTTTTGAAAGCACTGGAAGATAAGACTGCAGAATCGTATCAACAGGACGCACTCCTTTGTGCATGTTTGTTTATTGGGGTGTTTAAAGGCATTGTTGATGCACTCAAACCAGGTGGGGAAAAAACCCCAAACCAAACAGTTTAACAGTTCACTCAGCTGGAAGTTGTTACAATTGCTGTAAATTTCACTCCCTAACCTAAATTCCACCATCTTTATTCTTCTCCATATTCAACAGATACGCAGAGTTGAGATCATGAATTTGCCAGACATGAGTCTGATGGAGTAGGGGAGGGGACGTAAGAAGGGACGTTAGAAGAAAGAATCAGTTTGGGGGTTTTGGCGGGGGACATCTCTGCACATGCTCTTAAATACTCTCCTGTTAAGCATAGTTTCAAGTAGTACAGCGGTAACATGGAAGAAGATGGTAATTTTTTCTCCTTCTTCTCTATTACATATGCACTTCAGCAATGTGGATAACAAGCTAAATTGTGATGACCTTTATCAGAGACAGGGTGTAACTGTTGAAGGAGAAGTAACATTGCTGCATGCCATGTTGTCCGTTTGCTGCTGCACTTTCTAGGCTTCCTGATACCACATAACCACACTAATGAGCACATCAACTCAACACACTTACTCACAAATCCCTTTTGAATCATTCTATCAGCTCCAATTGCAGGGGTGAATGTAAATGCCAATCCCAGATCTGCAGCTAGTTTAACGTGCAGGAAATGACACACATTTTAATTTACCAGAGCCTCAACTATGGCTCATCAAAATAAGAAAGCCTTCTCCTAATTATATTCCATGCCATTATGACATTTTAACCCTGTAAGACTGCATTGTCATGTCATGACAACATGCTCAGCAGACTTCACAAATGTCACATATAATGAGTGGTATACAAATATAGTAAAGTTGAAAGATATCCATTTAGGAGTCTTACAATTTGCTCACCA
Source organism: Numenius arquata (assembly GCF_964106895.1). NCBI lineage: Eukaryota > Metazoa > Chordata > Aves > Charadriiformes > Scolopacidae > Numenius > Numenius arquata. The sequence goes on along the minus strand of NC_133576.1, from coordinate 19,071,403 downwards.
AGAGAAAGATGAAATTGAAGCCATTGCATCTTCTTAGGAGCAATTCTCCCACTTTTAAAACTCATGCCAGAGATTGCTGGAAGCAGTTATAGAAAGGGACAGATAAAGGTGAATTCAAAGTCCGTTCACAACAGCTAAGAAATACCTACCTACTTCCAGGTAACAACTTCCTATCATAGCAGCACTAGGTATGACTGTTTCACATATTCATTTTCCTCCATAGGGTAATACAAAACTCAACAATCCTGTAATTTCTGCTTCATTTCCTCACTGACAGTCCAGGTTTCCAAGTCAGTACCATCTCCTCTTTCTTTTCTGCATGATTTGCTGAGGCCATTTTAAACACCTCCAAGCAGGTTGTCTTTTTTCCACCAAATTCTGCTAATCTAATACTTAAATAAGGACAACACTTAAAAATATGCCTCAATCCCCTTACATACTGACTTCTGACCATCTTCACAACACCCTGTTTCTGTTCCCTCATCCCTTACACTTGTTCTCTCCAGAGCTTTGACTTCAGTTGTGAGCATTCAACCTGTTGTAGGACTGTGCTCTGAGGAAAGATAGCAATTAGCAGTAAAAGGCACGAGCCTTTTAAAACCAGTCATTCAGAAAGCTATGCTGACTACCATTTTACCAACTTTGAGATACGAAACAAAACCAATAGGAGTTGTGTATCCCGTTGAACATGTGAAACTCATTCCAGCTGAATTTGCATGGAGTTACTCACAGGCAGAGAACAAACAGTATAGAGGACACACAGCTTGTCATTGGCAACTGAATTCCCATTCAAGTTCACAGCAAGTGACACACACAACTGCTGTTGCTGTTAAGAGGTATTATGGATGTCACTTTCCATTTAACACAAAAGAACCCATCCTCAGTACTTAATAATTTAGAGTAGTGGGTCTAACACATTGAGGCTCTTCAGTGGAAATCAAATAAAGTTACCTACCTCCACATTTCTCTTTTAAATACAAACTTTGTGAAAGTGAGTTCAAGAATAAATAAGAAACCCATCTCTCTTAAAATCTGCATCTTTAAGCATGAAATAACCCTACATGTGCAGACCCCCTGCTTAACTTGCAGTGACGGTTATCTTGTTATTTCACTGATGCCCAAATAACTACAAGTCAAACATTATTAGTATACATAGTATAAACACATACTATTGAAACTGTATTTTGATCAGTTCCCCAGGTTTCCTTCCTGCAATTTTTCAACACATACAGAAATTCTAGCTAATGGAAGTTAAAAGACTAAAAAAGCTGGTAGAGTAAGGAATAAGCAAGTTGTATTGCTCTTCACAAGCAGACACCTACTACATCATTTTGTTTCAGAAAACAAGCAACTGGAATGCTGAGTCATGGCTGGTTTTAAATTTGCATGAACTACACACGCTGATTTTCAGTGTGATTTTTCATAGCTATCAAGGGCAGTATGTAGCCTTGGCACCATTGATATTTAATTGGGAAGGAAGATTACTAAGGATATGGTATTAAAATCTGTGCCTGGGTGAAGTGAAGCAGTTGTAGCATGTGTGCAGATAAAAATTTCCCTCCATAAACTACTGTGATTACAATACACATTCATCTTTCAGAAAAGTAAAAGGTAACAAGAAAATACCAGTGCTCCTTGTTTGGTGTTGATCAAATGAAGATGCATCTATTCTGTTTGCGTAACAGTGGTCCTGCCTCCTGAGCCGTAATTTAAAATTAATGATATCAGCACAACATTTAAAATTCTCCCAGTCATTACATTATTTGTACATCATACCCTCTACATATGAATGCCTTGCTTACACTGCTCATCGAACTTGTCAGGCCCTTTCACAGCAGAAATAACTTTTTATTTGGAGCTTGTACAGAAACCAGCACAGTTGTTATCCCAAAGCATTGGTAATATAAAGGAATAAAAATTGTCAGTGTCACTCAGGAAGTTGTTCATGATTGTCATCAATCACTGACCTGCTTAGATTTGATGTATATGCTGAGCTCTTTTCATTCAGGGTGAATGAAAAAGCAATAAAAATACATTTCACATGGGAGGATCTGAAACAATTGCAACCACTGCCCCAAGACCAAGTCAGTATGGAAAGTCTCAGGAGAGCTTATATCGAACTGGCCAAGAACTAATGCAAGTGCAGAAGTCAGAGCACTGGATGGCCACAAAGGGTGGGCTAAGCAGCTCAGTGAAGAAACCTATGAGAAGACATGAGCAAATGCGAGGAAACAGAGAGGCAGAGTTTCTAATTTTAGGCATAATATTTCTCTTGCAGCAGAACTTCCCCAGCTACGCAAGGAAACCTTCCCACTTCCTTTATTTCTACTATATACAGGAAAGCAAGAGAGTGACTACTTTCTTTGTAAAGTAACACCTGACTCATCTCAGCAGTTTTGCCACCTAATGGGAACAGTCTTGCTAGCTGCTCAAGCAATAGATATGACACACGGTGAAGTAATTAATCAAGATCCCATTCTTGCATGAAAAGAGGAAAGAAATGGGGTGAAAATCTGAGAGAAAAGAGCTGAACAAATTTATTTCCTTAAAGTGTACAGAGTTCCTAGTCAATGGTAATAATGTGAAGGAGAAGAGAGATTGGTCTATACACCAAGCTACATTTGCCTCCTATCTCTGGCTGCAAAGGAAGAAGTGCCTTAACACTGGGCACCTTTGTGTTAGTGTAACGGGAAAAAAAAAGAAACATTTTACTTGCGTGGAACTGGTTCTACATGATTTCTTCAGCAACAGAAAGTGGAGTAAACTCTATATCCCAGTAGCAGGAATAAACTGGGACCTCTTTAAAAGCCTTAGTGCAACATACATGTAGTGATATTTTGTGAAGGAGACACAGGGGAGCTAGGACTAGCCATTCCAAATATCAAGCAAACACCCTTAAGGCCTTCAGCTGTCCAGACACTGCTGTGCAGACCTGCACAGCTGAGCTCTCCCTTCATATAGCTGCTTTTGCCCCATCACAGCCTGTCAGCAGCTGTAAGCGCAGGGATCAATCTTCAGAAATGTCTACATAAGTAGAGTCTAAAGCAACTAGGTGACAAGAAAGGATTTACCAAACCTGAATTTGCTATGTACAGAAAGGTTTTAGAAAATAGCCTGAATGAGGTGATATAAGGCCAACATATTCATTTCAATATGGCCCTGGTGAGGTCGCTGAAAATCTTCCACTGGCATTAATGGGCTTTTCATGTAGCTATGCAAGGCTTGAGTTCAACCACACACCTAACCTTTGAACCAACAAACACTTTTGTTACCTTTCCTGGAAAAATTGCTCATAAGCTTTAAGGTTAGGCACCTGTTCAAAAGCCTTGCTGAGTTTCAATCACAAATCTTTACCCTAGAATAATTAAATGGCATAGTCCCACAGACATTTAATTAATCATCCCAGTGTATGTTCGCACCTGAACCAAATTGGGGGGGGGGGGATAAAATCATATTAACCTCCAGCAAAAATACACCAGAACAATTCTAAGGACACGTGGACTTCACTTATTGGTTTGCTGATAATTTACTCATGGCAAGATCAGTTTGCCAATAGTAAGTTATTAGAAAATGTTTTTCTTTATTTGTTCACAATGCCTTTTTTGAAAGGGTTGAGTTTATCAGTCTTCTCAGCTCAAAGAAGCTTAATTTTACATATAAAAAATGCTCTCATTAGTCTATCTGTGAGTTACTCAGTCATACAGATAGCAATGTAGGAAATACAGATATTGATGGAATCTCTCCTGCATCTATGTTCTAGAGATTCAGATATATCTTATAGACCACAACAGGTAAGAGGGTTATTCAGTACGCCAAAGAAATTCCAAATCCTCCCTCTTCTGAGCTATTTGGGTGAAGCATTGAAATAGAGGTTAGGAGAGCAACCCAACTCACCAACATTTCAGAAGAAAAAAAAAGTAACCATTTTCCCTTGCTTAAAGTTTATTTGATTTAACACTGAGAGCTTGAACATTTTCTAAGACCAGAGGCCATGGACAAGAGGCAAGTAAAATCCCAGCACACTACTAGGGTGAATTAAGTTTAAACTAGAAATCCTAAATCAGTGGACAAAAATAGATTAAACTATAAACGCGTTTTTCTAAGAGGTCAAAAGGTCAGATGTCAGGAAATTGGACAAATAAATAGAGGCGAATCTGAGAAAAGAGATAGGCAAAAACTAAGGCATTTTTCAATAAAAATGATAATGAGCAGCAGCTTATATAAGACTAGGAATAATAAATAAAAAGGTAATCTGACAATACATTTCTGTAGTTATTGAATAAAGGACTTGGACAAAACTTTCCAGAAAGACTTTGAGGAAGTATCAGCTCTGGCTGGGCATACTTGAAACAAAAGGGAAAATGATGTTCTGAAACTCAGCAAGTCTGGAAATTAAGCTTACGCATTCAAAGGACACAAGTGGAGCAAATCCCCTTGAGACACTTAAGTTTCACAGAGGTGTCACTCATGAATGAGGTAGTGATTTGTGTTAGAAAAACATGACTGCTGTGTCTGCAGTTACATTGAAAGCTCACACTGGACATTAAAGGCTAATCAAAGTTAAAAGATTTCCATGTTAGTAGAAATGATTTGTAGAATCACACAATAGTAGGGGCTGGAAGGGACCTCTGAAGGTCATCCAGTCCAACGCCCCTGCTCAAGCAGGGCATCCAAAAGCTCTTTGCCCAGGACTGTGTCCAGTTGGAGTATCTCCAAGAATGGAGGCTCCACAACTTCTCTGGGCAATCTTTTCCAGTATTTGATCACCCTGACAATAAAAAAAGTTTTTCCTTACATTAAAATGGGATTTCTTGTATTTTAGTTTGTGCTCATTGCTTTCTGTCCTTTCACTGGGCATCACTGAGAAGAATCTGGATCTGTCTTCTTTACAAATTTCCATTTATAGATATAAAGCCTTATCTTGCTGGGGGTAAACAGTTCCAGCTCTCCCAGCTTATCCTCACATAAGAGATGTTCCAGTCCCATAAATGTCTCTGTGGCCCTTCACTGGACTTGCTCCAGTACGCTGATATCTTTTTGTGCTGGGGAGACGAGAACTGGACACAGCACTCCAGATGCGATATCACAAGTGCGGAGGAGAGGGGAAGGATCACCTCAACTCCCTTGACCAGCTGGTGAAGCTGTCCTAATGCAGCCTGGGATGTTATTAGTCTTCTTTGCCATGAAGCACAATGCTGGCTCATGGCCAATTTGTTGTCCACCAGGATCCCAGGGCCTCTTCTGCAAAGCTGCTTTCCAGCTGGTGATTTCCCAGCCTGTGCTGGCGCATTGGGCTACTTCTCCCCAGGTGAAAGACTTTGCAATTCTCACAAAGCCCCAGAAAAAAGCTTTTGAATGCTTTATCCAATAGGAGCAATGGAAATAATCAGAGGATTGCACATAGCATTTTATAGAATCATAGAATCACAGAATGGTTAGAGTTGGAAGGGACCTTAAAGATCATCTAGTTCCAACCCCCTGCCATGGGCAGGGACACCTCCACTAGAGCAGGTTGCTCAAAGTCCCATCCAGCCTGGTCTTAAACACTTCCAGGGATGGGGCAGTTTTAATTTTTGCCCTCTTTCTTCAATAGGGATCCACTGGAGTACTGAAACAGTTTAAGTTCCCAATTTCTCTTTGTGGATCCTGTTCTGAAACAACTTATTTATTATTTGTGAAATGTTGCTAACATGATCCACAAAATAAAATTAAATCACAGCTCACTGCCTTGGTTTGTTTTTTTTTTTTTTCTCTGAAGATATCTTGGTATTTTAAAAGTTTAATTTTTCCAAGAATCAATAACGTAAGTTACTTACAAGACAGAAAACATGCACTAGAAATCATAAAATTAATACCATTTGAACAATGACACAGGCCTCGAAACCGTGAATTGACTGTCCCCAAAACAATAAATAGATCCTTCCCGGGGGCTGGCCAATTTACACTCTGATCATACTGCAATTTATGTAGATGCTTTACACATGGTAAGGTATTCCGTGAGCTTCAAGAAAGTCAGGTCGACATTTAAACTATTCTGAGATTAATCTTAGTCATGGTCTTCACTATACCCAAACTAGTAGACCTGGGTTACAGATCTGTGATTCTTTTTGTTTGTTTCATCAAGATGTTTAATCTTCATAACACAGAAAGGGAAGAGAATTTAAAAATCTATTTCTGATTGATAAATATTTTTTCCAACAGTTCAGCTTCCAGTTGTTTGAGAAATATTTATCCTCCAATTCACCAAAATTATTCTTTATTCATCCTCAGTGCAACTATATTTTTATATCCATAATACTGTATTCATTAGTATTTTCCATAAGCTGTTATCAATAGTAATTTTATATGTCTATCCCTAAACTTGTCATTTCTACTGTCTTTGAAGGTACATCATTATAATTCAGCTAGACATAAATCTTGGACATAAAAGGTTTTGTTTGTTTTTGTAACTGAATGTTGCCATGACATCAGAACAATTTATGACCCTTGTAAGAATGGAAATATCCATGTATTATGCGCATGAGTCTTTACCTATTGGGACCCAAAGCAGTCCTTTTCGTGTTTTGCATAACATTTTTTAAATAGTCGAACCAGTTGATTTTTAAGATTGTAGCATAACTTTTCCTTGTTGCTGTAGAGATTGAAATGGGCATAGATATGAAAGCTAAACCATTTCCATAAATATTTCAAATACCAGATAAGGTAGGGGCCTGTCAGTATTTCTTTAAAAAAAAATCATTATTTTCAGAGAGACTGCAACTCAAGTGTGGAAAAAAAGCCAAGCTTCTCTTTGGAATCAGACTTATCTTAAAATTAAGAGGGGGGCGGACACACACACACACACACACGTGTCATTCAGACTAACAGAACATTACATCTAGCAAACGTGAAAAAATACAAAGGCAATACACAACTTCCCTCTGCCTCCGGCCCTCCTTGCTGAAACTGTGGTTCTCACATGCTCTTGCTATTTCTGTAAACTATATTCCCGTACCTAAAATTGATCTTTCTCATTTAAAGGGGAAACCTTATTTTTTTTTTAAGTGTCTGTAACAGATTACTAGTTTTGAACATGAACTAGTATAGATTAGAAGAGGAGAATTAAATAGAAATTATCACCATACTCTGTTTTCAAATCTGGTTTGCTGTGTGTTCATTCATTCTTCTTAACAAAATAATTGTGTTTGAGAAGGTAGAGTGAGTTTTTATCTCTACCACCCAAATAAACCTGGAGTTTAGAAGTCTGTCTCTTTCTCTAAATCTTCTGTCAAAGTGATTTGCAGTGCTTACGCTATTATATAGTTATGAAGTCTACAAATAATATTAGCTAGCTGACAAAATAAGGCATCCAGACCCAAACAATTCTTTTCAAAGTGTCAGCTCACAGACCAGTAATTCTGGAAGGAACTATTTGTAAGGTATGAATTTGTATGAATTAATAGGCAAAAATAATGACAACAGTAAGCATTTGCAGGAACTAAAGAGCCTGTATGAAGTAGTGTGATTGCCATCTCATTTCTTACATTTGTTTACATCCTTAAAGCTACTGTAAAGTTATGTAAGGAATTTATAACTTTCAAGAACTGATATTCAAAAGCTTGCTGAACTCCATTTAACAGGACATGGCATCAAGACAAAGTAATCATCTCAACTATTTGCAAAACATTAATAACCATCCATCTCTAGATACATTTTCCAGAAGTCTGGAACAGCACCTGAGAGAGACTCCAACCCGTTTCTGTGTTGTGATATTGTCTACAATGGAGTAAAATGTAGGTAACAGCTCCACTGAATTTAACGTCTTCATACCCCACTTTTGTTTATACCACTTCATTATAGGCATTATCATAGAGGTAATGCTATGAAAGTGAGATTGTTGAGTAAAACTCAACATGAGGACGTTGAGTAAAAACTCAACATCCCAAATGTTCAAGAGGTTTTGAGGATCATGAATACACCACCCAGAATGGTGAAAGCTTACTTTGTAGTAAAAACACTTAATGCCTTCTCCCTCTATCCCTCCATATTTCTCAACAGCCACCAATCTCATGCAGTATCTGCTTAGCACAACTTTCTGCTTTAGCTAAAACATACTTTCTGCAGTGTATTACCAAAAAGTCACAGAATGTAACTGAAATGTATTTTTGCTTCAGTAAAGAAGCAAGTACTTGTATTAGAGATTCAAGATTTTGACATTTGATGTACTGACTTTTACGTCAATGACTTCTAGTCAAAAAGGCACATGCCTTGGATTTCAGTACCATTTGTCAATCTGCGTAACACCAAGAGTTGTGAACATCACCACTTTTGAGCACACCCAACCAACTACATACATAAAACTCAGCCACCTCCCAAATTTTCCCCACCTCTAGCTGAGAGCCCCATTTTGCTGAACCCATGATTCCAAATATTAGCTTAGACAGCTGAATTGCATGTGAACCCATTTGAAACAGTCTCAAACCCATCTGGGATCAGAAGTACTTGTTTGGAAGCCACTACAATTCCCTTTTCCCTATAAAGACAAGAGCAGAGCGAATTAGTAAAAGGTAATGATCCTAGGGTGCTATTCAAAATAAAATAACTGTATTTTTCTTAGGATGTGGAAAAAACACCTTGAAGCAACCAAAGTTTGCTACTTCAACCTTTTATTTTATAACAGTGACACTTAACTTCAAAAAGAAAACTACAACCTCTCTGCAGGAAGAAAACCATTATCTGAGATCTCCTTCAAAATTCTGCAAATTTGCATGCTGGTTTGCAGAAACAGGTATCATTATTCTACACGGTATGCCCAGCTACATACCCTACAAAAGCACTGCTAAGTGACTCTTCAGCCTTTTGCTAATTTATGTTTAAAAAGAACATTGCAATGCTCTATATGGAGCTAGGAGCCCTGTTAATGATATTTGACACTTCCTTAGCACAAGTCTTTGTTTCATTTGGTTATAACTTTGCATGTTTTAAATATTGAGGCTGAACTTTATACTTACATTTAAAGGTAGAGATAAAAATAGCATGCCATTTTTCACAACCAGGAGAAAAGACTCATTAATTTTCTTTTATCCAAATTTATCTTTTTTTTTCTTTTTAAGACATGTTAGTGTCTCCAGGGTTTAGGACAATGGCTGAAGACCTATCTACCACATCTGTGTGTGACAGCTGATAGCTGTCTTCCTTGTCATCTCTGCAGCAACAGATGGAAAAGCCAAATCTCTGAAAATTTCTGTTCCAAATCTGAAGAAGATCCTTAATGCCAGGTAGCTCTCTTTTGAGAAGGTTTTATGTATGTTGAACTGTAACTCTCTTCCCCTTCCTCTGAAAAGTTTTGGGATAACAGAATCTTAACCTTTTGCTAAACTGGGTCCCGCCTCATCCAGTTCACAAGATGGCCATTTGAGAATGAATCAGATTTATGTATCGAGAGACTGTTGTTTGGAAAAGTCCTGGATACTTGTCAACCACTTTAGAAGGTCTGAAGTCAAGGTTGCAGGAAAATGCTTAAAAACCCTATTTAATGGGTAGGGCAGTTAAACAGTACTCCAGTAGCCACTAGTGCTGCCCTGCCAACACTTCTGCTTAACACTAGCAAGTTACTGAAAACAAATTTGTCACAGGTTACTCACTATTAAGTATTCATGTTCTTCTGCCAAGATGCCTGGGAATGCTTTTGCATAAATTCTGTAACTAAAATATTGGAAGTAGGGTTTGAGTGTAAGAAGTACCCTGTATTCTAAGTAGCCTGAAGAATCATGCCTTAAAATAGCCACCCAAACTTTGCAGATCCTTGGCTTCGGTCTCTTGGGCCTGTAAAAAGGGATATTAATAGCAACCAGTCTCAGTTAAGAATTAAATTCATGAAAGTTTGCAGAACATCCAGATTCTGTGTTGAGCCATTCCCAGTAAAGTCCCTCAATAAATTACTAATTTTACATTCAATACAAGGATCAAGGAGGTGGAAATGTGAAGGCAATATTAAATAAAACATTCATTAAAGAAAGCTGGGGTCTTGGACAGAGAAAAAAAAAGAACACAATCTTTAATTACTTTATTGCACATTTTATTACAACAAACATGTGCAAAGGTGATGAATTAAGGTCACACTGGCAAACTTAATTCCGGCACTTCCCAATTTCAACATATTTGACTTTGCAACCTTAAAATTCTTTTAGTGTAGCATTTTTGGATGCAGTACAGTATATATCTGTAAGACAGCCATAACCAGCTGCATGAATAAATGTAAAACCCTTGCATAACAAATTTACCTAAATTTTTCTTTTTATCCAGATCAGGAAAGACAGCAAGTAGGCAAGTGCTTATTTTGGGGGCTGGGGATTCATTTGTTTGCAATAATTTAGATATCAGTGTCAGAGTGTGTCAAATCACTCTGTTCTGTAATTTCCAGTAAAATTTCATCACTCAGAGACAACACTTTCCAGACAGTGTGAAAGGGTTCCACGAGCATGAGAAGTGACGGGATTGACTGAAGTTACCTTTGCAAGCTTTTAAGGGAGATACAGCTCCACAGAAAGCTACTGGGTGAGGAGGAGGAAGACTAGAATGTAAAATTTAAAAAAAAAAAAAAAGACGAAAAGACTGGTTAAAGGAAAAGACAAGGAACTCGGACTCAAGAGGCATCCCATTAACAGTGGAAACACAAGCAAAACTTATCCTGATGATTTTATTCTTGTCACTTCTTGAAAGATTCCAGCTTGGAGGGTGTATAAGACATTTCATCCTTGCAGGCTTCAGAAGAAACTGAGAATAAGGAACATCTTATAAGACCTAGACATTCCAAACTGCAATGTCTTATACATGCAAAGATGTTTAATTATTTGCAGAGCTGATTTTTTTCTATTTAAGGACATCCTATAACTTACATTACTGTAGCGGTTTCAGGACTTTAATGCAGTTATGCAGCAATACCTTGTCCTTTACATTTCATTTTCCTTGAGTTTATGAGGCAGTTAACACTATTCCATCTAGTGTAGGATACTTGGGTTAATGATGGGTTAACACAGGCATGCCCAGCACCCATTTAGTTGGGTTGCAGAAGTTCGGTGCCAGGCTAGGTCCTGAGGTATGTAGGAAGAAAGGGAGCCAGGAGAAGGAAGCCTTCTAAAAAGTCACTTTGTAATGGGATACAAAGGTTTATGGGAGAGTTGGCATGTTCTTATGGGACACAGCAGGGATTTGGACTTAACAACCTAAGTGATATAGCTCTTTGAAGTCAAACAAAAACTTGGCCACAGCTACCATACACATTATTGAGATAACTCATGCTCTAGTCTACAATATAAACAGACCTTACATCAATTTAGCAGTTATTATTTTTTAAAGTCTAAGAAATTAAATGCAAAAGCCACTCAATGCAATTCTTAAGTAGGAACAACTAGGCTCTAAATTAGTTAAATATTTAAGCACATGCACAAGTACTTACATTAAAGTTGCTTTTCAATGTATGTGCTACTTGCTGGGCTAGTATCATGAATCATCAGGAGTCAGAAAATGCAGAAGTTTAAAATCTAGCAGTGACATGATTTTGGCACTTATAGGACTTTCTATTTCTGTTTTCTCATTAAACATACCGCTTAATATGTATTAGTCAACCTATTCCTTGTCAAACTAATATAATCATTCACTATCACTAATGCTTTCTACACTAGTTTGTCATTTTTCCCTTTTATATACATCCTTTAAATATTTGTATCTTAAGATTTTGTAAGTTTGCTTACACCCTGGCAAGAAGCAGCACATATTTTTAAATACTACCACATTTAGTATTCCTTTAAATCCTCTTGTAACTGAACTATATTCTGCATTTAAACTGGGCATTGGATGAGGACCACACACAGAACATTCTTATCATGAAGGATCCTAAAACAAACTGTAAACTAACTGTTCTACAATTCAGCAGGAGTATTTTGATAAACTCCTGTGAAATGCAATTAGCTGTGGCTTGAGATGCAGCCATTGTTTACCAGTATATAAATACCACTTTACATTTTGTAGCAAGTGGTGCAAAAGTTGTACCTTTTCTATTAAACAAAGATGCACTGGAAAATTAAGTAGGCAATACGTCATTAACGGACCTGGAGTTCAGCCAAGACACAGAAGCTAATCTCACTGCTTTTCTGATGAGCCCCAAAGAATACAAAGTGACCCAAGGAGATATTCAGTTTTATGTATTACTCAAAGGAGAGCAACTCTAAACACCACAGTACCCCACAAGAGGCCGATTTCAGTGGTGGTTAGTGTCTTTTTATAAAGCCAAATACAAAATTTCTTTCTCTAGTCTTTGTTTGCATAAGCACCCAAAAAAGCATGGAAGATATTTTTAAAGATCCCAAGTAGATACAGTTTCCCAATTCTTACCATGAATATTGAAGACAAGCATTAAAATTCCCTCTGAGGTTACACATTATCCCTCTCCCCTCCCCGCCCCGAGTCCACCTTGTTTTGCATAGTGTCTATGTTTTCTTTCAAAACTGAAATAAACATTAAAAATAAGTGTTTGTGTTACGATTCCTGACTAGAATAACACATCTTCTGCTTAAAAAGGCTCTGAAGATTTTTTCATTTACTGTTTTTAAAAGACCCTCAGCTTGTGCAATAGTCGCTCTCTCACATATTTGCTGCATCTCAGCAGTAACTTCCAGCACTGGGGGGAGGAGCTGCCCCAAGGGTAAAAGCAAATTCTCTTCAGAAGAGTAGACTGGTTTTCTACACAGAACAGGAGAAAAAGGTGAACACAAGCTTTAATTCCATCACAAGTGAAGTGTGTAATTTCTCAGCAAGCTATTGTGGTACTTCCTCAACTAAGCATGCCTTCAATATTCAGCAGAGGCTGGAAGAGATGTATACTCATCAACTACTGCATTCATATTCTTATCTTCTTATTCACCTTTCTGCAGCAGCTTCCAGCTATAATGCACTTCACAAGACCACTGCCCTATTATGTTCGTGAGATCAAAAAAAGAAGAAAATTATTTGTCAAAACACACCAAGCTGGGAGTTGGAAGAGAAAGGACTACACAATGCATGTGAATAAGGAAGGAATGCTAACAACTATGGAAAAGTTTTTCATGGTAGCTGAAAAGGCAGCATCAAAAAATTCAGAATAGACATCTTTTTCGAAAAACACCCACAGAACTTCTAAAAGCAGGGATGTATTGAAACTGAAACCAGAAAATGAAAATCCCAGTTGAAGGCTATGCTGGGTTTTGGTGTCTATTTATAATACTCCCAGAAAAAAACATAAAGCAGATTTGTACTGCACCTACACAAAAAAGGTGCAATTAACACAGGCAAATAACAGAGTGAAGAATTCTAAAGTCAAAAGACGCAGCATTCCAATAACTCAGCAAAGAAAAATAAGCAAATCTTCCTAGTGCTATTCACTCATCTTTGTCATTCTATTTAGGAAGTTGATAGTTCTTTCCTTCTCTCTGCCTCCACAGTGTTACACTCTTGGTTCAGCCAATCAGAAGGCTGTATAGTTCACCAAAGTTCTAGGTCACATTAGTTCAAGGATTTGCTTTATATGCTGCTCTTGCCCTCATTAGCCTTCCATCCTGGGAAATGCTAAATTCTGGAAATCCAAGCAAGTTCCTGATCTTCGGCAGAATGAGGTCTACAGAAAATAAGAAACTTCTGACAGAAGTAACACACAGAGTCAGTTTGCATATGAGCTATATACTTTACATTTGCTCTTGATGACCACTACTAATGGTCATGGAAGGAATGATCCCAAAGCCCTTAATTCTATTTGGAGTTCCTTAAATACATCCTTCTTTTCCAGGGAGAGCCTAAGAAACTGTAGTGCATCAAAGTTTGACTGAAGTAGCTGCCTTAATGTTTGCTACATAGTGATATAAGTGCTTATGTATTACAGTGTACTAATACTGAATAATCAAACATTTTCAACTCACATCCAGAAAAATCTATAGGAAACTCATATAGATTCTAAGGAGAAAGAAATTAAATTCTAAAGCAACATGATAAAGTGCCACAGGAACCTTTTGAAAATGTTGTGGCATTTACGGTCTTCTTTACAGGATTTCTATACCATTTTTTAAAATCAATCAGCTTTAGACTCCCGTCATTGTATAGGATGATGGAAAAGTTCTAAAGAAATCTCATTATCAGCTTCTCTCTTATGTAAGGATAAAGTCTGAAGCAAGAGAAGAATATTTTTCTGTTTGAATCAATAGCCTCCTAGGGAAGACCAATACTACTAATGAGAGATACTCCAGCCAACAAGAAAAGTACAGAGTCAAGCACACGCACAAGTCCCAGAACTGTTGTACATATTGTTGTATGTGCAAATGACAGCCCAGCAGCAGCTAAGTTAAAGAATCTGGAGCACTCACATGCATCATCTTCTAAGAGAAACTGCAGGAACTCTCCTGATTCCAGTGCTTAAAAAAAGAAAAGCTTCTCCTTCCAGCAGTTTCAAGAATAATAGCTGCAGAGGAGCCCTGCACAGTCTTAGAGGAACTTCATGAAACTAAGACCAAGGCTTTAAAGACAGTGAACATTTGTTACTACTGTCTACAAGCTAAATACAGCACTTACTGCTTATTCTTTGCACAATTAATCCTGTCAACAGTCCTATTAGATATTACTATTGTTGTTTTGCAGAAGAAAAAATTGAAGAGTTTACTGAAGATTTCCCCGTATGCACAAAAAATAGCTAAGAAATTAGATCTCCAAAGTAGTTACCTTTGAATCACCAAACTACACCCTTTCCATACAGCATATTTGCTATAGATGCAAGTCTGCAGATGGGAACAGACACATTCCTGGCCTTCACATTTTCAGGACAAGCTGGAGCTGTAACATAATGTATACATGGACTGAAGCCAAAATTTTGGATGTTAGCTCTGATGACAGATCTAGGTTCAAATGACACTGATCTCCAGATAAAAGCCAATAAACATACAAATCTGTAGTCATAAGAACACAGATGGTGCTGTCCGTATGTTTTTATGGCATACACAGGGGAAAATCCAATAATTTAATATTCACTTTTTCTTCATTGACACAATTAAATTCCCTGAGAACGTACTCAACAGCTTGTAAGAGAAGGAATCATTGGAAACTTGGTAGTATTGGCTTATTTAACAAGCAAGGGAAGTGCGAACTGCTACAATTTATAGAATTTACATGATGACAGAGCAAATCTTTACACCACAGCATGTTAACCCATAGACACTCTGTAGAGACTAAGGACACAGGATGAACTGCTGTATATGACATTTCATTTCTAGATCACTGGAATGAGCTTATTGAACGAGCCCAAGGTGACAGAATTATTTTTGCTACTTACAGAGAAGCAAAGCTTTTAATAAGAGTCCAGAAACTGAAATAAGAAGGACAGTTTTTCTCCCAGGTTTATTGCTAACATTTAAAACAATGCTTCCATTAAAAAACTATTTTCACACTTGATCAGTTTAAGGGGTTCATTATTTTCATGCTGTGCAATTATGTAGACTTCTAGTAAGTATTTTCTGCCTCTGCAAACTAGACCCAAGTGCTAATTTTGGTATTTGCTTGATGCTCAGAATGTGATAATGGTATTTGAAGGGAAGTCTTTTATTGAGCTGTGTAAAAATTGACAGTCTCAATTCATATACATTTATGTGAAAAAAATACTCAATAAGCATCTCTGTGATTTTCACCCACGCCAGGTTGAGTTTCAAATGAAAGCCAGCAATCTTCATCTATTTTAACACATTTAGAATGTCCCTATGGTTCAAATACAATATATCTCTACAAAGAATATATTTTTATTAACTATAAAGAAAAAAATAAAGGAAAACTCTCTTTATAAGACTCCCCAACTTGTGGGTCTTCAAAGACATCCAAACTGATTTTTGTATTACTGCAAAGCTAATTCATACGTATATATAAACTTATTTGATCTTGTACAATATTCTGTGACAATTAACATAATACACAGTTGGACACAGGGGTTATTTACTACATACCTAATCTTTCCTAAATTGTTTATAGACTGTTTAGGAAAGTTTAATTATGACTAATTCCTTCCAAATGTGTTTTTCCTATTTCTTTGTTATAAGATTTGATGGGCATTTTCTAAGGAGTTCTAGATGAACACAATTCTAACATTTCTGCGCATTGTTTGCTGTTGAAAAAAAAAAAACAACAATAACATTCCATGTGTGCCAGATGTAAGTCTGTTATTACACTTATATGTCCACAAAGAATCAATCTGAAAGGACAGTACTTGTGCAAAATATAAGCTTTTCTTCTTTTTTTTTTGGCAACCCAAAACCAGTGGTTTTTTTCATGCTTTGTCTTTTCTACCATGAGCTTGTTAATGAGCATGTAAATGAAATCTTAAGGTTGACTAAAATGCAGAAAGGAGAAGATGCGCAGAAGCACATTTGGGAAAAGAACGCTTGGAGTAACAAGTATGTGAAGAGTCTGCAGTGCTGGCTTTAGGAGGATAACTTAGAGCGTTAAAATCAAATGAAGTGTTGCCCTCAGATAACATTTTTTTCCCCAGAGAGAAGTATTTCTTAGGGGAAACATCCACCTTTAGAAAACAAATCATTCTTTCATGGTGGGGAAAAAAAAAAAATTCCTAACCAGTTACTACAAATTGCATCCTATTTAGCATCTCTGCAAAGCTTAGAGAAAAATACGTTGTTTTAAAAAGAACCTTAAGACCACAATGGCTGGGTACTCACAGTTAAGAAACACCAGTTAAAAACTGCTGTACATCCTCTAACTCTCTTATGCATGTTGCACTGTGATGCAATCTTTAGTAAACACAATCACGTGACATTTTTTTTCCCACAGGATCCTGCCTCATTCAGTGCACAGGACACATTATGCTCAGATAATGAGCAGCTATTCGATAATCTTAACCTCATTATCTTCCCAGCAGCACCTTTTCCCGCTGTGGCCCCAGCATTTATCCAGCACTCCCTGGAGTTCGTAAGCCTGCTCTCAGGCTTTAGAATGCATCACGTCCCACCTAGCCAGATTTTGCCGAGAGAGAAAGGGAGCCTCCAGATCTACCCCTGTTGCTACCCACTGTGAGGGGAGATCTGAGTAAAGATCACAGATCTCTTGAATCTTTCCATCCCTCTTCTCCTTAGGAAAAAGGACCAGGGAGCACGGCCAGATTGCCAAGGGCAGGAAGCCATTTCCGCATGCACTAATTTGCAGCTACCTGAGCCCGTGACCCTTCCTCCCGACACAGAGCAAACATTAAGATGGACATGCCCTTCTCCACATCTCCTGAGGACACTAGACACTACTCCCTTCTCCATAATGTAGTCTACTTCCAGCGACACTCAGGAAGACCTGACAAACCCAGTACACCCAGATATAAAATGTAAATGCTTCATAAAATAGAAATAGAAAAACATCCCTGTAAGATTATGGTTCCCTTGAGAAGTTAAACTGTAGGTGACATTTACTAGGTCTTGGCATCTCATGTAAGATGTTTATGGCCTAATTTTTCAGAATGCCTCTGAAGTACACTCCATGGTGCTGCATATGTCACAAAAGGATCCTGACCCATCTGCAGCATGGGTACTCTAAAGACACATGCTAACTACTGGCTACCTCTGACAGGTTTGCATTAAATGACTTGGGTAGTACTAGAGCTCTACAGCAGAGACAAGGTGAGATTCTATTTCTTTAGGGAGCTTCCAGTATCCTTTAACTGTCATGTTGTTCCATCTCTTCTTCAGTCCTCTGCAATCAGTTCCTCACCACATACCTTGCTGTAAATGAAGCACAGGATTTTATGGACAAGAACTGTTTTTACTACAGTTGTAGTACAGTTGGATAGTTGAGTACAGTTGGATAATGCACCTGTGCAGCTGTACAGTTATCCCTGATTCAGCTCCGGAGTAGACCAGTCTACGTACTGAGTAAGATGACGGTCACAGAAAGAAAGGAGAGGGAAGGGATATCTGTCAGGCTGCTGTATCAGTTTGGATGTCTCAAATTGGTCCCAATGCTAAGTGCGCAATAGTATTTACAGTCAGCGTTGCTGCTGCCTCCAGAGAGAAGTACCTGTCCTTCTTACCAGCACTTCCTACACACTGCTGTCTCAACTACATCACCCAGTTGCTTTTGGTGCCACAGTAACTGTCTCTTGTGGTGACTGCTGAAGCAATTTCTGCTGCTCCACCAATCCTTGTGAGGCAGAAAGAGTATTTGACTGGATAGTATACGTCCTCCATACTTCAGTTTTCTCAGATCCACCCATCAGAGGCCAACACAGCCATTGAAAATATGACTTAAAGTTAGCAATCAGGATTCGGTAGTGAAGGGGACCTTGTGATGTTACTGGTCCTGTTTAGAATAGAGTCTATAAAAGAAGTTTATTTCCAGATCTAGGTACTGCCTACTACTACAAGCCATCCCTTTTACAAGGTTAACTGGGCATTTCAGCATCTTGTGAAAAATGTGACATGCCTGACAAGTTTGGGTAGAGAATTTTTTTTATTTTTTTTTAATGGTTGGTTAGTTAATTATTTAGTAAGCAGTTGAATGAAAAAAGTCTGCGGAGCTCTGTCTCTCTTCATTCCAAGGTCTTTCCCTTTATGTGTTTTTTTTTTGTTTGTTTTTTTTTTTTTTTTTTTTACATTAGACTCACCACAATTATGAACTGCAACTCAGAGCTCTCTATTATCATCATGCAGGAACACTACATTGTTGAAGTCATTGCAGATTAGTTTGATTTACTGTTACATTTGCAATTTTATAAGCAACTGCTCTTACATATATTCAGCTTCACTGAAAGGAATGAAGACAAGAGCCAGCTTTTTCTTGTTTGCTCACCAGAAATTTGAAGTCCAGAGGAGGGGGAATAAGCCATGAAGAATTGCATGAATTAGTTACTAGGCTATGGATGGAAAATGCACTTGGGCATTACCAACATTAAAACACTTATACTCGGACTTTGCCTTTTTATCTAAATCAGGCTAGCTGTGAAGAAGGAATGATGTACAAAGTTTAAGTGCCTTAATTGCTTTGGAGATCTGTGTTTGGACATATTTAAGCTCCCTTTAGGCTTATGAGCTTGTAGAACCCTCAAATTAAAGAAAAAAAAAAAAAAGGAAGTTTAATCCTCCCCCTCCTCCATCTAGTGTTTCCAGACTTTCTCAGATCTAATTAGCAAGGATTTACATCAGTGAATTAAGCCTGTACCTTTAAAAGCGTAACCTACATGCTTGCATTGCACTGAGCTTAAACAGCACTAAATTGCAGCCCTAATTTTACTGTGCCCTAAAAAACCATTCCCTCTTTTTCATCATTTAATGCACATACAACTCTTTGCATTTTCAGCCGGATGGTGACAGAGCTGAAAGAATAAGGAAGAATCTGTCTTAATCCCTCATAATCTTCCTGAGGATCAGGATCTGTGGGTAACTTCATTATTAGAAGTATCATTGCTCCAACTTCCTCTATTACTAAGTAATTATTTGAATAATCCATTTTGCTTGAGTGAGTTCATAAATCATTTGTTTTGGGAGATTTATTTTGGCAGCAATTTTAGGGAAATTCATGTGCTCAGACCTGAAAATACTAATTTCTTGTTTGCTTTGCAAGCCTGATACCGGATTAGCCCTCAATTTAATAGAATGTCTAAACTAGAGGAAAACAATTCCTCAATATACAGTCCAAGACTGAATCACATCTCATTTACACTGATGTAAATAAGGGAGAGACCAACTGAAAAGAAGGCATTTATGGCACTTTAAATAAGAACAAAATCCAGGCTTGCAGAGGGTTGTTTTGTAATGCCTTAGTGTTGCAGTTGAAGCTGCACGTATTGAGCGCTCTGCAATGGCAAAAACTGATCAGAAATAAACTTTATCAACTTTTTTAATAAAAACTTACAGAATTTGCAAGGGATTCAGACCAAATCAGCACTCTATCTAAGTCTATGAGAATTTGATAAAGACTAGTCACCCCTACAAAAATTGTAGCGATTTTCTCTAACAGTTTCTTCAGATGGGATTCAATTAGTAAAATAAAGGGAATAAGGAGAAAGAAAAAAAAAAAGAAAGAAAACCAAGGAAATCTTATTATATGCTATTAAACTCAATAAGGCTTTTCCATCAGAGAACATCAAGTCTTATTTCTGGTAATCCCTGCACTGTTGTAAATCAGGAGTTACTGCTATAAAGACTACACAGAGCTCCAACAGAATAAAATTGCAGTAAGCAGAAGCCAGACCTTTGAGTCATATTGCAGAAGTCTAGAGAATTGTTAAAGACAAAAATCTTTGCTGCTAGCAACTGTTTTCTTGTAAGTCTCACAGAAATGTTAGCACTCGAATACTGACAGTTTGGCAGCTCTGCCCTAAACAGTCTGAAACAGAAACCTAAACGTGAAGGCCATTAAACTTGGGTCTCAGCAGATTTTGTTCTACCTAAAACCCAGCGGTCCACAGCTGGATTGTCTTCAAGAAACTTGAAGGAAAATACAGATAATAGCATGGATCATCAGCCCCGCTGCCAGCAGTGCCCCTCTGCCTCCAGATGCCAAAATACCAGCCAGGGTCCCTCAGGATTATTCTCTCTCAGGTCCAAACTGATCTTGCACCTCTTGCAGTCCCTTGGCTCAATTTAATTTGCAAGGATATGTCCTGTAGTTAGAATATTTTTTATGGGTATAAGAGATGAGGGTTTATACCCCTTGGCATTGAGGTTCAACACTTCCTAGTCATTTCTGAGGCTACAGTGCACAAAAGCCATCTTCCCCAGGTAGTCTTGAAAGACAGTGCATCCCTGGAATTCAGCTCATTTTAGGTAGAAGACAGGCAACAAGCTGAAGAACTTGGCAAGCCGACAGTGTACGTGAACATGAATATTCCATAAATATGGGGGGGTGGGGGTGGAGGAGAGGGAGGCAGGTGCGTAATCCAGGGGGTTTGTGGATCTCTTAAGAATTAGGCCCCTAGACTGTATCTACCGTCAATCTTTCCACCCTGACATCCATTTGCAGGCTTGGACATGAAATAATAGAGTGATAGCATACTGAGATACCATGCCACAGACAACTGCAAACATATCTATATGTACATTTAGATTAGGACAGGTTAGTGAAAATAGCAACTCTTACGAGACTTATTAAGATTGGAGCTTGCTATTTCTTTTTCAGGCACTTGCATAACCCTTCCTCTTGTTCCACTATAAAGTAACAGAATATAAAAGTACATGATGTCCTGACTGAGGAAATAGCAGTTTCCAGAAGATAAATCTGAAAATTCTCAGCAGGTGAAAATCCTTGGATACCTTGGAGAACAGAGATAGTAGTAGTATCATATTTTTACAATGAAGAAAATATGAAAATCATACACACAACCACTCCATCAGAAGTATTTCTTGGAATTATCTGGTAGGAGGCAGATTTCAAGTCAAATTTTGATTATAGGCGTGCTGATCCTATTCAGAGTTAGTAAGATGTGCATTATAGGTAAATATTTGCCTTCTCAAAGAATATATGCCATAATACAGTCTGTGTTTTTACAGATAGAATCCATAAGTCTTCATTTTCTGTGAGCTATGCTGCAGAGAAATAGAAAGCTTTTCTGAAATATTTTTATAGGCAACGTATGCTATACCTTACCACAAAGTACATCTGAATAAAACCAGATGTTTTACAGTATGATGTAAAGCAATGTCATTCTTCGAAAAGTTGGTGGGATTCGTTCCTACTTAGCCTTGAGCTGAAATTGGCTCGAGGTGTAGAATTTTGATGATTATGTTTCATATCTTTATCATATCTGCCCTGATCCCAAGATAAATAACTATTTCTCTGTGATACAGTATTTCTAGATATCAATTTACTGTAAAATTCTCTGTAAGCAATTTCAGTTCTCATGAAGACTCTACTGTATTGTATTTTCAAAAAGTTCAACAACAAGAAAATGACAGTAGAAGATCAAAAGCAAGTTCTTTTTACACTTGAAAACAAGTGCAACTTTGGAGTTTCACATAGGTAGTGTCAAAACAATTAAAAAGCAACATATCAAGGGACTTAGTGGAACCTCAAAAAAGAGTAAACACTTGGAGTCAAGTTCATTCTGTTATTAAGCTTCTTGATAAAAGCACAACCTCCTCCCCTGCAAAAAACTCTGCCCAAACAAGAAAAAAAACCATACCCAAATCCAAAAACCCACAGGAAAAAAAGTCTCTGGTTTGGTAAAACAAACAAAAAAACATACCATGAGAAATCCTAAACCCAGCAAATATTGTGACTGACTTCAACATGGACAGGAATCCACCTTAGACATCTCACCATCATAAAATGACAAATAATTCAAATTCAGATCCCTGCCCAAATTCAGGAAATGTTTGGGACCACTTGTGACTCTACAACTAAACTTCTAAATCACCTCCATTAGTCAGAGCTGTTTTATGTTACTACTACAAGAGGAATAGCCTACATATGGAGAGCAGGAACGGTCCTCATGCAAAGATGGTTCACACCACCACACTGTTCCACGAGGTGATATGATTCTCCCAGCACAACGCTGGCTGTTGCAGCCAGAATTGGTGCATGTGGTGGAAGATTCTCTCCAGTCAGAAACAGTGTTTTCCTACTTCCTTCACACTGCCACTGCAGCTCACAACAGCTGAGCTTTCCAGCAGTAGAATCTGACCCGAGTCCCTAAAATTACTTTCAAAGTTGCCTGAGAAAATGATTCGAAGTGACATTTCTGAAGAGAGCTGTTATTCATCAAATAGAGTCTGCAGTAGGAATTCCTTGAAATCCAAAGGGTGCCCATAAGTAACGGATACAAGATGTTACCACTCTCAAAATCCTGGCTAACAAGATGAACTCCGCTCATCTCAACCTTGATTGCTCACAGAATATGAGTGGACCTCCAGCCACAAGGACTGGGGGAAATTCAAGGGTTTGTTCAAGCACCCTGCTGCAGTACAGTGTGAGAAACTGCAATGTTTCCCATAGAAGGTGAACGTTGTAGCACTGTCACTGTCTCAGCCTGGGCTCCACACAGCCCCTTCCATTCAGATATGCATTCATGCCTTCCACTTTTTGGGGCAACTGTTGTTGGAAATGTCTCTCTTACTCTTTTCACTGCTTACTGCTGCTTCAGGCTCTCTGACTGACCAGTCGGCCTTCCCTGCCAAGCCTCTTAGGGACTCTCCTTGCAAATCCTGGAAGCCTCCAGCAGCATCACAAAGTGGACATAGGACACAACCACGGACGCCAGTTGTGAAAGACTAAACAATAGGTGGCAGAAAAAGAGCAATAAAGTGAAGTATAGAGACAAAGTCCTTAGCTCTCAGGAGTTTGTGTTAGTTGAGCTCAAGTTGCTCTCTGAAGCTTTCTACTATGGAGATGATCATCAACCCTAGAATTGTTCAGTGACTTAAGTTACACAGCAGTCTCTTCCAATTCTTACAGCTCCCACTCCGAAGCCATTCATGACCAGAAGACTAATTTGTACTGTGAATTTAGCTGCCTTTAAACTAGCCACAGCTCCCTTTACTAGAGAGGTTATGCCACTGATGACAGCTTTAGATTCCCCCTAAGCTGCCAGCTTCACTCCAAATCTAATGTGAATCTCATCTCAGAGGTTTTACCCATGTTCTTTCATGTCTTAGATTTTTGCACTCCCATCACTCGTTGTGAAATCCACCTTTTCAGATATAAAACATGATCTACATGATTCTAGACATGAGCTGGGGATAAAGCTCTTTTCTGACTTTTACTTAAGACTTTTTTCTTTTAGGATTGCCACGTAACCCCAACAGGCATGAACAGCTCCAGAATATAAGGAAGTTAGCATCCTGAAGCCAAATAATTTTTTGCAAAATTATTAAGTAAGATCTAGAGTCTGGTAGATCACTTGATAAAGAAAAAAGTAACGTCAATATATATAGAAATCTTTATATCTTTTATCCATTTGCATAATTGTATGCTCATATCCCAGTGCTTAGTGAGATTCTGTATTGGCATGTTTGTCTTTTAGACATTACAGAACACCAATATGGAAGCAACAGCTGTGAATACATGATATTCAACTGAACTGTATGTTTTTAAAGCACCTAGTCCAAGAGAGTCGGCAAGTTTTGGTAACTTTTAATCCATCATAGCTAGCTGTTACTGTCTCTCCAATACTTTGTCTCTTTTGAGCTGATGATTTCCCCTCTGAATAGCGCCCTCATAACACAGAGTTCACTCTATGTTGTTTGGGTTGAGTAGGACAGATTTGAGTAATAAACAAAACCTGTGATTCTGGAGATCAAAATACAATCCTTATCTAAAGCACAGATTCACTGAGTGCTCTTGTCAAACCTTGTAATCTATCCTAAAACTTCATGTCTTTCCTGTGAAATTGAGACACCTTTCTATCTGATGGGGGAAAGCAGGAAATGAGAGATGCTCATTTCTATGTTAATGAGGGTTTTAAAGTAGATAAATACCAAAGAATGCAGAAATGCAGAGTTTGAACATGGTTGGCACAAAAATGACTACCATTGTGTCACTACAGGTTCACATTTCGTATGGCTTAATTTAACCAGCAATACTGAAATTCAGCAAGTCATTTACACAAAAACAAAGAAACAAAAAAAAAAAAAAAAGAAAAAGAGGCAGAGAGAAGGAGGGAAGGAGGGAGAGAGGAACAAAATGTAAAATTATGGATGGAAGGAAAGTAACAAGGGTACAATCTATTATAAGAAATTACTTATGAATAAATTGCAAGAGTGTAAGAGCTAAGAAAACAAGAAGGGAATAACAATTAGATAGAAAGCCCAGACAGTCTAGGATAATAAATTCCTTCTTAAAAGAAAGGTGTGAGGTCTTGTGTTGATTGAGGACAATAAGTACATCAATTGGCATTTTAAAAAGTCCTGGAGAGAAGCTCAGAAATCAATTTGTTATACAGGAATGAAACAAATCACTGAAGCTAAAGGAAAAAAATAAATATAAAAATAAAAAAGTCATTCCACAGTTGGGAAGATGCAGAAGGACTGCTATCATTTTTGGTTGGGCAGAAATAGCACACAAAGTAACCATTTTTAGAATTAGTATGGTTATTCAAAGATAACTGATAAGCTAAGCATTTCTTAGCTTCATTAGGAAACAAATTATCAGGGATTGGTACCAGGGATGCAGCTGGAAGGTTTCATTATAAGAAAAAAAAATGTCTACACTAAAATTCAGTTTATTTGAAACTCCTCACAAAACCACCATATTTCACATAATTGAGGTAGAATTCATACCCTTCTTTAGTAATAAAATATCCCCCATTCTCTAGAAGCTCAGCTTAACCAATTTAAAGTCCACCTTCGCAATCAGGGGAACAATCTTCTACAAGTGTAGTTTATAAACATTTGCAGCTGTATCTTGTGGCACTTGTGTCCACAGTAAAATTGTGGATTTTTAGGTACCAGGCAAAGATCTGCTTGATCATTCTAACATGAGCTTACAGCCTACAAATACCCCAAAAGAGAGTGAGCCCCTGCTACTATAGCCATGAATTTTCAGTAAAGTGATCTCAACTTCAAAATAACTTAATGTGGCCCTATGAGTATAGCCAACATAAAGCAATTGCTACATTCTCAATCACGCATAGACAAACTCAATCTAAGCTAGTGATAGTACAATATCAGCAAACCAACCATAACATCAAGATACACACCAGAAACGAGAAAATTGTTTTACATACAGCTCACAGAAGTCTTTCACTGGACTCAAGGTTTTTTAGATGTTCATTTTTAATACATTTTTGAATTTTCATACCCTTCTGTGCTTTTATTTTGCTAAAGTTATTTTTCAGGAATAATATACATGTTGAGTTTACAGTCCTGTGAAATCTGCATTATCCAAAAATATCTTTGCTGTTGAAGGATTTTGCTTAGTCTTGCTGGCTGCTCTGCTTCTCTCTTAAAAAGTTCTGTGGCTGATATGACTTATTATGGGTTGCCTTCATTAAAAGGTCCATTTAAACAGGCTCACTGAAAGGCAAAGAAACAACTCTATTGCAAGTCTGAAAAGTAATAATCCTTTTTGAATTCGAATACTGCAAAGTTAAAAGAAAAATATCCCTTCCAATGCAATGGCTTATTCACTGAGAAGAGTAATTTTCAAAAACTATTTAATGTCTTGATCTAGTGGCAACAAAACCTGAATAATTGTATGCAAGCTTAATAAAATTCAATGAAGTTACTGGTTACTGGTGTATTTCCCTCCATGATTGTTTATAATGTTAATAGTTAAAACAATTATAATTTTTTCTAATAAAAAAAAAAATGCCTGGCGAAAAGGACCTGGGGGTGTTGGTGGACAGCCAGCTTAACATGGGCCAGCAGTGTGCCCAGGTGGCCAAGAAGGCCAACAGCATCCTGGCCTGTATCAGGAATAGCGTGGCCAGCAGGAGTAGGGAAGTGATGGTGCCTCTGTACTCGGCCCTGGTGAGGCCTCACCTCGAGTACTGTGTTCAGTTCTGGACCCCTCACTACAGGAAGGACATTGAGCTGCTGGAGCATATCCAGAGGAGAGCCACCAAGCTGGTGAGGGGTCTAGAGAACAAGTCTCATGAGGAGAGGCTGAGGCAACTGGGCATGTTTAGTTTGGAGAAGAGGAAGCTGAGGGGAGACTTCATTGCCCTCTACAACTACCTGAAAGGAGGGTGTAGAGAGGTGGGTGTTGGCCTCTTCTCCCAAGGGAATAATGACAGGACCAGAGGAAATGGTCTGAAGTTGCGGCAGGGGAGGTTTAGACAGTAGGAGGACTTTGTCTAATTCCTATGCAAGTATGCAAAAGTGGTAGAAAATAAAGTAAAAAGTCCTCCTACCATGCCTCATACAGCCTCCCAAAGCCTTGTGTTTGCCCACTGACTGGATACTAACAACCACAAGCAGGAGATGGCAGCCCCACAATGTAGTTTTTCCCTGGCTCAATTTTCCACCACACTCTCATACTGCAAACCATCGGCACTAACAGCTCAGTTAAGAGAGACTGCAGAAACACTGCCACTAACACCAATCCTGCCCTTTCCCTTCTCTCTGAGAAGAACAATGTTGTTGTCTAGAGCTCACTGATGAGGAAGTCAGAGAGGTGCATTTTCATGACCTCTGACTCCCATTAAAGGCTCA
The DNA here is from genome assembly GCF_964106895.1 of Numenius arquata. Lineage (NCBI taxonomy): Eukaryota > Metazoa > Chordata > Aves > Charadriiformes > Scolopacidae > Numenius > Numenius arquata. The sequence goes on along the minus strand of NC_133576.1, from coordinate 19,044,275 downwards.
AACACAACTTTGAATTCACTCGCAATGGCACATCAGACACAAGCGAGCGATACTTGCATCAGCTGTGTCACGGAGCCACGCAAGGTTATGGCATGGCCACTCAGCAGCAGCGACCTAGGGTTTGTAATCGCTGGTTTGGAATGCCTCTTCAGTCACAAGGACCGAATTCAGAAAGCAACTATACGACAACCCGATTCAAAGCCCTTTGAAGTCATTAGGAAACTGTTTTTAGGATGCTGTTATTCCCAGTTCAACTGAGAAAGCAGCAGAGGATAATAAAAAAAACCAACCCCGTTCTTCCTGGAAGCCTCCACCCGCTCTCCTTCACCCTAACCACGTGGCAGCGTAGGCACTCTCACCTGCCCCTCTGGAAAGATTTTCAATAAAAAAAGAAAACAGAGGCCAAATCTGCAAGTTTTTTCGGCTATGAGTTAGAAAAATGCATTCCTTTCTTTTTCTCTCAACTCCCTGCCCCCAACAAAGATAATCTCAAATCAATTTTTAGCTCAACCAAGTAACATCACAAAATAATGCAAAGAAAATGAACATTATATGTGATTTCAGAGCCCAGAAAACATCACAGCAGGAAGAATTTATTGCTGACCTTCACGCCTAGCATCTGCTGAAGAATATACAATAGTTGTAACTGGATAAAAAGTTATTTTTATTTAGGACAAACAAAACAGTAAATGAATAATCCAACAGTGATTTTTGCCTGTTTTTCAAGACTAGTGTATCTATATATATTGGCTGTAGCTTTGTTTTAGTTTAAAATCTTAAATCAGAGAAAGGAAGGCTTAAACTGTATACTTAAATAAGAGGCTTCACACATTATCAATCATAGCATGTGTAGAAATCAGATGTGTTTGAAATATTCATGATGAAATGCAAAACCACTATCACACTTTCACATTTTGGTCAAGCTTGAAAATGGGTTTGTTTCTATGAAAAATGTCACTAAGATACACGCTTTTTTTTTTTTTTTCTCTTTCTTCTTTTTTTCTTTTGCATGAAAAGTACTTTGCAGCTAGCTTACATGTATTCATATTAACATTAGCTTCATAGGGGTGAGATTCATATTTCATGTTTTCAATGCACCGACAGCCATATTCTCAAGTACTAGATAAAGTGACATTTGGGTACAGGGCAGAACTGACAAAGCTGGATGAATGAAAAAAAAAAAAATTAAGAACAAAAATTAATTAAGCACACTTTTAAACTTTAGCACCTTTCTTACAGAGAAAGACACATTTCAAACAGTTCAGAATTGGGTTGTGGTTGAGTTAAGCATGAGGTAAAACTTTCAGCTATCATTTTGCAGCTCTCTTCATATGAGTGATCAAAGTTTATTAAAAGGGTCATAAAAAAAGCATAGTGAGTTCCATTCTGTTTGAGCAAATGTTAATTGAACACTTATCATCAATATACTTCCAAAATGCATTGCTTTCACCTGCATAATGAATGACTGGCATTTTATGTCCAGAAAATATGCCATCAGAGGACACTCCCTGATACCTTTACATGCAAGCTGTTATTATTGCCATTCAAACCAAGCAGTATTCTGCGCTCTGATGTCCATCAGAGTTGTTTGGAAAGCAAAGTCCTTTCTCACAGAAAGCATCAACTTTTTATTAAAAAAAAATCAGAAAGTTGCAGTGAAAACCAAAAAAATTTCAGTTTCAGACCAAAAGGTTTCAATGAAAACTCAGTAATTTCTTGATAGAAACAGATCTTTTTCTACCAACACTTGAAATCCTGTATCTCTGTTGGCAGGTAGGCAACTAGCTTTTCAAACAACTCTTACCAGCCCACTGTTTGGGATGACCTTCTGTTGCCACCTCATATACCCGTCAAGGTTTCAGTCTACTTGTCTTCTGATAATCCACTACTCTCCCCCCTCACACACCTTACATCCCTCTGAAGAGCAGAGGCCAGAAAGGGAAACCTGATGAGGGGAGTTTGGTACAAACCACTTCACCAGGGAGAAAAAGAGGGTGAGATCTCTGAACAACTTCAGAAAGTCTCTGTATAACAGACCCTGGTTCTTAGGGAAGACTTCTATCTCGTTGTCCTCTCTTGGAAGGGACATAAACAATCCAGGAGATTTCTTGGGGGTGAGGTGACTTCCTGATAGAGGTACAGGATGGCCAACCCAGGGGTGACACACAGCTGGATCTGCTATTCACAAACAACTAAGTGACAGCCTTGGCTGTAGTGACCACAAAGCAGCAGAGTTCAAAATCCTGGGAGAAGAGAAGGAGGAGAGTACCAGAGTGCAAACCCTAGACTTCAGGTGAGCAGACTTCAGCCAGTTCAGGAAACTGAGTAGAGGGATGCCACGAAAGGTGGCTCTGAAGGATAAGAAGTTCAGGGAAGCTGGCAGGTCTTTCAGGACAGCATCCTCCAAGGTGAAGAACAGCCCATTCTGGTACTTAAGAAAACAGACAGACATATCTGGTGTCTGACTTGGCTAAAGAGAGTTCAAAATAGGAATTTAAGACATTACTAAGGCTGGTAAGTACAGTCTTAGGAAACTCAAAGGTAAGTTGGAGATGACATTTTCTAGGGACATCAAGGACAAGAAGAACTTCTGTTGCCACTTTAGTAGCAAAAGGTTGAAAAAAGATTATGTGAGACTACTGCTAAATGGTGCAGGTTATTTAGTGACAGACACACAAGTGCTTCTCATCAAAAATGTACCTGTGGCTTGTAGGACATTACAAGATGTAATTTTAATCAGTTCAGTGCATTTCCCAATGTTCAAAACTGACCAAATTTAAATTTTTGTCTTGCAGTCAAATGCTGCAGCTTAAACGAACAGCATGCATTAAAGGTTTATCAAAAGGGAGAACAGCTTTTTAATAGTAGTTATCACCATGGTGGAGGTAATACAGTCCCTTCCCAAAGACAATATTAAATCTCTTCACCTTTAACACAGTACATCTATGATTAGTATAATCATGTAGCCCTGTCATAAGGCATTGCCACTGCTCATAGCAGGCTGTAAACTTTTTACTGAGTTTACAAGGCCTCAGGACTGAGGCTTGTCAGATCTGCTCTGTCCATACTTCTCTTGACCTGCCTTCAGCTTTGTTTTACTCAATTTAGCTGTGACAGCAGTTTCTCCAATTGATCAGGTGTCTGGCTAATTTGTTTTACTTTTATTTATCTTTGTGTGGTACAACCACAGTTTCATACAGAAAGCAGTAACAAGCAGTTGTGCTATAAAATGAAATATTTATGACTCTAGAACAGTAACATAGCGTAGAGAAATACAGGACTGGTACAACAGAAGAGGCCTTGGGAAGTGGAGACATAGGATGTGGCATAGAGGAGTATTAGCACAGGAAGACAAGGGCGGGGGCAGGTTTGGCACCGGAGACCCCACGGCTCTAGACAGCTCAAGTCACGGTCGGTTAAAATCATGCAGATCTTGTGATGGACAGAACTGGTTTTAGTGGTAACAAAGAAATAATATCTAATATAGATAAGGTATATAGTAGATTTAGATATAACTTGGAACTGTAGACAAACGAAGAGAGAGAAAGATGTGAAAGCCTGTCAACAAAGATACAAAAATGATCCCAAGTCTATCTTAGAAAGAGGAAGAAGAAAACACCCAACATATACAGCATCATATTCCTCCTGGCAAAGGACTCCAGATGCTGACAACTCATTGTCACCCGCGACACATTTGCCACCACCAGAATGAAACCACTGACTAGGATCCAGATTAGCAGTGGCAAGATGAGTATAATGCCAGAAATGGGGTAGAAACTAAGTGTGTGTGTGTGTATACAGCAATTTTAACTGCATTATTATTCTTTCTTGTTCTGCAGCAATTAGATCTGGACTAATAATGATCAAACTCTCAAGACTTCAATTATACTAACAACAAACTCTTGGCTTTTGTAATATATAAGGTGTGCTTTCTCCTTGCCCAAAACAAAAAGGTTTTAAGTGTAACATTGGCTGGACTGAAAATAGGAGAAAATGCCACACAACTACAAAATCTGGTAATCTGGATAGGAGGTAAAACACAGGAAATGCACACTGAAATATAAATATTTTTAGGATGGATTTTTAATCTACCATGTCAACACTTTCAGTCACTTAGTCTTTCAATTTGGCACCATCTGTGCATTGCAGTTATTACTTGGGACATCACTGGATTATATTAGTTTGCAATCAGGAATCTATTTGAGAGGAAATCATTGTTTTAAATCTAATTAGACTTTGCCATATTTCTCTGATTTTGCAACACTTCACTGTGAAAAACAACGGGATATTTACTGTCTACATTCTGCTGATTATTGAAGATTTTCACATATTGGAAAAGATGCATTGATGCAGCTCATTGGTATGCTCTACAGCATCAGTGTGATCAGCCAGTCACTTCCCTTAAAGTCACAGTCATTGCAGCTCCTGCTACTATGAAGACTCACAATTAGGCTTTACTTTACCCATAAATAGAAAGTCATCTATTTGCAAACCAAATCTTCATGGGAAACTACAGGCTGGGGATACATCTGCTGGGTTGGCATTAACATTTTAGCTTCCAGCCAATTAGGACAGAACAGTACCTTACATTATTCTAGGGCATAAAGTATTGATTCCAAATTACAATTGCTGGTTTCAACCTTAAAATGTCACCTCACCTACTTTTTCACAAAGTGAGATTCATCAGCTTTTACAGTAACAATCCCTCCTGCTACAAGAAAAGTATAGGAGCACTTAACAACAATTGGACATGAATCTATTAAATTACAATGAAATTTTTTTAGCTTTGCAAATTATAGCCATATTAATACCAACCAACTTCTCTATGAACAATAAATGTAAAAGGATTTTTTTCCCAATGATTAGCCACCTTTTGTAAAGTGTCGCCATTTAGTGCATGCAAATTTCCTGCCTTGCAGATCAAGTGTGATTTAGAGCACTAGGCGGCTGGCTTGTATGAATAAGCTTAGATAGTGCTAATTATAAAAGCAGCATAGTATAATCAGACTTAAATTGTGCAACTCCTTTAACACAACATGGGTGACCCTTGTAAATTTGGTTGGCAAGAACAGAATTCTTTGTCTCTGTCACCACATTTTGATATACAACATGATTCATCATAAAATAGGGATTAGAAATGTTGGAAACTTTCAGAACCCATGGGTAAAATCTACTCAAGGCTTTGAGTATATGACAGGTTAGACCATGCAACACCTATGCTTCAGGTATATGGCCACTAAAGTAGGATTCAAAACCCAAAGTTGTCAGTATCCTTCCACGATAGAACAGAAGAGTGAGGTGTCTCAAGATGTTCAGAGATCCACATGCTGCATGGGAAGGAAGCTTAGATTTGGGCAGTGGTAAAAGTGTCAGTGTAAGCATCCACTCCTCAACCCTCCTGTCCTTGCGGGACATAAATAACTCCCCAACAATTGGGAAACTTCAGTTCTCTCTTTAGCCTATAAGTTTCAACTTTATGGAATAGTCACAGCTTATCAATTATTATTTCCACAAGCAATGCTCAGTACACTGTCTTAGGGACTTGAAATAGCTGAAGAGGTCATCTGTCCTCATGAATTCTGCATTTTGGCAGAACACAGAAAACACTTCAAAGGAAGGACAAGTGGGGATCCAAATCCCAGTGTCAGCCCCAAATACAGTGTAGGCTGTGGCTCAGTAATGGGCTTGAAAGCCCTGAGGCCAAGAAAGAAATAGAATTTATCAAAACTGTAGGAATGCCTCTATTCAAACTATTTCTAGCAGCAAGCAGAAGTTGAAATTTATGGATTAAAAACAAATTAAATATTCCCCCTATGTTTAAAATACACATCACAAAAAACACTATGCAAATTTAAAGCACCTTCCTTGCTCATGTCATAACCCACACGGGGAGCTGTGGCAAATCTGTGTGTTTCTGTTCAGCTTTCCTGTACCTTGCCATTCATGAGTTCTGGAGATTCTCTGCTGCTAGAAGAGAAGATTAGAGAAACCCAACTGGATAAAGGAGCTATGGCACAACACAGCAGATGCCAAGTCTGAAATATCATTTCCTTAGTTAACGCGATGAAAAGAGACGTTTCCCCCGACAACATGAAAGCGCAATCTGGGACTTTGTCTCTAACTTTGGCTGCTGACTCCCCTCTGCTTCAAGATTATAAAAAATCTTATCATATTGAGGAGCAAAGAAGCCACAGAGAAAGCAAAGAAAAGCAATTAAAGCACCATGGAAGAACGAAGTGTTATTAGGACTTAATCTTAGCAACATCTTTTCTTCCCTTTCTTTAAAAGCCCTTTAAAGCTCTGTAAAAAGGAAAAGCCTACCTTGCAGGGCAAGGACAGGGACAACTGTGCTGTTCTTCATTTTTTCTTGGTATATGTTGCTTGTTCTTACATTTCAGAGTCAATAAAGCAATTCACCCGGGCAGACATAAACTTGTTTTTATAAATTATCCATTAAGCATTTACTAAATTAATTCTTCTGTTTCCATTTAGCACATTCATAAATCTGCATGCCAATAGAACTTTATCATTCCTGTGTTGCCTTTCTTTTTCCTCTGCTTTTTACCAAAATTAAAACACTATCAATACTTCAGTTGTCAATATATGGAGTTATAGCAACAAAATGAGATTTGCAAAATTACTATATGGATAAAGCTAATGCATGCAATGCACACATAAAACACTCTACATTTTACCACCCCTAAATCCCACACATTGTTATAATCAATTTAATGTAATAGTAAGGCTACTGGTGCTGAACTATGTGCAATGTTAATTCATGGTACATAGGGAAAACTGAGAAATCCAGATCACAGAGTTATCTTTTTCTTACCCATGAAGTTCCATGATTTATGCTTTAATTGGAAAAGCTTAGAATGTAGAGGTTCAAAACCCACAGAGAATAAATATTTTGCATTCCAAAGGCCCCATTTTACATTTAGCAAAACATTTCTTGTTCATTGTCAGTTTTGCTCTACAGCAGGACAACAGAGGCTTTGTTATACTTTCATCTTGGCTACCTACAAGACCCAATCTCACATATGAAGATCTGCGCACCTCTTCTTTCCACTTGGAAAAAAAAAAAGCAGCCAATTCTCTTTATTGCTGAAGTGTTTTCCAGATAAAACTCAAACCCAGAGCAAAAGTCTTCTAACACAGCAATAGTCCATTTTAATTCTTTCTTATTCAAAACTTGTTGGGAAAGACCAGTAACTCTTTTCTTGCACGAGGCCACAAAGAAAGGACAAAAAGGATCTATCCGGACAGAGGCAATCCAAATAAGTGCCAGAAGCTGGGTGCTACTTCTGGCCTACCCTAGATTCAATGCAGCTGTCCTTGTACTCTAGGACAGAGTGAGACTTACCAGCCCCTGGCTTGCCTGATGCTGCATGAGGCGATGCTAGCCCACTTCATCTCTGTCGATCCCCAGCACAAAATATACTGTGCTTTGCACAGCTCCTGCTTTTTCGTGTTTCATTGAACTGAGGAAGGGTTTGAAGAGCAAAGGACAGACTGAGCTCTACTGGTTGCTCCACAAGAGAAGTAAAGAGGCAGGGAGCTGGAAGAAGCTTTAATTGCTGCTCCACTGTAGCTTGAATACTACTTCAGCTTTCTCAGTAAGAAGCACGTGGGACAGTGGGGAAACTGTGGGGAGAGGCTCAGAAGACGATGGGTTTCAGAATCCTGGTGTCGTGTTTTAGCCCCAGCTGGCAACTGGTACCATGCAGCCACTCACTCGCTCCCCCCAGTTGGGGTGGGGGAGAGAATCAAAATAGTAAAAGTAAGAAAAAACTCCTGGGTTGAGATAAAGCAAAAAAAGCCATGCACACAAGCAAAGCAAAACAAGGAATCCATCCACTGCTTCCCATCAGCCAGCAGATGTTCAGCCATCTTCAGGAAAGCAGGGCTCCATCACACGTAATGGTTACTTGGAAAAACAAACACCATCACTCCAAATGTCCACCCCCTTCCTCCTCCTTCCCCCAGCTTTATATACTCAGTGTGGTGTCACATGGTATGGAATATCCCTTTGGTGAGTTGGGGTCAGCTGTCCTGGCTGCGTCCCCTTCCAATTTCTTGTGCAACCCCAGCCTGCTTGCTGTCAGGGCGGTGTGAGAAGCAGGAAAGACCTTGACTGCTTAGAAACAACCAAGACCACCAGTGCCCTATCAACACTACTTCCCATCCCAAAACATAGCACTATACCAGCTGCTACTTAGAAAATTTACTCTATCCCAACTGAAACCATGATACCTAGAAAACAGCAGGGACAGCTGGAAAGCAGAGGAATACTACAAAAAAATGGAGAAATGGAGGAAAATTTCATTTGGAAGTGGCGGAAGGTCAATTAAGTGGGAGAATGGGGAGGGTAGAGGAGGAGACTGGATATTTTGGAGGAAAACTACTGCAATAGGAACAGATTACAGGGATGAGAGGGTTACACAATGAATTGATTTGGAGGATGACATTATTCCATGAGTTAGTGGTACTACCCAGTTTTAAAATGCTTACTCATGCTAAAACAAAGATTCAAATTCCCAGAGGACGGAGTCAGTTTTTATGTATAAATTCTTTCACAGTGCCATGCTACTTAAATGACTTATTGGGCAGTTTACTATTGAACAATTAAGCATTACATGACTTCATTATTTTGATTTGATAATTGAAGACTGAAATCTTCAATTTGGGCCCAATCTCAGGGCATAAAAATCCTAATCTGGGGACATTACAGCAGCAGCACACAAATGAGAATTTTACTGCTGTCCCTACTGCTGGCCTAATAGAACCTTTCCTCTAGTCTTAAGATTAGGGTGTTTGTTTATATATGTGAGCTCAAATTCTGCAGTTCAGCTTTACTAAAATACTGAAAGGTGATCAGAGAAGTACCATTAGGAAGGAAAAGAGGAAATCCCACACAACCAGTGAAGTATAACAGTAGAATCAAAATGCTCATAAAAGAAAGGAACTTTGCAGACGTCTGAGTTCCTCTGAAATCACCATCAAGTCTGCTGATATTTTTATTCCATTAGCAAAACTAGCTAACTAAATAGGGATGTGAATTCCTTGTCCTTCTCTTCCCCACAGGCAGTAAGAAAATTTGAGGTCCAGGTTCAGAGACAATGCATGAAAACATGGTAAGAAAATTAAAAGTCCCTACTAGTGAGCAGGGACCACTCAATTATTATAGTAAAGATTCCCCTAGAACTGCCCTAGCAATGTTTCCTACCTATCAAATATTTCTTTATGTCAGGGTCATCTGTGAGAAAATAGTTACAATAGCTAAAATCTACAGTAGTCATAGAGACAAGATAGAGTATCAGAAATGGCATTGTAAAACAGACTTTAAAGGGATTTAGAATGAGATAGGAAGAAAAAGGGGATGCCCTGCATAGACAAGAAAATGCATATGGGGTTCTGGTGCTGCATGATATGAATTCCTCCCAGTATTCAAATGTAAACATATCCTAGTAAGAGAGCGGCCCAAGTATTTCTTCAGTATAAGCAGAACCCCTGGTGTCTCTGTAGTCTCACAGAGTTAAGTGTCTTACAAGAAGGAAAAAGATACAATCTCTATTTCAGAGAAGTTACTTATGAGACATAGAGGCTGGGCAACTTTTGGTAGTTTGCCAAGATTTCTATCATAGATGCAGGAGAAAGAACTGAATACAGACTAGATTATGGTCTAATATGGCGATGAAGGGAGGAATTATATGGAACAACAAATGCAAACATAGTTACCCACATTTTTCTACAACGCAAAACACCAAACAGTTGAAAAAAAACATAGCAGTATCTAAGTATTGCTTGTCCAAATAAGCAGTTCCTACTGTTGTTACAAAGAAGGAGTGCAACAGTGAACAAAGACAGCAGGAAGGAGATGGCCAACATAAATCCAATAAGATTGTCTACATAATAGCATCTATATTAAGCTGAAGTGCACCTTATGAGGACTTTAGGAAGAGTGCAATTCTGACCCTGACCATCTCTGCAAAAGAATATTTAGGCTTGGATCTTGCTACGATGGTTTCTGCAAACATTTTTTGAAAGGAACTAATTGTCTTGTATCATTTGAACGGAAAGAGAGTAAGCAAGCTATAGTCTTTCCAGTTTTTATGAATCACACCAGTACTGTTGTCTAAAGTATCATATGAGTGGGGGAGGGGGGAAAAAACAGCTAAAATAAAAAAAAAAAAAAGTTATTATAGACTGGAAATCTCCCCACTCCTAACTTGTGAGACAATTATTCTAGTCCTCCTGAAAATGTAGAAAACTCTGGAGGATTGATTTTTTGTTTCATTGATTTCTTGCTAGAAACAAACAAAAAGTTTTTCAGCAGTATGAGAATTTAAAGTAAATGGAGCTGTGTCTATGGAAGAGTACAGTCAAGATTATATTTTCTTTGTTGTTGGTTCCTTTAAAAGGAAGGGAAAAACTTACAAACAAAAAAAAAAATCCAAGACAGATAACCACAGAAGACATTAGTCAATAAAAACAGTAAACAGTTTCTCTCATATTCTCTTTTGCAGATAGTATGTAGATTTTGGCAGCAAAATTTGTTTGCAGAGAAAAGGACAAAAAACAATTTGAGAGTTGTCCCCTGAAAATAGATTTTCTCTCCTTGCCTCCTAAATACGGACTTAGCAGAATGCCTGCTTGGAAAAATACTCAGATGACAAGCCAGGACTGACTCGCATATCGGACGACAAAGCTGGCAGACCTCACCTTCTAGCTCCCTTCCCAGCAGAGAACTTGGAACCTTGAATTAGGTGCCCAGGTTTCCTGCACACCTAATGAAAGAGTTTGGGAACCTCAGGATGAGATTTCCCAGCCCAAGCCTACTAAGGAGAAATATTTGCCAGCCCAAGTCTGCTGAGGAGAAAGCTGCTGGGAGGTCAGATCAGATGTTTCTGATCATGGGAGAAATTGGGGTGCTCAGCCTAGAACTCACAGTTGGGCCCTCCCCTCACACTACTAGCAGTGCTAACAGCTTTACTAAAAAAAAATGAGCATTTTCAAAAGGTGCATCAATAGATCTGGGGTTTGCCACTCTAATGCTGGAGAGCAGTTTCTGTGAGCATCATGGACCAGCAAAGACTCTTTGAAGTCTTGCCCTTCACCACTCTAAATTAAAAGACTGCCAAGAGGGGAGACCTTATCACTCTCTACAACTACCTGAAAGGAGGTCGTAGAGAGGCGGGGGTCGGTCTCTTCTCCCAAGTCACAGGTGACAGGACAAGAGGAAATGGCCTCAAGTTGCGCCAGGGGAGGTTCAGATTGGATATCAGGAAAAATTTTTACACTGAAAGGGTTATTAAGCATTGGAATGGGCTGCCCAGGGAAGTGGTTGAGGCATCATCCCTGGAGGTATTTAAAAGATGGGTAGACATAGTGCTTAGAGACATGGTTTAGTGATGGTTTTTATCAGAGTTAGGTTGATGGTTGGACTAGATGATCTTAAAGGTCCCTTCCAACCTAGATAATTCTATGATGTTTCTGGGCACGTTTAGTTTGGAGAAGAGGAGGCTGAGGGGGGACCTCATTGCCCTCTACAACTACCTGAAAGGAGGGTGTAGAGAGGTGGGTGTTGGCCTCTTCTCCCAAGGGAATAATGATAGGACCAGAGGAAATGGTCTGCAGTTGTGGCAGGGGAGGATTAGATTAGATATTAGGAAGAATTACTTTACTGAGAGAGTGGTCAGGCACTGGAATAGCCTGCCCAGGGAGGTGGTGGAGTCGCCATCCCTAGAGGCTTTTAAGGAACGTGTAGACATGGCACTTCAGGGCATGCTCTAATGCCCGAGATTGTTGGTTTGTGTCTGTTTGTGGGTGGGTGTGGTGTGGGGTTATGGGTGTTTGTTTTGGTTTGGTTTTGGTGTTGTGTTGTTTGTTGTGGGTTTTGGGGTTTTTTTTTGTTGGTTAGACTCGATGATCTCAAAGGTCCCTTCTAACCAAGAAAATTCTGTGATTCTGTGATGATTCTAGGAGGAGACGGAAACTGACCGAAAGACCCCCTTGCTGCTTGAACATTCAGGTCATTAAAAGTTCTGTTCCAAAGCTCATGTTTGGGTTTTTTCTCTCTTAACAAGTAAAAATTTTAAAGTTTTACTGGATCAATGCCCAAAGGCAAAAGAGGATGTGAAAGCATCTTTTCTCTGAACAGAAACTATTTGGTTGCTGACAGAGGGATGGAAGGTGTTTACGTGGTTTTAAAATGCCTTAGTGTGCCAGATTCAAGAGTTTTAATCAGTTAAACAGTTGAACACATTATACAAATGTTAAATTCCCCAATCAGGCTATGTTCCCTCTTCTTTTCTGTGAAAATGGAACAAAAATTGAACTTGAGGAAACAAGCAGCTCCCAAAAAATGTTACAAAACATGCCACAAAATGACCAAAACACATTATTTATCCTTTGTCTCTCAGACTAATACCTAGCCTTCTCTTTTATGCATTGTATATCAGCAATCAGGTGAAAGATCCAGGACACCCCTGTCTGGGTGAAAAGCGTGCTAATGTATATTTTATCAGCAGACGGAATTAGCCAGCAACACACAAATGGGTCCTTCTATTAGAGTTTCTCTCAAAAAAATACATACATTCTCATTGCTGATTTGTTCTAAAGAAAGGAAAAAGTCCTGTATGTCAGACTGTAGTTTTCCAAGGGTTTTTCCCTTCACAAGACTTTCAAGCAGCCACTTCCCAACATGCAGGATGTTACCAAGGAAACCAGGAACGGTGGTAAGTCACAACATTTTTTATTTGTCCCAGGCAAAGGCAGTGAAAAACCCACTCAAGCAATATTTCTTTATGTCTTTACTCAGCTCTAGGTCCAGCCTTTCTCCTTCCTTGAGGGAAGAGCTTCAGGAGTCTTTTTTACTTTTGTCCCTATTTCTTTCTAGAGGACCATAATCCATAAAAGTGCCTCTTCAAACTACAAGAACCAGGCTGGGTTACGTGCAATAGTGGTACCCAGGATTACATTCAATCCACTGTGCACTGCTTGAGTTTGGTTCATTCACACCTGTCAGTCTTAACCAGGTACAATTAAGTTTCAAATCCTGTTAACATTGCAGGATTAGTCTGACACCTGATACTGTCAGATCATAGTCTATCCTAGCATGACGATCCTGCTAAATGTTGCAGTAGTTCAAATCCCTCCAGTGGGATCTTACTCACAGTGAACAAGATTGACAGATCTTTGGCTAAAATACACTAATCTATGTCACGAGCATGGAGGAGGATTCTTGGTTTTGTTCTCTGAATCAGCTTTAGGTTTGGTTTGAAACTGCTGGGTTTGTCATTAAAATATAAATATGCATTTGAAAAAAATCAACAGGCATTTAAGCAAACAAGTCAGAAAGCACTAAGTGACATTTTTATTGAAAGACAGGTGAGATCCAGCTTTCAAGGCTCAGCTAAGTCACAGTTATGAAAATAGCACAATAAAACTCAGTGGTAAAAGTTAATCTGTTATGGAGATAAATGCTTAAGGCAATGATAATAGCATGCCCTAACGAACATCTCTGCTCTTCTGAATTTTGCAAAAGTTTGCAATTTAGCAAAAAAAAACCCAAAAAACCACAAACTATGGCTTACTGTTGATATTCATGCATGCATTAAAACTGCAATTTTCCAATCAATATTATATATATGTATTCTGGACTCTCTAAATTATCTGTTTCTATAAAAGTAGGAATAACCCACATTCAGTTCCTGACAGTGCTCATTATGCACTCTTACATGGATTATTCAAAGCTGGATATGAACATCTGATCCTTGCCAAAGCCTCTGCTTGTGCAAAAATGTGTCAGAAGAAATTTGTGCTAGTAGACTTGACGCTGTCCTGATCTATGCCCTGTCCAGGCAGCTATGACTTATTTTAGTCTGACTGAACATCCAGTCTGATAGCTGAGGATATGACAAGTGGACAAGCCTAGTTGAAGGTTCTGTGCACTAGGATGGAGTTTCCTCACAAACTGATGTTAGCATACAAGTGCTCAAAGCTGTACAAACCTAAATAGGAGGGTCCCTGCATGCTAGTTAGAAGAAAGCTTATAAAATCCCTCTCCTTCCTTACAGCTTCTGAAAGATGAAGTAAGGGATAAGAAGTCTGTAAAAAGAAAATCACATTTCAGTTTTAAAGGACTGGTAGTCTAATTGACAGTTTTAAAATCTGCTAAGACTTCATAGCAATCTTTCTCTGAAGTGAATCTATTAAAAAAGTGAAATTTGAGATGAAATTGGAAAATGAGCTTTTCATATCGATAGAATAAAGCTGATTTGTTGAATTTGTATCACTTGAAAAAAATCAGTTCCCCTGTTAGGTCTTAAAAGAAAAGGCAAATGAAAGAGAAAACCCAGCTCTATAAATCCTTTTAGAGGATAAAATCATACAAATCTACTCCTTTCCTTCTCTGAAGCAAGTACCACAACAACATTATTCTTGGTGTCACAAGGTGGTGCTCTTCCTTGCAAGTAATCTCTTTCACCTTAAAAACGACCTCATTAATTTAGAGAGAAAAGCACGTTTTGAGACTTATCCACATACGCTGTCACTGAAAATGAGAAGCATCTCATCTATAGTAATTTTTGGCAAAGAGATGTACAAAAGCCAATTTTCTTTATAGGTGACAAGCATGATAACTTCCAAACATGACAACCTGGACTTGCTAATGCGAGCTCTTTTATAGTTTTAAGAGCTTGGAGTTAGTTAAGTGTTTAAAACTTGCAGATGTGTGGTTGGTTTGTAGGAAGTTCAACTTACCTAAAATTTTCAACTCTTTACAAGTAACGTTCTAATGATTTTATCACCAAACCTGTTCATACTATCAATCTGCCATCTCTGTATTGTTTATTTTATACTAAATCTGTTTTATTATATGCTCCTTCTACTTGTTCCACTTTTAATACACCAAAGATTCTTGTATTGAACACGCATAATTGCATCAAAGATAACAAGGAAGGGTTAGAGGGTTTGACAGCTAGGTGTAAAGAGTTGTGATTTTTGGTACCCACTAATGTATTTGGAACTTGGGGGTATTAATTTTGCCCATTTAATCCTGCAAAAATTACTAGCAGCACAGAGATGTCTGTCTTCATCTCCTGATTTATCAGTCCCTTGAGATCAATGGGATACATGTCCGGAACATCTTCTTTCCAACTGTCAATAAACTCATAAAGGTAATACTGGGTCACAATTCACAGCCTGTGTTTTCTTCAGATTCATAGTTCTGGAGAAAGTTCCATGGCCACAGAAACACAGAACACCTAGGGCACTAATCATTATCATAGGATCATTTAGGTTGGAAAGGACCTCACCATGTAATCTAGCCAAGAGATTAATGACTACTGAACATCTGAACTAAAAGTGTAACTCACACAACAGAGAAAGACAGTGCTTGCGTTATATCAGTAAGTTATAAAGCCACAGAAATAGCATAATAAATGAAAATTAAAATATAACATTAATATATTAAGGGATGAGAGAGCAAAACATGTAAACTAGGACAATAAAGCAAGTAGCCAACAGAAATAGAGCACTGCCAAAAGCCACGAACATGATAAAAAAACAGGGCACTGCAGGTAGGAGATACAGCAAGAGATGACACTTAGTGGAAGGCTGCACACCAGTGGGCAAGAAGAGGAATGGTGCTGAGGAAGGACAGATAAGTCTTTCATTGCCTACCTACACTTGAATTGTTCACTTCTGCTCTAAGCCCCCCAAGCAGTCATGCACATCAGAAAAGCATGAAAACAACCTTGTCCCTGATCTGATGCTGAATTAATTCTAAGTTCAGGTTTTTGAGGTACCAAGCATCTCAGAGGAACTGTTCAGTGCTTTAAAAAGCCCCAAGTCTTCAGAGAGGACCACCTCATGAATATTTCACCTCTCAGAAAATCCCCAGTTTCTTTACTGCTTTTAGGATATGAAGTGTGTTGTGCCTATTTATTTCCTCCCTCATGTATCAATTCCTCCCATACTATAGAGGATCGCTCAGCTCACAAGGAGCACTCACCATACAGATCACCATCCTGACATGTCCAAATGCCTCCTGATTTGTCACTACCATCTATGAAACTGTTACAGGTCAACAATGCAAACATCTCTAGCACGTTTGAAAACTGAAAGCAGAGGACAGTGTGAAACAAATGGAAAATAACAACAAAATACATATTAGAAAGCAGCAAATGCAGTGATTGTGTTCAGGAAGTTCACATGAAATGTATTAAAACCCTTCTGCTTTTATATATACAGGGGAGCTGCTCTGGAATTCCCAGTGCGCTGCACCAGAGCTCTGCTGCAGCCGGGGCTCTGCTGCAGAGGACGAGCTTGCCTAGCTGTTGTGGTGACTTGAGACCAGCTCTTTAGGAAGGCAACATCAACAGAAGCTTTACTGCTCAATGCAGCTCTCACCATCTGAGGAAACCCTTATTCTGAAAAGTCCACCTCCACACCCTTACATTCAGTTAGAAACACATTTTTGCATTCAGTTAGAAATTTTGTTCCTGTGGAAAGCTCTTTCCCAGCAGAACTGGTCTACTACTGTGTTATCAGGTGTGTCTATAGAATTTAGGTGGGTCCAGCATGGTCGTGACAGTCTGCTGCCATCCTGAGTGAAATACCTGTGAGACTACAATTTTAACCCCTTGAGAGAAAGCACAACATGCAAAACCTGTGGCTCACTAAACCCTGAATTGGACTACACCACCATACCTCTGAGGCCGACATGGACCATGAAATTCACTCTGCAGTCATCACTGGCATTCGAATAGTTGCACAATACTAATCCAGACAGGAACCCCAGGAACAGACGTTTTTCTATATGTCTACCAAACGTCTCCAGGAAAGCAACATTTTAGGCTTAGAAATTAGTAAAAGGAGGGAGGGTTTTCTCCCAACCTCTCACTTTGTCAAAGTATTAAGAAAATAAAAGTCCTCTGATATTTCACTACATTTAAGTTTCAAAACCCATCAGAAATTCAGGTCTGTGATTTGGCATCTCTGAAATCCCTGGCAAAGGCAAAACGCATTAGCACCCACCACTCCTAGGGACAGGTTCTACTTGATGTGCATCCATTCTGCCTGCAAGAGCACCACTGCAGTTAGCTTCGATCAACAGCATGTGTCTGGGGCTGGCAAGGCTGAAAAGGGCATTTTGAAAGAATGAATGCATGGAGGACTTTGCTGAAGTTTGGGATCTTTCGCCATTCAACAAACAACAAAGCAACAGGGATATTGACACAGCTGCCTGAGCAAAGGACAGGAGCCACCACTGCCAATATAGTTTTCCCTCCGGAGGCAGGTAGAGGAAGAACTGCACTGGACATAATTAGTTTTGCAGTGGAAAACAAATCAATTGAAAAAGCAAGTTTTCAATCCTCTAACACAATAACAGGAAGCATAACATTGATTTTGGTTTGAGGTAGATTGGTCTCTGCCACGTGGTGTGTGTGGGGCTTGCTTTGTTTTATTTATTTTTTCCTGTCCAGAAGGTGACAACTTCAAATGAGTTAAGGCTCTTTACTAAGCCCTTCCTCTGTGCCTGCTAAAGGTGGACCTACAAAGCTCTAGAGCTGGATTTAACCATCAAACTCCCAGAGACTGTGGCCCTGGGTCCACAAAGAAACATAAGGATCCCACATTCCTCTCAGGGTATGACGTACCTTAGTACAGCAGTCAAATGTCATTAAACAATCATTCCAACAGGAAGGTAGCTTGCCTGCAAAAACTCCTCTCCATCCTTTCAAGAGCTGAGACATGAACGCTCAAGCTTTTTTAATAAACTTCATCAACCTAATTTCTTTCTCAGCATATCCCAGCAGGCTGCCAGTTTCAGTCTTTTTGACCAGACAGGAAAGTAATCATGGACTATAGAGGAGCTTAATTCTGGGCCCATATTTGGCAACGTCCTGCTTCACGTATCTTGGAGGCTGTTCTGGATGGCATTCTTATCTGAAATAGCACCTGAAGGAATAACCATCACCAGCCTTTCTGAAAGTTTCTCTCTCAGCAGCTATACAATGGCAGTCATATGTTGCCACACGACTTCACTTCTCTTGCACTCTCTCTGTCTTACTCTTCAACTGCCTTCACCCCATGACAAGGTCAGGTACATTCACCCCCATCTGATATCTTTTTCTTGCTATAAGTTTGTATCAATATTTTGGAAGATTTAATCAGAAGAGAAAGCACAGAGCAGAAGAGATCAATAATTGATTACGCAGTTTCTTTCTCTCTATAAGCAAATGATTCACATCCACCATAGCAGTTTAGTGATTTCCACCAAGGTCCTGTGGGATCTCCAGCCTGAATAAACTTCTGCTATCTGAGAGGCTGGATAGTAGAGGAATTGGGAACAAGCAGCAATCAAACGTATTCATTTTATCACTTCCAATTAAATAAAATTCAGAAGCAAACATCAGATGTAACCACAAGCAGAGTGTAATTATATCTCAAATAAGCAACCGAGCTGTTTCAGAAAAAAATACCCTTACAATAAGTAAGAGAGTTCTAGAGTTTGTCTAGAACATAAGACTGTACATTATAGAATAAATATTACAGACCACTCTTAAAAGATCATTTGAAGGAACCAATGAGACTGATTATTTCCGCAGCGCAACAGAGTACAAGACTATCAAAGACACACAGCAACACCAAAGCATTAAATTATCAGCAATAAAAATCAAAACAAAAACCACAGACACATGGTGAATCAAAATGCAGAATTTAAAAAAAAAAAAATCAAAATCAACTCTCCAATATGAAAGCATACCTGGAACTAGTCTGTTATTTAATGCATGCTATGAACTATGTGAGGGCACAACAGAGATTCTTTCAGGTTGATGCAAAGCCTCAGTTCAGAAGGCAAGGAGCAGGAGCTCGCCTTGCTGCTGATCTTCCACTGTTCAAGGACATTTTCCAGGAGCAACACCCCACCACTGAAGGAAATGCAGAAAATGAACTCTGAAGAAATAATCTTGTCTAAACAGGTGAACTCCTACAGTGTTACTAGACTTTGGGGATTTTCACTGGTTCCTGAATGGTCACAAAGGCAACAGGTTTGTTCCCAGAGTCTGTCTATCCTTTTAACACCTGGAAAAGTCCCACATGATCTCTCCCCCAGTGCCAGTCCTGACTTTATTCCCTGGCTTCACTGAAGCCCGGATTTCTTCCTCTGCACAGCCCTGCTGAAGGAAAAGCAGCCAGCTGTGGCTTCCTGCAGGATTCTTCCATTTGTTAATGAGAAGACGGGTCAAGTTACAACTCCCTTCTTGTCACATGACTGCTGAAAAAACAGATACCTATTTACATCATACAGTTTCTCAAATGACCTGTCACAGCTCTTGCCATTCCATACTTCTACTTGAGTTTATCGAAGTCCAGGCATTTCTTAATATATAAAGCTGACACGCATCATATATCCCAATATATGAACTATATTGAGGTCTTCATGTATTTGCATGTGTAATGTAATAATAAAGAAAGTGTAAGAAATTACACTTTTCTGGATCGTTTGCTGTCAGTTACACACTTACAGAAAGTTAGCAATAAACCTATGAACGACCATCCTATGTGCATCACACAACAAAAGCAACTCCCACTGTCTTCACACAGAAATTATGCTTACAACAGCTCCCTCTTTTTTAAAAGAATTCATGCTGATTCTCTGAGAGGACTTAGGCAGTGTGATAGACAAAGTCTGTAGGAAAAGGTTCTCAGTCACCTAAGTCTTGAAACTTAAGAGTAAAACCTTGAACATGGTTTGCATTAAACCCCTAGACGCAAAACATTAATACTTAAAAAGAAAGAAGTCCAGAATATCTGTTCTGTGGGATATTCCAGTACCTATTTTTATCCTGCATCAGACTGATTTCCATATATTCCACTTGGACTTCATCTATTTATTTCCTACTATTTTTACAGACTAGAAATTAAGCTAATAAATGTTTTGCTTTAACACTTTTGATGAAAACAAGCAAGCATATTAACATTCCTCCTATCAAAATGCTTAGTCTAGCTATAGACTAGACTCCAGTCCTTTGTCTAATGATCAACATTAAGCTGCATTTTTCCACAATGGCAGAGTGCTTCCTGGCAGTTTTAATTCCTAAGTATTATAGTCTCCATATAACCCAGACTCCTCAGTCAGAGTCCCCTTACAACAATGCATTTGCATTTATTTAACTGTAATGTAGAAAAGTAATGTTGACTCAGTTCACTCGGGAAACCTGCCCTGCACTATGGCAAAGTCGTCTGGAGCCTGAATAATTCCCACAGGAAACCCAGTGCTAAACTGCCTTACCCTCATTCTACTCTGAGCATCTTCGTACAAAAAAACCCCAAACAAAAAAACTACCCTTGCCTGCTTACTTCTGCCATGAATGCCTAAACATTTTCTCACTGCTAGGCTCAGAGTAAAGAATCCTTTCCCAGAAATCATTTCAAAGCCCATTGCTCTTTCGTCTTCCAAGACTCACTTCCTTTTATGATACGCTCAGGAAAAGAGTGCTTGTGGAGCACTTACATATAATAGACGTACCTTTATTTATCATTAACAATGAACATCGCAACAGCTAGCGGCCTGTTTTCTCTTGATCACTCCTTCCAGGCACCCTTGCGGGCTGCACCTGCAGAGCACCTTGTACTATCTGACCTCAGGCACTCTTGCAGTGGAAATGGAACTAAAAATAAATAGCTGAAAATCACAATTGCTTCACATTTACTTTGTAAATCAGAAATTATGCTGGAAAGTCAAGTGTGGGAATGAACTTAAACCCTGGCTTTGTGCTGCAGGTTCATCTCTCCCTCATAGCTACACAGCCGTGATGGAATTTCCTCAATAAATAATTGTTCCTCTTTAAATTTGCCTCTAACAGTTTTATGGAAATATGGATCAAGTTTGAGAGGGCTTTTAACAACCCATTAAAAATTAACTGCTTTTTTTATTGATTAGACAATTTGCAATGTAGTTGACTTTGTAGTTTGGGGGGGTTGGGTTTGTTTTATTTTTTTTTAAAAGAAACGGATGCATTCTTTTTTTTTGTTGGTCAAGTGAGAACTTTTAAAGCACAGCATATTTTGATGGGGTTTACTTCCCACAGCGCTATTTAAAGTAATACTATTGTACAATAACTTTAGTTATACTTTTTTTTTTTTAGGAAAATATAGATTCATCAGACACTTCACTCTGGTTAAAAGTTTTATTTAAAAGTGAGCACCTTCAAAGAATGTAAGGTCCAACACTAACAAACATATTTACCCTCAGGAATGGTGATTTACAGAAAGTTCTCCCAAGGAAAAGCAGGAAATAAACAATACAGCAATTTCAAGTTAATAACACTTCTGTTTCTGCTACCTCCCTAAGATTCTTTATACTGTTTTATAAAACAGTAACAGAAAAATGGGTAAAACTGTTGTTCAACTAACTGCACTGAGCTCAGAACAAAGGCAACTTTGAGCAGGCATACATTTACTGAAGGAAGCAGGGAAGGGCTGTAACTTCCCCCATGCAAACAACTTTCTTAAACGTGCACCTTATGAAGCTCTCTCCTTTCTGGCTGCACGGTCCTCCCATCCAACACTGGCACACAAATAATCTTCCTTTCCCAATATCTCAGCCCAATAAACTATGTCCAGATTCAAGCAGCAGCTGAAAAGAAGCACCCCCTGGTAACCCCTGACCCCAAAATGCCAATAGTAATAAATACAGCATAGTCTAAAGAATATGACTATCTTCTTAAAAATAGTCCTCAGAAAAAGCTTGAATTACTATATGCAGACTCTAATGTGCATGGCGGATTAAAATAGTTAAGTGAAATATAAAAGCAGTAAATTACATGTACTTAGACCACATGAATACCAGTAAGAACAGACAAGCAAGATCTAGGTAAATTTCTTTCAGACCCTTTATCAAACTATTAATGATTGAATAAAATGAAGTTTGCAGTGTCAAATAGCTAAAGCATTTCAAGTCTGGAAACTATCATGATTGAAAAATGATTGAAGTGTGAGCAAAAGTTAGGGGAAGTTGAAATAGTGAGGATGAGTCTGTTTAAAACTTGGGAACAAAGAATAAATCTTGTTTTACGATGTAAAACAAGTTTTTTGCTTTAAGAACTCTGGTGATTTGGCTTAAGAAATCATGCACTTTACAAGCTGCCTTTCCTCAGAGGTTATCTACACAATTTTCCTGTAGGCAGCACCTGGATTTGCGGGACATCAAGATGACATTAGGTTTACTGTAGGAAAAATAAGTTACTACTCATTTTGTCACAGTACTCCCTCTTGCTCTTCTGCACATACCACCATCACATGATCTGCTAGGCAGGTACCAGGTATTTTTGCAACCTGGTTTTAGTTATGAATGACAAGAAAGCTGAAAAACATGTGGGAACAGATAGTACATATGTGTGATTAGCAAACCTCAGCAGGACAGCTCCGATTGTTTGTGTCCTGAAATGCCTGATGATTGCTGAAGAAAGAGTGAGGATGTTAGTTTTCTCCAAACATGAATTTTACTGGAAGATGAATATATTAATCAACATGATTTTATCATTAAATAGAGCCTTTATTTTCTATTTTATTAATGTATGTATATATATATCAAAAAGTTTATGTTCAGTTTCAACGTATACATATGTGTGTATAAAACATGTGTGTGGATTTTCTTTTAGATCCTCCTCAAAACTCTACTGTATTTGTTTACATTGAAAAAGCTGTATTTGAAACATCTCTAATAGCACAGGGATAATGTGACCTTGTGACTTACTGTAGCATTTCCACCTTCTGGTTGGATTCATATCTCAGCAGAATGAGAAAGCAAAAGGATTTCAAAATAAGCCCCCTCACCCTTTTTCCATAACCCTGTAGAGCATCAGTAAGTTCCTGAGGCTTCCTGGCCTGCCAAGTTGATTTCCCCTTCTCTGTAACAACTGACACCACAGGTTTTGGGAGATGAATCTATCTTCCAAAAACAACTGCACGCTATCTAGCTACACAGGGAGCTCTCTACATGCAAATTAAACCAATGCCTGAGAGAAAATAAACACCAACTTCCTTTTCTTTCTCGCCCATAACCCTAGCAAAGCCATCCTCTGGGTCCATGTGGGTTTGTGCAGGGGCACCATCACTGTTGCTGAAAAGATCCATTGCCTGTGATATTTCATCGCTGGCTACAAGTCCCCAGCTGTTACACTAGCAGTAGCACCTCTGCCTTTTCCTCCATTTGTTACGAGCCTAGCAACAGCAATGAACAACACAGTACAAAGCTGCTCTCACAGACTGTGGGGAGGCGATGGGAAGGCAGACCTGAGAGCAGACATTCTCTGTACAATTAGGTTTTTTTCCCTGGCACCTGAGCAAAGGGAGGAATAGTAAGAAAGCATAATGTTACTTTGTACAGATCGGGAAAAGTTTTGAACTTCAAGACTGACAAATGAACATATAAATGTCCCTTCAGGAGGGCAGCCTAGCACCTAGGTGGCTAGTGTAGAAGCAGAGGAAGGAAAAGAACATCACGCCACCAACAACATTTTTTGTTCATAGCATACTCCTTAAATG
This sequence comes from Numenius arquata, assembly GCF_964106895.1. NCBI lineage: Eukaryota > Metazoa > Chordata > Aves > Charadriiformes > Scolopacidae > Numenius > Numenius arquata. Next base: position 19,020,716 of record NC_133576.1, on the reverse strand, counting down.
AAACACCCCTCTCCACTGTGGAACTCTAAATCACCTTTAAACTGACGGTCCTTTCCACAGTGCTGCTGCTGTACTAACAGGCACTTTCTTAGGAGACCCTGAACTTGCAGGGACGTGACCCACACTTTTTATCAGTTGCTTATGAGGTACATTGAATGCACTGTTGTAAGTAGAACAGCGTTACAACCATCAAAGCCCCCTAGTTAAAATGGCTTGGAAACAAAGTCTTCCACCTTACAAAGATTCAAACCAAGGCTCATAATTCTGCATCTCTACACACAAAGTTACACAGGATTGTATCAGGAGCAGGCTCTCAGGATGCAACGCAACTCCACTTGCAACAGGGACAAAGTTCCCTTGGAAATTACCGATTCAGGAAGAAGCATTAGAGGCACGAGCAGCATGGAAGGGGGCAGAATGGTACTAGTAATGCTGCTACCTGCACGTGGGCGTTACCATATCAGCATTACCTACTGCTTGAATCATGCCATGGCTAAGGGAGGACTCTATTCAGCAGATATGTAAATAACTAAACTGATATATTTTATTTCCTTTTAACAAAACCCCCTTCTGTAACAGATTATACAACACTGACATTGAAACTCCAGAAGTTAAACTGTTTGCAACAACAGTAATTCCAATTAATAAGGCTGCACAAATCTTGGCAAGTGAAGAATAAAGAAGTCCCTTGAAGAAGAGTAATGACATCAGTCACGGAGAAAGTATGGCTGTGGGCCAGCACACAGGCCCCACAGTCGCGGGCCAGCTAACCGCATTCCAACAGTCCTGGCCCATTTTACAAGATTTGCCCGTTTTGTGGTGAAACAGTGGCAAGTACTGAGTTGTTAGGATATAGGAGAGCATATATATATTGTCAGCACACTACACAGGAATATCTAATATTAGGCTTTTTTTATACATCAAAGATCCTTGATGGAGTATTGTCCAATTTCAGCCATGCTAAGAATACTGTTGTAAAAAAATTACTGACAACAAAAGTAACATGAAACAGAATAGCTTGAAATCGTTGCCACAAAAATCTAATACAAAGAATCCTACTAGTGGAAGATTTACTGACTCTACATCTCTGAATAATCCAACACCTCCAAAGGAGGAAGCCTGAGTCTATTTAGGTACTGAAAACAGGCCAGAGCTACAAAAAAATACAAAGCATAACACTGTTGTGTTATTATTTTGCCATAATTGGGTTGTTTCTGGGTCTTTGTTTTTGCAAAACTAATACAGACCAAATTGAACAACTGAAAGGAATATGCATTTAATGTGCAAAATGTGGTTAGTTGCTGGCAATTCTTTTGGATGCAACTGTTGGGTCTCTTTTCATGCATTTCTGAAGTTGTTTACGCTTACTTCATTGCAAATCATTACATTTTATCTGAGAAGTGCCTGTGGTTTTATTTCACAGTCCAGCACTCATTGACATGGATGGAGCACTCCCTCCTCCAAACAGCACAGCCTACATGCAGCCAAGACAGCTCCCAAAGTGCTGCTTGGTGACCCAGCAGCTACAGCTCACTTAGAAACATCTGTACGATAGCATGACAAGACTACCTTCAAATGATTATCAGAAACACTGCTGCACAAGTACTTTGTCTTTTCACCTCAAAACTACTGGCCACTCCCTGTTCAGCTGAAGACCTCCTCAGAGGCTGGTGGAGACAGATTCCATCTCTCTTGTCTCCTGGACAAGAGCTTCGCAAGGCAGCACCACACATTCATGCTTCACACAGGTTCATATAGAAACCATCTGGCCCATCAGGCATGACTCTCTTGTGGTACTGTTCTGGATATTTTTTGTGTCCCAGCATTATACCAGATACAGTGGCTCAAGTTGGTTGGCAGATCAGTCTATCGCCCCCCACCTCGACTCCAAGTAGTATAGACGCTGCTTGGGAGGACACCAGCAAGAGAAGGCATATGCAAAATCCCACCATGCTGTGCAAATTCCAAAGTCACTGTTCCACAGATGCTGGTGTAAGGGGGAAGGGTGGAATGAGGGATGGCAGGAAGGAGCATAGTAGAGTCCTTTCCTAGTCAGATGGTGGAAACATAGACCCAGGTAGAGGTGCAAGTAGCACATTGATAGGTTTTTCTTTTAAGAGTACAGGGTACTTTAAAAACGGTTCAGAAGGAGTAACCAAGAGATTTGATGTCTGCTTGCTACCTTGCCCTTGAATGTAGGTCCAAAGAGTCAGGACAGCAGTGTCTGAGCCTTCAGATATAAGAAATACTCGCTGTGCAGCAGATCCTAAACTGCCTGAGTTCTGAAATCTTAGTGACTCCTTTGTTTATGTGTTAGTCCTGCCCTTTCTCCTGCTTCCACAATAAATTTCTTTTCTCTGCTCCACTTTCAGAAAGTCATGAACAAGATAGGCGTTTGTCTCACCTCCTCTGAACTGCATTCCTATGGTAAATTACATTTATGGACATTCACTCTATTTTGAGAATTTTCATCTACAAAACACAATGTTGCATTTTTGCCTTTTTTTTTTTTGGTGGGGCAGAGAGAGAGAAACAAAACCGCACAAACTATTCCAGCTGCTGTTTATTTTCTCCTAATTACTTTCCAGATCAAATCACTTTCCTGGATGCTATCTAATATATTACTTCCTTCTTTATTTCAAGTTAGCATCAATGATTGTCTAGCTACTGCATAAACTGATACATGGTCAGAAAGAAAATGCTGCTGTGATTAAATCAGGAGATACATAAGTGAGAAGAAACTTTCAATAAGCAGAGTTAGGATTTTTTCTCCCCTCTTCCTTTACTTAAAACTTCTCAGCCTGTCTGTGAGCTTCTTACTACTAGAGGGTGGAGCAAAGAAAATGGAGGTGTTGCAACAGATGAGCTTTGTTGCAGATCGCTGTTTAGTGGTAGTTGGGAGACAATAGAGAATCATTTCCATTACTGAAAAGATCAGTAATGCCACAAGACTCAACCCAGAAAAAAAAAAAAAAGAACACTCTAAAAGGACAGTTTCATTATGAGGACATTTCTGTTCTTTTCTTCATAGACTGGAAAGGACAAAATGTCATATTCTTGCATTTGACACATTGTCCTTTTTTATCTTTAAATAAACACCTTTGGTTTTTAAAAAATATCATTATGTACAGAATTCAGAAATGCTAATCATTAGATAAAAAATAAGGAAGAAAACAGATAATGAAATGAAATAAGCTGGAAGGAGATTCATTTAGGGAATTAATTTACAATGCCAAAAATATAATTGCCAACTGATTAACACATTTTTTTTCTCCCTCTTATGGGCATTTATTTTTAATTTATTAATTTCAATGCTCATTATACCTTGATTACAGTCTCTTTTGGGAGGAAATAAGATTTAAAGTGGTTTCTATTTTTTTCCCTGTTTTATTGTTTCCATACAGTAATTGTATGTCATGTACTTGAATCTGTTCGTACTTTCTCTCACTTGAGGTTCTATTTTCAGTTAACTGTATTTGGGGGGAACAAACATGTTTAAGGGCACTTGGTTGCAAATCAATCACTGACTGATGAGAGCTAATTTAAAGTGGTACTAGCATCTGCTCTAGGCTGCAGAGTGTCCTTGTGGCACTGCCAATACTCTGTGCAGAGCAAGGAAGGAGCAAATACACAGGTTACCCATAAAATGCTCTGAAGTTGTCAGTAGATTTCTAAAAAAGAAACTTAATTTTCCTGCAGTAGAAATACTGCCCTGTCCTAGGTCAGTAACTTCTCTCATATCTACCAGCATTTCTACAAAGCTTGTCATTGTTATTGCCATGAAGCAACTGAAGAAAATGTGAGGACTACTAGGTGAGACAATCTAGTTTATCGGCTTCATTATTTTGAGCAAGCTGCCTATGGTTTTGTTTATATTCCAACCATCCAGAAACACTCTGGCACCCTACTGCGTATTGCAACAAGATCTGTTAATGGGTGGACAAGGCTCTCTTGGGTGGCAGAGAGAAACAAAGTTCCAGGCTTTTAGAAAGTTACTATCAGCTGCACAATTTTCTAAATACAGTTTTGTAAATTGTAATAAAAGCACGATAATTCAAGTTACACTAACTGGAAAAAAGAATCATAGAATTATTTAGGTTGGAAAAGACCTTAAGGATCATCGTGTCCAATCATAAATCTAAAAACTGCCAAGTCCCACTAAACCATGTCTCTAAGTGCCACAACTACACGTCTTTTAAATACCTCCAGGGATGTTGAGAAGGAAGCCACATTATTATTTTTTTTGCCATAGACCAACATCCTCACACATACATGCATATCTCTACTACAGCTCTGTTGACATGCGTTATTGAAACACCATAACTTACTCAAACATTAATCTTCTCATTTATCTGGAGACATCTCTGGCATGTTCTAGAGAAAGCCTGCAAATGCCCTCTGTGACAGAGATCATGATTATCTCTCTATCCCAGCATGCAGGTCACAGAACTCAGGCTGGTATGGAAAGGCTATCAGCTGTCAACATGAACGTTTCCTTTCCCCACACTGCCTGACAGAGTAGCAGTTGTCTTTGTGCAATCACAATTGCCACTAATATTCAAACCTCACAGGACATCTCCACAAAGAACCATGACCTTAAGTACAAGAGTCCCCTGACTTTTTAATGCATTTTTTTTAACGTAGAAAGCAAGTATTCTACTAATCTGGATTCAATTTTTCACTTTGCCAGACTTCTCAAGAGAACCAGCAACATATATCTTACACATTTTTAAAGGAGAAAGTTGAACTTCTCACAAAACAAGCTTTAGACCCAAGGCTTTGTTAAAACACTGAACATGGCAAGATTTAAGGAAAAATTATGAGCTGGTAATCTTCCTTGTATCTTTAACTCCGAGTTCCTAAATTCATTATATTTTATGGCAGCTATTATACCTCTGGATTATTCTTACTATTTATATAAATAGCTAGGCTTTGCTGGAATCTGGCTAAATTATTTGCTTCAATAATATCTTAAGACAGCAAGGTCCATAGGTTAATTGCATGCTTAGCAAAGCAGCAGTGCCTCTTAAGCAGCTATTTGCTTATTCCTGCATTTTGGTTTGGGTTTTTTTGAAAGAGTAAGGAAGCATACCTGGTTTCAGTACCGTGCCTGCTGTTGTTCTTTTGAGACATAATTAGTGGAAAGGATCACAATAATTTTCTTAATAGTAGAGATTATTTACAGATAGACATACTAGAGCAAATGTGATTTCAGCTATAATCTCTCATGTTTTATATGGCTTTCAGGGGATAAAAAGGCTATCATTATTAGGGATGTATTTAAGACATGCAAAGTTCAGAGCCTGGTACAGAAATCATAAGTGGGATCTTGGCTGTATAAAACCAACATGAGTTCTGCCATTAACTTAATTGCACCAGGATTTCCTTTACCTCTTAGCTTCTACCTTTGGAGTCTATTCTATAGCAACTATCAATTCACTCAAGAGGACTATAACTCACAAAATTCAGACAAAGGTTTAAAATGTGCATAGGTGACATATAAGCCTAAGTCCCACTATAAAAAAAAAAAAAAAAGTAGGAGTTGAGTTTTTCAAAGTAATCTGATCCACAGATACCTGTCCAGAATCAGATTTTCCAACCTAGATTTGTAGTTTGTTGCAGGATTGCAATGGGTGATCTCATCTGTGCCATTTACTTTAGTGTTTTTTTTCCCGTCACCTGTATTACATATTTGACACTTATATACCTTTAAAAATATAGCCCTTGAGAGGAAGACCAGGTACTGAATAAGTCATATACCATGCCTAGGCTCGGGCTGCTATTACAAGCATAGTTACAATAACAACATTATGTTGTACATACAGCAAAGAGTTCTTACCATGGGCTTAAGTGGACCAACAAGGCAGCAAATTTGCAGCCACACAGGAAAATCAGCTACGAGTTAAACAAGACAGACTGGTAACAGAACAGTTTTACTAATACAATTCTATCCCCCTGGGGTTTTCACTGCCAAAACACACATCAGTCAGGGCTCACTTGTATGGGAGTACAGAACTAGCTCTAAGACTAACGAATCAATTCAAGTCTGTACTAATGGACCCACCGGGCTTTCAAGTGCTCTTGGAAGTGGGAGCAAAGCCCTGGAGACTTTTATAGTATGGAAAACAAACCTTATCTTCAAGTCTTACTGAAACAGGCACCCAAAGCTGTATCTCCATATCAACCAGCCTTTAACTTCAAAGATAGTCCCGCTCTAAGGCCAACTGTCAAAAACTCAGGCCTCTTTCCACTTCTTTGATGATCTATAAAGAAGGTGGAAATGCAAATTGTCACAGAGGGGGGAACAAATCAAATCTCTTTCCTGGGGGAAGCCATCAAGCAACTCTCTTCAGCAACACCTAACGCGTACCTGCATAGCTGTGAGTTACATTTTAACAGCAATAATCTTCCCTTCTTTTCATTTTCTTCCATGCAATGGACCCACTTCTATCTTTAGTCTTTCAAACACTCTCTGTGGTCCATTTAGCTCTTTCCTCCTCCCACTGTAGCTGCTTTATAAAAGGATGTTATTGAGAAAGGAAATGTATGCAGTTGGGAGAATGAATACGTAATTGTTATTTTTGTGGAAAAAGATGCAGAATTTGGCATTCTGAGATGTGAAATACAAGACTTAGATGAGGTATGTAGCTCAGAGAGCTACATATTCTTTTCCATTCCAATATCCTTTACACAATCATCCAGCCTCTTTGGTCTAAATAATTTTAATTAAGCAATTCTACTTTCTGTAGTAGCCATTACCAGAAGATAATTGACTGCATCAGTAATGAAGCTTTCTGAGGGTGCTAAACAAACAGCAAGGTTAATTATCTGGCAGTAATGCTTGTTATGGAAGTGCAACACTGGCCAACTAAGTTTCCTGTTCTCCTGCAGTACCCTTTCAGTAAATCAATATAATATCCGTGGCTATATATTGTCTTACTGCGGTAGCAGTATTCAGCAACGGAAACAGGAAGCCACCAACTGGTCAGGAGTGCATGGAAACCAATACACTGAAAATATGACTTTTTATTGAATTTGTTTTATTCAACTACTAAGTTTTATTAATTTTTTTCTCCCCCTTCTAACAGAAGAATGTATTTTCAAACTGTGTTTTTGTACCAGGTACATCGGACAAGAGAGATATATTTCAATTACAGAGTCCAGAAGTTTATATTACTCACTATATAATCCCAGAGTGGATCTGATTTTTTTTTTTCATTCAGCTTCTGGTTTCACATTTTCTCCTTCTTGGCAATAAGTCCACTCGCACTGAATTAGTTGGACAGATCAGATTTGAATTTCATTTTGTGGGTTTAAATTTAAAGTGTTGACGGTTCATGCATTTAATTCTATATCACTCAAAAATAATCATAATATGTGTTTCTCGACAGATAAAAGATTGTTTTAGATTCATGACTTGATTTTTTTCAGTATTAAAAATAAATACATCAGGTCAAGTTTATTTGACCTTTAACTTGGGAAAATGTCAAAAGTTAGTTTTATTTTAGGAGCTGGCTTATTTGTTTGGGGAATTTTGCTAAGAGAGATTCCCAGCTTTATAGCTAAGAGTATGTGAATGGAATATCTTGATTCCCAGGGCCAAAAGGCTATTCCCACCATCATTTCAGCATCTCAAAAACAAAGCAATACGTCTGTATGCCAACTTTAAAAAAAAAAACAAAACAAAATAAACCAAACCAGATGTAGCTTATCTCTGAGAACAACCAAATACCATCCACTGGCATTTAGACATTGAAGCATCTATACAGCATTTTGGGGGGGTTGTTTGTTTGGGGTTTCTTGCCGCTCATTACCCTTACCTGATTTGCATGAAATTCAGACATTTGCATAGAGGTGTCAGACGTGTACAAATTCTATTTGTTAATAGTAGCTCAGCTTTTTTACATAGATCCAGTTGCCAGTTACAGGTGGAAGAACCCCAGCAGCCACTAATGGTACATAATTTTAGCAACAACCCTTTCACACAGAAATCTCACTAAGAATTCTCCAAAGAGTGAATGTTACTGTGGTACTTGCTAGGTTGGGACTATCATAGAGCTAACCCTTCTTCCAGGGTCTTTACTATCTCTCTCTGGTATATGCATAAGGAAGGAGAAGTGTGCATAAATGGAAAGACAGAAAACTACTTTGCATTAAAACAAAATGCTTACAGCCCTTTTCAAAGCAAATGTGGCTTACCAGTAATTGTAATTCTTCAAGAGCATTGCTGTTCCTTATGTATATTTATAGGACACTTTCTTGAAGCCACAGACCTCAAGATCTCAAGCAAAAATCACAGAACCACTTTCTCCAAGTCTGAAAGTGCCAGACTTATGTTGTACAAGGACAGGAAATATTCCAGTGTTGAGTCAGCTCTTGATTTGTTGAGATTTAAGTTTGCAGGAGCTCCAAGAACTCATCTATAATTGCTGAGCCAAGGACAGTGCTTGTCACTGATGAAGACACAGAGCCATCTCACTGCTCCAAATGCACCTTTGGAAACCCTAAAAAACAACTGATATGCAGGCTAATGGCCATTCCTATACAGCAGCATAAAGAGAGGTGAAACAGTTTTCAAGATCATGGCTAAGGACCTGGAGAGGAGTAACGTAATTAAAAGTTCAGCAACAAAAGTTATCTGAAATTATGCTAAGTACTTTTTTCCTACTCTGCAGTCAGGTAGTGACCTCTCTAGGGTAAGTAGCACTGCTTTTGTTGTGTTGGCAGAGTGCCTCATTCAAGAGGCCTGCAGCCCTGACTGGAAACATGAATTTCACATCAATACAAACACACAAAAAAAAAATAGAAAATAAACTTAGGAAGCATGTTGGGAACAAAGAGCCTTCCAGAAATCATCTATATGTAGACAATGACCCATCAGGAAAGAACAAAATGTTTTCACCAGGTGCCAAATTCAGTCATAGTCAGGAACAACCCAGAAATTCTTAGGTATTTAGATTGAATTTGAGAAAGAGTTCCGAGAAGGGGGAAAAAAAAGACAAAGAAGAACTAACCACTTTTAAACACCATAATGTTTCATTTTAATCCTTTTGGAACAAAGCATTTGTTTTTAGAAAGGCTGAAGCACCAAAAACATTAAAGATTTTAAAATAAACCAACACTTCAATTCACTGTTAGAAAGAAAGAAGGGGGAAAAAAGTTATTTGGAGAGCCTTCCTAGAGTATATTCTAAATCCATTCTCCCTCATACCAGCAACCCCAAAGGCAGGCCACTATTGGCAGGAGAGCTCAGATTAGTCCGTGCTTTGTTGTTGTTGCTGATTTTTATGATTTCCTCACTCTATTTTGTGAAGCTTTGAGTTCTCTCACCATTTTAGCTCCAGAAGCCTTTTCCAAGGTTTATTGTAGCCTTTGAAAGTGTTCCCATGTTCTCAACGCTTGTCTCAAAGATCCCCATAATTTGTGATCAGATGCTTTAATAATGACATAAGGGGTCCAAATTTTGACCTAATCATCCACTGCATTATCCAGCTTCGAGTCCCATATCTCTTCTCAGCTTCAGCAGTGGCTGTGAAGGGAAACCATGCTTTTGAACAGAGAATGGTCTCTCAAAACATTATTCAATTACTGAAGAGCTACCAAGCCCCAAACTCAACACTTACCAGCACTCCAAGACAGTGACGACAGTTTTGGTCGGTTTCTCAGTATGAATCATCTGACCAATTATAGTATTCTACAATGTATATTCCTACTTTATGCCTGAGGTTTCTGCTTTTGACTGAAGGGGAGAAATGTGCATTCTGGTACCATTTATATGGACATCAAAAACATGTTAGTCAAATCACATCCTAAATTATTTGTTTATTTCTGCTGACTGCAAAGGGAGAACAGCTGATTTGATAAGACAACTAAAGTTAGGTTAGATGAAACCATCCCACCTGCTACAGTGGCATAGGAAAAGGGTGGAGGAAAAGAACAAGGAAAGAAGGCACAAGGATAAGGCAGAGTTTTGGCTCCAGTCAAGACGGCAAGGCTCCAGTCAGAACTACAGTGATTACCTCCATACCCTCATCTTCACCCCCTGTTTCACTTTCTGGTTTGTTTGTGGCTTTTGTTTCTTTGTTTGTGTCATTCTCTTTTCTTTTAAACATTTCCTGTTAGAGCCTGCCTAGCTCCTCAGCCAGTTTCCTTAAAGCCTGTCACATCACTGTACCCTTCAGCATTTGACTCAGAATACATCTTGTACAAGGCCTCTCTAAAGGCATGTCAACTGTCACTTCCACAAAGTTCACTCAGAATGGGGGAAGCACTTGGGAAAACAAACAATGTCTTCAGCTCTGCTCTTAAAACATGAATATGCAATTTGTTGGTTCCAATAAAAATGACAACAGCTTGTCCATAAAGACGGAGCTGCAAGGGCAAGTGTGATTCTAGCAATACATAGAGAGGTTTGGTGAAAAATGAGTAAAGCTTTGGCAGTTTGGAGGTTCAGCTCCAATGCACTCTCAGTCACATAAGGTGGTTTGTTTGAACCTTACTGAGAGATAACTGAAAGCCTTGGATCTGCAAAAGTGGGTCAGAAATACTGCAGCACTTCTCTGGGACATAAGCTCCTGCACAGAGGCAGAGAACAGAAACAGACATAGAGAAGCAAGTGAGATAAAGCTACCCAAACTTCTCTTCCTAGATGATAGAGCATGAATTTACAGTAGATGGTTAAAACAGTCCTTTGTCTGCCTGTCCTTTATTTCTATCTGGCACTACATCTACAGTGAATTTTGGCAACATAGTAGGGCAAATGTTTAGATGGCAGAAGTCCAAGTTGTTAAGTTATGGATGAAGTAGTAAAAAACAGGTGGCTTTCCAGATGCCCATTACTTGCAAAAAGTCTGCTCTAGCCATACAATAAGCTGTACCCTAGCTCCCTTTTTTGCCCAGGATTAGTTTCTCTCACAGACATGCATACAGAGGCACTCCTCCCTCTTTCTTGCAGTATTAGGCTGCAGCTGTCTCCAAAATTATATGTTTTGTGCTGGCAATATTCTCTTGTCCAAAGGAAAACTGTATCTAAAGTTAAGCCTAGAAAAAGCATGAAACAACCTAGAACTGGCCATTTTACTGTTTCAAAGGACATGGAGGACAGATATTTTTAAGCCAGATAGGGATGTTGGAGCACATTATAGTCCACTATGTTTCATTCAACCATCTCATCTTTCAAATCACGGATGCAAATATCACCTCGGTAATCAGCCAGGTCTTTCAACGCCAAAGGAAAGTGTGGGAGAGAGTCTAAAAGCAGGGTCCAAAGTTGGACCCCAGACTCAGGAAAAGACTGTTGGTCTGTTTGGACATTTGGCCTAGAAATGGCTCCCCACCTCCAGTGAGAGTGCAAATGACTACTTTTAGTTGTGAGATACAGCAAGCCGGGATGTTTTGCATACAAGAGGTCCCCAGTGCCCTCGTGATGGATGAGCTGTAAACAAACACTTAAAGTAAGATCAGTGTTGTGTGGTTTTGAGCTGAACTGGGAAGAAGGAGGACAGAAACACATATTGTTGTATTTAGTGGCTGATTCCAGCATGTCCTTGGGGTGGAGCTGTCTGATTGCCAAGGGGACTAACATCCAAAAGCTGATGTGGCTTGTTCATAGACTCTCTCAAACCATCTGGTTAAGCTTGAGAGTGGGAGACAGGTAGGGGAGAAGAAAACAAAGGGGAAGTATGAAACACGAAGCTGCTGGTTCCTATTTGTCACTTCACTGAGCTATGGTATCACAGGAACTGCCGCCACTCATCCTCACTTCAGCAGCAGCAAGAGAGCTCACTAAGAGTTTTATACCAACATATGCATAAAAATATCCAAAGCAGGTTCAAGGTATTGGTGATTAAAGTTTTTTTACTGTGACATTGAACAAGCAATACCCAAGAATCCCTCTATCCTTCAACTTTCCCCAAGAAGAGCTATCATGAAACAAGAGACAACATGGACATGGCGACATCAGAATTAGAAATTCTGGCCAAGCAAGAAGCCAGAATACAGTCAGGAGCTCAGGAACAGCATACAGAACAGTATGAGAACAAAGGTCTAACGTTCCTGATGCAAAAAACACCATAGGAAAATAAAGCAAAGCAATGTCTGTTTTGCTGGCATTAGGTACCAGAGAAGATGCTAACAATGTTAGCATTTGCCAAGAAAATCAAAACAAAGCAAAATAAAGCAAGACAAAAAAAAACATTCCAGGCTTTTTCTATTGACAAACTTTAGTGTTGTCTGCAAAACATACAATACACAAAATACAGGACTACAGACTGGCTGGATGTTGATTTCTCTCCAAACAATATACAGATAAACTTTCCTGGTTTAGGACATTTCATCCTCATGCTAGCATCCTCAAGATCACTGTGGAAATTAGTACAGGCAGAGAGAATTAGACAAAATGATAACTTATCTTTCCTCATGTCTCAGGACTCATTTTGCCTAGGAACTGCACTAGGAAAAATGTGATGTTTCCTTTGCCAAAGATAAGTGCAACTCACCTTTGAATGAACACATTAAGGTCTCAATGCATCTAGAGATACAAGCACTAAAATACTTTTCAGATACTTTTGGAGTTAATGGGACCACTTTAGCATTTCTGAATGCTATAGACCTTGCAAAACCAAGGTCTAGAGCTCTAAGTTCAGCTGTGTTGTTTGACTGACCTGCACATAAACACACCACAAACATTTCCACCAGACTGGTATTCCCAGAGAGGCAAATATGTTCCCCTGCCATCTGCTGAGAACAGAAAACTCAGACTGCTGGAGCACATGGCAGCACCAAATGGAACCACACCAGTGCCAGAATGAATGGCAGCCACTTTGGAGATTTTGGAATACTTAAATGTGTTTCATGTAAGGCAAGATGAGGAGCCAGGCAAACAAAGGAAACTAGCACACTTGATACTTTTTCTTAAGCTTCATCAGAGAACCATGTATTGCAGTCAATTATAGAAACAAAGCAAAGGGAAAACAACAGCCCAGGGGTAAAAGTACATGTATTAAACCTATTACTTCCCTGCAGGATGATGAGAAATATCTTTTGATGTGACTGTCACAAGACAGCTAGGAAAACAAAGCATCTCTGCAGCTGTCAGGAAGGTTGAAAATAATGCCTGTGGATACTTCTTAAAAGAATATTTTAATACTAGGATAAGACGAATGATGAAGTGCTTGACATTCAAATCAAATTATACCAATTGCACAACATCAGTTTGCCCAAATCAAAACTCGGTCTCTCCCAGCCTCAGAAGGCAGAACACCTGGGCAGCAGCAGGACAGGCCAAAGTGTCAGCCAAAGCCAGAGTCTGCAGCCTTTGCTAGGAACAGGACATTGGCCCAGTGACTACTGTGCACTTAATTTGACAGCTTGGAGCAAAGTGTGCTTCTCTTTCCTGTCTCATGGACAGAGGCAGGAGAAAACAGGAAAGGGAAAAAAAAAAAGGAAAGAAAAGGTCACACCTTTCAAAATTCCACATCATAATTTAAAAAGAAAAAAAATCAAAAATGGACAACTCTCTTCAAAAACAAACAAAGAATTGAAAGGGAAGATGCTTATTCTTTTGGCCAAACACATTAATTTAGATCCATGATATATTTTTACTCCTGTGATTTCACCATGGGCTGGACACATGTGAAAAGAGATTTATTTTTCAAAAGCAGGTCTGCATAATATTATGCATTTTTCTGGATTTTCACACTGACTGGACCACTTCCTATTTGACAACAGGGGATTTCTCAGAGCATCTCTTTAATACACATTCAAGTATCTAGATGAGAAATGTTACCCTATGTCCTGACCACATGCATACATGTCTCAGCCCTTATATACCTCTGGTGATCTCCCAAACCATGAATAGGCAAACAAGAATAAGACCTATTTTTCACCCAGTAAACATTCTGCATAGGCTGCTGTGTTGTCCTCATTAAACCTGTATAAAAAGCTGTGGGGAACAAACATAATATAATCAATCTAGATCACAATAAAACATTGTTATTGTCTCCATGTTCTAAAACATAGAGAAGGCTTCTTTGAAAACATGCAATATAGAAAAGAAAAGAAGAGGAAAGACAAGAAAAAAAGCCTAACACTTTGAATTGTAGCTTTCATTAAACTTGGAAGAAGTCATCTAGGTCAAGCCTAAGAGAATGCTGTAAATCAACTCTGACAGGACACTAGAATTCAAGTCATTGCTATTCTCTCGCTGCATATTGTCCATATTTCATTTCTAAAACTAGTAAGTTTGAGACCAACAAAGTTTTGAGGTTTGTGACAAAGTGAGGATTATGATCTTCTCATTAGCTCAAGTTATGTGCTTTCCCTACACCACTCCACAAATTCAGCTACTTATGGTCTGTTAATCATAATAAGGAGAACAAGTTTGTTAGAGGTGCTGCCTCACAGAAGAGGTCCCAAACTGTTTGGACCATGGACCATTGTCAAGTTTTTATTTCAGAGCATAAGACAGCCTCACCCTCAACTATTTTAAATTGCAAATCCAAATTGATCTACTGAGAAAGGATAAAAATATTATTTTCTTCATGGCCCACTAGGTGCAGAAAATTTCTGCTCATAGTTACTTGCTACTAGCTTTCCTTCCCCCTTCACACAAGAGTGGGATAAAATGTTAAGTTCTGGCGAGGCAGGGGATGGAAAGCTCCAATTAAGGGGACAGGAGAGAGGGATAGAGAACAGACAGTGCAGGAAACAACAACAGAAAGCAAGGTGGGTCTCATGTAATAACTGAGCAGAGGGAGGATCCTGAGCCCTATAGTGCCCAGAGGCTAAGACCAGTATGGAACAAGCTGCCAAGCCCAGTGCACATCTTGCTGGGTGCAGTGAAACACTGCCCTAGAAGTAGCAAAATTCATTACCAACTACAGTGCTAGGTAAAATTACTGGGTAGGCTAAGGAATTTCAGAAGGTTACTACACCACTAGTAGAGCAGGCATCTGCCATCTCTCCATATATTCTAATTCTGAGCTGCAGATTAATTCATTGCCTTTGGAGGTCTGAACCCATGTGAGAAAATAATATAGTGAAAATGAGAAACTGCTTATTTCATTTTTCCAAAATGACAACCTCCAACACTTGCAGTTATGAAATTGCCTTTATCTTCAACAATATCTCAGGATTCAGCTCTCTTAATAAAACAATTACTTTCCTACCATCAAGCAACATTTTTCAAATGCCCTTATTTCATTAAAAATGTAAATAAGATAGTATCTTTTCATATGAATCACACATTTGATAAAAAATATGTTTTCTTTAAGGTGGGATGAAGAGTTGGTGATAAGTTAACTGTCTATAAACTAGACTTTGAGCATTTTAGAAAAAAAGAAAAGGTTGGAATTATAAATGACCATTAATAAGTCTTTAAAATAAATAAAAATTATTTCTCCCTGCATTAGCAATATAATCAAGTTCTTGGTAACTCTTCTACTAAAATTAATCATCCTGATTTTATCAGTATTTTCTTTTGCACTGAGAAGGAATACAAAATAGTCTATGCAGAAAATATAGTAAATAATATAGTAAATAATTGAGTTTTCTGATTTCTCTCTCATTTCATTTACAAAAAAGGCTGCCTACAAAGGAATTATCCTGTTTTGGAAAAGTTGAGTTAAAAATATGATTATTTTTTTTTTATAGTCTCCTAAGAGTATCTGGCAAGTAAGTGAAGAATTTGCCATTTAAGTACAGTCAAAGACTGGCTTTTTTTCCATATTATTCTGAATACAACCTAACACACTTGTGTAACAACTCAATTCAATAGAATTAGTCATGTAAGCCTGAATGGATCTTTGATCAGATTTCAAGAGCACAAAGATTATGTATAAAATATTTAAGTATGAGAAGTCTCAAAAAATTAACTGAAAAAAATGAGAAAAAAAAATAAATTATTCCATTGACATGAATAGAAGCAGGATTTCATCCCCAAATTCTACCGTACCCATATCTCTCAGCCTTTTAAACCGAAGCTTCACCTCTCATTTATGCCCAAAGGCTTTCTGCTAGCCATTTCTTCATTCAAGAATGTATGGAATCTCTCACATTTTATTCTCACAAACTCATTGATTACTGGGCTCTGTTTCAGAACTCTGCCTCCTCCTTTCTGTACTCACTCTCATAAAGACTCAACATCTACTTTTCGCAACAATAATCACAGTTTTCTATTGGATACATAAACCATGGCTCTTTCCATGTGTAAATTAGAAAACACAGACAGTAAAACAAAGGCAAAATATTGAGGAAAAAAACCCAAACCATTTTAAAATGGAATGTTACAAATACTCCTATTTAACTTCTTGTCTTATTCTAGTACCATTATCTGAACATTGGCAAAGAGCAAATCTGCACTTCTTTGAGCAGTGCTTTGTGTAACGCTGTATAGTTACCAATCCTCTATTAAACATGGCAGTACTGAGGGACTTGGGGTCATTTGAGTCTTAATCCGTACCACTCTCTGGGAATAAAACAGAAGCTAACTGACTGTGGTGGTAACACAGAGAAGATATTTATGAGGAAAATCAGCATTTTTTTAGATTCATCATCTAAATAGCAATGGAAATATATGGCACATTAAAAATATATTATAAAAGTCAAGAGTTTTATTTTAAGCATTTTAGACTTGAAGAATTTCCCTGGATGCCCAGAACACTCAGAAAATAAAAATTATGTTCAGAATTTCAAGGTCAAGTTTAGACAACCCACACTATGGTCCAGGCACAAAAAGTTGAGATGAGCACTATACATGGGTTGTTGGACAAATTGTACCCAGCCCTGCGTTGTTAACTCAAGAGAGATAACAAACTGTTACCACCTTGATAAAAAGTCACATAGTATTCCAGGTGAAACCTGCTATGGATTTCACCTTCCAAATACAGACCAGGTAACCACATGCCCCTTTTTTTTTTTTTTTATTAGCCAGCAGAACGGGCCAAATGCAGTGGTGGCAGGCATAGTACTATGTTAAGATGATGAAGACCCGGTAAAAGAGCAAACATGATCTCCAGTCACTAAGTAACTGTAATCCAATTATTCACTGAGTCAAGGTGCCTGTGAAAAGAATATATGCTGCACCATGCAGCAAAGGCGGAGCATCCCATGTGCCTTACGATCATTTCAACCTCGCGTTATGTTTTACAGACAGAAAGGTCAGTCGCTCAATTGGTTTGGTCCTGAAATCAATGGAGCAATCCCGATTGATGCCAGCTGAGGATCCTGCTAACGAAGACAGGGAAGCTTTCTGATTTACGTTTACCTGGGGAGCTGCCCTAAGAACTAGTCTTTTACAGTTTAATGACAATGGATATGCATATTCTGTTACTACCATATAACATTAAAACAATGGCATCACTCTCCCAGTTGGCCACTCAGACTCTGCTGGAGGACGCTGTAACAATGCAGCACATTACAGACTGCAGGGCTGAGCACACTGTTACATTGCAGTTGCTGCTATTAAAATATTATGCCTGAAATTAATGCATTACACCTTTCCGACTAATGTTCTCTAAATCAGAATGAATTTATCCAGGGGTATTTTTAGGCAAAAATACATCCTCAAAAGCAATGTAATGATCAGCACTTTTCCCCCAGATGCTCTAATATGGAATAAAGCCTATGCAGTAATTAATATTTATGAAGTGAATGAGTTCCTGTTAAACCCTAAATCACATATATATGGGATTTGAACTATAAAAATGCAAACCTAAACCAATATAATAAAAAGACATTTACACACATATTAATTGTGAACTTCGGTTCGGTTGTTATATATTGTTTTAGTAAACTCAAAATTAATAATGACACAAGTCTACAAACATATGTATTGATCAATATGATTTCTAGATTAGCCATATACAACAGAGGAAGTTTCATTTTAGTACATTAGGACATCTTTGAAACTTGGTCAGCAGAAACTTGATCTTATATCCTTCAGCTGGCAACACTACCTTGTTTCCCCTCTCACATGAGTGCTTTCCCCTGTTGGAATTCAGAGAAAGCATTATGCATAGAAGGAAGCTCTTTGCAAGATGAACTGATACGTGATTCAACCTCTGTTCTAGGAAGAGAGAGTTTTACCTCTTATTAAAAATGAAAACAGACATACACTATTCCTGGAACATTCGTTACATATATATCAAGCAGTTGAAGAAGAGTAAATAATACTTTTTTATGCAGTGCTTTTTATCATAAGATCTTGAATTGCTTTATAAAAATTGCTGTTCTACATATAAGCCACTAACAAAAAATTAAAGGATTACAAATCTTCATATGGTGACTGTTGCTAAAATGTTTCAGCATCAGAAAGAAGCTATGTGATTTAGCAATAAGAGACATTTATTTAAGAGCTCCTATACGAATTCAGCAGGCTAACTTCAGGCACCCAAGCCTGAAAATGTTTGCTTTCATGAGGGCATAAAAGAATTCAAAAGAAATGTAAACTAATTCAAGCTAAATATAGTAATGTCTCCTCAAGCCATTATGAATGTTTTATTAGCATTTGTTATTTCCTCCCCCTTTTCAGATGGCACAGTGCAGAGCACCCTGCATAATGCCATCAATATCTTTGTTGAGGTGCAGGTGGAATGCTACAATGTGTGCCACAACCGAGTGACTCCCTGTAGGGGGGCTTTTGTTTCCTTGATACAGTACCAAAACACATGAGAAGAAATCTTTCTCCTCTTTTTTTTTTTTTTTTTCTCCCTGGCTACTCAAGAATCTGCCCTAAATCTGCTCAAGACAGAAGGACAGGAATGGGAGATGACAGACACATACTTTCTCCTTCTCTTCAAGCAGAGGCTGCTGGTGGAAGTGCTGGACTGACAGTTCGAAGGACCATTGTCCTCCATTCAGCTAAGAGCTTGGCTCAGCACAACTACAGCCAAGAGAAGTAGAAAGAGAAACAGTAGCGGTGTGTGCTAAGATGCTGAGAAACAAGAAACATAGGCTAGAAGGCAGTATGTTCTCCATGATAAATCCCAACAGCTCTTCTAAGATTAGCTGCAAAGACTCCAGGCTGGTACTCCACAGAACACCAGTTCACTTTACACACGACAACAACTTGTCATCATGCCATCACATTTTGTTCACGAATACTGAAGGCATTCTACTAGAGGATATTATCTAATCATCTAAACTGCTTAATATTAATTTTTCTCTTTCTTCCTAGTCAAAATATAAGCCTGTATGACTTCACATCTCTTCTGTCTTTTGAGCACCAAGAAAAGCAGAGCTGCTTGACGAAGTTGCAGGTAGAGTGGAATTTTAAACTGAACAAAGAACACATCAGCAAGCTACAAGTAAATAATTTAGCTCTGGGCCTGAGGCATTACCTTTTATTCAAAGAGGCATAATTGATAAAGAATGCTAGCAGAGTCATTTACAAAATGTTAGCTATGCAATAACAGAACATCCTGTTACAAAGCAAGATAATTATTTTACATACCAGAACCTCAAAAGTAAATAGATGAATGCACAGAATCTTAAATGATGTTAGCAGATTAATGGGCAGATGAAGGATATTGGAGGCAATGTAATCCCTCAGAAGGTTCAGGCCAAAAAAAAAAACAACCAACCAATGTTCCATCTTATTAAAAACGTATCTTTACTGGCTTTTATTTTCTGCATTAACTCAAAACTTCTCTGCTGCACTAGAGAACCTCACTGGGATCCTGTTTAATATCTTCATTAGTGATCTGGATCACGGGGCAGAGTGCACCCTCAGCAAGTCTGCAGATGACATAGAACTGGGAGGAATGCCTGATACACCAGAGACTTGTGCTGCCATCCAGAGGGACCTCAAGAGGCTGGAGAAATGGCCTGACAGGAACCTCATGCAGTTTAACAAGGAGAAGTACGAAGTCCTGCAGGAGTAATGAAACCCTTGCACAACTATGGGGCCACCCAGCTGGAAAGCAGCTTGGCAGGAAAGGACCTTGGGGTTCTGGTGGACACCAAGTTGAACATGAGCCAGTAGTGTGCCCTTGTGGCACAGAAGGCTAATGGTATCCTGGGCTGCATTATGCGAAGTATTGCCAGCTGGCTGAGGGAGGTGATCCTTCCCCTCTACTTGGCACTTGTCAGGCCACCCTTGGAGTGCTGTGTCCAGCTGTCTCTGTACTGGGCTCCTCAGTACAAGAGAGAGATGGAGCTACTGGGGAAGGGCCAAAAAAATGATTAAGGTGCTGGAGCACCTCTCCTATGAGGAAAGGCTGAGAAAGCTGGGACCGTTCAGCCTAGAGAAGGCTCTGGGGGATCTCATCAATGTGAAAAAATACCTGAAGGGAGGATGCCAAGAGGACAAAGCCAGGCTCTTTTCAGTGGTGCCCAGTGACAAGACCAAAGGCAATGGGCACAAAGTGAAACACAGGAGCTTCCCCCTGAACATCAGCAAACACTTTTTTTCTTTGAGAGTGACCAAGCACTGGTTGCCCAAAGAGGTTGTGGAGTTTCCCCCCCTGGAGGTATATAAAAGTACATGAACCTGGGCAACCAGCTGTAGGTGGTCCTGCTTGAGCAGGGGAATAGGACAAGGTCCCTTCCAACCTCAACCATTATGTGATTCTCCTCCATATAATAAAGCAGCTGCATTCTAGGCATGTTCAAGTAATAGGTAACAGAGCTTTCAGTGTAGGTTATGTCCCTCATTTGCATCTTTTTCTGATTCTGCAGTTATAGAAGAGTGTGGTGTTTTTACCACAGTAGCTTTTCAGCTGTCTTCTTTAAATTAATAAGGTAGGTAATTAATAAATATCTTCTGCCTCCCTCCCCTCTATGTCCCAGCTGGAAAACGTGGCAACCTGTTCCTTCCACTGGAAATGCTCTTAGACACCTTTTCAAAGTAACTAAACAATCATCAGGTCTGCAAGATGTTATTTAGAGACAAAAGTTTTCTTTGCAATACTTGTAGCTCTATACTGCTATGTACTTGTCCGTACTGTTGAATAAGAACTCTGCAGATCTGAGATACATCAACCGCATGGCTGACCAGGAATTAATTTGGAATCATTTCCTGGACTAGGCGGAGGAAAAAGACAAGCAGGACTAATGTACAGAAGAATAATTAATCACAGTTAATTGAATCTTTATTTATTTATTTATTGTAATGTGGTTTATAGCTCTCACTTAAAGATAATATGTGAATTAGCATTTTGGTTTTTGTTTCCTTCTGTTTTGTTCAGACAGTTTATGCCTATTTATTCCCTCATGGTGGTATTTCCATAATGTAAGCCCCTAATTTTGGCCTGCTAAATACAAGTGAAGAAGATCTCTTGTGTAGTTGTTCTGTGATAAAGAAACCAGAAATAAAATTAAAATACACACCAATATTCTCTTGTGATAATACGCTCTATTGAATTGTTGAGGATGATGAAAAGCAGCAGGGCTTGGCATAGAAGTAACTGTGGAGGAGGTCAGCCCATGCCTCTAATATCTATTCTTGACATCAAAGATACGCCGCGGAAGCAGAGAGAGTGTGAAGGGGGAAACAGGAGCTCTATTTCACTACCCAAATCTAATAAGGATGCATCTACCACAGACATAATTCAGAGCTTCTCACTAAGAGCACCAAGGAACTTGGGGGCCATCTGTCAGCACTGGTTAACAGCTCTCCAGGGCTGTCTCTCACATAGCAGCGTCTGGCCAACTGGCTTTTATTTTTTTGCTAAAGTAATTTCATCAAAATATTTTAATTGCTCTCTACAAAACCGCTGCTGGCCAATCTAGTCAAACCCTCAAACTTAAATAGAAAAATGGAGAAGAACTTAATTTTCACCGACAGCAGTCATGTAAGCTTACAACTACCTAACGAAGTGGGAATTCATGACCAAAGCACCCACGCATGGCTTTTCCATCCCCTCATTATTCTCTCCCCATAGGAAAGACACACTAAAACACAGTTCCTACCCAGCCTGTCCACAAAGAAAAAACATGCCATGATATGATGGATCAGCTCAACAATCAGCTTAAAGAGAGCCCAGTGACACCCAAGTCTACCATTCACTATTGGATACAGCAGCACAGGGAACTCAGCTGTATCTTGTACAACAGTGAGAGGCTAAAAGAACAGCATTTTCACAGTAGGATGTTTGCATTTCAAGCACAGCATCCTTGACAGTGGTCTTTATGGTGCCTGCTAATGAAATACTGGCCTGAAGTACTAATGCACAGTTTAAGTGTTTTACCATAGACTAAGTTGCAAACAATGTGCACACTCAGACATACTCATGCTTCTCTATAGGTGAATGAACATACTACCCAGCTTTAAGGCAATAAAGTCATCCTGCATGGGACCAATTTCCGCCACCAAAGATGAATGAGGCCCATCACATTATAGCTAAATTCAAGAACCCTGCACCAAGCTTAGATAACTGGGGTTGGCACTGAGGAGGTGCACAGATGGGAGGAATCCTCCCCCACCATCTGGAAGATTTGCTACACCTGTAGCAGCAGCTGCTTTGATGCACACAAAAATACACATATCCTCCTCTTCAGAACAAAGAAAATACAGGTCTCAGCAATGGCAAAACTTCCAGGTTTATGTGTTGTTGGTATGTATTCCCTTCCTGTCAGAGAGATCCCATGCAGGAACACAAATCCCTGCCTCAATTCCTGTAACCAAGTTTTTTGAAAATGGAGCTGCTGAGTGGAGAATTAGCCTAGGGAGGATGGAGAAGTACAAATGGCCTCTGCACTGAATAAAGCTTGGCAGATAAGGAAAACACACATTCATTCATATTGCAGGTATTTTCTTAAACCTAGAAAGCATTGTTATTTCATGCATCCAAACTGATTTGATTTTAAAACATTAAAGAAATCATCTTAAACATTTTGGTTTAATACTGCCAAATATATCAATACAATATGAAATATGCATTAGGAAATACATAAACACATACACAGGAGTATATTAAAATTGAAAGTTGAGATAGTTTCTCATATAGAAATTCAAAACAAAGCATAAGAAAGCACAACCAAAATACTGTGATCTGAATCACTTTGCATTTTTCAGGTGACAGATTAATAAATTGATACTCATGCATTCTCACTGTCAAAATCAGATTTCTGAAACACAAACTCATTCATCACCAAGTTTGGGCCAAGCCCTGTATGGAGTATCATGCAAGATTAAACCCTATGACAGCAGCAACTCCTATCAGGGTTTTTTTTTTTTTTTTTTTTTTAAAAATAATAATCAAAGAAGTAACTTTCACCAAAAATTACTGTGAGGAAAGTGAGTCAAAAAGTAACTGTGAAGTTACTGCTCTGCAGCTGAGCCAGGATAACCACCCTGGCTCTGCTCCTTCATGCCTTAAAGTGAAGCAAACACAAAAGCTTTTGAACTACTTTGAAAGAAACTCAGTTGCTTTTCATTGTATGTCCATGTGCTAAGAACAGAGCACTTCTGTGCAATTTGGGATTTCAGTGCTAGAAAATGACTGGCACCAAGTTAGAATGACATAGAAACCAATAAAAGTTACAGACAGAGAGCTCATGAAAGTAGCGCGTAGAGAACAAAATGCATAGCAGTTATTCTCGCTCATATCCCTAGACACAGCTGTTCATCACCAGGGATTACTAAAGCTTTGACAGCATTACACAGAGATTGACAGCTGTCTGCTGTATAACTAAAAGCAGAAAGCCAGCATGTGTTTTGCTAGCTTCCAGCTGAGAGGAGTAAACAAACAAGCCAAAAGGCGTGTACAGTCATTACTGTATAGATTATGATTGACTGAAGCTGTGTGAAACTTCTGCAGAGAAAGACCCAAACAAGCCTGTATTGCCTTCATGATGCCTAGCTTAATTTTAAACTGGAAATACAGATTAAGCTTACTAAAATATTCATAAACCTGAGCTAAAATAGAGAACAAGATGAATTATTGCTTCAAATTTGAACTGTGTTTAGGCTTGTCAGGGCTGCATAGATTTTCAGATCAAACAAATCCAAATTTACCTTTGCAGTTTTACATTGATTTTTTTTTCCTGTTTGTTTTACCCAAGTTTTACAAGGATTCTGAATAAAGACCAAACAAGAGGAGAAATTTATAAATCTATATCAATACCTTCATTACTCCATTGAGAAAATACTGGTAGTTTTGGCACAACTAAGAGTAACCTGCCCTTCCATGCACAAGGGACTCAGTCAGTTACGCTCTCCTTTTCAGAACAATACTGCCCAGAGACTGGCCTACAATGAAGGACATTTGGAAAAAAAATTAATCAACATGTATTTAAGTACTACTGTAAGTCTCATTTGAGGTGGAGCTTAATAGGGCTCATTTCCTCTCATGATTGCTATCCCAAGGGGAAGGGATTGGGAATCTTCGCTCATCTAGAAACCTTTCTCCCACTTTATCCCTCACAACTATGAAGAAGCCTCAGCAGATCAGTGATACAGGGCTTATAACAGTGAATATTTCTCACCTTTCACAACCTTCAACACATTTAGTCTGTTCCCTGCAGGACAATCTGAATATCTTCTGGAGGGAGAAGAGAGATTTCTTTGCATTTGGTGGGTTTATTTTGAGACTAACCTTAACTCTAATCAGCCTTGGTTTTATATTTAGTTGTGGCATAATTGTAATATCTCCTAACAACTAATACATACTGTAGACGTGGCCTTGTCTCCATTGTGGGATCATCACAGATACACCCACCACCACAGATACAAGTGTAAATTTTTTTTAAAACCAACAAGTCCTTGCACTCAAGCATAATTTACAATTGAAAAAATCTTGGTCAAGATTCACACATTCAGACATATATGAGAGTTTAAGACTGTAGAAGATAATACATCCTTTACCAAATCAGTGATCCACTGGAGCTGAAACGTGGTACTCAGTATTGTTACTGAGGTGGTTAAAAAGATCATCAAAGTTGTAATATACACAACTGATAGATTAATAGACATTTGCCATCAACAACACAGCTAATGCTTTTTCCTAGCTGATGCCTAGCTGCTGCCACTGCAGATCAAGCTGGCACATGCTCATCCTTTCTTTAAGATTCAGATTTCTAGAATTACAACTAATAAAAAAAGGAGAGACAATGGACACAAGCTGCAACACAATAGACTTCCAATGGTGGGAAAAAGATTTCACCATGAGAGCTGTCAGACACTGGGAAAAATTGCCCAAGGAAGTTGTGGAATCTTCACCCTTAGAAATGTTTAAAACTCGACTAAACAAGGTCCTGAGCAACCTGAGCTGCACTGGCCCTGCTTTGAGCAGAGATTCAGATGAAATATCCTCCAGAGGTCCTACCCAGCCTGAATTATTGTATATCTCTATGAAAGCACTCTGTGAAATTTCTTGTGCTGGAAGAAACAGCAGCAAAACAAAAAGGAAACCCAGAACTCTTGCTATTTATTAATTTCTAATTTTTTGTGATTTTTTCATTAATTCCTCCCAAAAAAATTCAGGAACATGTAGAAACATATCATCTACTACACTGAAATAAGACTCCCCTTCACCAGGTGCCACCACAATTCACATTGTGAATTATTAGTCTATTATAGTAACTTCTGTTTCTGAAATTTCACTCCTGTCTCAAGTCCTGAGCACTGTTTCTCAGGAAAGACCTGACACATCTGAGAAAGCAGATTGGAACCCAGTGGGGTGAAATCCTACAGGATGTCTTTGCTGACGCCTAGTTTTGAATGGATATTGAGCCATCTAGTCCAGGTCAAATAGCACGGAAATATGCAGTAGTTAACCCCTAGGGGAACTGAAGGCTTTTTTTGACAGAAAGTGCTACCTGCCAACCAGCAGATCCATCTGCTGATCCAGCCATCACAGGACTTGAAGGAAGCTAGCAGATTTATTCTCAGTTCTGATTAAAACACTGAGTGAATCCAGGTGCCCTATCAATCACTCTGGTTGAAGTAACCTACTTAAATACAAAGTTGATCACAAAAAGAAGTGTTTTCATTTGTATGGAAATCCTGGTTCGAAATATGTGTTGGGAAGAAGCGTTATCTAAGCTCAAGCCAATGTTTTTATTTTCATTGATTTATACATATAATTTTATTGATTCTTAAAATATTTATTCATTTCATTTCAACATACCAACTGCAATCTGCACTAACTGCAGCTCACTTGGCATTTTTCAAATACAACTTTTTCACTTTTGTAACACTTGCCTTCATTAGTTACATGTGCAATTACAGAATATAAGATATTTTAGTAGAGTCCATACCCCAAATCACTGGAGTGACATTATCCATGAATTCTTGCATAATTGCAATTTCATTTGCTCACTGAAGATGAGGTAAAGCACATTTATTTATTTCTACATAAATTCTTCTTCAGTTTCTAATATAGTAACATTTTTTGTTTTTTGTAGAAATGCCCGTGACAAAAGGAACCATTCATTCTCTCCTGTACAAAGAAAAGACTCTGACAATGATCTGCATTAAGAAGAAAATACAGCTGTTCTATTTTAAGAAAAAATCTTTTCTTTAAAAGTCACTATGTTAAATAATGCAGTGTTTGTGACTATAACGCTTTACCTATGTACTGTTTTAATTTGGACATCATTGAGTTTCTTGGTAGTTACAATCCATTGCACATCCATTTACACTACAATGGTGGCACAGGTAATTTATAACAATCAAATCTAAAATGTTATGGATAGTAGTTGAGGCAGCCATGAATCATGTTTCATACAGTTGAGGAATTTGTTATGATTAATTAATTAAAGATTTGCAGTCAGACCTTTCTTGCTTTCATAACTTAATGAGTAAAGAACAAATTAAATATGAAGGTTCAAAGACAGCGATTTTCTGAGAAAGGTCCTCCGCCAATAATTTCCAGAAAGAGGTGCAAGGTATTTTACAGTCTCTCAGAGAAGATTACAGAACATAATATCCTGAAGAGAAACACTGAAATGTTCTTACATTAAAAAAAAAAAAAAAGAGAGAAAACCAAGCTCTACGTTTTGGTTCAGAGCAGTTAGGGGAAAGCTCATGTAGTTGCTAAGTTGTATTTCCTTGCCTTTCAAAGGTCTTCTTTTGTTCCTTGCTTGTCACACAGTTATATGCTACTGCTGATTTAGGAAAATCTGCTGAGCACTGTGTCCATCTGTTACTCCATTTGAGTCAACAGGAATTTCATCACTCAGCCTAGTAATAGTATAGTTAGGGCAACAGTGGGCAAGATTTTGACAATCCTATCTCTGAGAACAGGTTTCAGGGGAGCCTTTGGAAGGGGTATGAATATACTGTCAACATGGGGCTTGATTCTAATTTCACCAATATCAGTTTAAATACTTCAACAGATATGAATGCAACAAAAATGGGCATTGCAGGGTAATTTCTTCAGATTTTTGCATAAAGTCCATTTCTCAGTGATAAATTTCCTCCACTGAAGATTACTAGCACGTTCCGAGAGACATTAATTCTGTTGTGTTGGAAGCTGTCAATAAAGCACTCACCAAATCTGCCTATACAGAACCACAAGAGAAAGTAAAGTATGTGCTCTGCTTTAGTAGCCAATCTGACAATATGGAGATCTGGAAGAGCATCAGTAAACTCATAATTTTATTTCAGAAAAGCTTTGGTCTGCATTGTTTAAATAAATGCATTTAACTTTATCACACCCTGCATACATTTTAATCATATTTATTTAAATATTATGAAGAGAGGGTTGGCCTGAATTTTTAAGTGTACACACTGACCTTAGCAGATGATGGATAAAAACAAGTAATTCATGTTTTTGAAAGTTTCTCAGAAAAAGTAGTTACTGAGGTTAATATTTCATTAACCACCTTGTATGTCAGAGGTGGTTTTTTTCTCCTAGCCATGAAGCAGGATTACTAGAGAAAATAATAAAGTCAAGTGTTAAAACCTACATCACTGTCAATGACTTGCTAAACATCTGAATGTATAGGTTGATAAATGAAGGAAGGAAAAAGAACATGAAAGATGGAAACAACACTCAAAATGACATGGTGCTAATGAGCACTGAACATTGTTAGAGGATGCCAGTTATTCTGCCATCTGCTGAAGACAGACAAAAGAACAAACAAGGTTAAAGGGAACAGAAGCCTTCGAAAATTAATGGATCACTCAACTCTCATCTGAAGTTTTTTATTGCAGGAAATACTTTGTTAAGATTCTGTGGAGACCCTAGATGCCTAACTTCATTTTAACTCTCAAGGACCACATTTCAGGTAAATACCAAAACAGGATACAAGAAGCGTATGTTGTTATTTTGCAGCCTTTTGTGATGGATGAATAAAGAAGTGCAGAGTGACCATGATGCCAAAAAAAAAAAAAAAAAAATAATATTACTGCTAAACTACACTTTTTTTAAAGACTCCAGAATAACTAGGTCTCAAGGATAAAATTAGGAGGATAAAAGGCAAAAAAAGGTTATATAAATAAATTTATTTTTACACTGTAGGAGAATTATAAAAGTTTTCTAATACTTTCACATTTACTTGGTGGGTTTTTTTAAAGCTTACAGCTCACGGGTATCTCAAAAGACAAAATAATTTGAGTTTTACTGGTTTTTAGTTGTTTATAAGAAAGATGACTGAAAACATTTTATTACAGTTTTGGCTTGTTTTACACTGGAAATTTACATCGGCTCAACCCCACTCTTCTGGAAAAGTATCTGGCACATTAGTTCAACCATAACATAATGAACACCAAGAACTAATACTTCCAGAAATTCAGAAAATAAGAGGTTCTTTGAGAGTCTGTGTTAAATATTCAGCAAGAAAAGCAACAGTAAAGAGCAGCACAGTTAGAAAGCAGGTGAGTGGCCTTGCAGATTAAAAATTCCAGGTTGTTTTCCTGCAGTATTCCAGCAATTTTTTATGCAAGTGTTTTAAAAATTCCTTCTCTCATTCCTCATATTCCAAAAAGAGATTTCTAATATAAAATACACTTTGAAATCCATAATACTCATACCTTCAACCAAAACAAAAAATGGCAACAGATTTATTCCTTTGTCAAGATTTTTTAGTTGACTGCACAGCAAAATAAACCCATTGCCATATTTTTCAATTAAATTCTCAAGTCAGCAAGAAGGCCTTACTTTGAGCAAGTTGCTACACATGACTGGGAGACAAATTATGCTGATGAATTGACCAGAAGTTACAAGTATCATGCCAAAATGATAGCCTTTATACCAAGAAATGCTCTTGTTAAGAATCTAGGGGCCTCTAACTCAGATTTAACTCTAGAAAGCTACAGTTTTAGTAAATTCCAAGCAGGAATATGAAAATACTGTTGCATTATTATTGTTAACACTTTTTTGACAAAACGTAGTACAAATATAGAATCATAGAATCATCTGGGCCGGAAGGGACCTTCAAAGGTCATCTAGTCCGACCCCGCCGCAGTCAGCGGGGACACCCCCAACTAGACCAGGTAGCCCAGGGCCTCGTCGAGCCTTACCTTGAATGTCTCCAGGGAAGGGGCCTCAACCACCTCCCTTGGCAACCTATTTCAGTGCTCCACCACCCTCATGGTAAAGAACTTATTCCTAATGTCTAATCTAAATCTACTTTTTTCCAGTTTAAAGCCATTACCCCTTGTTCTGTCATCGCCGGCCTTTGTAAACAGACTGTCTGCAGCCTTCCTGTAGGCCCCCTTCAGGTACTGGAAGGTTGCTATTAGGTCTCCCTGGAGCCTGCTCTTCTCCAGGCTGAACAACCCCAGCTCTCTCAGCCTGTCGAGGTTCCTAGCAGAAGGTTCCTAGCTATACAAGCCCATGTTCTTACAAAAAGCCGTTTGGTGCTAGCAGCACTCAAACTTCTAGGTCCGTGTGCCACCGTAGTTAACAATGAGCAGGGCCAAACCTCTGTCTCCCCGTTAGTGTCTCTGCCTTCCTCATGATGCCTTTTGGGGTTCTCTTTATGCCTGCCAGACACATCTTCTCATATCCTGTTTGGCACCTTGCCTCAGCTATTTACATTGGAAAAAACAAGGAGACAGCTGGCTGGTGGATTCAGAGAACCTCTTGCTCTGGTTAGGGAAAATAATTGTTCTCTACAAAGCACATTTTTCTTTTTTAATACCACACTATAGCATTCACAATGACTTTGCCTTCTGGAGACAAACATTATTTCAGAAACGACCACTATTAGAAAATAGCCTGAATATGTATAGAACAGTGCCTGTGGATATCTGATGGAACACAATAATCCAAATCTCACTAAGGTCTCAAGTGGATATAAGGTTCATACCATGATAGATTATTGCCTCTGATTGCCCCTAGTTTGTAGTGCTCAATGTGCCACCTCACTAGTCCTTGCTTTTACGTTATGCTTGACATATATTTTATCAGGAACATACTGGTGTCTCCTTGTTAGATCCTCAGCTGCCTTCTCTCAGACAAGGCTTGGCACGCTGTAAGGGAATGAGGCTGCTCTCTTTCATCATTTTGTCTAAGGGGTAAAAGAAACTATATTGGAATTTATTTCTGTTGCTCTAATTTAGGAATATTTTTCTCGCCCTTGTGCTATATCAGGAAGGCAAAAAATAATAGTGTCAATTCAGACAAGCAACAATCACAAATAGGCTGATTGCCAACACATACGGAGGTAGTAGCAAACAGACACATTCCCACACTGAAGTGATTCATATTTTACCTTGCCCCTTAAGTGGCCTCTCACAAACTGGTTTTTTGCAGCCTCTCTCTTTTACAAGCTGCGGTTTACAAACTACACACTCTGTCCTCCATTTGCAGAGAGCTTGCTGAAAGCAGCCAGTGCTGGTGAAATGTGTGATGGAAGTGGCACATGCAAAGTTCCACTGAGCAGAAGAGGAGGTAGAAAAAGGAAGTATGTAAAGAAACTGATGCAGAGAAATGAAGATATCAAAGAGAAAACAGTATACAGGGAAGGGGGTAAAAGGAAACAAAAGAGAAGGTAAAACCAGATTTCTACTGCAAGAGCCATGTCTTATTGTGACTAATATAGGAAAAGAGCGGCTCTGCTCGCTGTACGATAATTCAACATAATCGTTCCAGTTATTTCTTAGAAACAGCAAGTATATGCTCTATATCATTTTTCCCTATGACTCAAAAGGAATAAAGGACTATGATGCCCATATTCACAGCTATGCTTCAGAACTTGTACAGGCAGTGTCATGTTACCTTTTCCAGAGGTGACTCCACTGTGTCTACGCTGAATCAGCTAAAGGAACATGTCCCCAAAGCATGCTTCATCCAAAACCTTATAAAACTAATCTCTGCTAGGAAAA
The DNA here is from genome assembly GCF_964106895.1 of Numenius arquata. Lineage (NCBI taxonomy): Eukaryota > Metazoa > Chordata > Aves > Charadriiformes > Scolopacidae > Numenius > Numenius arquata. The sequence continues at coordinate 18,989,500 of NC_133576.1, read as the reverse complement.
TAGAAAACAAGCAACCAAGATGTCTCAGAATCAGTATCATCCTTTTACTGGTCTCTTCACACATAGCATCCAGGTCACAGAAAACTTCTGTTAATGTTGCCAGTTCAGGTCCTTCAAGAGCATACATTACAATAGCATTCCTCATTATCAGACACCAGCTTTTCTATCCCACGCATCTGGGAGGCTTATAATTGTCCACATTTTGATGAACTTTTATAGTCACAATAAAAGGCACATCTCTGGTGCATGGTCAGTTTTCTCTGCTGAATGCCAAGTACCTACTCTGTTCAAGTATCAAAGTGTCATAACTTGTAAGTGAAACATTTACATATTTATTATTTTTCTTTAACAAGCATAAAGCAATGCACTTTCCTCAAACCTTGTTACAGAAAATGATTGAATCATGTTATCTGAAATTTGCACACAGCAAACACACACACAAGCAGCCTGAGGCAGACACAGTCTGAAATATTTCATTGCTGATTTAAGCTTGGCAAAGTTATAAGCAACTGAAAATGGAATTCCACCATGGAAAGCGTCAGCCTTCCTTAACTGTAGGCATCACTACTATCAGTCTAGTATATTTGTAAAAATTTTCTGAATGAACATTGTGGCTGGATCTCTCAGTGTATGCTTATCTACTCAGGCACTTTCAGTATCTGTAGACACAAGCCCTGGTTTACACTTTCGAGGCTGGGTCTCTGGTTTGCCTACATGAAAACTTCATTGACAATATTTGCTTTAAGTTTTGCCAACAGACTGTCCCACCATAGTGCAGCAACCCCTTTGCTGAGACAACTGTTAAAGCATGCAGAAAAGGACTTCTAAAAAAAGAAACATTTCTGTAATGGTAGGTTTCAGCTTGCTCAGCTGCAACATCATTTCAGGAAGAAAGGGAATGTTACCAGACTAAAAAGATGTTGCATAATTAAAGTTTCCAAATATTTCAAAATGTGAAATCTCTGAGAGGAGCATCCCTACCACCTCCAGTTGAAGCATCTGATTGAAGTAGCAAGTGGGTAGGGCAGCAGGAGTTTGCTCCTCACCCCTAGAGGCACCACGTTCTGCGAGTCCATGCCATTCTCTGAGCTGTGGCACACACCTTCATAATCCCAGGCAGAGACCTATCATTAGCCCAGGCAGCATGAGATGCTCACGGCATTCAGGCTGCTTTGTTACTCCTTTTTTCCCCTCATGACAATGGCATTGTGAATTCCAGACAGCCCTACGCTCTCACAATTACATGCCCACAAGAACTAAAAAAACAGAGAGAACTAAGAGCAGAAACAGTGTGTTGATTTTTTCCCCATAATCCAGTAGCCTAATTTATATGCAGAACACAGGCAACAAGCCTACATTATGTAAAATAATAGCATAGATTAAATTCAAAGTTTGGAGGATCTGTAGGTCTTGTGTACATACATTTCCTCTCATATGTTTAAGTCGGCTCTAAACAGGAACGATTTCTTTATTATTAGCATTACTAGTATTGTTTGAAACATTTTTTTTTTCTTTTTCCTGTATTTTGAAATATTTCTAATACACAGTGCAGTGGGATTCATCTATATTTGTGGCAATTAACAACACGGACTCCGCCAGAGGGTGAAGGGAAGACCTTTATTGCTATGACCACATGTCTTTTATACTCTTATGGTCTCGGGTTAGTACTTTTCCATCATGCATGCATGATGCAACGCGAGCTAGTACTTTCCCACCTCTACCTCCTTATTTCATGTTTCATATCGTGACCGTTACAGAGTTGCAAAGAGACAGTTACATGACAGACAGACAACCCGCAGTTGCTTAGGTTGGCATTCTTCTGAGGCCACATCTTCTTCAAGATCCGTGTTCTCACAGGCTGCCTATACCTCCCACGGCTTTCGGCCCACTAATGCAAGGATGTTGGCCCTGCTGCTCCCCGGGTCCACATCCACAGCTTCTTCTTCCTCCACATATATTGAGCTTTTTTAAGGAACCCACATTATTCAAGGAAGCAGAGCTCTGAAGCGGTGCAGGAGGTGATAAGATTGCCTGACAAAGGGGTCTTTGCATGGCTCCTTCAGGAAAGTACTACCTTACCCTACAGCAAACAGCAGATGCTGCTTCCAATATATAGCAGACATGTAACACCATGACTTTCACCTACTTTTTGAATCACGCACCATCTTTGTGGTACAGCCTTAAGGGGGGCTTTCATACAGCTACCAGTCTGGCCCAGCACACTGTCAAGTATCCATTTTTTACATGCTCTCTTCCCCAAATACATTTGCCAAAAAAGCGCAGTGCAGCCTGCCACAGGCATAGATCTGACACGGTTACAAGTTCACACAACCCTTACTCCTACTCTGGAAGAGAAAAAAAAAAAAAAATCCAGGAGAAAGGTTTGCCAACCTATTTGGCAATCAAGTACAGGGAACTCAAGCTGCTGTAATACCTACTGTCTCTATAATACAGACTGATAAATAATATGGGAGAAGGAAAAGGGAAAATATCCTTAAAACATTCTAGAACCAAGAAAAGGAGAAGACTTTGCCTAGCTGATTGCTTTTGGTATTTCAGAGGCTGCTATTCAGATGCTCTAGTAGTGATCGAGATTAGTATGTAGGATCCATACACTAAGAATAAACAGATATTAATACACCCAAGTCTATTTACAGTGTTACCACACCTCTGCTTTTGCAATTTTTCTGATATCTTGTCTAAGAGTGTTAAGCTCTGTATTGGCACCAACCTATCTCATTTCTCTATTTTCCATTTTTCAGTAATGGGCACATTCTGTACCTGAAAGACTTTTGTTATAATAATGGATAATTATTAACATGTAGCTTATCCATGAAATAAAGTTAATATCTTCCCACCTTCAGAAGATAATAATCCTTTGCTTGGAATTTTACAATTAGTAAATTGTTCTATAAAAATACAGCTCTGCAGCAATTTTCATTTTTTGTGTACTAATTACTGAGGAAAAAATTCTGGCCTTGCTGAAACATAAACCAAAACTCCCACTGAATTCAATGGGGCCAGGATTTGATCCACACAATTTTATAAAGTCACAATTTACAAACATATGCTCGCAGATTGAACATTCAGGTTTTGCACCTCAATAAAAAGAATAAGGAAATCTAGTTGGTACAGACCTAATTTCCCAGAAAACAAAACAAATCAAACCAACAAGCAATGGCAAAATAAGTAGAAAACCAGGAAAGAGAGAATGGGAAAGGCACACATTCTGTAGCAACACTGGGCTGTCCTGACTTGTGAGCACTGCTACACTAAGAATGTCAGTACCTTACCCTCAGGTATCGTGTGCCCTAATACAATTCACTGTCTCCAGTCAGGCCACCATTTCCTACTCCCTCTTTTTCCAGTAATAGATTTCTGTTCACCAGTTTACCACGGCTAAGACTGACATGTGAGTCTGTTACTTACTAGGTCACAAGGTTGTCAAATACAGCTAGTCACAAAAATTTAAGTGCCTTCCTATATGGATTTAGGTGGGGCAGGGACAGATCCTCCCCTGGCCACCAAATGCCACAGTTTTATATTTTGCAGCAGTGCTGTGTAAGGAGCCATTTCCTCTCCTTTGTTGCTTTTCCTTACCCCTGCTACTCCTTGCTTCTGTCCTGCTGCACAGTGAACCAGTCAATGGAGCTTATCCAGGGGAAAAATGACATGGTTTTGCTGGTTTGATTTTCAGTCCAGAGAAGGTAACATGAATGCACGAAGAAGCCACCAAGAGTATAGAGAGCACAGAAACTACCTAAGTCAGCATCATTGTTGTTACATGTCCACAAAATCACATCCAAAGGGGTTGGTTTTGTGATTGGCTGCAGGTGACCCCACTCCACACTGTCACCAAAAAGGATGTTCCAGTCCCCCACTTTGTGCCACTACTACCAGTAACAGCGATGTATGGTCGGTTGGATCTTGGGACTGACTGACTCCACAGACCAACCAGAGAGGCGTCAGACCACATTCTTTCCCTGAGCATTTAGGTCATAGAATCATAGAATCGTCCAGGTTGGAAGAGACCCTTGGGATCATCGAGTCCAACCATCTACCCTACACTACAAAGTTCTCCCCTATACCATATCCTCCAACACCACATCTAAACGTCTCTTAAACACAGCCAGGGATGGTGACTCAACCACCTCCCTGGGCAGCCTATTCCAATGCCCGACCACTCTTTCTGTGAAAAATTCTTTCCTAATGTTCAGTCTAAACCTACCCTGTTGGAGCTTGAAGCCATTCCCTCTCGTTCTGTCATTAGTTACCTGTGCGAAGAGACCAGCACCAACGTCTCTACAGTGTCCTTTCAAGTAGTTGTAGAGAGTGATGAGGTCCCCCCTCAGTCTCCTCTTCCTCATACTAAACAGTTCCAGCTCCTTCAACCGCTCTTCATATGATTTGTTTTCCAGGCCCTTCACCAGCTTCGTTGCACTCCTCTGCACTCGCTCCAGCACCTCGATATCTCTCTTGTATTGAGGTGCCCAAAACTGGACACAATACTCGAGGTGTGGCCTCACCAGTGCTGAGTACAGGGGCACAATCACCTCCCTACTTCTGCTGGTCACGCTATTTCTAATACAAGCCAGGATGCCGTTGGCTTTCTTGGCCACCTGGGCACACTGCCGGCTCATATTCAGCCGCTTGTCGGCTTAAACCAGGCATGATATATTACCCCAAATCCTTTTCTGGACTTAGCTCATCCTTACCTGTCTCCTCACAGCTGAGCTGCAATAACATTAGAGCTGCAAGCCTGAGAGAACAAGAGCGGCAGAAACAGAGATTTGGCTTATACGGGATACTTATTCAATTTAATAGATAAACAGCTGTAATCTTCTATAATTACCTGTTTCTTATCTGGCTAGAATAAAAAGAAATAGAAAGAATTTATCTCCATAATCTAACATTTTTTAAAACAATTTTCATAAGAGATTTTATGCCAGTTACAAAATAGACCCTATTTTTTGAGTGCCTAGAATCTTGGCATACCAAAGAAAATATGTTAATTGCTAGAAATCAACTGTCACATTTTACTCTAGATCTTTTAGTATAAATGGTTACCTAGCTTTCTTCCAAGGTATACGATTATATTTTTTCTCTTCCAATAACTATTGTTAATATTTGTATGCAACACCCTACACATGCAAATAAGGACACCAAATTTTAACAGCGCAGTTAATAAGATCATTTTCAACTGCATCACCTGCACTGTCTAAATCCATCCCAATGGACCCTACAACTTTCACTGTCATCTTCCAGGGCGTGGGCTATGTATTGTGCTGCCGCCTTAAACCCTGGTGACTTGCTCATGCATTCTCCTGAGTCTTTGAAGAACAACTTTTTCCAGTGTCTCTATGGAACAGGTACAAAGACCACCTCTTTAAACAGCACTTCTGCAGACATCCACCTGTACCTCCCTCGCTCTCTCCACTCTTCTTGAAGCTCCTCTTTCTAAACATCTGGCAGTAAGCTCTTCCATTTTCTCTTCCTTTCTCTGCTAGATGTGGCGTGTCTCCGCAAGCCTTTATTTCACCCTTTTCTTCACCAGACATACACACATCTCTCTGCTCTCAGAGACGTAAGCCCTGTTTTACAGTGGTATTTTTTAATGGATTTCACTGTGAAACAGCATCTGTGCTCAGCTCCAGAGAGCCTTGAGGTTACAAATGAAATGCTAGCAAAGCACTTGCCATACCTCAAAATAGATGTGGCAAACTAACAGATTTTCCTGACAAGAGGCAATTTGTGTAGCTTTCCAAAGGGACTTGGATCAAGACTTTAAAACAGTGGGTCTCTAGGCCCCTACTTTAAATGAAATTAAATGCTATTTTTAGACTTCTCTCCTGTACCATCAAAGACTTGCTACTGTTTTGCAGCTTTTCCCTCTCTTTTTGTTTCTGTCCAAAAGGGAAGCTTCACGGCAACTCCTGACAAATTTATTCTATGCCACCAAACCCAAGCTCAGTGCTATCTCCCTATTCACATGTGACCAGTTAGAGAGGCTGATAATGAACACATACACAGTGAAAACCTGAAAAGTGCATGCTTTAGTTCCTGCCAGCCGTGGAAGATAGAGGTAGTTTCCTCATCTGGGTTTTCCTGTAACCAACTAAAAGCTTTGAGACAACGTGCTGTGTCATTTTCTAGGAACTAAGGTATGTGGTTCCCAAGGCTGTTCAAGGGATTCTTCCTGCTTTCTCTTTCCTATCACAAGTCATGAAATTAAAAATAATAACAGTAATAATCACTAACGTCATTGTGGCTCTTTGAGTCACCATTAAAAAAAAATTCTTTTAGGTAAAAGAATGTTATTTGGAAAATGTAAAGACAGAGACACTGAGGCAGGATACACTTGTCTCCATCTAGAGGGCAGAAAGGCAGTGGACAGGAGGGAAGTGTGGGATTTGGGGCAAAGAGCTATGTGCTGACCATGTTCTCATGCCCTTTCCTGAACATCACCCCTGGACCGCCACTGTCATGGACAGGATACTAAGCTAGGTGGAAAAATCAGGCTAAAATATACGTTTATGTTTTCATATGGTCTCTAGCTTGGAAATAACTGAGCATCTCAGAATTTTTAATATATTTGCACCTGTTTTTAAAGGAAATGCTATTACTCTGTTTTTACAAAGTAAGAACCAAGACACAGCAAGGCTAAGGGTTACCTGAAGGTTATCCCAAAGGTCTGTTGCAGACCAGGATCCACACCCCAGAGTCCTAACCTACCACTACTGTTAGCTACTTCTCCCTCAACCGGGGGTGCCCCTTCCTTACCATGTCAAACAAGATATATTTGTAACAGAAGATAACAAATTGTAAGGCAATATTAACCATATACAATGTCAATTACAAGCATGAGGTCTCATGCTCTCTGTACTTTAATCTTTACTGTTTTCTCAAGGTGGAAGGGGTTGAATTTGAGAGGATGAGGGAAGGAATGAGGAAGGGAGTCTGCAACCCCTCCAGAACCTGCACTTGCATCCTTGTTCTGCAAACAGCAAATATCTATGAATCTGTTTGAAAAAGTACATCTCCCTTCAGTCCACCTACAGGAAGACAACCTCAGTTATTTAGATAGTTCAAGTGACAGTAGTCTTCATCCCAGTTCCAGATAGCAGGCCTTAAATGCTTCGCCTTAACATCAAGATAAGCCTAAGTGTGCCACTTGAAGAAATTTGCTCTTGATATACTTTCTTTAGCAGCACCCCATTACTTCAGCACCTCTATTTCAGAAAAGTCATACTCTCCAATCTGAGCTAACAACAAAAAGAAGATTTCTTTTACTCTTAATTTGCCTCCTTTTCAAGGAGCATTACAGTATAGTACAGTACAGTATAGTACAACTATGGGGTCACAGCCAGCTGTGCAATGAACCTGCATTTCCATTTAGTGCGCAGCGCACTCCTGCTCCACGGCCAGTCAAGCTGCAGAGTGCTAACATTTTTTTAAGACCCCTGCATTCTTTGTCAAGGAAGTTGGGAGAGAGCACACACCTACACTCACTTAAGCACCATTAACACGCACTTAAAGACCACTAACACATTTCTCTGAAAGTTGAGGAATGACTCAATAAAAGCATAAAGACTCAGTTGTCATAGGTCATCATAGGATGACCATGAGCCAACAGGATGATATGGGCATAGAAAATGTTGAATATTTGCATTGTGTAGCACGTCACATTGATAATATCTCATCTCAAATTCTGTATAGAGTTTAGCATCAACTGTATTTAATTGAAATGGAAATAAACACACAGAAGGTCTGCTATACACCTAAGGAATGAGGTTTTTTTTTTTAAGAGAGAGGATAAAAGGCAGTAGCTTCTGTAAATTTAGCAAAATAAAGACTAAGAGGAAATATAATTGCCTTCTGTAAATATATCATAGAGATAAAGACAAAGAGGAAAAGAGCTGCTTAGTCTAAAGAACAACATTGGTACAAGTAGAGATATAAATACATTTGGCCATAAATAAATTCAGCCTGGAAATTATAAAAAAAGATTTTCAATCACCAAAATAATGAGGTTCTGCAGCAACTGACTAAAAGGCATAGTGCAATTTATCTAGTTTGGGGAAAGGACATGATTAATTTATTAAAAGTATGACATGAATTGTCTGCATCCAGTAAGAGGAAACAGTCTTGATGATGACGTTATTTTCCTAAAACAGACTTATAGTTAAAGTATCTGCATCTTGCCTGAAGAACTGGATTAAGTCCCTACTGCTATCAGGGGATTCCTTTAGGATGTGAAGCAAGCCACTCTAACCAAGCTTTTCACAGATGCTCACAAATTACACTCAAAAATTGCTTCTTCATTTTGGGGGACCTGTTCTAAAGCCCCTGGGTTCTAACGTGCAGCTGTGAGGAGCAATTACAGCTGTAACTGAAGTCACAAGAAGCTGGGCTTTGAATACACAAAATACCCTCCGCTACTAAGCACCCAGAAAATATAGGCCTTAATTATCTCGCAGAGAGTATCCAAAATAAGTGGCTGTACTTAGCTTCATATCTGTGTATCCAAGTTCCACATTACTACAATGGAAATGAACCCTAACACCTCAAAAAAAATGCTCTTCAACACTAAAACAATGTTTGCAGAGTGCACATAGAAGGTGATGGCTAGAAAAAGCCTAGGGGAAAAAATGAATAATGTTATTGTGAGAACAGACTTTGCACAGCATGCAGGGAATCAGGCTTGAGTCTGCACATTGAATAGCAAAAGGAAAAAAAATAACTATTGAATTTCTGTTCTCTTAGTGTGCACAACTCTTCTGTGCACCGAACAAGGCAGAATCTGGGTGGAAACCCAGTATGTAATCATGTAATTAAAGACTGTGTCATGATGATGATTAAATACTGACATGAATGAGTTGGCTGCTGTTACCATGTAGGACTGAATACAAATTATTTTTCTTTTCAAATTCTGCCTTTACTAACTGTAGAGAACAATGGGAAACACCAGTTCCTTCTTCTGTATTCCACAAGGCTTTGATTTCCCTTTCTAACTCTTATACTCCCTTCTCTTTTACTGTCCTTGGCTATCTTATCTTTCTGGTTTTGAGAAATAATGCCTTCAAGAGATGTAGCTCAAACTTTATCTTGTAATTGTGTGCACTCGGCATTTAACAGGGTAAAAAAGAAAGGGGTTAGTATACTGTGTGAACACTTGCACTTACCAAAATATCTGTGAAGGCACAGTGCTATGATTTGTTCTCTTTAACCTTTATTAAAAAAAAAGATTAGAAATAAATCTATATAAAAGCTATTTTCACTGCATGAGATTCAAAGAGCTTTTAGTTGACAACTGGGTTGCCTGCAGGCTGGACAAATTGTGTATTGGGTTTTTTATTTTATTTATAAATGTAATTCTTTAAGAACTAGTGTGTATGTCTAAGAATATGCCAGGTTTAGGCTGAGAAAGTAAAAATCTCCCTGAAAAGTTTTTCTCATTTAACATGATTGATTGCAGGACGCAGGGAATATCCTGCATGGTGCCTTTTTGTCAACAACAAAAAAGACAATGACCACACATAAAAACACAGAGACTCACTAGTATAGGCCCAGATCTAGGTCATTTAATTTTTCCACACCTACTGCAGTGGCATTCATTTATTTTAAAAGTTTCACTTTATTTAACATCGTTCAAATCTGAGTGAAGAAATAATGATCTTACTTTCGGAGATGCCGAACACACCACTCTTGGTGAACTTAGTGCCAGCTGTTGATACTCAGTACCCCCTGAAACTCAACACTAAAACACCAACCCACTGATTTCATGCAGGAAGTATCCACCGGAGAAACAAAGACATTACTTTTTATTCACTCAGTTAATTTGAAAGAGAATGATGTTCTGTTTTGCTACATAAATCTGCTTTAAAAAAAAAAAAAAAGAATAAAATCAATTTCACCCCAATGTTGGTTATATCAATCTGTTTTCCAATCGATTTATCCAAACAGGGTTCTCAGAGACAGTTGAACATATTTCCAATGTTTATTTACTTTTTATACTATGAACTAGCCTGTAACATTGTAAAGGTTTTTGCAAGAAAAATTCTTCCATCATAGAAATTGTTCAGGTTTTAATTAACAAGCCATTTTCAAGCACTTAGTTCAATAAAACCTGAGCCAGAGAAAATAAATAGAGGAAGAACACAGAAGAAAAGCATACAAGCTAACTTGAACCAAAAGGAGGCCTGTATGGATGAACAAGGAGCTCCTCAATGCACAAAAAGGAAGTCTACAGAGGGTGGAAGCAAGGACAGGTAGCCTGGGAGGAATACAGAGAAATTGTCCAACCAGCCAGGGATCAGGTTAGGAAAGATAAACCCCAGATAGAATTAAATCTGGTCAGGGACACCAAGGGCAATATGAAAAGATTCTACAGGTACCTCAGTGATAAAAGGAAGACTAGGGAAAACGTGGGCCCTCTCCAGAAGGAAAAGGAAGACTTGGTCACCCAGGATATGGAGAAGGTTGAGGTGCTCAATGACTTTTTTGCTTCAGTCTTCACCAACAAGGGCTCTAGCCACACCGTTCAAGTCACAGAAAGCAAAGGCAGGGACTGGGAGAATGAAGAACCGTCCGCTGTAGGAGAAGACCAGGTTCGAGACCATCTAAGGAACCAGAATGTGCACAAATCCATGGGACCTGAGAAGATGCATCCACAGGTCCTGAGGGAACTGTTGGATGAAGTTGCTAAGCCGCTATCCATTATATTTGAGAAGTTGCGGCATTCCGGTGAAGTTCCCACTGACTGGAAAAGGGAAAATATAACCCCCATTTTTAAAAAGGAAAAAAAGGAAGACCTGGAGAACTACAGGCCAGTCAGAGTCACCACTGTGCCAGGCAAGGTCATAAAGCAGATCCTCCTGGAAACTCACCTAAGGCATATGGAAAAGGAGGTGGTGATCAGTGAAAGCCAACATGGCTTCACTTAAGGCAAATCATGCCTGACAAATTTGGTGGCCTTCTACAACAGGGTTACAGCATTGGTGGATACGGGAAGAACAACCGACATCATCTATCTGGACTCATGCAAAGCATTTGACACTGTTCCACACGACATCCTTGTCTCTAAATTGGAGAGACATGGATTTGACGGATGGACCATTCGGTGTATAAGGAACTGGCCAGATGGCCACGCTCAAAGAGTCGTGGTCAACAGCTCGATGGTGGAGACTAGTGACAAGTGGCATTCCTTAGGGGTTGGTACTGGGACCAGTGCTATTTAACGTCTTTGTCAGTGACAGGGACAGCAGGATTGAGTGTACCCTCAGCAAGTTTGCCAAAGACACCAAGCTGTGCAGAGCAGCTGACATGCTGGAGGGAAAGTATGCCATCCAGAGGGACCTGGACAAGTTTGAGAAATGGACCTGTGCAAACCTCATGAAGTTCAACCAAGCCAAGTGCAAGGTCCTGCACCTGGGACATGGCAATCCCAGGCACAAATGCAGGCTGGGCAGAGAACGGCTGGAGAGCAGCCCTGAGGAGAAGGACTTGGGGGTGCTTGTGGATGAGAAGCTCAACATGAGCCAGCAATGTGCGCTGGCAGCCCAGAAAGCCAACCACATCCTGGGCTGCTTCAAAAGCAGCATGGCCAGCAGGTCAAGGGAGGTGATTCTGCCCCTCACCTCCGCTCTCGTGAGACCTCACCTGGAGTACTGCATCCAGCTCTGGGGCCCTCAACATGAGAAGGACATGGACCTGTTGGATCGGGTCCAGAGGAGGGCCACAAAGAAGGCTAGAGGGTTGGAGCACCTCTCCTACAAAGACAGGCTGAGAGAGTTGGGGTTGTTCAGCCTGGAGAAGAGAAGGCTCTGGAGAGACCTTATAGCAGCCTTCCAGTACCTAAAGGGGGCCTACAGGAGAGATGGGGAGGGACCCTGTATCAGGGTGTGTAGTGATAGAATGAGGGGTAACAGTTTTAAAGCTGAAAGAGGGGAGATTTAGATTAGATACTAGAAAGAAATTCTTTACTGTGAAGGTAGTGAGACACTGGAACAGGTTGCCCAGAGAAGCTGTGGATGCCCCATCCCTGGAAGTGTTCAAGACCAGGCTAGATGGGGCTTTGAGCAACCTGGTCTAGTTGGAAGTGTCCCTGCCCACAGCAGGGGGCTGGAACTAGATGATCTTTAAGGTCCGTCTCAGCTCTAACCATTCTATGATGATTCTATGAAAAAAGCTGACAACCCTCCTCTTAACTCCACCAAAATGACAAAGGGCACAAAGGTTTACTCCTCAGTGAATTGCAAGAAATAAAAGCAGGTACTTTGGTGGGAGCATGCAGGGGACATGGATCAGGAAAGGAATGCTTGATCAGGGTTCACAGAATGGATGACAAAAATAATGAAGTATCTTTAGCAAGTAATCAGAGGAATCTGTGCTTTGAATGTTGGTACTGTACTATGACTGAGAGTGCAAAGTAAAACTAAGTATTAACATTAATTTTTCACTCTCCATATCAAAACCAGTAAACACCAAGTCTATTGATGCTTCCCATTGACCCCATAGAAGACATTAGCTGAATAGGGAAGAACAGAGAAGTCCAAGGGAAAGGGATAAGCTCAAAACCTCAGGAACCCTCACAGAGATTGCTCCTGGCTAGTCTCTTTTTTTTTTTTCTCCTCCGTACATAAGGAAGAGACAGCTAATGTGAACAGCAAGTAAAAACACAGTGACCAGAATAGTAATTTATCAGACACAAGGCAAGTTGTGAGCTAGAAATTAAGTTCATCCCACTGGTTTATATGTCTCGTAACACAGGAAAATTAAAGCCTTTTTCTTCGCTTTTCATTCTCTACCTTTGTCTACTCTTTTGTCTTCTATGGTGTTCCCTTAGATTTTTTATTTCTGCAATCACAAGTACGCTTCCACTGCTCCCCATTCCACAGCACCTGTTACAGACCATAAAGATATCTGTGCAACAAATTGACAAATCTGTTTGTTCAGTGATCACTGCTACTGCCCGGTGAGCTGGGGTAATAAATCATTTCAGCAGATGAATTTGTCATCCAATACTGTAACAGTGTAAGAGCAGCAGAGGCAACAAGCCTCCAGGCAAAGGAACAGTAGTAAAACCTAAATTAAAATCTAAAAGGGAAAATTGCAACGATAAGGAGGATATTATAAAGAAAAAATTCAGAGACCATGTAATCAGTACAATCCCTAAATCTGGTATGGCTGCAATTCAACTGACCCCTATATTTTGGCTCGTTCTAATCATTCATACTCGAAACAAGCTGAAACCAAAGCAGAGCTGGGAGCATAATGTGCTCACTCCCTCCTTCTGCCATGGTGGGCTGGAGTTAATACTTGTTTCTACATCCATGAGTTTAGCCACTGTGAAATACCGCTCAGAGTCAGTCATTTTTGTGTTCACATCTGTCAAGTGATTGGCTGATGCTCTGAACCATAACAAAACTCTGGCTAGCATATCCAGCAGTGGTTTGGCTTCACTTCAGCCTTATTACAAGTAGGCAGTCCTCCAGATGTTGTGACCCAGCTGGAACCCCATACTGCGTTACAACCTGTGTGCCCCACATGATGAACTGGCAAGAGCAGTCACTTTTAAAGATGGCATTTCTGATGCATGTGAGTTTCAGAAGAGGTCTGTGGCTAACCTTTTCCACTGCTTAGTTCTTTTAAGCAGAGCAGCAGCCAGTAACTCCAAATGGAAGAAGGCAGCAAACACATAAAATGATGTACAATAAAAGTTCTTCTAAACCAAAACCTACAAAGCAAAAAAGTGCAGTCAGTTTGCTACAGTTACTCAAGAGAGACAATGTCCAAGTCAGGAAAAGAGCAAGTCTAATGTGCTAAGCCATTTTGTCTAAAATTAGGAAGCCAGGAAAACAGTGGGCTATAAATGGTTAAATCTCATCAGAAAATGCAGAATTGCCACATTTCCTACTGTCCCTCTCAGGGTCAGTACCTAATCTGACAGAAAAAAAAACAACTGTCAAAGCCTAAGACAGGAAACTGAGCTAAATTCTTTCTGTCTGTTGGAAGACGTCCTAAATTTTCCCCTACTCATCACTCAAAAAGCCACAGTCAGGACTCAGCATATAGCAGAAAAGTCTCACAAAAAGCCGAAAAAACACATAGCCTTTCTCCACATATACAATGTGTCATCAAGTCTACAGTACAACTGTCTGATGATCCATGCCAGACTTCAATTCCTGTGAAAAGCCTCGGCTGTAAAACTGTTCCAGAGGTGCTGCAATGAAGAAGAGACACCACAAACATGTCTGTCAATACGCAAACATCTATGCAAATGCACTTGTCATCAGTACTGCCTACAGCGGTAGGACCAAAAAAAAAAAATGCACATGGCAAAAACACTCAAAGGGAATAAGGAGCCGGTGATGTTGTGGAACACTCTCAAGCAACAGCAATCTCTGCCTCTTGAGGATAGGGATACACCACATAAGATGCACAGCATGATTTTACAGCAGTGATTTTTCCTTGTACTCAATGGCTTGAAGTCCAGATAGAGAGTAGTGATAAGTGGTGCCCCTCAAGGGTCCGTGCTGGGACCGGTACTGTTTAACATTTTTATCAATGACATAGACAGAGGGATTGAGAGCACCATCAGCAAGTTTGCAGATGACACCAAGCTGTGTGGTGTTGTTGATACACCAGAGGGATGGGACGTCACTCAAAGGGACCTGGACGGGCTGGAGAGGTGGGCCCAGACGAACCTCATGAGGTTCAACAAAAGCAAGTGCAGGGTCCTGCACCTGGGCCGAAACAATCCTTGGTATCAATACAGACTGAGGGATGAGGTATTAGAAAGCAGCCCTGAGGAAAGGGACTTGGGGGTGCTGATGGACGAGAAGCTGGACATGAGCAGGCAGTGTGCACTTGCAGCCCAGAAGGCCAATCACATCCTGGGCTGCATCAAAAGAAGTGTTGCTGGCAGATCCAGAGAGGTGATTCTGCCACTTTCCTCTGCTCTGGCAAGACCTCACCTGGAGTACTGTGTGCAGGTCTGGAGCCCTCAATATAGAAAGGACATGGACCTGATGGAGCGGGTCCACAGGAGGGCCACTAAAATGATCAGGGGGTTGGAGCACCTCTGCTATGAGGACAGGCTGAGGGAGCTGGGGTTGTTCAGCCCGGAGAAGAGGAGGCTCCGGGGAGACCTAGTAGCAGCCTTCCAGTACCTGAGGGGGGCCTACAGGAAGGCTGGGGAGAGTCTGTTTACAAAGGCCTGCAGTGACAGGACGAGGGGCAATGGTTTTAAGTTGAAGAAGGGGAGATTTGGATTGGATATTAGGAAAAAGTTCTTTACTATGAGGGTGGTGGAACACTGGAATAGGTTGCCAAGGGAGGTGGTTGAGGCCCCTTCCCTTGAGATATTCAAGGTGAAGCTCGATGAGGCCCTGGGCAACCTCGTCTAGTTGGAGGTGTCGGACTAGATGACCTTTGGAGGTCCCTTCCGGCCTGGACCAATCTATGAATCTATGAAACACATGGTTAGCTGTGACACCATTGGCACAGACAGGTGGACACCTGAGGGGCCATTACTGTAGATTGGCTGACAGGCCAGATAATTAGCCACCTAGATCGTTTCACAGTACCTTCTTTAGATAGCCTTGAAAGAGAAACAGTGCCAACTGTTGTACTTAACTGGATTCCTGTTATTAAGTTTATTAGATTAGTCTATGATACCTTTAGAAATAGACTACAAACAATTTAACCAATACGGGAATATTACACAGACTATCCCTTTAAAATACACTTCATATGAAGGTGAATATTGATTTTACTGGACAGAGAGATATATTTATGTAGGGGATTATGTCAGCACCACTGTCAGACTTTCTGCTTTTTTGGAAGTACCTTGTCCTTGAGAAGAGGGAGTGGGGGAGGGTGTGGAAGGGAAAATTACAAAAAACACAAAAAAACCCCAAGTATTTCTGTCTTTAAATAGAAGTTACCCTAGGAAATATGACAAAAACCAGCTTTATTATCCAGAATTACCATCAGTTAACCTCTCATTGTCTGAACTCTTACTCAATCCCTGAATACTAGGCAGCAACCACACTGTTAAAGCACAACAGAATTAGCTTATGCCTGTAATAGGGTGACATGTTTCAGGTCTTTACCATGCTGCCGTTACTACAGCTCAGGGACAGTCTAATAGAAGCAAAGGACAGGCAAAATACCCATATTCTGCT
This sequence comes from Numenius arquata, assembly GCF_964106895.1. Classification (NCBI taxonomy): domain Eukaryota; kingdom Metazoa; phylum Chordata; class Aves; order Charadriiformes; family Scolopacidae; genus Numenius; species Numenius arquata. The sequence continues at coordinate 18,973,313 of NC_133576.1, read as the reverse complement.
CCTGAAACTCTGATTGCAAACTTCTGATAAGCATGGAATGACTAAGTCTTCAAGAGTCAAAGCAAGTCATCTGAGTTCCAGTATGTCCCTGCATGAGTACTCCCAACCGTGGCAAATGTGTGTAAAATACACCTCAGTGCAGTTATGCTTGCTGCTGTCAACTAGCCCACAGTAACTCACTAAATCACAGCAACTCAGTCACAGGTCTCAGCCCAAAGCATTGGCCTAGACTGCTGCTTCTGCTGTGATGTGATTTCATATGCACATATCCAAACAAGTTTTAATCTACTCACTGGGTAATACCAGCAGTTAACCCCAGAAGTTAGGTAGGATAGCAAGTTCTGCGGCTAGACCAAGATCAGTCTTTCAGCTCCACAGCTTACAGAATCTGACCTCTCTATTTCTGACCCACTGCATATGCTGTAATCATAGAAGTGAGAGGAGTATGGATAAATCCCCAGCTTCCGTGATAAAGCAGTAATGGAGCTTTGTCACATTTTATTTAAATTCTTTGAGATCCACAAAATTTTGCAAATATTCTACACTAATGCTCAAGATTACAATGAAATTTTAGCTCTCCCATTATCAAAACACTCAAATACATTATAGCTCAGGAACAGAGATGAGAAACACAGCTATAAAAGAAATATACAAACAGGTCTCACTTTATTTGAACTGCTCAGAGGGAAAAATAAAAGGCACTGGCCTTTCTCCATTACATTGCATTGAATGCAATTGCATTCTCCAATGCATTGAAATATTTTATGCACAGTATCCACCATATTCAAGCGCTGAAGGATATCACTAACAAAAACACTAAGGAAAATCACAAAAGTGCTACCAGGCTATATAAATGAGCAGTAGGATAATTTCCTAAAATGATTACCCACTAATGATAGCTTTGAGGGGATAAAACACTAAGTCAGTGCCAGATCATGCACTGGAATAACATGATAATATTTCCTCTACCTAGGTAACTGGAACAATCACACTATTTATGATAATGACAATATAAACAACCTTATGTCTCTAGACTAAATACTCCCTGTAGTTAGAAATGTTTTTGTTATTCCACATGCAGAAACGTTGAAAATGTATGCAAGGTACATCTGTGCTCTTGATACTACTTATCTAAAAAACAGCATGCAATATTTTACATGATTTTGACAGATACCAGACCACATCACTGCATGGTCATGTGATGATCAGATCTGTGTCCCGATCTGGAATTCATGAGGGTAGGCAGCTGTTGGCCTCCCTATCTTCCAGGAACAGTATACGCATAAAAGATAATCACAGCCTTCATTTATATTTTTTAAAAATTTCTATCCATTCTTCTGTCAGATATAACCTTGAAAATGTAAAGGAAATAAAAATGATAGACAGATTGCTGGGTTTGAAAGGATTGAGAGCTATGTGGAGTTTCCACAGAAGGCTGGAAGTGAGAAACCTAAAAATACACACACCCTTCCGAACAACTTAATTAAACCTGAGGTATATCAAAAATCTATGCACAAAAAACCCAACTCTCCCTTGTCCATGTTACCTAAGAAAGCAAAGCAGGGAGTTCCTTAGCTAGCTAAACAGAAACAATTGCGCTTATGATTAGCTGGAGATAAAGTAGCCCATGCCTCATAGCCATGAGAACAGTGCATAGCAATCTTTAGCCAGAGAGGACCAGACAAGAAGCTGTCTTGCAGGCCCCTCCCAATCTCGATTTTTACACTATTTCTCATGGTTTATCCCCCTTCTCATTGAAGAGTTGTTCTTTTTTCTTGGCATCACCCAGCCTGAGAAATGTTTCCCGTTTGTCTTCATATTTATGTGTCATGGAAAAAACTGGGGAGAGTGACAGAAAGCTACCTTCAAGTACATAGAGAGATGTTATAAAAAGAACAGGAATCAATTATTCTTCTTAATTAATGAGGACAGAAGAGGAAGTAATGAACTTAAGCAGCATCAGGGGAAATTTAGGTCAAATTCAGTTACTGCGTGAAGTTTCACGCAGTAAGAAGAGGAGTTAGGCAAATGAACCAAGCGTCAAGGGAAGTTAAAAAGTCCTCATCAGCGGTACATAGCCAAGGTTAGATACCTCCCTGGAGGACAACTGAGGAAAAATGAAGCCATTCCTATTCCCTCAGTGGGAGAATGGACAAGAGGTTAAACTCAAAGCTTCTTTGAACATTCACAGTTCTCCTTTCCTCTTTTCCTTATCAACATCTTCTCCTATTTTTTGATGTTGTGTGAAGTGGTCTGCATTGGATAACAAATGTTCTTTCAAAGCTCCCCAAGAATATTTTATTTGTTACATATTATTTAACATATTAAATATTATTATTATTTAATATTTAAAAAGCCTTTATTTTCCAAGTCCCATGGCTTTCTGTCACATCAGGACTTCTAATAGCAAAGCCATCCAAGAATCTGCCACAGCTGCTCTTTACCAAGGCACAGTTCTCATTCCAAGAAAGAAACACAGGAAGACAAGCAATACTAGCACAGTTCTTTGCAAAGCCCATCTCTCATTCTCTTTCTCCTTTTTTTATTCATGTGTCATCCATATGAAAATACAAAAGACATAACATTTTTTTCTTCCAAAAGTTAATTTTTTTGTTTGTTTTGTTTTAAAAGGGGAAGTTTAAGTATGCTTTTTATTACTATTGTTACTTTTCCTGTTTTTTTGAGAAAAGAGTAAACCAAAGTGAATCTGATGGGGGAAAAGCACATGCTTTTTATTTTAGTTTTTATTAGGATTTCTAAGGAGTTCTCATCTCTGTTGTTGCTTCTCACTTAAAGAGAAACTGAAAAAGGATAACATTTAAAAGTAAAAGCACTAGGAATAACTTTCAAAAAGGAGTGAAATAAAAAAGGATTCCTTTCAATGCCCCTTGCACCTGACTTTCACTTACACTTTTACTTTGACAAGAAGATAGGTATTACTTTCATTTTAATAGTTTAAAATATTTTATAGATTAAAAAACCCCACAAACATTCCCAAACATAACAATAAAAATTAGAGTATTCTGCAAATTTCGTCCAAATTATGCATATCTTTTCCCACTTATCCACACAGGATTTTTACAAATATGAGTATATGGACATAAAGAGATACACGGAGACAGCCTATTTTCTTGTGGACAAAAAGCTGTCTGGGAAGGACCAAAAAAAAGAAAAAGCCTTCTAATCATTTCAATTTACTAGTCAAAAAGCTCTGCTGGCATTTCTCAAGACATCAGGCAGATTTCAGCATTTTGCAGAAAGCAGGGTGCAGAAGAAACAGGGCTTGAGATTCCTAAATTTCTATTGGAATTATTATTCACACTAACGTAAGGAGAGATTCACTTCACCACAATCTGGATACCCTCTACAGTTGGCTGGGACCATGACCATTTTGATTAAAATATGCCTCACATTAGGATAAGTATCTAAAATCCTTGAGATGGGTTTTAGGTTGGAGATGCCCCACTGTCCCCATGCCTATAGATTAAATCTAGGCAGTAACTAACATTTCTGAGATTTCTGAAGTTAACTAAGAAAATTCTCAGTTTTCTTTGACTTCCAAATGACTTTAGGACATCACAGCTCTAAATTCTATACACACGATCAGTGAGGAACGGATTTGTCCTAGGGACCTTACTGTCTAATCAGACAGGTCAGTGAAGGCAACAAAACACAGTGACAATGTAACTTAAAGAAATCAAGGCAGGACAATGACAATAAGACAACTTGTCCCCTCAGTCCTGCCTCTTAGAGCAAACCAATAGACATAACAAAGAGGCTTGTATCCTGCTTACTTCCACTCTGCAATCCGCAGGTCTAAATGCTAAGGATATAATAAACATATCCCTTTAGGTCAATCTACTGCATAATCTCCAGTTATATAGCTATGATTGCAGATATTCTATTCAACTAGCAGTCATTTCCCTTCTAGCTTTAATTTAGCTAGAGAAAAGCACAGAAATCCTCTAACCATGAGACATACCTATACTAACACAGTCCACAATGAAAATCTCACAGACATTTTCACCATTACTGCTGACAATGTCATCTAGGTTAGGCTATTCATCACTCCATCCATGATGACATTATGCACTCAATTGGAGCCTAGATATATTTATGCAGATATAACTGTACCTTATCTTTATTAACACAACACTACAAAGCCAGCCTAATGGTTGAAAGACCGTAGGATTCTGTCACAGTTGTCAGCCTCACTGTTGGAGGGGTAAGTTAAACACAACACTAAATAAATGCATATTGATTATAAATAAAGATCAATACAGGTGATGAAATGATCACATGACTTCGAATGCAACAGTCTATTCACTCCATTGCAATAGTTTGCTTGCAGAATACCTTGCCTCCAGTAAGATCAATACAAACAAAAAATAAGTGCCAATACCAAACTCCCTATGAACAAATCATCAGGTACTGGGCAATGTACTGCCTGGTAAATGCCACAGAGTCTATTCATGTTTAGCACTCTAACTAAAGAAAGGTTATGCTGCTAAACCTCACTTTTCTCTGTGGATAGAAATTGTCAAAGTGGTGAGACATTTTATGATCTTGGATAACAGCTATTTTCTTCTCCTGTTCTGGTACTGTAAAAATCCATGTCCAAATCCAGTAGGGCAAAGAAGCTAAAACCACAGAGACTTCCATTAAATCGAGGAAAATAATAGGAATTAGATTCAGATCCCTGAAGCGCACTTTAAAGTCTAAGTGCAAATTCCTAAATATTTTTAATATACTATTGTATACCAACCAGTTACTTTATTCCAGTAAGATTTGCCTTTCTTCTTAGAGATGACCCCAAACCAACTTACATTGTTGGAATAAGGCACTGTGTGCAAACTTTCATTGTTTTTGTTCCGCTTCATTTCCCCTAAGATTATTTCAATTTTTCTTCCAGAAATTGTCAGTATTCATTATAACTTTCTAAAACCAAAATACCCCAGTTCTTTTCAGCTAATTCCTTCCAATGTTCTCCCCAAAGCATATTCTTTCAGCTACAACATTGATAGGAACTGCCATAGAAAACATGTAGTTAATAATAAGCAGCTCACAGGTTGCAGGCTGTTTTTACTTGCCTTGTATTACAAAACACAAGCTCCAGCAAGGCTTAACATAATAATCATTCCACAGAAACACCACAATTTAACACTGTTTAGACTGTTTTGGATCCAAGAGTCTTAGTACCTCCTCCTATCAACTCAACACAAAGTTATTTTCCTCTCTGCTCACAGATCTTCTTTCTGAAACTCAGTCAACAACATGGTTGGACTGATTTTTTTTTTTTAAAAGCCTAAACTTGGACTCAAGCAGAAAGATAATAATGACTACTTTGGGGCCCTTTTTATTTGCTTGTTGTTGGAACAGAAGCTTAAACTCTTGGGCTGATGAAGTAAAGCTTTGTTCGATAAAAGAATACTACAAATCTGTTCTAAAAAAAAAAAAAAAAGATAAAATATTATATAAATATTATATATAGTCACAGGAGTCCTGTAGTTGGACAATTTCAGTTTCAACTTTCTCATTAAACTTGGGGAAGCATGATGAGACTGATGATTGTATTGGGTTTGCATCACAAGGTTTTGGTAGCAGGGGGACTACAGGGGTGGTTTCTGTGAGAAGCTGCTAGAAGCTTCTCCTATGTCCAATAAAGCTAATGCCAGCCGACTCCAAGAGGGACCGCCGCTGGCCAAGGCCAACCTCATCAGCAACAGTGGTAGTGTCTCTGGGATAACATTCAAGAAGGGGGCAGGGGAGAAAACCTGTGCAACAGCAACCAGGAGAGAGGAGTTGTGATAAACTACTGTGTAGAAAGCAAGGTCAGTGAAGAAGGACAGGGGGGTAGGTGCTTCAGGCACCACAGCAGAGATTCCTCTGCAGCCTGTGGTGAAGACCATGGTGAGGCAGGCATTATATTTTCTCTCCCTCTGTCCAGCTGAGGAGGGGAAGTGATAGAGCAGCTTTGGTGGGCATCCAACAGTCAGCCAGAGTCAACCCACCACAATCATCTAATCAAAACCCCTGACAATTCCAAATTCAGCAGAAGGGCTCTGTCAAGCGGAAATTTCCCTCTCTTACCTCCCAGTTTATGAGCTTAGAAAACAAGTGCGAGTCAAAAAGCCCCATTGAAAAGAAGACCTTTCCAATGTTCACATTAACATTAGAAAAATCTAGCTTGAGGAAATACAAATTAGTAAGCTACTCAGAAGGTCTGCACTGAAGGCTTTGTGCAGACAGGAAAAGGTTCAGAAAGCATGTGCACCGAGGGACATCATGTTAACCATTCAGGTTAGCAATGTGGAAAAGGGCAAAGAGTTTTGAAAATGGAAGAAAGAATGCGAAATTTAAAGTAAATCTGGGAAGGCAACAAGGATAGGCAAAAGAGGGAAGACACGTGGAGTGTGACCAGAGATGGAAAGGAGATTCTCTAGGGAAAAAAGAAGCTGAACAGAGAATTGAAAACCAGTGTTATTTAGAGGACTCAGCAGAGAAGTACCTACAGGAGAAACAGCTGGAGAAAATCCATGCTGACAGCAACAGATCTCTCTGTCAGTCACAAAGGAGAAGTGCTACCCTGTGAAAAGCCAATTTAGGCATCAGAAAGTGTCAGAAGGGATCAAATTACGCAAAGGAGTTTGAAAACACAGGTGAAGGGATGAGCAAACTGGACTGGCCCAGTCACTGCAGTAAGCGCTGTACTGCAGAGAAAGAAATCCTAGCCTATTTCTATGACAGTTAGTTATTGCTTTCCTAGAAGAAAGGGGAAACACGTAAAGGAAGAAGGGATCACTGAGGCTGTGAAAACAGCAAGAAATCTACATCTGGGCAAATTATAAACAGCAGTAAAAAGCCACCACAAGGCTTGAAAATTTTTAATCAATTCAGAGTGCATCCATGCTGACACCCATTACAGAGAAAAAGATTCCAGGGCCTAACACTGCTTTGGTCAATTAAGATGTCTGGGAATTTCAGTACCTTCCCAGTTGTGTGAATTCTTCTTCCTCTTGTGTAGAATTATAATTTAAAATTAATTTACATTGTGTTTCTCTGAAATACCACAATTGGTGGTCATAGAAACGATTATGATGCAAAAAAATCATTCAACTCCCACTTTTGGACAGCATGAGTCAATGAACTTTTTTGAAGACAAATCAAAAAGCCTATTTTTATGCAGATATTCCCAGTACTTAGTGCGATTTGTACCCCAGATTTTATTTCAAGATTCTGTGTGATGCAAGATAGCAGATGTGCCCAGTTTGCTTTGAGAGACCCAGGCTGGGTGCCAGGCACGGTACAGCTCAAGTAGTATGGGGTTAACTGGCCCTGCCAAGAGGCAGAGGATTTGTTCCCAGTCAGGTCATTGGCTGACACAGCCACAACTTCCCTATTACTTGCCCCAACTCATTCAAAGCTAGGTAAGCTGGGGTATCCCTGCATGATTTAAAGGCAAGCAAAGAATTAATTTGCCCAAAGGAAAAATATTCTATGAAGTTTTCAAAGGAAGCAGCAAGAATATTTCCACATTTGAACGTACAGCTTAATTACTTCACTAGCCAGGAAAACCGCCATTTAGAAATCTCAGTATAAAGGCTTATTTTCAAACCCTTATTGCAGGAGAATGATATCTATTCCTTTTAAACCTATGGAGCTCTATATATATAGCCAAAGATACTTCTACATATTAGATATAATAATATGTATTATAGATATTTTTAAATATATAGGTCTTCCTAGTTTTACTTCACCTATAGTCAAAACAATGGTTCAACCTGCTGTTTTAAGGCTCTCATGTTTAAAAATTCCTCTCAGCATTCTGTGCTATTGCTGTTTTAATAGACTTTACAATACATCCTTTCTTCATCTCACTTCCTTTCTGTCATATGTTTGTGTAAACAACAACAACAAAACCGAACACTTACAACCATCTTCACCACTGGAATTAAAAGTATTTATTGCAAAACATATGGTTCATCTGCCTCAGAAACAAAAAAGCTCAGACTTTTCAAACCATAAATTAACATCAGCATCATTCCACCTCTATTCAATACCACAATGAGCAGTTTTCATGCATGCAGTCTTGCCACTTAGAACAGTCTCTAACTTACTGAAAGAGGAAATCTAAATTTCGCAGCAGTTTCAAAATCTGTTGATATTAAAAGTTCAAATATTTTGTTTTTTTTCTGGTTTGTGTGAGTGCTGTTGTTTTGATGGAGGGTGTTGCAGCTTTTTTTGTTGTCTGCTTCAGCTAGCTTAGATTGTAACTGTCTGTCTAGCTTTGATTTTGACTCCTGCTTTGCTAAGACAATTTATTGTATGGAAAATAAAATTCCTAGTGAATTTCTCCTTCTACAGCGGAAAACTTGTTGTCTATTTTGCCTTCAATGAGTTTGTTATAAACTATAAATCTGTGCTGAAACACAGAAGGAAGGAAAAATTATCAAAAGACATCTGGCATCTGAACACAGATCAAACTTGCTTTCACCTCAGGTTTAAAATTGCAGCTTTAAAATTCACAATTTGTTCTAAGAACAATATTAAATATTTAAAGTGCACTTTGTACTACCATCAGATCAGAAAAGAGCAACAAAGCACTTTATCAGGCAACATAACCCCCATTAATATTTTTTCCTCTGATTTTAGAGACATATTTCATATCACTCAATGGATGGAGAAACAGTGATGGAAAGTGCTGTCATTCTGCCAAAAGCACATACAGAATTAGACAAGTGAGAGCAATTAAATTTCTGATCAGGATAATAATTTAACTGCAGATCTGGAGACTATAATCATCTGGAACATTTGAGCAGTATAAAATATTACAAGGACTATGTTCCATAAATTATCATACACGACTCATCACCTGAAGGCACCTCATCTGAAGGTATGTAGTAGCTTCCTACCACTCCCCCCAGAGATGCTGTATCTTCTAACAGCAAAGACCACAAAAAATAGAAGGGTCACAGACCATATAAAGAACTGTTTGTGTATCCATCCCAACCACTATGTAGACAATTCCCAAATGCAGTGTCATCATTCTCACTAGCTTCCTTTGGCAGAGTATTGCCTTGATTGCCCACTTGATTTATCAAAGGAAAAAGTAACCTGATGCTTCAAGCAATCGTTGTCCTGCTCATGTACAGATCAGACTAGATCTTGGCCTGCTCACAAGAACTTGAATTGATATTTCACTATGATGCAGGTAAGATAGGGTGGGTGTCCCTTATTCAGTCACTATACAATGTCATGCCCCTAAGAACTCAAAGATTCAGCATAGTATTCAAGAACACCCACAAAAGGCCAGACCTCGAGAGTTAAAAAGCACCTTTTTACTGACATTCCAGTATGTCACAGACCTTTCTGCTTGCTTAGGAAAAAGTGGTAAGTGATCATTTCTTCAGCTGACAGAGAAAAAGCATGGCTACTTGTTAATGCATCAGGTGCAGCTGCTTTATCACAGCCCTTCTGAGGCAAATAATTTGGGGTGACATTCATCTCACTTCATTTTAGCAGTCTAAAAGTCAGGTGTGTAATCTAATCTATTCATTTAGTTCTACTTAAAAGTCGGTGAAGAAAACCAGGCGCCCTCCAGCATACTAGGAATGAGACAAGCCCTCAGTACCTCCTGAAACAGTTGGATGGATTGTCCTTCATGAGCAAAGGAGAGATACTTCATCTGTTCAGGCTCAACGTCTTTTAAACTGCTAAAGTTAGGCAAGATGAATCCAGCCATCACAGGGACGTTTCTGAAGTTACTCATACCTCACGCTCTAATGGAAATCTTACTTACTAAGCCTTTATTGTTTGATCTGAGAGGAACAAAGGGAATTTAGGGAGCCAAATTTGTTTTCAAGGATTGTGCATGCTCACTGCGCATTGACTGTCCACCTGCAAGATGAGGCCAACTGCACTGCCACTTGTCAAAGGCACGTGGCAAGGATAAGACCACTAAAGGCTGCAGTGATCTTTGCATGTGAAGGCACTTTGGCTGCAGAAGGCAGCAAGCGGGATGGTTAGAACTGCACTCACACATCATGGGGTATTTTAGGGACCTGACTTGACAGCTGAACTGTGGTAACTACCCTCATGCCTGCCACAGCCCACTCCAGCAGGGAAGTAAAACATGCAAGCTGAAACCACCACTTCAGAAGCCGGGTGTTCTCGGAGCTTGCAAGCAGCCAGTTAATGCAGTTCAGTGGTGGCAAGTGGGTTAGCTGCCTGGCCGCCTGTCAAACTGCGGCAACCAAGCTGCTGGGGATCATCTGACCATGCAGTTAGTTTCGTATCAGTTTTAACGGACAGCTTCCTTGTACACAGCAACGCTGCCACAGCGTGGAGACAGCTCATAATTTGAACTTGGGAGCTGTGGGGTTTTTGGCAGAAGATCTAACCAGGCACACCACTGAGAGAAAGCAGACATCCTTTATTTTGATCTATTGTAGGGAACAGCTTTTCCAATTAAATAGTACTTTTTGAAGCTTAGATATTTCCACTTCACAAAAACAGTTCCACCAAGCTTGTGTGGACAAGACTTTCCCCAGTTTTTGCCAGAAGTGTGATGTTTTTCTGCTACGTTATACCCCATATGGGCTCCAGTCTGAACTCAGTGGAAGGCAGCATCTCACTACATTTTTCACCCTAATACTGTGTGACAAATGCACTTATCCTGACTTCCGAGTAACAAAGCTCATGCCGAATTTAAAAAAAAATACTGTCACTACAATTTACATTTAACAGTGTCTTTCTTGGCTAGCATTGGGAAAATACTGCAAGGAGAATTCATAAACATTAATTTGACTAAAACCATACATTTGCTTTGACAGCATTCACACGGGTCACTGTTTGCCTTTCTCGGATATTCATTCCAGTTTTTATTTTGTTTGTGAAGTTGCTTGTGAGAAAGCTACATCTGGGCAAACAGATAGGAAGGTTTGTGAAAGAACACTTCACGTGGCTGTGAAGCCTCTCATGTCCTCCCTGCTGTCAAAAGATTCAGACTTCACATCAACAAACAGTCCAACATGACAAAAATAAAGATCATTGAATAGTTACACAAGCTTGTAGAAGAAAACAGAATAATAACCCCTTCATAAAGCACTTTTTAGCCATTTGTCTGAAAAAGCTTTAAAATAAAGTTCCAATCTGCTTTAGTTAAGCACAAATTATTGGACTCAGTATGGGAGAAATTAGATGAGTTCCTACTATATCTGCATCATAAAAAAGATTAGAGTAGATGATCTAATAGTCCCTTCCGGCCTAAAATCCTATGAAGAAAAAGGAAAAGCTGTTGCACTATTCACATTCTCAGCAAATATAGCAAATAACCCATAGAAAATGGGTTACTTTTTCCTCAGTCAAAAGCACGCTATAAAAGAACATTCAGGTTTCTTGAGTCCCACTGTAAAAACCCTCCTTGTATAAGCATCACGTTCCAAAGAAAGAGAGAAAAAAAGACCCAAAAAGGCACTCACACAAAGCATTTGCTGAGCAATTTTGAATAATGAACAAATTAGTGGGGAAAAAACCTGTTTGTGGATAATTCATGAACAGAAAAGAAGACGACATTGATCAAATAAATTATTCGCTGTAAATAGTTCGTTCAGCTCTGGCTTCAACACACGTTACCAATTAAATCAAACAGAGCCCAATCCCACAGCAATTATTTAGGAAGTACAATCTGGCCACTTGAAAGCAAGTCCAGATTGCTTAAACTGTTTCTTTTTTTGTTGATATGCCATTTTCCCCTCTCTCTGAGTTAGGCGACTCTTGCCTACCTACAATACTACTCAACATTTTTCAGCTCTTTTAGCACATTTTCAAGTTTGGAAAAACTAATGGTTTCCCAGCTACAATTGCCCTTAGTAAAATAATTTCTCATTCTTCATTAGTACTTGTTATGGAAGCAGGTCTCAGCCAACAAAGATCTTGATGCTATAGGTAAACCCATTTCCAGTTTCTTGTTTAACCTTCTGCTTATTTTTTTCCTAAAATGGCTAGTTATACATCTAGGTTTGTATCCTGTAAATCAGGTCTGCCTTTTTTTTCCAACAGTTCAGACACTTATTTGTATTAGTATTGGGTTTCATTTCATTGAGTCCAATAAATTCTAAATAATAATTTCTGCTGGATTCATTTCAGTCTCCAACTTAAAGACCGATTAATTTACAGCTTTGTGCTCCTTGTCTCAAGTCTTATTACTTATATTCCATAGCTCAGGCCTATTCTTCACAAACCAAATTAATTTGGTTTGCAGTCTATTTCTGTCAATAAATATGAGCCATTTCATTTGTTACCCCTTAATATATTGTTTGTTACCCCTTACATATTGCTAAATGGGATGGCAACAGAAGCAATCTAGACTTGCGGGTATGAGCATAAGAGTCTTTACAGCCTTAGATATGAGACAGTTCTGGTGTGTCAGTGAAGACAGGCAGATTCACCAGTCCCTGTGTACATTCGTCCCACTAAAGTGAGGTCAAAGTGTCAGTGAGGCTCTGCACATCACTGAAAACTGTGTCAGGCTCTAAAACAGGGTTTTCCCTAGTTTAAGCAGCTTTCTACACCTGTATGAAGCCCACCTGATCTTCACAGGTTTCCCCAGAGATGCTCAAGATTTCCTCAGCCAAAAGGAGTGACTTCATTCTGTAAACTACTACTAAAATAAATGAAATAACATACTAAAAGTCAGCATTCCATACACCTAGAAAATATCTGCTCAGTTCTTAGCTGTCACTTTGGTCAGTTATGACAACATCTATATTATTCTGGCACCTCATGGCTTAAGGTCAGCTCCTTGACTGTCCACAGAGCTTCCAGAAAAGTTCCCAGCTGGCTGAGGCCCAGAAGATGACCTGATTCTGAAGCACAGGGCACAAATCTTGTTCATAACATCACCCTGCCCCACTAGACAGCACGGACAGAATTAATTCAAGATACTTGGCTTTAAGACCTCAAAAACAGCCAAAGGCAAATCTAGTTGTCATTTCTGTTAGGACATGAAAGACTAATAGTATCAGAATGAAAAAGTAGAAGTATAGGCTTGTATTGTCCTCAAGTTAATGACCTATGTTTCTCAGCCAAAACCCAGAAGTCTGTCAACCTCATCAGTACTAAAATGCAGGATCTCACCTTTCTTTGCCTTTTGCTTATCAAAAAAGTAACTTATATGGGCATACACATTAGTATGGACATTGATTTCAGGATATGGTTTTATCAGCCATGTGGAAAGCTCATGTATCTCCTTGTTCTGTCATTGCGGAATGACAAGCAGAATGTTTTGTAGCCAAATAACTTTTACCACAAAGTCTCATAAATGTTTTATAGATACTTTTACTTCTCACATTCTGCCAGCTGGGCTTCACCATTATGGCAGGAGAACCACAACTGCTCCCCTGCTGTGGATCTAACAGCACTGTACAGGTGGCTTGTTTGGCGGGAAGCTCATGAGCTGCTGGTCACGTATGCAAACAACCCCCAGCCACATACCCCAGACACCCGAGCCCTAGAGACTTCAGCCAATGAGCCTATCTAGGAGACACCTCGAGCAATGAAAGCTATGTGACCACGACCAACAGATGGCCACGGTTCAGATCTGAAGAGGCTATAAAATGGGGCCCCTGCCAGAGACCCCCTTTGAGTGGTTCTCCTTTAAGCAGTGGGTCTGTCATCGGAATCAAAGGAGATACCTTTACAGGCCAAATGATTTTGTGCTGAGTTCCTTACAAGGCAAACAATTAAGGCTTTGCCTTGATAAAAGTTGTAGCATCACAGGCAGTATGACTTGACTTGGGCTGTTCTGCATAAAAATGCCTTTTCTATATCACTTCCTATTTTTCAAGAACATTTTAGTTATATTTGAAAATAAAGCTTTAAAAGATTTCTTCCTATTAATACATTTTCATAGAAGTTTGTATACATATATATACACACACAAAAAATACGTAACAAGCCTTGGAAAAGTATTCTTTGTCTTACTCTGCTTACTAACAGAAAAATCCAGATTCCACACATGGAATCGAAGATGACTATGTATTAGTTCTAAGTGAATTTTTCCTTATGCTACAACTTGTTGGGGTTGCAGGAATTACAATTGCTATATTGTAGTAATACCAACACCCAGCTAAACAATAGTTTAGCAAAGCAAATGCAAGATCCTAACCAGGTTAGGTTTTCCACTGAGGATTTAAGGGCTAAAATCTATAGCAGGTTGAATATCTTACTGCTAAGTCCTTTAACAAATGCACAACTCCAAATTCAGTGCAACAACTGCTATGTGTAAGTCTTTGGTAAGTTTTAAAGATGGTGATATAGCATTTTCCTGAACTGAACCCTAGGAGAGGACAAAGGAGAAAGGATAGGAGGGAGGGACTGGGCAGCATGCAGGGAGCTTTGCACAAACTAATCTTGAGGGATGTAAGCATGAGGGACAGCATGACAAAAATCAAGATGCTTGTAGGAAGAAATATGCTGCACATTCTCAGAACAAACAGTTTGGGGTTTGTCATATGAAATTAAACCTGAAAGGTCAGTGAGACACAACAGCTATTTAGGTGACTATAAAGACGCCTGTGCTTAATACAGTGGAGGAAGCAAAAGCAGTAGAGGAATAAAGTGGTCAGAAAAGGTGGCCAGACACACAAGTCAAGCAGAAGCACAGCAAACAGACTTGAGATGAAATGGTTAGGAAACAGCAAGAGGAAAGGGCTATAATCAATTTGCACATAGATAAGGACAGGGACAAGTGCTTTGATAGTACAAGCTGAAAGGTCAGATCCATGGATCTCAAAGCACATTACCAACTCATTAATTAAGCTAGCTCCATACCCCTGGGAGCTAGGTACCATAACTTGATAGTCATCACAAGTATCACAGAGTGGTTCAGTGATTTTGCTCAAGGTCACTGAGCTGGGAACACCACCCAGGCAGTACAAATCCTCCAACAGCTGCTCCCAGCACCAGCCTGTCCTCTGTGCTTTTGGGACAAGGGAATTCACTTTGTGAATCCAACTGTAGTTATGATCATTCTAGCAATAAAAACCATTCAAGAACACTATTTGAATGTTCAGCTCCAACAAACGCAACACAAAAAGGCATTTTTACACAGTTCCTTAGGAAAGGAGACTTTCCACCTTTCACCAAACTGGAGGAAGAGCTAGAAGTTAACCAGTCAATAGCATCATTTACAAGTGAGATGCATGTTAACGTAATTAAGAGACAGATCCTGTAAGATGTTCAGCACACTCACAGCCATTCATCTCAGGATTTAGCACTTGAAGAAAAGTCTCCATTTGCTCAATGTGAACCCCACAAAGGAATTAATAGAACAAATTACTTTTTCCACAACAGCAAGATTTTACCATTTCCCAAATTATTGTATGAAAAAAACTTTTTGTTTTATATCAATGAGATAGTAACTCCTTATATAGCAACCTTTCAAATCGGATCTTGTAGATCAACAGATCCTTTTAAAGTCATAATCAAAGTCATGATCAAACTCACAAATCCAATTATATCTCAAATTTGAAGCCTGTTTGTTTGGATACAGTTTATTCCAAGGACTAACCTGGACTCACAAGTTTGCATTTATTCAAGAATGTAACCTGAAGTGACAGATGCAAAATAAAATGGGATTATATAAGATTTATAAACATGAAAATAATTCAGATGCAATTATCCATTTTCTTCAAGTCCAAACTTGATTAATAGTTTCAGGAAAAATGTCAACCCTTATCTGAAGCTTTCTATTTGCATAAAACTAAACTTTCTTTATTGAGCCCCTCTTCTCTTGCTGGTTATAATGAAAATTCCTGCAAGTAACACAGTACAATGAGGAAGAAATTTGTTCTCTCTGGACAGGAGAACTGCTCCTGTCCCTCAGGATAAGGCTGAGTTAAAGCTAAGTTGGCGTGGCTTGGATTTTTGTTGTTGTTGGGGAAGGGGGGGAGGGGAATTCTTTTTTTTAAAGCATGAGAGTTCATGCCTCACCCAGATTTGTAGGATTTTTTTCTGAACTCCTACCCCTAGCATTGTAGTAACGTGTATTCCTGATGTCTTATGTAAGTGGTCCACACGCCACTTCTGTGTTTCTTTTGTTTTTCTTTTTTGAAAATCTGTCCTTCCTCCTCCTCAGTCAGATAGTATATCAGTAAGTTCCAGCGACCAGCTGGGTAAAATAATGTTTGTTTGTTCTGTTGTTTGGGTTTTTTTAATTTTAAAATGCTGAGCCTTACAGTTTCATGGTACATCTCCTTGTAGACTTTTGGGGGAGGGATAGTTTCAAATTTAATTCTAAGCATAACAACCAGAAATAGTTTGTCTTCTTTACAATACATATTTTGTAGAACTGAAAGGTCATTTTCTGTCCTCTCCAGAAAAAAAAGGAAAAAAAAAAACAAACCAAACCAAAACAAAAAACCAAACAAAAACCAACTGTGTTAACTAAAAACATGCAAATAAATCATGGACTTTGAATAACTTCTGGGGGAGGTCTTCAAGAAAAACAGCCTTCACATCTGGTCCCATTTCAAATCTTTCACAGGGATAAAAAGAGGAATGCATTCTTAAGGTATGTGTGAAGCTGAAAGGCTATATTGCCTTTGCTTATAGGACTTAAAAAACCCACCATTTGATTAGCAAATCCAGTTCTGATTACTGGACCCAGTGTAGATCAATATACTCCAGAAGCTCAGCCACAACATAAGACTATACTCTTATGCCTCCATCTCTTCTGTTGTATAGGAGCTCAGGCTAAATAAATGGAATAGATATTAAAACTTAAAAATGTATCAATCTACATTTTACAGGGCCAAGTAAACTGTCCACATCCAAGAAACTTTAGCAGCATGTGTAATCACACAAGTAAGCAATTGCTTTTCTAGCATTATATATCTAACAGCATTCTAGCATAAAATATCAAATAATGTAGAAAAGAACATTAGGTAAATGCCATAGTTTCCTACTTATACCAGTATTTCACTGGCTGGGGGTCCTGGAATCCATAAAAGTATCAGATAGATAAGCAAACCCAAAGCAAAATGTGGAAAAGGACAAAATATTTCCTATTATATTTAGGAAATTATTTCTGTTTCTTTGTCAGTAAAGCAACACAGATGTAATTAGCAAAACATGGCAGGACTGACAAACTCTCAATCCTCAAGGTTCAATACAGCCAATACTGTTTTGTCACATATCCTTATTTGGTAACTTTTAAAATATTGTTTCATAACCTACATTTTCAAAAGTCAAGTTTTTAGAGTTTTGCTTCTTCCTTGCTGGAAAGTAGTTAAATGTTTACATCAATCTAGACACAATATGAGGCTCCATCAATCTCAAACAATATTAAACAAGTGTCTAAAAGTCACATGTTTAAAATCCTTTACAGAATTAGGGTTTCTATGAAACACTGTATCCAACATCAGAAGATGTTCTCCACATTGAATATGCCTGGTTTTTTTTCTAGACGCATCTTTATTACAAAATGTATAGGAAGAAGTACACCCCATTTAGTGCTGGAATGCAGCCTGTCCTGGTGCACCCAACATGCTTCTATATTTTCTCAAAATTGCTGTTTCTACATTCTGCTCTTCTACAAACACTTCAAATACATTAATCAACCTGTCAGATTCACTTTAACACTTTTGCCAGGACACTTCTGATCTTAATTCTGGCCTGCAATACTTTTAAGGTATCCAATACAATACACAGAGCTTTTTAAATCATTGTTGTTTTATGATTTCGCACCTTCCATTGTGTTACAGACAATAGCCCATTAATCATGTCAATCGAGTTTGTGTGTATGATTGTCATAGCTTTTCTCCAATTTGTTTGCAAACTGTTTCAGCATTTATTAGAATGCAGTACAAATACAAGTGATTTAAAGTCTCTATGCAACAGAAGATCCCCACATTTCAACATCTGATTTTGTCCCAAAACAGAGAGGGAAAAAAAGGAGAGAAGAAAATTTGTTTCCTCAAACCAATGAGTCAGAAAACCATGTCAGAACAAACTGAGTTTTCCATATGGGGTTAGGAACCAGATGCACCTACACTCCTCCTGTGGGCATGATCCTTGGGCCACTCTGCATGTCCCAAAGCACACACAAGGAAGCGTTTGCCTGGGGAGTGAGTGGGAGGAAGGAGGTATACACTCCTCTCTGCTCTTTGTCCATGAGAGAGAATAAGGATCACAACTACTGCTCTGGGTGGTGGAATGTCCAAGTAGGAAAATTAATTTGGGTTTTTTGTTGAAAGAATTAAAGAATTTCTAGTCAGATTAAATAAAGCAGAGTACAGTATCTTGTTTCAGTTTTTCCACAAATTACTTTTTAAAGCTCAGTGAAATGTAAGAGCTAATTGCTTTTCACAGAGGAGATTGCAAAGTATTTGTGCCACCTAAAGAGCACACAGAACTCAGGGCAGAATTTTGACATCTCCAGGTATCTCCCCATAATCACAAAACCTCTTCTGGCTTTTACTATAGCATAACAGAAAAAGCATGCTAAAACCATCTTCATATTCACAAGACATTCTACAATTTCAGAGAAGCCAGCCTGAACAAACTTGGGACAGGGAGGAAGCAGAGCACATTAGCACCTGTGTTTGGAGATATGGTTGGGAGCCGGGAAGACTTTTACAGGTGACTGATGACTTGCAATGTCTGGCCTAGGATGCTCAGCTCTGATTTGAATGTTGAAGATCAGTACTGAGTAATTTCTTCGTAATACCAGGCTCCTTTTAGGTGTCTCAGTTCAGTTTCTGAAACACAGGGCAGCCAACACCCTGTAATCACTCATATAAACCTTGGTTAATGGCCTGAGACACCCTCCCAAGGTGAGGTATTCATGTAAGACTACCAGAAGCAGTAGCAGAAGTCTACAGTGGCCTGCAAAAGACTTCATAACTGAGTATAAAGGCACAACAGGGCAAAAAGAACAGTGCAATAACCAGAGGGAAGTGACATAGGAGGTCAGGGACACCGGTACTGTCAGACTCAAATATGCTTACACCAAACCAAATTCCTGTGTTAATTCTGGACTTAAAGAAAACTGACAGCCCAGGAACCAAGCCACGGAAAAAGTCTGTGATGTGAGATTTTTCATTTTGGATTTGACCCACCTTTATTTTTTATTTATCAGCTTACAATATGCCTGCTGTTGTACCTGGACACACTACATTCATATTCAACCTAACCTTTCTTTTACATTCTCATCCTTCATTTCCAATTACATGCCAAATAAACTCTGCATTGCATGAGAACACTGAAAGTGGCAGCTGAAAGACTGGTTTTTTCCCTTAAGAGATGTAAGGCATAAAAGTGAAGATATAAGACTTCCTGGATGTTTCCAAGAGAAGAAATTGGTCTTCTTTACTAATGCAGTAGCTACAGACAAATAAGATAAGGCTAATCCTCCAGAGGGTCATGTCCCAGGCCACAAGGATTCCTCTCAGACTGAGTGAAACACTAGCGTCAGGCTCTTGCTTCAATAATTCCCAGTTTAATGCATGCACTGCTTAACGGTGCCCGACTGCTTTGTAGGGATAACAACATATGTACCTTTATGCATTTCCGGTGGCATGCTACAGGCATCTCGTTGCAGCCATTCCGCAGTGTGCAATTTGGCTGTGCTGCTCAAGACAAGGAATCCACAGGACCATTTCCAAGAGCTGTGCACAGATGCTGGCACGAGCCTGAAGCTAGTGGTCAACATGGAAAGGCAAAAGTACTGGTAAGGACCAGCTGATCTGCAGCCAGTACACAAGAAAGGGCCAGTATGGGTGTTTGATACTCTGGGAGGTGTATCATTCACAGTCTCAGTTTGGCTCCTGCTTATAAGTTAGAAAGACCTGTGAATACATGGGGAGATGCCAGTGAAATTAACACCAACAAAACAGATGCCGGCATTGCATCTAAGGACTATATCACCACTCTGTTTCACCAAACCTTATTTAAGCAAGCTAAGGTGTTACAGTGCTGCATAGATGGCCTCACACTGAGGAGTACTCTATCTGGTGGTTAAAGCCCACACCACTGCAGCTTCCTCGTTGCCCTGACCTAATTTAAAAAACAGCTCAGCTATATATACATGAGGTTTAATCAAACCACTGCACTACAGGGTGGACATATCCTTCAGTATTTGGAGACGGCTTTTCAAACGGTGCTCCACCTGCAGCCCTCCCAGCTACATTATTTTACACTAACCATTTATCTGAGTTCCTGTTGCTCTATCCTGAAGGCTAGTCCCAATTGGACCTCATCAGAAGACACACTAATGCTCAGGAGCCTAAAGAGACATGTAGAAGTGCCTCATTACAAACACTAGAAACGTGGATCCTAACAGTGGTAAAGCAAAATTTATGTCATACATTTTGCCTGTAGGTTGCTTAACACATGCACACACAGTGCTACTGGTTTGTACAGGACATCTCCTTACAGTCACACATGCTCTTCTTTCTTCTCCCCTCCTCCCCAGCTTTATAAGGCAAGTCACAGATGTATCTCCTTGTATCCAACTTTCCTTGCAGCAAGATCAAAGGAATTTGTTACACCATGGATGAAGTGCAATTGGTTTTGGCAAGAGTACTCGAGACGCACAGCAGGACACACAGGTTAAGGCATAGATTCCATTGGATTTCTACGCTCTCCTTAATTATCTATCTGATCTACAACTCTTGGCAACAGCTTGCCTGGTCTAAACCATGTAAAGCCTAGAATTCAAAAAATGTGAGAATAATCGCAGCATTAATTAGTTCATACACATCCTGGATGTTTTCGCCACCTGTGCTAATATCTATGTATTAAGAGTTTACCAATGTGACAAATCACTGACAAAGCCAATGTGAAACTTACATTTTCTCATGACACATCAATGAAGTAAATTCAGTCAATCAAGTAACATTAGTCATTTCAGTCTGTCATATTAGTTAACAATGGAGCACAGGAGTGATTCTGTGAAACAGAAAAAGTTTGTAATAACACTTTGCATATAGAGTAGCACTATGCTTCCAGTTCAGGAAGCTCTGAGTTTTGAGTCTTTAGTAATTCATGCAGTTAGTGGGTTGTTTTATTTTTTTTCTTTTTTTCAGTCCAAACAGAAATGTACTGCAAACGTTTCATGAGCTAATGCTAGAATTGCTAAAACAAACGTGCCATTCACTCATTTTTTTGAATTATGATATAATTCAAAAAAGCCCCAGTCAAGTATCATACCCCACTTTGTTAAGGACTATGCAAACAAAACAAAAAAAGCATTCCCTTGATACATGTATACATCAGCTGGAGATACTTTCTGTGGATAAGAGGGAGTAACCAAATTTCACAGAATATGTACATGTAGATATTCAAACTGGCTCTTAAGCATTCAGATCAGCTCAGAAGTCCTGGCCTGAAGCCAACCAAAAAAACCTAGCAAGTTCAACAAAAGCAGAATCTCATCCTTTTTTGGTCCGAATGCTACTTTTCACTTCAAAATACAGTTCTAGAATGTCTTCCAGAGCCACTTGGGTCAGAAGATTAAGGCCGTTGAGTTTTCTAAATCACAGAATACCCCAGAGTTAAGCCACGGGAAAGTATTTAAATAACATCTGCAGAGAGTCTAAGAAAAGACTTCTTGGAACAACAACTGCAACAATTGCTTTTTCAACCACATTAGCGAGCAAGGGTAAAACCTTCATCCCCTGACATTTAGAGGAACCTGAATAAAGGCTGGATGATGGGTAAAAAGCATGTCACAGACAGTTCAGCTGCATCCCATCTTACACACCTTCATGTACCCTGGTTTAACAAATTTACACAAACCCAGTCAGCAAATCAGGTGAAAGTAACCAAAATATAGACTGCAATTTACTACTGAAGACATTTATCAACTGACCATTGTTATAACAAGAGTAACCAGCAGTAAAAAAACATAGAAACATAGAATCGTCCAGGTTGGAAGAGACCCTTGGGATCATCGAGTCCAACCATCTACCCTACACTACAAAGTTCTCCCCTATACCATATCCTCCAACACCACATCTAAACGTCTCTTAAACACAGCCAGGGATGGTGACTCAACCACCTCCCTGGGCAGCCTACTCCAATGCCCGACCACTCTTTCTGTGAAAAATTCTTTCCTAATGTTCAGTCTAAACCTACCCTGTTGGAGCTTGAAGCCATTCCCTCTCGTTCTGTCATCAGTTACCTGTGCGAAGAGACCAGCACCAACGTCTCTACAGTGTCCTTTCAAGTAGTTGTAGAGAGTGATGAGGTCTCCCCTCAGTCTCCTCTTCCTCATACTAAACAGTTCCAGCTCCTTCAACCGCTCTTCATATGATTTGTTTTCCAGGCCCTTCACCAGCTTCGTTGCACTCCTCTGCACTCGCTCCAGCACCTCGATATCTCTCTTGTATTGAGGTGCCCAAAACTGGACACAATACTCCAGGTGTGGCCTCACCAGTGCTGAGTACAGGGGCACAATCACCTCCCTACTTCTGCTGGTCACGCTATTTCTAATACAAGCCAGGATGCCGTTGGCTTTCCTGGCCACCTGGGCACACTGCCGGCTCATAGTCAGCCGCTTCATTTAGGGGTCAATTAGAACCCCCAGGTCTCTTTCTTCCAGGCAGCTTTCTAGCCACACTTACCCAAGCCTGTAGCACTGCTTGGGGTTATTGTGGCCCAAGTGCAGAACCTGGCACTTGCCCTTGTTGCCCTTGTTGAAACTCATACCATACATAAAACATGGGGTTTTTTTGTTTACATTAAACATGTCAGTTCACTCATCTGCATTGCGGAGGCTGAACAGAATTTGCCATTTTATTTTCCCACCTTTTGTAAACAGAGCCACCTTTTAATCCCTTAGCAGTGTAATCCATAATGTCACTTAGTGACTGTGTCAAAACTGCAATACAGAAAAAGGTTTTCAAAGATATCTAGATAACCAAGAATAAAAAAAGTTACATAGGAGTTTTTCAACAGCCTTTAAAGCTGACGTTACCTAATTTACCTGGGTTTAGGAAACCTCTGCATCTGTAATGTGCTGTACACCCAAACAAGCTTATAGCAGTCAAGACTTGCTCTGGACACAAAAGCAGAAAAGCCACTTCACCAACATTAATTACCACTAATTTGCTTTCTATTTCATAGCTCTAGCTGACTCATAATTGAAAGAGTCTTAGCAATCCTAAAAGGCACCTATCTGGATCTT
This sequence comes from Numenius arquata, assembly GCF_964106895.1. Lineage (NCBI taxonomy): Eukaryota > Metazoa > Chordata > Aves > Charadriiformes > Scolopacidae > Numenius > Numenius arquata. Next base: position 18,950,122 of record NC_133576.1, on the reverse strand, counting down.
CACACCACTCCACATTTTTAATATTTTCTTCCTTAAACCTTAAGAATTAGAAACATAGGCTTTGGGATTTTAGTTCACGTGTTTGAAAAAAACATACATTATATGTTTACATTACCCAGCAATCAACATTGTCTCAAGTTCCTACAAATAACTTGCCTAGTTAGAGAATTTGCAGAGAAAACTTAAAAAAAAAAAAGTATCACAAAGAATTGAGATGCTATAAAAACCAATTTAAAATATTTTTCATATGCCATTTAAGCTGTTTTAGCCTCACATGTTTACTTGCTAAGGAAAAGAACATCAATCTGTCAATATAGATGATTTTAGTTGCAAATTTTGAAAAGGTAAAAGTACAGGCTAAATAAAATATGGGAATTGAAGTATTATCTATCTAAATAACAAACTCTGCTAACATTTATTGAAGTGCTGGTCAAACCCTAAATATAACCTTCACAATTGAGTCTTTTTATTTTAGAAATTGAAACACGGGGGAGAGACATGGTATAATAACAAAACTAAAATAAACCACTTGGAAACAAATTATACATGTTTTAATTACTTCTCTAAAAGTTTATCTAAAATAAAAAAGAAAGGGAAGGAAAGAAAGAAAAAGAAAGAATGATTTACTAGATTCAAACTCTAATTAAGAAAGTAGCCTTAATGAAGATCAATAAATGCAAGGACTTAAGACTGGCAATCTTAATGTTGTACATCTGTTGGCCTCATGGTAAACTCCTTTTGGGAACACAAAACAAGGAGAATATGCATAACCTTGAACATTGAGATTCCCGGTGAGCCAATATTTTTATTTAGAGGATTTAAAACTCATATCAAAGATTAATGTATTACAAGACTTTTCCCAAAGTCTGTACCATTGCCAGAATGTTAGTTCTGTGCAATTACAAGTGTGTACACATGGCCTTTGCTTTGCAAGGACCAGAATCCAAATTTATGCTGCGGTTCCCTTTCTTCTTTGTAAACCATCAGTTCTGTGGTGCCTGGGGTTGTTCAGAACTTCTAAACGTTAGGTAATTTAGCTCTCAGTGCCTAGATATTAATTTAGAAGTCTAGCAATAACTCCATAGATGTGGGCTTTCTGGCCAACGTCCTAATAAACATTCCTTGATTTCTCCTTTATTCTTAACATATTGCAAAAAAAATAAACCCATTTCAAATCCATCTGTATAAAATATTCATTGAAAAGGCCAAAGCTCAATGCATGTTGCCCAGCCTGTTTTTTCTTGTATAGATTCAAAGCTCACTCTGAGGTCTAAGTAAGGATTGCCAATATAACCTGGATCTCAGGTGGGAGGAGCTGTTGGATGAGTTCTCATTTCACATAATTAGAACACATAGATTGCAGTGATAAGTCTCAGACCCAGACAGAAACTTCATGAAGTCCAGAAGAAAAATGTCTGCATCTTTGATAACTTCAAGATAAGAGGCCCAAGAATCTCCTTATTTCCTACGTTAGCAATAGAGATTGCACTGGTCTTTTTAGCTGTGTTCTCTTACACTACCAACCTAAAGGGACGAATGGATGATACTCAAAAACATCCTTGCAAATCAAGGCTATGCCAGTAGCTTCAAACTCCCCTTGCTCCATTCTTCATCAGTGTTGCTTGACATCACTGTTGTCATTTGCTTCCAGTTCCTTTCAACCCTTCACACCACAAGCGCAGTCAGCAGAATTGCTCGCCCTGGTAATTTATGAATATGACTCTCTATTACTGACAGCAGCCAATAATACTATTCAATGGCAATATGTTGCCATGGTAAAGCAAGAGTATCCAAGTCTTATACACAATAAAGACATTAATATGCAGCTATTGCCGCTTGCACCTCTTAATCCTGACAGAGAAAAGCAAGATTGCTAAAAGCAATTTTGCTTTATTCCAAAAAGAGTGACAGATATTTTAAGAGACAGGAGTGTCAGAAGAGTAACTGGGACTCCAGTAGCAGGTGAGATAGATATATTTATGTATGCAATTTTTACAGAGATTACTGTATCTCAAAGACCTTACTCTTTTATATAGAACATATAGTATGTACTATATAAAAATACAGTCTACCTGGTTTAGTCTCATGTAAACAAACAAAAAACTAATAATGAATACTAATACAAGACACTGAGTTTTTTGGTTGATTATCATGCAATTTATCAAGCAGACTTTACAATGATCACATTTCAGTGGTGGCATACGGCAAGGCAGGGGTATAATACTCCACATATGAAAAACCAAAGAACTCAACTTTGAAACTCTATTCAAACCCTAGTATCAAGTGGAGAATATTTTTTCCTCCTCACCAAATACTTTATTTCACTGCTAGTAAGAAAAGAAATACATACAGAACTAACAAATGCATCAGGGGAAAAAATTAAATTTAGGCATTAATAGCAGCTATGTCTACTTCAATTTGCAGCAATTCTTCTTGCACACTGACATTCAAAGCCAACAGTTTGCCCTCTTGCTCTGCTTCAATAAAAAGGCTCTTTCAAAGATAATTAGATACGCTTAACACATTTCTTTAAATACCACTAATGTCTCCTTTATTTATCTGCCATGATTTGATTTTATTAGACCTCTGTTTTTTCATTACTTTTACTGCAACGTTCCCTAGCAGAGTAAAATGTTTTTCCTGATATCTCAGCCTAACAGCTCATCTACATTGAGGGATAACTGTGGTTCAGAAAGAACTATGATTCAAGACTGAGTATTAGGGACTGTCTTACTCTTTTCAAGAATCCATTTGAAAACAGAAAGAACTAATCTGGAGCAAAGGACTGGCAACTTGTATCTCACAGTGTCAGTGTCATTTTCTTATTAATCACAGTAAGAGAGCCCTTCCAAAAAGCTACTCCAAAATAAATATTTGGTTTTCCATCCATACCCTTAACAATTAGAGCCCTTTCAACAGCTTCATTTAATAACAAAAAAAGTGGCGGATATGAGGGGCAAAACATATAAAAATTAAATATGACACTTATGGTGAAACTTTCAAATTTAATAGCATTAGGACACTAATAACTAATACTTATCTATTACATAAAATGTGGCATATGGCTTTTATAATATAGTACAAGGAAAGAAGGCAAATAAAAACGCAGCTGTATGAAACTAAGTCTTGGAAAATAAATCTGATGCTCCAAAATCCCCTCAAAGTTTTTCCTTTTACATAGATTTTCATGTTTTCAACTTCCTCCCTCCACCAACCCAAACTCCGTGCAACATATTTTGAAAGCTCATGCTTGGTGATCAGAGTTAAAAATACTATCCCCACATTTAAAATCACCCACATAGAACAGACCTGGAATACTTCAAAAGCTATTTATAATCAGTAATGGTGAGTGTTTTGTAAGCTTTCAATAAAAATCCATAAAACCTTGATTTTAGTTATGACTATATATGAAGAACATTTAAAACCCATATTAAAGTACTCTATTTACAGGATAACCTTTATCATACTTTACCCAAGAGAACAATCTGATAAACTGTATTCTACTGGTGACAGTGGTTGTGGTTATATAATCCTTTAATTTCCAAGTTTTTCTAGAACTGAAAACAAACCAAACCTTCTCTTTTCTGTCTTTTCACCAGTCAGACGTGCAACCAGTTTTTCTAAACACATTTACTCCAAAAGTCAGCATATTACTGAATAATACCGAGCAATTGTTATTGCTGTTGACAGTGGAATAGAAAATATTTTAAGTTTAGTTTTAGACTGACCGACTTCCAATTATTCCAGCCCCAAGCCACTGCTTGTATTTTCAAAAAATATATCAAGGGGGAAAAGGTACAGCTATTATCATTATACAGTAAAGACAAATTTGACTGACAACACCAAAAACTAAGTCTTTTCATACTCACCTTGTGGAGGTTTTTTTTAATATTTTACCTGTGTACACCAAAATCCTTAAATGACATGGGCAAAACATGCATAACTGGTATGTTTTTTCAGAGTTGTGAGGTGCTGTTATGATCAGTTAAAACAGCTTTTTGACACAGACATTGATACCATATTTAGTATTTCTAATACACAGTACACCAGTTCCGTATTTTAGACCTTGACCCCAGCAAGTGTAGCAATTAAATAAAACACTTACATGAACGTAATCTGCCTGAAGATTTTGTTTTTCTCTTTTTGTTGAACTGGCAGCATAGCTGGTCCTAAAAAATTAATAGAAGAAAATGAATGAGCCAAGTTAAAGACTGTGACAAAGTACCAAGATTATGGCCTTCAAGAACACGTACAACTACATTACTTATTGTAGTCTCCATATTCAACTTTTGCTTTGTACAGGACAACACAGGCTCTCTCTTCTGCCACTGTAAGTGCTTTAAGTTGAATCAAAATTGATGAATTACAGAATCATAGAATGGTTAGAGTTGGAAGGGACCTTAACAATCATTTAGTTCCAGCTCCCCTACCATGGGCAGGGACACCTCCACTAGACCAGGTTGTTCAAAGCCCCATCCAGCCTGGTCTTGAACACTTCCAGGGATGGGGCATCTACAACTTCGCTGGGCAACCTGTTCCAGTGTCTCACCACCCTCACAGGAGAGAATTTCTTCCTGATATCTAATTTAAATCTCCCCTCTTTCAGTTTTTGCTACAATCCCTGATAAAAGAGTCCCTCCTCATCTCTCCTGTAGGCCCCCTTCAGGTTCTGGAAGGCTCCTATAAGGTCTCCCTGGAGCCTTCTCTTCTCCAGGCTGAACAACCCCAACTCTCTCAGCCTGTCTTCATAGGGGAGGTGCTCCAGCCCTCTAACCATCTTTGTGGCCCTCCTCTAGACCTGCTCCAATAGGTCCATGTCTTGTTGGATTGAGTTCCCATGGGTAAAACACTGGCTTTCATTTCAAGAGTCATATACATCTTTATCTTGTTGTTCTTTTGGCTTAAAAACCACCTTATGGTTTTTTCGCTGGCATGTGCACCCTGGTATACTTAGTTAAAACCAGGAGGAGGCCTCTGTAGCAGGGCTGGCAGTACAGCCCATCCCCTTCCCGCTGGCTGAGGCCAGCTCTCAGCAGGGTCCAACAGACCCCCTGCCACCTCCCCACACGGTTTTGGCACAGGAGAGAGCCTCCCTCACTGCACCGATGCACAGCGGCCCAGGAGCTGCAGGGAGAAGGCCCCCCTGGCTGGCTGCAGCCGCCAGGCCCTGAGCTGGGATGGGGGCAGTGATAGAGCTCCTCAGGAGCCCTGAGGTGACATCCAGGGAGCCCAGTCAGGGCACAGACAACCCTATAGCAGCACCTGGGGCAGATCTGTGGGCCCTGCTGAGACAAAATGGCACCCCCAGGCCCAGGGGAGTGGGGGTGGAATAGAGCATGCCATTGCCATCGGGGCCCAACAACCAGAGACACATAAACACTCAGAAGCAGATCCGTGCTACCCCTGGCAAGTTTCAGCACTGCAAAGAGGCCCTCCCAAAAGGGCCTGGCCTAGGCTGGTCCTATGGTTACAGCAAGGGCTTTCTCCAGTCAGAGGCAGAGGCTGCCATCATCGGCCACCAAGGAAACCCTTGCCAGGCACTGTCTCCTCCATACCCCAAGCATATCCAGTTCATCTCCCCCTTTCTCTTCTTAAATAGTGCTCTTCCCCGATTTCCTTTGACCCTCATGGTTGAAAAGTCATTTTTAAAAGTTAACACTTAGCGAGTCTAGCTGCTGAGGCTGCCCCAATGGTTCCTCCACCCAGTAACAGCTCTATTTCAGTTCCTGAAGGGCTGGGAGGTGTAATGGGAGAGCAGCCAGGTCCCATGCCTGTCAGGGGAAGGCAAGATGTTAGCCGAGTCTCTTGCCTTCCAAGCAGTGCTTCATACTTCAGCAGTTTTTGAGAATACTGTGACATCCTGCACACTCAGTCCTTGGTAAACAAACAATCCATGTATCGAGCAATGCTGCTTGAAAGTATACCCTAACAGATTTTGATGGAAAAATCTAGTCTCCAATGATTTTTCAGAAAATTTTCAAAATGGCTTTTTCAAAACAGTTTAGTTTTGAAAAGTATCTGCCTTCAGTGATTTTTATTTTTTTTTTCCATCAAAAGGCCAACCACCTGAAATCAGAAGTATTTAAACTTTTAAACGCTACCCACATATTTCCCAGGACTGAATTTTTAATACCTCGTGCCACCATTCACATTTCTGATGGAATTCATTGTCTGCCATTAACCATAGGCAGATCATAATCTTTAATAGGAGAGGGAGGAGCTGCCTCTCATGGGTTGGAAAGCCCATTTAGAGATCCCGATATAAAGGGAGAGGTTGAAGAATTAGTAGGAATGTGCTCTGGATCTGGAATTTCACTGGCCTGAAATCTGTTCAAGCAAGCATAAAAGTCTTTTTTTTTAATTCTCTGTCATGTTTTTCCCCACTTTTATCACAAGAAAACATCTGTTTTATTTACATGGGTGAATTGGCTGTAGTCTCAAATTTTCATGCAAGTTAGCTGCTGTATTTTAATGAAAATTACCTTTTTCATTTTCCACTCAAGACTATAGCTTTTCTCTGAGATTGCCAATAACAAATGTCTCCTGCAGTGACAAGAAAATGAAGGAGAGTGTTTGGGAACTACACTCACAGGTATTACAACATTTCAAAATTGGATTTTTTCAAAATCAGAACAGATGCACAAGTTTAAATATTACCTGAAACAAAAATACTTTTAAAAATCCACTGTAAGCTATTATTTCAACTTTTATATCTTGCTTCATTACCTTAAACTTTAGTGAATGTTTCTGTGTAAAAATTTAACACGTGAAATAATGAATTTATGGGCAAACAGTATTTAATCATTAATGTTTAGTGATCACCAGCATAGATTTTCTTTCTCCTAGTACTACCAAACAAAACACAAATATTCAGTGCTAATACCCAGCCATAAAAAGCAGAACATATCCAATTAGAACTCCTATGAAAGAAAAGTAAAAAGAAATTTAGTTTTATTTTGTTGCTTCAAAAAAAGAACATTTGAAATTTCTAGCTACTTCCCCTCCCACTCACCCCCCTCCCCAAATGGTTTCATTGCAGGTCAATCCAAAAGATTTTTTGTTTTGACCTTATTGCAGTGTTTTATCTCCCTTTCAACCTGAATATATAGCTGCCAGGTCATCTTGATTTACTGTTAAGCATAATATTATTTGTACTAAAAAGGCAAATGACGAAGTCAAAACAATTATCTTCATCATTCTTCAGCAGCAACTGGGAGAGAGAGATGCATGCCCTAAAACAATTTGGACTAATTCAATCATCTTTTTTTCCAAAAGAGAAGTATTTCATCAGGAGAAGTTAGCCCAATGTTAGGTAATGTGAAAACAGAAATATAACTGTTTCCTCTGTTTCATGGTCAGAAATTGTTTTCCCAATTTGATCTGTTAGTGCCTGCAGAATGCGAAATGTGACCTTACGTTTATCTTTCTCTACTTAATAAATGCTGTTTAATATTTTCAAAGCCATGCTGGGGATTAGAATATGCATTAATTCTGGTTTTAAATATAGCCTATAGCTCTTCAACAGCCTTAAAAATGTTAGCTATTTCCTACAAGAAAACACAAAATCATGTCTGGTACTACATGTACGTACTCAAAAAAGCTGCATGATTTAATTTTTGCCTTTGAAAAATGAAGCACAGTTATTTGAAAGAAACTGGCATATATTGGATTTTTTTTGTCTGTAGCTGAGAATTTAAGACAATGTCTTTTTCTTTTGATGAACTTCATTCTGACGTCATTTAATCTTTTTTTTTTCCCGAGTCCTTATATGTGACCACCACTTACTCCTAAAGAGTGCACATGCATTTGCATGCTGTATGCAGAGGGCTATTCAATATAGATTTAATCACCATGCAGTGTGCAATAGATATAACTAGATACAGTGGTAGAGATAACTATCAACACAACACTTGTAAAATGCTAAATACTGTGCCTCAGAAAAAATGCCACCGAGATTACAGAAGATTAGCAGTTAGGTTTACATTTCTCCGTATTTTTTAAAACCTGCAAGATGATGTCAGAGTTGCACTGATTCACCTTAGATAAAGTAAGAAAATATGTTTATTTCCAGCTCAAACAGATACAACCTGAGAAGCCTGTTAGAAACCATTTTGGGCCAACTGTTAGGTTGATTGATTGACACATAACAAATTATGAAGGAATCAGCTACCTGACAAACTTAAAATGGAACATGCATTTTGTTATCAAATATCCATGCCCACACGCTTACCTCACAGTAAACCTGTCATTACATACACATGGGCCAATTGCCACGTGAAGGAGGACTTCTGCAGTCTTACTCCAATGGGAGACAGGTAGAAAACAGCCACCGAAGGGTAGTGATATTTCTTTTACATGATTTTTCTCCTGAATTTTCAGATCAGCATTTCAGATGTCTCATCAGAGGCTCTGAATTTTAGCCACAGTGGCAAGTTTCATGAAGTCTGCAGGAGACCTCAAACTGGAAGGTTGATTCAGAACCAGATTCCCTAGAGCTGCAATTGTGCAAGTCTAGGTTTTGATGGGTGCTGGTTTTCTAATTAGAACTTGACATGTAGGAAAAACAAAACAAAATAATTTCACTGATTTCGAAAAGGAATCATCTCAGGGTAGTTGTGCAAGGCAGCACAAAGAATAAAGACAGTGAAATTAAGAGTCCTAACTGGATTCAAGCAGAAGACAACAGAATGTAATTGGAAGGATTTATGACAGGAAGGAAATGACAGAAAACTCTGCAATACACAGTCAATTTTATACCCCATTGGAGAAAACCAGAAACTAAGTTCTGATTCAAACTTTTGAATGTCTGGTAACACTTCAGTGATAATTTCAAACATATAAATGAGCCTAATTTTAACAAAGAAGAACTCCACAAAACAAAAACATCTTTTGGGAGGGTTGGTTTTTTTTTTTGGTTGGGTTTTTTTTTTTTTTAAGTCTCCCAGCAAAACCTGACCTTCATAGACCTTAGACCTGGCTCTACTTAGCTTGCACAACATGAAGAAATCACTGCCTAAAATAGCAGGACAAGTTATTGTTGTTGAATTGGTCCATAACTGAAATCTCTTCCACTGTGAAATTGAACATTGCACATGTATTTTTGTTCTGGATTGGAAAAAACCTGAAAACACTAGAATAGATCACTTGTGGAGGTAACAGATGTGAGAACTTTAAGAATGGTTTGGGCAATGTCTGCCAGGAATTGCAAAGTTTTAGTTAACCTTGCCTTAGAGCAGAGAGAGATTAGAACAAGATGAACACAAGCTTAAATGCAAATTATATGTGCATATGATATTAATTATACCAATAGCTGACATTAAAATTTCAAGTCAAGAGAAAATGAATCAGAGTTGTCAAAACTTAATGTTTCAACTTTTCTCCTATCAAACTTTTTCAGAATAATCCATTTCCTCCAACATTTCAACTTCAATAAGAGAATACTTTTGATGAAAAACTGTCAAAAAACAAATCAGATGGCTCTTGTCAAGATTATTACACAGCACGGTTCACACCTGTAACATTTTCCCTGCCAGCCAAAGTGCAAATTCCCTCACCAATGCACATTCAATAATACCATGGCAATTTATAAAAAGAAAGTAATTATAATCAGAGGAAAAGAGCATATGGCTGATCTCAACAAAGGGATTAACATCTCCCATCTCAAAAATATCATTACCGAGAGATTCAAGAGGAAGAAAGATGAAGCAAAGTTAGTAATTAGAGATGTTGCATATCCCAAATATTTTAATGCAAAGGCAAATGCATAACAGTCGTGCATTCATTTAGTTAAAACTTACCACAATGAAGTACTATAATCACATGGTAGGAATCTGAAACTCAGGGACAGAAAGAAGAGCAAATTTAGGAAAGTCCTCAAAGTTAAACATTTCAAAGATTAGTTTAAAGGAAAATCACATCCCCGACCAAGCCAAACCATACTTTGCATGAACCATAAAGACACCAGTGTGGAAGCAGCCTCTGGGGTTGCTTAGACTGCATGTCTACTCAGGCAGGGAGCAGCTAGCACCAAGAAGTTAGTTCAGTCGGTCAGGATGGACATTGCTACAGGATACTCTTAACAACTGTGTGGCCGCACTTCACATGCACTGGGTGTACCCTCATAGGGATTTAGTGAGGTCAAGACAGCACATTGTGAACACCCATCCCAGCTTACTCTATGATATCCTCCCTATACAGAAAAACTGAAGACTGACTGTCTATCAAAGGACCAAAAGCTTACTCAATTACCAAGTCAGTCAGGAATAGTTGTCTCCTAGAATCTAGCTTAACCCACTCCTGCAGTATCCGCACTGCCCTGTAATTCCAGCATTCCTCAAAACCTGCCCATTCCCGTCCTCCTGGACTGCACATAGCCTCATCATAGTCTAAAAAGTAATTATTCAGTTACAGGGTTTTAAATAGTATCCCAAACATTTCTAAAACCTCATTTCACTCTATAGCAAGTATCACTATTGCTTGTAAAAAAACACAGTAGAAATGACTGAGAAAAACTTTGATCCCATTTTAAGTCAGCGCACATACTTTCTTTTAATTTAGTGGACTAACAGGACTAATCTTCAGTGTATTCCAGTACAACAGCAACTTCACTAAGGAATATGAATGCACACATATATTTCAGAAAAGTACTTGTGATATTTAAGACTTGCATGGGCTAGAATCTCCTTAGGTTTCTCGGGGAAGAACAACATGATCCCTTCCTTATGCTGGGGAGCTCTGACATACAGCTGCCAGCTATCATTTCACCTGACTTAGAATCTTCTGCAAAGCCCACCCCTTCTCCTGCTCCCTAATATATTTGGTTTATTTTCTTTTCCTTTTTGCCCTGTTTGTGGTTAAAACTGACTTAACAGTATTGATTTTCTTACAGTTGAATTTGCTGATTCAAAGAAGCTTCAAAAGATGTTATTCTGCTATATCCCCATGCCTATTTTGTATGCACCTGCATCTGAATACGCTAAAGGCTACACAGGCAAGAAGCTTCTACTTTGCAGCATAGCAAAAGGCGCTATCTCCATGCTACTATCATTATAGAAAACCACAGCACAATATACTAGATTTTTTACAAGTCTGAATTGTTGCTTTTAAAACAACTTTAGAATTCCCGTAATTTGGTGGAAGCTATCTGCAGGCTACTGACACCACATTTTAAGAACTGCATTGCTAGACAAGAATAATATGAAAGAGTTCTTTTATCCCATATAGTAAGATATAGTCACTGACCGTCTGTTCCAGTAGTACTGAACCATAAACTGAACTTTCAAGGTCGAAAGCAACCTGCATAAATTAAGATGTTAAGTGGACTCGCTAAATTCTCCTATCTAATCAGCGTGGCTATTGTTGTCAAAACTTAGTTACAGGACACCTTCAGATGCCAGATGCATGATCAATCTGTCCTATACCTTTAAATCTGGGATTATCACAAGACCGTTACTTCACTTTCCCAAGGTCTGTGTACTACTATGCACAGGTAGGGGTGGAAGGATCCAGACATGGAGTATAGTTCAAATTTTAGAGGAAGACAGTACTTATCCATTCAATTGCAAGTGGCCACCCCCCTGGAAAGTCCTACTTTCCTGCTGGACTGAAAGTGAACCGACTTGTGCTCCAGCGAGTAACTTACTCGGGGCGAGGCAGTGGCTCAAGCTGAGCTCCTGCAACATTCTTAAATTGACATCATGTCACCAATCCCTTCCTCTGACACAGCTGGACATTAGTTCTCACAACTAAGTGTGTAACTGCTCAGGAGAGGGATAGTCATGTACTACATGCTACAAGCTAGACCATTCTAACCCTTTCTCGTGTTTCTAAGGAACAGGGTAGAAATTAAACAGAAAACAACCTGATGGGAGAAAAAGTATAGCACACGGAAATGAAAATATGTGTACTGCTGAAGTTTTGGGGCTTATGCCAAGATTAGTGGGTTCCTCACTGGACACATCTTCCTACAGACTCTTGCATCTCTTTTCCAAGCCCACAGTTATTCTCTTGTGGGTAAGAAATAACTGTTTAAATCCCTATATGGCTACTCAATACCACCCTAAGTATCTACTATTAACTGCTCTCAGATTCTTCTTAATGTTAGAAGTCTGTGTGTTTAAGCAATTTAAGTACTGCAAAGCTGACTGAAACAAGCCTCTATTCACTTTTTCCCCTGAGGAAGCAGATTTAAGTTTAGTCTGACAAACAGCTGAACTGCTGGCAAGAAAGGGCTGGGGGGTTGGACTAGATGATATCCAGAGGTCCCTTCCAATTCCATATCATTCTGTGATTCTGTGAAAGGGTTAATATGTTTGCTTTCAGACACTTTGATGAGACAATGGAGCAAGAAGAGACTCAGCAGAAAGAGTCAAAGAAGGTTTTTAAATATACTCTGAAAATATACTCAGAGGTCTGTAAAAATAGATATGGGAGTCCACATGTAAGAAAGAGGGAATCAGAAGAATAAATCGTTGAGTTGGAGCACTTGCCTAATTCAGAATAGGAACACTCAAAAAAGCAGAAATTCAAATAATCCCATTGCAAGTGGCATTTCTCTTTAAATTCGACAATTCAGAGGGATGCTTTATCTTCATTCTGGATTTTATTTTATTTCACATATCAGAGTTGGATATTTTAATGTTTTATGAAATAATGAAGTATACAGAGATGGCTAATTTTTGTACAGATATGTATGTTATGGGTGACTCATATCAGGAAGCATTTCCAAAATGGTAGAATTTACTTTGATAATTAAGTGAAGTGACATCACCTTGTTTCCATTCTCCAACTGAACCAAATATATGAACGCGCCTTTCACCTTGTAGAAATGTACCTACCAAATCAATGCAACTGTTTCTGCCAACAATCAGAGGTATTTTGGCCCTCAGGTACCTAGAGAGGTGCCCAGTATTTAGTTTTCTTGGGTTTGGGTTTTTTTCTGAAGTAGCCAAATAAGTAAGGTGCGTACTTTGCCATTGCAATTTCTAGTCCTTGACAATTTTACAACAAAAACGTTGCTTTGACAACAACCACCTCAAAATGCACATCAGCCATCCAGTTAAGTTTCCATGTAAGTCACGATCAACTGCCCAAGCGTTCACAGGAAGAATGAACCAGTGAGGAATGAATGGAATTGGAACAAATTTGTGTTAGAACTCAAATAAATATTTCTAGAGAACATCCTGCCTTCCTCTGCTAGTTCTAATGTCAAGTAATTATCAGCTTCGAAGTGCTGCTGGCCACCATCATTTTCACTTCTGAAAGCAGCTGACAGCATGTAGTATGAATTGCTTTGATTGAGAAGTGATATGATAATAGTCGATGATCTTACACTCTGCCAGGGTTGTCCAAGCAGATAAGAAGGTGCAGAATCAAAGTGGTGTCACAGGGTACTAGAAAATCTACACCAGCTTGAGACAAGGGCATTGCTGTGCCCACATGCACTCTTACAAGTTTTTCCAAGAATCTCTCAACAAACTAAGGTTGAGAAATGAGTGAAAGTTTCTGAGACAGTTCATGATTAGAAATCCCTGAAACTTCTATTCAGTCTATAAATTGGACCATAATGCTCTACCACCAAGCATTAACAACACACCCTTCAAGCCCAGAATAGTTTGATATAGCATACTTTAAGTTACAAAAGTTGGCCCCATTTCTGTACTGCCAACATACTCTAATCACTGCGGACTTTTCTATGCTAATTTCAGTTGATGGTGTAAGTCTCTCACAAGCACACCAATGCCGTATAGAGGTAGGATTAGCCCTGATATTTTCCAGGACCCAATAAATATTTGTAGTGAAGAGTCTTGAAAAAATTTTTGTGCCCATCTAGGAAAGGTGTTTTTGCAGAAATATTCACGTACTACTTTCACAGAAATCCTTGGTAAAATATTAGTACCACCTCTGCTGCAGAAAAGTGAGATCTTAATATGCACAGTGTTGTCTGCATTGGCAGAAAGGAGATGAATTGCTCTAGATGAGATACAGCAATAGATCACCCAGTTCATGGCAGGGACTTAAGTGCCACTATCTTCCCCTAAAATAGAAAGCTTACGGAATTTCTTCTTTGAATGAGGGAAAACTTATGAGGATAAATAACTACAATCTGTTTTTCCATTCTCTCTGCAGCAATTTACCCAAGTCTTGCAATTTTACCTGCTCTGCAGGGAAATTCCTGCTGGGCAAATTCCTTTTTCACTTGATTTGCTTGTTACCCTACTGTTGTCTGGCCCCACAACATGTAACTTATGACAGCTTAGAAATTTCCTTGGCATGTCAATGCAAGCAGACAATTGATACAACTTGACTCACTTGGGAACCTGTAATTTGCCTTGCTACAGGCACCCTTAAATTGTGGTTTGGAAAACATTAGCCTTTAAAACATAAACAAACTGGAGAGTTAAATCACATTGCTAATGTATACGCTATTTGAATATGAAATTAGTGCTGAATGAAAAAAGGACTTATCTGCAATAAGCAAAGACTCAAATATGATGTGCTAATAATACATTTAATGGGAGAAAATATGACTGAAAATAAACACCCTATGGATTTGCAGCCAGTGATGAGTTTAGCTCATTTGAATAAAGAATGAGGTGTAATACAATTAAAATTAATAGGAAGCTGGTACAAGACTATTTTTCTTTTAATAATACTTGGAACTTCATTGCCATTCCAAATTCCCAGAGTCTTTTCAGCTTGAAAAGTCACTCAAATAATGGCTTAATTCTGAGTAAACTAGTGTGGTTTGATACTATAAAGACATCTGCTTAGACACATGGGCTGATTCTGCCAAGTCTTCTGCACATGTTTACAATTTACAGACACAAATACTTTTGACTCCACAAACCTTAAAAATTAAGCACCTGCCTACATATAGACATCTTTGCAAGACTCTTCTGTAGAGCTTATTAATATTCATTTTCACATCCTTAGCGAGAAGCAAATGACACAAATGGGCCTCAGTATATGTGCTTAATTTTACATAAATAATCCAGTTAACTTCATTGTTAATATTCATGTACGTAAAGTTAAGTACATAGGTATTTGCCAGATGGAGACCTCTGTGATTGGCTTTCATCTGGTTCCATTTGTATTTAACTTTTAAATGTTGGCATATTTGCACCAATCCTCTGGAAATTCATCTCAGAAGTATGTGATGCATATTGGTTCACAAAAGTGAGGTGCATGTTTTAGAGATAATTAATGTCGCTCCAAATTAACTGATTTATTTTACAAAACACATTGCTTAAGTGAAGACCAGGCTGAGAAGTGTACCAAGACAAATTTTAAAATTGGTCTTTTCATAAAGAAAATTAACCCTGCAGAATACTAATGCAAATCAACCTAAAGTTCAAACATTTAACACAGTGTATTCAACATTTTGCAAAAAAACAAAGCAATAGTTATCTGAGGATACTGTGAGGATATCTCCACAGGCCATCTATATATTTAAACCTATGAAGCATCAATACAGCACATACTTCATCACAACCAACACACTAATATAAGATTGCTGAACAATCCTTTATTTTTTTTTTCTGCTGTAGCCTAGTCATATTTTCTTTGACAAGAAAAAGGAGTCACACTTCTTTTGCTGCATATGAAACTAAATTATATTAGTGCCAGAGCTAAAGAACAACAAAAAAAAGGACCCCAAATCCTCCTTCCATCTTATAATAGCAATTTAGTTTGCTCAACACCCTGTCAAAACCATTTGACATGAAATTCCAGGCTCCTAAAAAGTGTTTTTCCCTCTGATTTATTTCTCTATATTTTTATAGTACTTACTGTTTTGATTCCTCTTTATTGTACCTGGGAGGTAAGCTCCTCCACATCGTTGTTAAAAGAAAAATAACAACTTTGAGAAGTATTTTAATGATTCACATTGAAAGAAAACACTGTCATCTTCCAAATTCCATGCACATACAAAATCAACAGATTATGTCCCTCTTGCAAGCTTGCTACAATATAAGACCTGAACCTATCTACACAACAAAGTTGTAAGGTTTTCCCCCTCACAACACATTTCTAAGAGGTTGAAAACATAGTTAAAGGCAACCAATCCCAAAATGGCCAATTCTTATTTTTTTTTTTTCCAGGGCTAAAGGCAAAAATGTGCCCAAATGGGACAAATCATTATAAATAGCAAATAAAACACCCATAAGGGAGAATAGTTTCAAGAGGCTGGTTTGCAATGTAAAGACACACAGTACAGAGCATAAGCATTCCAAGTGAAAGCTCCTGTCCTTAAAACAATATTCTAATGTTATTATGGTCTGCAACTGGGTGACTGCAAATGCAGGTGAAAACAATCATCACAGCAGAGCTGCTTCATCACACCTTCTCATTACCTGCTGTCTTCTAATCTAAGACAAACAAGCAGAGACAAGAAACCCAACAGTTATATGGCTCTATGGTAAAGAAAACAGTTCTTCTATAAGTACAACCCTTTTCTGTTATAATGTCATGCTTCTCTTCCTCCCCATCCCCAAGACAGTTTCAGAGCTTTCTTCAGTGCTGCAAGAAGAAATGCCTCCAGACTTCTGTACCTATTGAACATGCTGCTTCCCTTGCTTGCCTTCCTCTGTTTATCAAAAATATTAATACATAAACATCATTAGCCCAAATTCATAGTGCCACCAGAGTGGCAACACATACTCTCTAAGAAAACAAGGGAAATCCCAGAGCAGCTATAACAAGTCTGGGATCCCTGGAGAGAGCAAGAAGGGCTGGCTGCAAAAGCCTCTCTGCCCTGAAAGTACTATACAGAAAGGAAATTGTTATTGGAACCTTAATGTGAACCTTTTGGTTACATGATCACAAATACCTACCCCCACATAAAAAATTGCACAGGTAAGAACGCATATGTTGTTCCTCAAATTATATGGTTGTCATTTTACAGAACACTCCCTGCTATATGTATGCATATAATTAAACATACACTAATTTTGCCCATGAAGACACATGCTTAAAGAAGGAGAAAGCAAATTCATACTCACAGTCATCATAAACCTGTTTCATGTTTTCTGAAAAGGGCAATCTTCTGAGAGAAGTATCTTTTAGATGTTTCAAGTGGAAAATACAAACTATTATAAGTTCAATGTAACCATCACAAGTTTTTTTTTATTTTTTTTAAACAAAAATTTCTTGACAGAAGTGTTTGATGAGTTAATTGCTATGTATCATCAAATTTTCTGGGAAGAAAAATGATGTATACACAAAGGAATTGGGTATAAATATGATGGACTAATCATTCAGTCAATTTACACAAAAATAGAGGTTCTTTTTCATTTTTCTGTCATCTAACGTACCCCAAGACAAGAATCCACAAATTTGACCAGACGTCATTAATATTTTCAAGTAGAAAGAAAGAGGGCAAAATGGAAGCATTTTGACATTTTAAAATTAGAACAGCACATCCATTGTGAAACTAACCGCATTTTTACAGGTTTATCAAAGCTATCAAAAATAATTGAGTTTTGTACCAAATGTTTTCTGCAGCCATTGCTTTTGTAAGTGAACAGAATGACATTCTTCAGATCTTTGCATTACCAAAAAGCCCTCAGAACTTTGCACATTGAGTCAACATAAGCCTTCCCCGCACACACACACAGAGGATACTTAACTTTGGGCACTGGACTGAAAAATCCATTACTTGCACAGTTCTAAGAGTTTTATTTCCCTGTAACATCATGCTGCATTGTAGTTTCTTCTGTAAGAGTGTCTGGATGTGTTCCTGCTGAGTTACATACTGTGCCTAAACTTGGCTCCTTGTCTTTGTTATTACTAGTCTGTTCTCATTTTTTATCTATCGCCAGTTGTTGGCATTGGTTCTTGAATGCGTTCACTAAGTCTGTGATTCATTCCTGCATTACTAGCAACACTGCATGCAAAGAATGTTATTTCCTAATTCCATGTTTCCCCTGTTCTTGCTCAGAATAATTGTGTCCTGATAGGTCCCTCAGATAAGAAACTACAAGAAAACTTCTTGTGAAAAGCAAACACTTCTTCTGACAGCTGAAGAAGTGCTATCGTCTTAAGTACAGTCTGTGAATATGCGAAGACAACAAGTGTGCCCACATAATAGTTTAGCCTGTATTAAAAAAACAAACAAAAGGAATCCTGCAGGCACAAAATATGTTGCATACGCTGCTAAAGTACAGAGGGTTTCTGGTGGGTGCCTCAGAGAGCTGTTTGAGAAGGACTGCCAATCGCAGAAATGCGGTCTTAGTCACCTCAGGATTGTTAAGGACAGAGGGAAAAAAACCTGTATCAAACTCAGGGATCCAAGCCAATACGAATTTTGAGATTCAAAAAAAAATACCCAGCAATCCCCGCTAAGTTACACAAAACTAAGACTGAGGAAGAGACAAACAGAAAGCACTTCAAATTTTTATCTAAGTTGTACTACCAATCTGCTACTCTTAAAGTTTCTCAAATGACATTCTTCTCTGTCCTAGGGTTGCTACTCCACTTCTGTTAAGATACAACTGAAGAAGCACAGGCAAGCTTTTTTAGAAGCAAAGCTAACCTTCTGCATCACAAGCACTTATTCAGTATTTACTCTTTCCCACTGCGTAAAGCTTCTGAGGTTGAGAAATTTTAATTTTTTAAAAAAGTTATTTGTCATTAAAGTTATACAAGACACTGCAGATAGCTTGATATTTGTTTACATTTTAGCAGTGTCCATTTTTGTAATTGGAATTTGAAAGTGTAAATGTAAAGAATACAGAGCAAATCTTTTTATTATTACAATTTTCATGGTTCCCTGGACATAACAGTCAGGCAAGACACTTAGTTTTCAAGAATATTTTACTACAAAAGTAACAATTTCAGCCATAACTTGTAATGTGGAATAGTTAGGGAACTGAAGCAGTAAGCTTTTGAAAGGTCACTGAGAAGGTAGATCCTCGTTTTAGGTTTTAACAAGAGTCAAGAAATAGCAAGTGTCACATTGTTTTGACAAAGTTTGCTCTCTCTTGAGCTAATGTTTTCAGAGACAATAGTTTCATTTTGAATTAAAACTGATTTCAGGAGTGTTTCACATCGTCAGCACCAACTAAAGACAACACAAATATCAACAATCTCATAAAAATCTTGGTCACCATAAAAAAAAAAAGATCCAGAAAATGAAAAAGAAACTTTCAGCAGAAAATAAAGTTCTCACCTCATTTCTCCACTGTTCCAATATATAGTTCTGAGGAAAATAGTAAACTGGGGGCATGGGAGAAAGACTAAAAAGAATAAATTATATGCACTTCTTACTGCCTTTAAACATTGTGCTGTGCTATAGTATAATGAACACTGATATGAATTTCATGTTTATTTTCATTTATTGCCCTCTAGAAATGTAAGCAACTTCTGGGGCTGAATTATAACATTAGTTACCATCTTCCACATTATTTCCAAGCCTTACTGATACACAGTCTCCCCACATGCAAACTTTTTTTTTTTTTTAGCAAATGAGTGATACCAATGCTTTCAACTTCACAGCTTACACATGTAGCTGGTATGAATGTTCACAGAAAGCAAGGATTCCAGTTACAGACAGGATTATCTGAAAAAAATTATATATGAAAACACAATTAGCTCGTTATAAATGCCCTATGTGTGTGTCATACAGCTTGCCTCTGCATCCCCAGAGGAGTTATGCTCATCATGTGTGTAATCTATTGTCATCACCACGCTTCTACATTGATCCACTAACCCAGGCTGTCTGGCCCAGACGCTCACACTTTCAGATTTGGAGGTTTCTGTGCTAGTTCTCCAAAGATCACCTATTCTCACACTTAATTCTCCAAAGATTACTTATAACAAGGCCTCCTTAGAGAGCTCTCAATAGAAAATTAAACCCACACAGTTCATCGCAAGTATCTGACATGGTCTCAGGGGAGTTATTTCCCCCCCTCCCCAGCATTTTGCTAATGGAAAACAATGAGTATTTGCTAAAAAAGGATCACTACACCCATCTGTGCAGTGAAGAAGCAGATATGTTGTCTAAATAAGCCAATCCAGCCACAGAAACTAACCACCGTTTGAAATGGAGACGGAGATCATAAACAGTGCTTTGCATCATTTCACCATTTCTGCCCACAGTGCTACTAACTCACAAAGATGAGGCCCTTAAATACACTCAGCTCCCTTTGTGGGAAGGAACAGGATACAGTGTACAGTTCTTACCTGTATATTTTCCTCCAAACTGTATATTTGTGTGCCCAGTGGGATGACATTTTTTGATTTAGTTGTCAGCAAATAGAACATTGTATTCTGTTCCTCTTTCTTTGCTTTCTTAGCTAGCAGACTACAGTGAATAGGGGTTATTCTGTCATTTTTTGAAATTGTTTTTTGAATTGAGGTATTTTTCATAAAGCCAGACCTGTTCATTATTCATAGGAAGCATATTGTTATAAAGTCTGGCTTGTGTTTTTGGACCATTCATCTGAGGGCAAGCATTCAGATTCATCTCTGACTGTCATCCTGCCTCTGTGTCTCTCTTCAGACACCTCAAAGGTGAGGCAGGTGCTGGTACTGAATGCATGAGAGTCAATAGGATGGATCGATTAAAGAACTACTACTACTTTATTTTTAGCATTCATCTCCAGTTGCTAAAAAGTACCCTGCACTGAATGAGGAGATATGCTTGAAATGAAAGCTATCCATTAAAAAAAATATAACTCAAATCATTGCCAGTAGAACATCCAGGTATATATTGTTCTGTACCTGGGAGTGAATCTTTCACAACTTGTCAACAGTGCTCCACACAAAAAAGGTGACATGAGAGGGACTCCAGAACATCCAGTCCTAATGGGTGCTTCAAACAGATAGCCCACCCCTACTCCCATCCCACTTTTTAAAAACCTCTTGGACACAAAATTCAGTAACATTTCAAAAGCTCTAACTGCTTCTGAGAAAAGTTCAGTTCCTCAAGTTGTTAACAGTTTTCCCTTGTAAAATACCTATTATCAGGATTGCTTTCAAAGAAAGATTTGCAAATTCTATTAATTTTAGTATCTGTGCTGTGCATTTTATGAAACATTGTGAATTTCTGTGGGGCAATGGTCTTAAAGGAGAACAGCTTTTCCACTTTGCTCTAAATATGAAGGAAAGAAGTATTTAATGCAGTGTGTAGTTTGAGAAGTATGATTTCTTATTTAGTTGAGAGATGGATAATATTTACATAAATCTTAAGGTATACATAAATCTGTAAACCTTCATATGAACATCTATCCATATGTTCACAGATATCAAAGTTCATTTTTCCTGTAGTTTCCTATATTGCCAGCAATATCTGAAAAAAAAAAAAAAAGCTTCATAGCATTTAAAAATAGTTTGCGATGTTTCACAATGTAGTTTGTTATTGTTTTATATGATCGGGTAGTTCTCAAATGCACCTGCACTTGTGAAAACCTGTTGTGGTTTGGCCTCAGACGGCAACAAAGGACCAGGTGGCAGCCGCTCGCTCAGATCAGGCCCCCACCGCCAGCGCGGCCGGGAGGGGAGAATCGGAAGAAAAAGGCAAAAACTCGTGGGTTGAGACAAAGGCAATTTAACAGAACAGCAAACGGAGCAAGAAACAACAGCAGCAATAACACTGACAGAGGAATATACAACCACGAGTACAACACCACCACTTGCCAACCACACCCGCGATGGCCCCCAACCGCTCTGCTCCCCCTGGGGATGACTTCCTCTTCCCCCCACTCCTGACTTCCTGTCCCTCCCCTTCCCCGGCCAGCTCCGGCTACCCCCTGGGCATGGCTCCCATGGGATGGAATACCTGTGTCCCTGATAGGTCCTGGGGAGAATTAACCCTATCCCCGCCAGACCCAGGACAAAACCTCTCTAAGGTTTTCTAAGGGCACCATCTGTAGCAAAACACTGTTCAGAAGTCCAGGCCTCAATATGCCATAAATATTCAGCCTTATAATTTTTTTCTTGCCCGAGGCCTTCCCTTGTGAATGATCAAAGCAGCAAAGATCGCAGAATTTAACAACAGGTCTAGTCAGGCCTTAAAGAACAAGAAAAAGAAAAAACTTTCAAACAAACATAGATCCAGTCCATCAGCATACAGATGATATTACCATGTCAAAAGGGGAAGCCCAGCAGGCAGCTTATATTCAATATAAGTGTCCTTAGAACAGAGAGGATTTTGGATGAAGATGCTTGGATGGTCTGTTAATCCTAGATCCACCATGTACTGAGAAAAATTCTTGCAATGCAACTAGAAGAATTATTTGGACTGTATTTAGTCATGAGAGTTGACCTCAGCCCTCAGATAACCAAAACAGATTCAGAAATGTAGATGGAATAAAAAGAGCCTAAAAGAGCCTAGAGGGCAACCTGTCAAAAGTCCTAGGCCAAAAAAAAAAAAAAAAATAGAGGTAGTGATGGAACAATTTGCCCAAGAAAAATCTGACTTCATGCCAGTAATATGGTGCAAACTACCCACAGTATGGTGTGGATCCTCTCTCTTGCGGGCATCCAAGCGCTTTCAAAAGCGCTTTAAGCAGGAGTGTTGATTCCCAGGAGGATAGGGAAGCTCTACAGAGAGACTTAGATTGATTGGATCGTTGGGGCAACATCAGTGGTATGAGTTTCAAGAAGGGCAAGTGCCGGGTTCTGCGCTTGGGCCACAATAACCCCGAGCAGCGCTACAGGCTTGGGGAAATGTGGCTGGAAAGCTGCCCGGAAGAAAGAGACCTGGGGGTTCTAATGGACAAGCGGCTGAATATGAGCCGGCGGTGTGCCCAGGTGGCCAAGAAAGCCAACGGCATCCTGGCTTGTATTAGAAACAGCGTGAGCAGCAGAAGTAGGGAGGTGATTGTGCCCCTGTACTCGGCACTGGTGAGGCCACACCTGGAGTATTGTGTCCGGTTTTGGGCACCTCAATACAAGAGAGATGTCGAGGTGCTGGAGCGAGCGCAGAGGAGTGCAACGAAGCTGGTGAAGGGCCTGGAAAACAAATCCTATGAAGAGCGGTTGAAGGAGCTGGGACTGTTTAGCATGAGGAAGAGGAGGCTGAGGGGAGACCTCATCACCCTCTACAACTACTTGAAAGGACACTGTAGAGAGGTTGGTGCTGGTCTCTTGGCACAGGTAGTTAATGACAGAACGAGAGGGAACGGCTTCAAGCTCCAACAGGGTAGGTTTAGACTGGACATTAGGAAAGAATGTTTCACAGAGGGAGTGGTCGGGCATTGGAATAGGCTACCCAGGGAGGTGGTTGAGTCACCATCCCTGGATGTGTTTAAGAACCGTTGAGATGTGGTGGGGGGGGATATGGTGTAGGGGAGAACTTTGTAGAGTAGGGTAGATGGTTGGACTCGATGATCCCAAGGGTCTCTTCCAACCTGGACGATTCTATGATTCTATGATCAAGTCCCTAAGCTAGAATAGCAAGGAAACAAAGTAAAGTCATCACAGAAAGAGATAATTGTCAAGGGACAAATTTTCAACACATCAAGAGTAGACAATCTGAACAATCATAGAGTTAGTTACAGGGTTGCTGTTTTTATCAAACCTTTAGAAGCCATTCTACCAAATAATTCTTATGCTTTAGAGCTTTTTCCATCAATCAATCACAGATAGGGAAAAATAATCAAGTAATACTCCAAAATCATGAGAAAAGTTCAAGTACACCTCAAAGCTGTCCCTCTATCTTGCCATTTTCACAGTGCATTCTTTTAAAAAAAACAAGATGTACCTTTTACATAAATAGCATTAATTCTTTTGTGCCATTTATCCCTGAACTCCATCTCTTGAAACAGTGTGAAAGTGACTTTTAATTAGTTATTTTTCCCTTGACACAATACATCAAGAATGCTTTCTAGCTTTTTTTTATTTATTCAATGAATGTCCCTGCCTTGTATTTCCTCATGAACAATACTGGATTCTCTGCCTTCTTTCTCCTTCTCACTCTTGTACTGCATTTGCTCTTTCTTCACACTATCAAATGCTTTCTTTCCCAGTCCAGCTGACACACAGAGTTCCAAGACAGGCAAATGAGACTAGAAAAAGGCAGATAAGAATAGGAAACCAAGGAGAGATGAAGCCTTTTCCAAACTGCTTGTTTAGATATGGTTTCCTATACTAGACATGAAAAACTACAGCCTTAAAGGAGATCTTCAGTGGTGTATATGAAAAGATTTGTAAGTCCATGTCTGTAACTACATACCATGACAAGTGTCACAATTTTCTAGTTGCATAAGGAAGGCAAATCTCTGAATGTTGAGTTAGCAACCATCATGTTTCAAAGGCACCTGCTGCTGGCAGCTGTTCTAGGGAAGGAAATAGAAGAATTCACTGCCCGGGGTTAATCATCTCCCCTTCTTTCTTATTCACCTCCACCGCACATCATCTAGATCTGAATTAGTATGTCCACCAAGGCAGCACAGAGGTCCATGTTTTAGTCACATTCTCAGTGGAAGCCCTTCCAGCGCTTCCTCGGGCTCCTGTGGTGAGGGGCTGAGGGCTCCCTCATCCTTTACCACCTCCTGCCACACCATCTTTCTTCTGGGTTTGATTTCTCATCTTTTCAGACATCTGCCAGTGGAGTTGCACTTCCCATACCTTGTCAGTCCCCACACAAAATTTGACTTCCTACTTACTGCCTTCACTTTTAACTTCATCAAATTAGTACAGCCTGCCTCATGAGCATACTGTCTTTTATATCCTGGGAGTTATGCTAGGTCACACACTTGCACTGGAGTGGAATTAGGTTCTGGATTCTAGAGCAAGTCCAACAGTTTTTAAGAGCCTTTAAGAGTTGTTATCATTTTTCTTAAGGTACAGTTAGCAGAGATGACTGAAGAATCCCAGGGAACACTGCTACTTACGCATGTATATATACTGAGTCAGTCATGATCCGAGACAGGCATGACTTCGAACAGGTAGAACTGTGCTGTCCCAGCACTTGTCTTGACCAATTATAATGAGAACTGACAAGAGATAAGTAGTACCAGAGGCCAGAGAATTACTTTCTCAGATCCAGCAAACACAGTTCTCACCTCACTTATTCTACTTTCATATTCAGTGCAAGTGGACAGGATTCTGCAGGTTACTCCCAATTTACACCACAGTAAACATCAAAATCAGGTCCAATAGGAGGAGAAATTGCCTCTCCTAACAGGTGATTTGCTGCTGTCACCAGAGCTAATAAAATGCTCTTTTAGCAAACAGCAGCTCTGTCTATGGCTCTTCAATCACAACTTGAAGAAATAACAAGGAAGTGTTTCCTGTTGAGCTTAGAAATAATAGTACCTTTAGCTGTTACTTACAAGCAATCTATTCACAATCCCCTCCCTTGCAGAACACCTCTAAAGGTAAATAACATGAAAAAAAAACTACACAAAAGCACTGCATTATCCAGAAAAAAAAATATGCAAAAATGCCTCTCTTAATGATGCCAGTACAATGGATACATGTCAAAATTCTGGGTTTTTACCCAGTTCCACTCTCTTGCTACTTATCTTCAGAACACCGCTATAATAGTCATCCTCCATTTTACTCTCCAGTACTTGCTGCTCTCTACTCACCAAGGTTTCGTTCGCCTTGTCTATACACAACGGCCACTGATGTGGGAGCCTTTGAGAGAAACTAAGGAACAACACAAACCACCGAGCGTTGTTTACATCAACGCTTGTTGTTCAAGCTTTGCAAACCCCTAAGAGCCCCACACTGATCATCAAGACTTGGGGTTGATTAGTGATTGATCTAATTTCCCTACTGTGACAGAAAGGCAAGCCAAAACCTGCAGGAAGTTCATGCTGAGTCCTGGCAGGTCTGCAAAACCTCTGAGATAAAATCCTGCACAGAAAAATGGAAGTCAGGGGAAGAACCATTTTAGAAACATAGCAATGGAGTCAGAGAAAGATATGAGACCTGTCCAGGACACCCTTGCCAAAATCCACAAGGGGAAAGAAATTTTAAAAAAAAAAAAAAAAAAAAAAAGAAAAAAAGAAGAACAGGCTAACCAAACAAATTACAGCCCCAGAGTATACTGGTATAAATGACAAGCTGTTCGAAACACTAATAAGAAAGAAGGTGTGTTAAGACTTGCTGCAAAGAGTAGGTTAATTTAAGCATACAAAAGCCATGGGAGAACAGGGTAAGGAAGGAGGAATGAAAGTGATTTAAAGCCTAAACCACAAGAAGACTGAAATCTTTAAAAAGTTCATATATAGAGCTTTGTCTGAACTGATGCACCTTTGAGTTTCACCCATCAGTAGTTATTTCTATGCTGATATAACTCACAAATTAAACTTTTATTAAATGCATTCAGAACTTTCTATTTTTGCACATTCCAGGCACTTCAGATTTTCCATAACTGTCATCTAAAGAAGTCTCAGTCCTGAAGTACAGGGGGAGAAAAATGTGCTCTGTCTGTAGATATATAATACATGATAGCTGATTCCTTTTATAACATTTATCTTGGAATTCTGGTGACGTGAACAAACCACTTGAGTTTTACTTTTGCAGGTTTTTATGGCCAATGCATTCCCCTCGGATAAAGGATACAGACTTGCTAGGGACAATAATTAGCAATGATAAATATTGCCCTTCTTTTGCCCTTGAACAGAGCGTGGTTACTTGCCACCTTGTGACTGAATACAGAGTATCCTTCGTATCATATGCAGCCAGTATGCCAAACATATGCCCTCTAAAAAATCCTCTTTCTAAAACATCCTAAGTAATTTTATGTCAATATTGCCAAGAAATTCGACCATAAATTGGATTTTTTATAACACTGCCCATAGCTATTTGATATGGATTATAACTGATTTTATGTAGAGGGAGAACAAAGCAAGTGTATACAATGTTTCATGGAAGATTCGAAATATCAGATTATATCTTTTTCTTTAAGATGATCCAAAATATCTAGTTATGAATACATACCTAAAATCCTGTGCAGGTCCAGAGCTTTTCACTCCTTTTGCATTCTTAGTTACAAGGCAGTTATAGCTGAATATCAAATAGCCAGGAGTTGAAAGCTAAGAACTTGTTTTATGTATTCGTCCACTTGAACTATGTGATCCTCTGCAGTTTATTCAGATTTCTGACTACTGACAGGAGCATAATGTGTCATACCTCAAAGCCCATTTTATCAAAACAATACAATGCAGATTTCACAAAGACTGTGACTAATGTAGTATGTTTGTCAAGCAACATTTATTTGGAAGTATTTTAATCAACTCTCAATATTTTCTATATTGTACATTTGGAAATCAAATATTGTTTTCATGCATTTTCAAAAGATAGTGAAAGTGTGTGTTGTGAAGATTTAGTTTAAGTTCCTACCTTATTTTAAAATAGACTTTTCTAAAGAGACAGATTTTCTCCCCTCGACATTCATGATTAAAATTGAGCTCTGCATTAAAAAAAAAAATAAAAAGGGGGTGTGTGCATGGAGGGAACTGAGAATCGAATAGGGCAAATTATTACAAATAATAGTTACTTTACAATTGCCCCCCAGAGCCAGAATGGCTGAGAAAATTTTAGTCAGCAATACTGCTTTTTTATGGCTCTGTTGTCTAATCCTAAAACCAATAGGTAATTCATGTGATCTATACATACCATACAATAAGCTCACAGAATTTCACTTAACTCCATTTGCTGATCACCAACAAGTTTTACATATGTAATTATTCCTTAAATACAGCCTTGATCAACTGAGAATCCTCTCCTAGGTCTCCTTATGTGGCCCAGCTCACCTTGTCTCAGCAGCATCCACCCTGTCACCATCTTTCAGCAGCTTTGACTGAGACCAAAAAAGTTCTTGGAACCAGTAATGGGCACTGACAGCTTTAGCATCTGTGCACCTCAGATGATGATGTTATCTTGTGGGTTTTGCACACAAACCCAGGAGGGGTGTGGAAAAGGCAGCCAGCATTTGCCAGATGCATCCCTCATCCTTGCCACTGAATCCTGAGACCAGCAAAGAAGCCAGCACCCAGAAGAACCAGTCCCCTGCCAGCACAAAACTGAATTTTACCACCTTGAGCAGAGGACAGAGGAATTTGGTTTTGTCTCACTGCACTACCAGAAAAACTTAGTATTCCCTCTAATTTTTGGAAGCTCTGAGCCAGTCCCAGTCCTGCAGCAAAACAGTGATTTTCATTAAGAACCGATCTCAGGTCTCTAAGAATATTACAGGACTGCAGATCCTGGCAGTCTGCTTGGGGGACTGGAAAGGGGGAACACACAATTATTCCTACACTTTATTTTTGAAGAAGGTGGAAAAGTGATAAGCAGAAGTAAATACATCTTTGTGAGTCTGCAGAGGAACTTAAAATGAAAGACATGGGATCAAAGTCTTTCAGACTTCAGAAACACACACATACACTGGATGCAAAGCTACAAAATGGACTACTTGGTGACAGCAGAATCCAAACACCCCTGTGCAGTATAGATCTGTCTGAATGACAAAAAAAATTATTCCCTAGTAATTTATTTAGCAGCTGACAAGGGGGAACAGAAGATATTTTCTATGATGAATATTACTGAGCCATATATAAAACTGGTCAAATAGTGAAAAATACACATTCACAGATAATTTCATCATCAATTGATTAAAACAGCTTGGACTGATTTTCTCTTCATAATTTTTCTGTTCATCAGTTGTGTTGTTCCTTTCATTCTTTGAGCCATGGTTCTTCTATCAAGAAACATGCAAAACAAAGCAAAATCATTCTTGACCTGTGAGGCTAACATAGTGGGAAAAGTTAGCAGGTTTTTTTGAAATCTAGTAAAAATAAACTAACACAAAATCCCATGAGGACAGAGCCACACAATTCCTTTCAGTGCCTGGGGTAACAAACACCGTGTTTTTAAACCCAACCTCTGTGGAGTTAGCATGTGCCCTGGCCTTTGAAAAAAATGTTCCTAAATTCACAATGTTCACAGCTATGGCACAAAGAAATTTAAAGGCTCTTGCTGCAAAGGCTTTTAAGCTCATAAAACGAGGTGCTGCATGGTTTCTGGCACAAGAAGATATAAAAGTCATTCATGAGTGACTGTCACACCTTGTGAGAAAGTACAAAGCACCACAGACTTCAAACCAGTAAATGAAACGGAGACCAAACACTCAAAATGGTTTTTTGCTAGTTAATAGAGAGACTCAGTGTGACCCAATGCCTACAGATAGCTTTCAGCTGGCTGCTGGATCTACTACTATTGCTACAGGATTTTCAGGAATAAGTAGATTTTCAGTGACTCCAAGAGGAAGCTGATCCCAACAACAGAAAATCTATAGACTGCTTGGTTCCTTCAGAGGAACAACTGGACCCTTGCAGAGATGGGCTCCTTCCTGGGTAAGGGGGAAAGAGGAGCAAACAAAAACACTGGGCATTTTAACAGGCTCTGAATCCTGAAGAACAGGGGACAAGCTCACTACATTCCCAAGTGAATAATGACAGGACCAGAGGAAATGGTCTAAAGTTGAGGCAGGGGAGGATTAGATTAGATATTAGGAAGAATTACTTTACTGAGAGAGTGGTCAGGCACTGGAACAGCCTGCCCAGGGAGGTGGTGGAGTCGCCATCCCTGGAGGTATTTAAGAAGCTTGTAGACATGGCACTTTCAGGGCATGCTCTAGTGCCCGAGATTGTTGATTTTTTGTCTGTTTGTGGGTGGGTGTGGTGTGTGGTTCTGGGTGTTTGTTTTGTTTTGGTTTTGGTGTTTGGTGTTGTGGTTTTCGGGGTTTTTTTGGGGTGGTTTTTTTTTTGTAGTTGGACTCGATGATCTCAAAGGTCCCTTCCAACCAAGAAGATTCTGTGATTCTACATTGTCGACAGCTCTTGTTTAGATGCAGTTACAGCAATCTGAGCTCTTGATGGCATAACTGCTTTTGTTTAGCAATCCAATGTAAATGACTTTAATAGTAGTGGTTTTGGCAGGTATAAACTGCTTTTGTTAGACAGTGCTGACACTACATCTAAAATGGAAAGTTTTTTAACCTTAGCACATAAAAGAGTACCAAAAAAGGAAGATGAAAAACTATGTATCACAGTAGGGGAAGCTAATCTGGACTCATTCGTGGGGCTGTTTCCTTCTATTTTTCCTTAGTGACTTAGATTTAATGATAATATTTCTAAGGAGTGTCTCCTACTCCCTTTCTTTTCTTTCATTCTGGAAGAAAATCACAACCACAAGTCTCTTGTATGAAACTTAGAGAGAAAATCTAAAAGTTACTCAAAATAACAGTGGCTAAAACAGCCAGACTGACAGCTGTAGTTATCAAAGACCCTTTCTTGCCCTTGAACAGGCACAGCATCAGGAACTCAAGTTCATTAGCACTAGCTTATAAATGCACAGACCTGAAAGGACTAATTGGAGCAGTAGAAGCTGCCACCTGCCTATTCTTCTACAGGTGTTACTGCTGGAGCAATACCAACAAAATAAGACCGGGAAACACCCTCTACCCCCACCTCACATGCTAGCACAGACCATGTTTGACCACAAGACCCCTTCCTGGTGGACAGAAGGAGTTGTCCAGTTCCGAAGTGTCTTAATAACAACAAATTTTGCCCATGATAGGCCTATTCTTGGTCATTTGAAGAAATTATACGTACCACCAAAATGGTTCCACAGGAGAAAAAAAAAAAAAAAAAAAAGAAATCCCTCCGATCAGCAGCAGTACATCCAGGGCCCTTGGTCCTTGCAAACCTCTGCACAGCAAGGGCTGGCAAGAGTGAGGAGGGACAGGGCACCTGTCTCCCACCTGGGCTAGGGTTCCTCACATCTTCTGGGGGTGCAGCAGCACAATCTAAAAACCCAGGGAACAGCAAGAGTGAGATAGAACCAGCTGCCTACTCCAGAGACGATACAAAATTATAAAATCCACTCTAGAGATGTCAGGAGACAGTTCTTGATCAGGAAAAACTACTGTCTCCTGTCCCGGCAGGCCATGGGTAAAGTGTCCTGGAGTCTTCTTCCTTCTCTTTGCAGGTAGATTCACACTGGAACCTTTTTGTGGGATTCCTATTCACAAGGAACTGAACTGAACCAAAGCTTAGGTTGCAGGACCAACATATTTATTTATTTATTTTCTAAATTACTTTCCCAGCTTCATCTCTATATAAAACAAGTATTCTCCAGAGCACAGCTGGCAAAGGACTCCTTAATAACGTACACAATAAAGAAGAACATAATACAAAGCCCGTGTCTGTTTTCACCAATAAAAGTTGTCCAGCTTGCTTCAAGTGCAAGAAGCACATATCTCCAAGAGCAAAAATGCACATGTCCCCTCTAACAGAGCAAATAAATTTCTAGGGCTTTGTTTTGTCCATTGTCCTCTCACACAAGTGGATGAAAGGTAAAGGGCAGCATTCAGCCATGCACACCTCTGTACTATAGCCCACCTCTCCCTTCAAAGAACTTACAAATTCAATTGACCTCTGACAATTCAACAAAATCTTATAAAATACTGCTTTTCTGCAGGTTTGCACCAACAAATTTGAGAAACAATCAAGCTAGACATCTGCTAGAAGAGCAGCACTGAAGAACCTACCAGATATTAAAGATACAGGTAATCTAGCCTTGCAAGGTAGAGAGAACAAATACACTGCTAAAAATCAATTCTCTATTCAACAGATGTTTTTAAAATCACAAACTGAGTAGTGATTGTATGTACTATGTCCTTTTCAGAGAGAAGATTTTTTTTTTTTTTCCTCCTTCTGCTTCCTCTTTATCAAGTGGGTACAAAAAGCCCAACTCCATCCACTCTTTAACATGACACATCTGTGTACTCACGGAAAGCTGAAAACACTTGTTGAAAAGCTACACAAAGAGAAGAAACACAGAGCCAACAAACCCAAGCTGAAACCCTATAACAGTTTAAAATTCAGGTTTGATTTATTTTTTTCTAATTGCTCAGGCAGAGGCTTTAGCACAGAGACAGATTTCTGGTGGAAACTTGTTCACCATTTGACAAATGTTTCTAAATATTATACCAAGATTTTTATAAAAGTACCACCTGCTGAAGTCACAGTAGAGAATATTTTAGTAGTCTCTCCATTTACAGCCAGAAAAAAAGCAAGAAACAGCTCCCAACATCTTCACTCACCCTTCTCTCACTCACTATTCTCACACCCTACTTTAGAGTTTACATGCCTCCTTTCTTTTGTGCACCTGATCTGCAAATTACTTCTGGTTTGATGAACAAGCGTGGTCATCACAGTATCTTTTTATTTGCAACCAAAACCTTGTGGACCTGCTAGAGAGAAAACCATGAATTACTATCAATAGGGCTTGTATTTTGCTATATATCTGGATGTGACTCTCAGTTGTAACATTTCCGTATACCATGAAGAGCTTGTGAAATCCTCTACAGAAAGAATGCAAGATGCATTACTAAATGCCCTCCTTTGGCTCTTCTCAATCATTGTTTCTTTCTAGTCTGCCACTGTTGTAAATGTGTGTCTATTAAAATTCAAACTAGACATAGTGACAATTGCTTCACGAACACTTTTTTTTTTTTTTAATGTAGAACTTTTCCTTCTGTGCCACACTTTTCAGGAAGGTGTAGCCACGCACAGGACCTCATGTGTTCCTTTTGGACTTGTTGTTCACAAGAGAGGTGGGTGCACCTGGTATGAAACACATCACAGTGTGTGCCTTTTTCTCAGCATATTAATCAGGAGCCTATAATCGAATTCCAACAGATTTAGGGTTAAAAAAAAATAGTGCTTCCTCCTGTAAGCAAGAGGTGATTGGTAATTCCACTCTTCAGCTACATTGTAGCCTCACTAAAGTGCACATCAAACACAACACAGTTTCTGGGGGCTTTGGGCAGGGTGGATTTGCAAACTCTAGCAGAGCAAAGCTCCTGCCAGGCTTGACCAATCAAGCTATATGTAATGGGGGCAGTCATACAGCTGTTCCTTTGTGTCCCCTTTGCCATTTTAGCTGCTGACAATTATTTACAGATTAGTTACAGATTTGCCAGCTGGCTACAGGAAAAGAAACCTCCTGGATAATTCCAGATGAAGAGAAGATGCTGATCAAAACCAAAATAATTTTGGGCAGAAAACTTCTCGGTATCAATTTACTAACATAATCTTTACACCTCTAAAAAGAAGCATTTGTGCTTCTCTAATGAGTCACAAAACTAAACTTTAAAAGTAGATTATTATGACTGGAAAAGGGTAGGAAAGGAGATGAAAGACTTTGCTAATTTTTTTCCTTTCTTCTAGACATCTTCAAAGGAAAAGCCCTGAAACTAGGAAGAGAAAGGTCCTCTGAATCTCTAGTAATGCAAATACTTTCAACTCTTTTAGTATGCAAGTATTTCAAGTGTCACACAATATTTCCTCACAGATGTTTTTATTAGACTCTTTTCCAAAGGTAAAACAAATTGTAGTTCTTAATCTCACCAGAATAGCCAGCTTTAAGACTAAAGCATATGCTCTGCTGTCATAAAGACACCCTTGAACCCATTTTGCTTCTCCACTATTTTCTCCACTGCTTTAGTTCCACTGCACATAATGGCATTAATTAATTCCACTGCAAATAATGGAGTTATTTTGCATTAAGTGGGAATGGAACAAAGGAAATGTATTAAGAAAGAAACTGCAGTTTGGGTCTGACCCTGAACACCTGAGTCTTGCACAAACGAGGGAGATACTGGGAGGATGGAAATCCATGGAAAGACCCTTTCAGATCAAGAACTGTCTTTGACTGTCATTAAAACAAACTTACAAACCCCTCCTGTACTTCACCCTACCACCCAGACAGAGTGTTTAGTAATACCGGTGATCTTTTAGGCTGATCTAACACAGAACAAAACTTTCTCTTTTTTACAAAGGGAAGTGGGGGAGAGCGGAAAGGGGAAGCCGATTTAACTAAGGTAAGGGATGTCAACTGGTCAGGTCACAGTGAGCCTCAAAATCTTCCTCAAAAGAAAATTTTTGACCCACCATGCAGAGACTTGCAAAGAATAAAATTGGTTAAGTCGCCCTTCTCCCACGGGTCTCCCATCTGGTTCACCCCGCTTCCAGCCCTTGAAGGCCCAAGGGTGGCCATCCCACCAAGAAGGGATGGCAGAGCTCAGAGTGATCCAAGAGCTGCTCCCATTCACTGGGTGTGTTTGGGGCTTTTCGTGGTTTTTGTTTTTTTTTCTGGAACTATCACCACAGGGGGAATATCCGATGGATGGGCTGGGAGAGGGGATTTTTTTTTACCCAATGCCCACAGCTGCCAGGGAGAAACATAAAGGCGGGTCCCATCTGGCAGGGTCCTCATCAGCCTACTTTTAAACTTGGTTTATAATTAGCCCTAAGCAGATTTCACCAATTAGACATAATTTTAACTCCTACAATCCTGAGAGCAGCAGGCAGCCCGAGCAAGAAGCATAGGCACCAGCCAGTCCTGCTGGTTCCTGCTAGGCCAGGGACCCTACTCAAGCCTGGTCACTGCTCCATCCAGGAGGCTGGTCACTGCTCCAGTGGCATCAGCCTCTGCCCACAGGGAAAGCAGGGCACGTTTTGCCTCTCTGTGTGCAGGGATCCCCCATGTAACGAATAATGGGAACTAAAGCATTAGGTGGAATTTATATTAAAACACCAATGCTGACGAAATGCCTAGCTGCTACAGAGTATCTGAGACTGTTACTCAGAGTACTCAGTACAAGAGTATCCAGAAACAACAGCTGCTGCAGAAG
The DNA here is from genome assembly GCF_964106895.1 of Numenius arquata. Classification (NCBI taxonomy): domain Eukaryota; kingdom Metazoa; phylum Chordata; class Aves; order Charadriiformes; family Scolopacidae; genus Numenius; species Numenius arquata. The sequence continues at coordinate 18,915,465 of NC_133576.1, read as the reverse complement.
AATATACAAGGAACATCAAACTGAGCAGATATCAACTTGTAATAAATAAATGTTTCTTAATTTTACTTCAAAACTAAGAACACAAAGGAAGAAAGGTATCTAGGGTTGAAGAGGAGTGCTGCTTCTTCACACATCTAATATTTCACTGAGGTTTTACTTACGCACTTTCTAACAAGCTGAGCTGTCTGCCCCAGTCCTATAAAAAGTGTTTGAAAAATATTTTCAAAGTGTGTGCAACCAGTAAATAAGAAGCAAAGGTGAATGATTTTACAAGAGTCTTGACGTGTGTCGTGAGAGGGGGAAAAAATAATGAGGAAAGGCTCTAGGGAAATCTATTGGTTTATGTCACTGTTAAAACCAATCCTGCCCACGAAATGCAGAGATCCTTGACGCAAAACACTGCAGGGAGCTGACAGCATATCACCACTGTCTTTACAGAGGTGATCCTTGAGGTATACTAGATATAGCATGTTACAGAGTGTGCAACATAAAACAGAAATGGAGTTCTCTCATGACAAAAAGCGTTTTCTTATGTACATCTTTGTGCCTCAGATTTACATACTTTCATTTCACAAAGCCAAAAGACTCTCAAGAGACTGGCTGCACAGTATCAAATGTAAAAGAGATTTAATCTGCAGATTTGTAGGAATTTAAATTTACGAACACTTTGTTAAGCGTAGGTCTGCATACTATCTTTTATTTATATGCATAGGTTTATTGCAGTCAAGTTTCTAAAAATCTCTAAGTAGTTTAAAGGCATGGAAGAGGCATTTGCCTGAATTGCTCTATAATCTACTTCAAGCCAAAACTGTTTTACTTTGATTTATCAAAACCAAAACCAGATTTATATAATCCAATTTCTAGTTTCTTATTTTCTCACCACTCCTATGCCCAAAATTCGTGTATACTACTCTTATCCAGGCTTACATTGACATTCACAGACATCTAAGGGTTCTAGAACATTTCAGGGCTGCATGTTTACACACTTCAGCAGAGAGCATCTGAAGAGTCTCCAGAGCAAAAGCACAGTTTAAACATATGAGAAAAAACACACTAACCAATAAGACTTAAGCATGGCATTAAAAATCAACAGGTAGCTATATGAATCAGAGCTATATATCTGAACACAAGCAAGAAATTATCTTGGCTTCTACTTAAATTCTTTTTGTGCAGTTTTTTTTTACATTTAAAGTAGCGTCAGCAGATGCATAATGTTGCATTTCATAAATTAGATTATTTTTGTTGACACAACAGACATTGTAGAAGGGTGACAATGATAAAGCTAGAAATCGCAGGCAACAAAAACACTCAAGGACTTTCCCACACACACAGGAGGCAAATTATCTATTTTTTTCAACTAATGCATTTTAGACTAGTTTAAGATCATACTAAGAAGAATCTAGTTATTACCTCCTTGTTTATGTAAGTGCCTACTTACTGTGAAAGTCAAGTGTAATGCAAAAACTTTAATTGCAGGAGAAAATATCTCAACATATGAATACATTCAAATCCCCAAGGGGCCAATAATACCGTCCAAGGAATCAGTCTTGCAGAACCTAGACTTCAAGCCAAAGCCATTTGAACAAATACTTCTCGAGAAATCTTGTCTTTTAAAAAAGCAATAAGTTTTACAAGCATCTTGCTTACTTGCAAGCATCTTTCCTACTTGCTAGTAGTCACCAAAGCCTATGAAAAGAAGAACAGAACTGAAAGAAACTGGGCAGCCAGCTAACAGGGACTCCATTTGGGTAGGGGTATCCAAACAGTGGCATATACAAAGACAGTCTCATAGTTTGATTGCCTATCTAGGAATAGAGAGAGATGAGTTTGGTCCCTGGCTCAACTACAAAGCTACCTTCACATAAGATTCCTACTCAAGCCAACCATCTGGGAGGGAAAAAAATAAATAAATAAATAAATAAATAAATGCTTTCTTAAGCACGGTATATGTAGGTGTGGATGTCACAATCTTTTGTTTTGTATATAAGGCACACATTTTTCCATGAGGTTGTTCATATTTCCTCTGACACAAAAGGAAAATTTCCTATTACCTCAACAAGCATCCCAATCACTGGTAAACGGAATAAGAGAAGATACAAAAAATTCCTCCTTCTCCTCTCTGGGGATGATAACTATTAATTTCCTTTGCTTTTCTTCAAAGTGTCCATAAAAGAATGTTTGCTTTTGTATCAAAGAATTGGGCAGCACAGTCAAAAAAAAAGGAGTTAATCTGAAAAAGTGTTGGTTGGTTTCATTGGATTTTTTTGTTTACCTATTTAGTTCTCATTTAGATTTATCAGGTCAACTGTCTGACCTTGCAGGAACAAAACCACAAGAAAACAAACCACAAATTAACTAACAACGTAGTTCATATAATCAAATATATATTATAACATTTTCCTGGGTTTTTTATACATAATGTAACAGGAAAATACATAACAGCAAAAAAGATAATTTTTTGGGACTAAGGAAGAATGTGAGGGGAAAAACTGGGATATACAGAAATTGCACAAGGCTGGGTAACTTCAGAGAAGACATTTAACCTCTCCATTACCTAGATTTCCTCTAACAGAGACAGAACAATATGCCCTTACTATCCAAATTGTTCCCCTGGTTAACATGAATACTCAACTGCAGAATGACTGGTGTACCAGTTCTGGCTACTTCCTGCTATACCATTTCATAAAGTTTTATTTCTGCCATCTGTGTATATCCATACTTAATCACTGTCAGTTCTTTTGTTTTCCAACATGAAGTATAATGAGACATTTTTCCACAAAAACCGTGCTTTGGCCAGTTCTTTATATGTGGGAATTCAAACTACAGAACAACCCTCAGAAATCATGGAGCACTGCCATGTGCAATGGCCTCATGACATCCAGCCATTTAATCCGAGATGCAATACAAGTGAGGTGCTGCCAAAGCATATGGAGTTTTTTTTTGCAGGGCCACGTAATGCCTTAATCTCTGCTCCAGCTGTCATACCACCATCTTGTCTTCCCTCCTCTGTTTCCAGGGTGTGGGCAAGTAGATGGGGGAGTTTGGCATAGGGTTCAGAAGAAAGGGAGGTGGAACAGAGCTGAAGAAAGATGCCAGCAGATCTCCATCAAGGACAAAGCATTTTTCCCCTTCTCCTCTAAGAGCTCAACAGCTATTTACAAAACAAACAGGTTGATTTTCCACTTACTTGATACAAAAATTGTGCTACTGTATGCGTGCCAAGGTAGACAATAAAAGGCAGTATCACAAGAGACCCACCAGCATCACAAGTCAATGGACTAGTAGCTGCAGGAAACCCTGGTGCAGCCTGAAAGCCCTGCGCACATTCTTCTCTCCCAGCTGCGCTTGCACACGAAGGGTGGCCGTGCAGCTGCCCTGGGTGCTCGGTCTGCCCATGGGCATGGCTACACTCCACTGCCCGGCCTCCATCCCAGGCAGAGTGCCTGCCACATATGAAAGCAGAAATAAGATTTAGGGCACATCAGGCTAAGGGCCACCCCAAAACCTGTCCTCTGCGTTGAATAAGGTGTCCAACATAGACCCACAGTGGAGAGCTCACTTACCAAAGCCTCAAGGGTGTCAACTCAGCCTTTCATTTTGGAGTCTTATGAGGGGGAAAGAAAAGAAAAAGCCAATGTAGTCTTTCAGCTAGTCTCAGATCATTGACCTCAAAAATATTCCCACAGCAGTCTCCTCCATCTCCAGCCCTTTCAGAGCAAAATATAATATCGGTGCCTGATAGCTGAATATCTTGAGGGAGGAGGAGAACAGGAAAGAGGATCTTGTCCTGCTCCCGTTAAAATCAATGTGGGAACTGGCATCAATAAAAATCAGGATAAATGAGAGACAACAATGTCTGTTTCATTGCTTTCAGTAAAGGGAAGTGAAATCTTAATATTGATCAGGAGAAGCTCATAGCTTTCTACTGTAAGTAACCAAACGACCCTGCAGATGCTGGATGGCAAAAGTGCTGAAATTTCTCCAGCTTGAATGGAGAAATTTGGAAGTAAAAGACCTCAGGCAAGCTAAATGAATAGCTGCCTTCAGATGGTAGTGGTAATAAAATTGTATCCTCAACCCATCAGCTAATACACAGGGACAATACAATATTCTTTCCAAGCCAACCTAAAGAGAGGTCAATAAATTCAAACAATGTATCTGTAAGGTAACTGGGCGTCTCACATTTTTCTGTACGAATAAGATGAATACACATAGTAAAAGCACACTCAGGTCTAAGACCTTTTTTCCCCATGAGCCTAAATAGCTGTTGATTTATGAAAGGTTTGCCTGCACATATTACTACTACCTGTATATTTTACCACTGGGGGAGGAGGAGGGGGAAGAGGAGGGAAGGAAAAAAATTCCTTCTTTTAAGGAAGGAAAAAGCTTTTCTCTCAGCCGCATCCAAACATGTTTTTCCATTATTTCTTCTTACTGTTTATGAGAATGTCAGTAAAGGTCTTTACTAAAAGATGAAATTGTATCATTTCCATTTCAGTGAATGCAAAGCTTTTATTTGTACAAAACCTCATGTTTTCCCATTAGGCCTCTGTAAGGAGGAAAAAAAAAAAAAAAAAGGAGTTGTGATACCATGCAAGGTACAATATAATGTGCATGAAGAACATCTGAAAAAAATCAAAATCTCCGAGACAGATGTAATAAGAGTTTTGCGCTAAAAGCTATCAACATTAACATACTAGTTCAAATTTACTCTACTTCATGCATTTAAATTTATTAACTTCAGGCCATATGTTGGCTACGGAGTTTGGCTCTGCATTCCTGAGTCAGTTGACAATGAACAGTTAAGTTCCAATAAATTGGAAAGGTGAAGTAGGGTGAGCTTAACTAATGGAAGAAAATGATGCAAGCACAAATCCAATACACCATAGTAGAGCAGCAGCAGCACAAAAATATTCCACCATATGTTTCAAGGGCTGGCTAAAGCTTCATGCAGAAAGCTTTGATGTTGCCACTGTAATTGAGAATGTCAATACTTCCAGGGTAGAAAACTTGCTTCCATTGATTACATACTTGATTTCCAGCCTCCACATCAGAAGAATGTCCGCTTCCTCAAAGTCACTCCACGCTGGCTAAGGTTATGTTGTTTTAGAACACGTAAGACAGAGTACATACCACTGTTTTGTGTTTTTGGAACAGTGCAGCTTTAGGCTGAAGGGCAAAGTGGATGTATTGCAATTTTCTAATTGAGATGCCATCTGTGCTCTCTTTTCATCAGTGCAAGTGGAAGAGTCGCTTAAGAATCAGATGGATCCCAAACATTTTGGCAAACAAACCGAAAAATGCACAACTATCCAAAATATACACAAAATAAGGCCTTATCTGTGGTGAAACAGCAGCATACCATATAGCAAAAGCTGACTCAAGATCCACAGAAAAACAAGAGCAAGAGGCAGTTAAGCCAGTCCACCTCAGTGGTTTCTCTAATCTTCCCTCTTTGACTTTCCTCAGTCTAAAGCTGCCTGCCCTCAGTTATTGGGGATAGGATGCTCTTTTTCAGAGGAGCAGAAGGGGAAAATTGACAATACTTGAATACCACAAAATATACAGCCTCCGGTATGGCGTCTGCCACTTGAAATCAAGCCGCGCAGAATTGAGAAGATGCTCACAGTACCTCAGGCATCAGGAGCAGAAGTGAGGAAATGAGCACACCAGGAGGTCAAGACCAACATTTTTCAAACATAAAACAACCCAGGATTGTTGTTACAATGAAAAGTAATGGAGCACCAAAATACTTTGAAGAATCTAGGCACTGAAAACAAGAGCAGCTTCATTTTCCAGAAGTTGCTAAGCTCATGGGTCCTCCTCAACAAAAGAGGGCCAAAGGTGGGTTTTGGGGAGTCCAAATGCATGAATCCCTGTCTGCAAAGCTTGTGGTGTTTCGCCCACAACATAAATAAGGCCTTAAAAAAACCTTTTTCTGTCTGAGCACTGCAGGGGCTGGGAGCTGCAGGGCCTCCCCCAGGGCCTGGCAGCCAGGGTTTGTCCCACCACCCCAGCCAGGAGCAGGTCAGCTGGGGGCACCGGGGCAGCCCCAGACATCTCCCTGGGGGTGAGGACAGGTCAGGCTGGGATGAGGGCTTAGCTCATCAGGACTCATGGCAGGGTAGGGCAGGAGGGAGCTGGAGACTAGCCCTGCTGCGGTGCTGCTGAAGCACAGGCTGATGGCCCCAGGGAGCTGACGTGGAGTCTTGGGACATGGAAGGCTCCACTGAGCTGAAATAGGGTCCTGGGCAGGGCAAGGGGAGCCCTGGCAGGCTGGGCAGGGACAGTCAGGACTGATGGTGCCCTCAGGGGCCAGATATTTCATACCTTGTTATACTTTGGGTGCACCTAGCGAAGGTTTTTTCTGGTTTTCCTCCTTCCTTTTTTTTTTTTTTTCCTCCAGAAGGGAGCATGCTTTCAAAGCAATTCTGATCTCCACTTTGGTCTGCATCATTGAGCAGGCTTACAGTGAGATCCCTTCCAAATGAAATTTAGCTGGGAGATGCATCAGCATCACACCTAACACTCTGCGTCTGCAAATAGCCATTCAGTTGCACAGAGGCAAATGTCCCTGAAAATACATACACCCTGCATAACTTGTCCTCAGCACTGTTCCAATCTATAGATCCTCTCCTGTTTGATGACATTGCCACAAGCCACCTGCAGTAAAGCTCCATGTGGAACACAACCCGCCCTTTCTGATCCCCACTAAGCGATGGATGGGATGTGTCCTAATTTTACAGCTCCTTGACAGATGGGAAAAGCCTGAATTAAAGTAAAGTCTATAAAGATCTGTAGCTAATGCTTGTGATATTAAAGACAAAAAACCCACTCCCTGCATATGTTAACATAGTTCTACTTTGCATGGTTAAAAATAGAATTTAGTCTGACTTTAGGGATCTGAACTTGGCCGTACTGTGCACACACTCAAATTTCTATTTTTTTGTCAAATTAAAAATTGGTCTTATCTGTGCCACCGTATTTCTGTCATAAAAGATCAAGGGATAGCTATACTGTGAGGATTAAATATAAAACCATCTTGAGGCAGAAAGTCCATTACTGTTAGCAGAGAGAGCCCACCTTTAGTCAGAGGCCCCTGAGGCACTAGATATAAGGAAGAGAGCACAAGGGTGAACTCCCTGAAGACCTCACGACATAAACAGATGTGCAGGAAAATGGTGAAAATTGATCCACTAGAAGGAATAAAAGACTGAGGAAAGGGACACAGCCATAACCACTTCCCCTCTCAGGAGGAGAGCCCAGAATACCTCAGTGCTGCTGGTCAAGGAGCTGTGGTCAATATGCCTTGTGAACCACAGCATATAAAGGTGTATCTATATGCCCCTCCTCTCTACACCCAAACTTTCCCCCCTCTTCCTCCTCCTCCTTGCAATAAAAATTAAAGCATATGTATGACTATTATAGGTTAACATAATAGTGACAAATGTTGCAACAAACAAAAACAGTGTCCTCCTGGTAAAGTTACAGCCCCATCCTCTCCTTTGCCTCACTTTGCAGAGCTTGGGACAGAGACATCCGCTCCATTTCACCGGATCTGACAGACTGCACATCATTCACATGCACTTTAGCAACACCAAGTTGTAATGTACCTTTTTGGTTAGGCTGCAGATCCATAGCATCCCTCCAAGATTAATTTTACACAAAACCAAACCAATATTTAAGTAGACACCTCGTCATGTTTTGTTTTTCTTATACCACAAAAATAAATGTATTATGAGGAAAAGTTAATGACCAGGATAATCATGTTTGTTGCAAACAATCTTCTGCAAGATTAAATTAGCAAGAAAAAGCCACACACCTCATTTCTCTGTCACGGCTAGCATTTTGGCAATGGAGAAAGATATAGGTACCAATCTAGCAAAACCTCTTACACATGAACAATTTAAGTGGTACAAACTCTATGACCCAATTCAACTGCACAAGTACGTGCAGAATCTAACTTTTATATTTTAAATAAAGACTGCCAAAATATATGCATCAATACATTAAAAAACCCCAAAGAATAAAGACAGAAAGAAATCCCAAATCACGATTTGCACATTTTCCCCATCTGTTAAAAACTCTATTCTGTTAAGATATTGCCGGTTTGCTACCATTCTTTAAACTTGCAATATTTGATGGGTTTCTTCTAAAGTCTGATGCTCTAAAGTATTTTGTCACACCCTGGTTTCATTAAGACTATATTTCCAGATCTCATGGCTGCAAATAAAAATGGGAAGACTCCATAAAAACATTTAGAAAAGAAAAATTAATATCACTGATATTTTGATTTGTTTTCACTATTGCACATGATTTTTAGTGGCATAATATTGACTATTTGGCCAATAATTGTGTTCATATATTAAAACATGATCTAGACAAAACTAGATATAGATTGTTAAAACAACCTAAGAGCATTTGGAATTTGTGTGTATATACAAGCACATTTATACCCTGAAGTGAATTTTGACATTGATTTTGCCATTAATTTCATTGTTGCTAATTTTTGCAACAGACCACTTCATATAATGCTGACAATCTCAGATGATCAAGCATTTTAAACACTGGAAAATAAAAAAATACTAGCTGTGGATTAGAGAGCCTGCGTATTACATACCAGTGATGTATACCTAAATTTGTATTATGTTTAATCAAAAACTTTTATTTATATTCTAGATACTAATGTCATACATTAACAGAAAATAAGAGGCTGAAAGCCTCCTTACTTCCATGCTAGGTACAACAGTATTTTTTAGAAACCAATTCCCAGAGAAACATTTCACACAATGGCCTTGTAGAAGGGATTACACTTCCTTCAGCTCTGCATGGACTAGTGAGCACCCTAACAGTGGTTAGACTAATCATAGATTGCTTCTGATGACATTTTTCCCCCATTAATGATGAATTTAAAACCAGATCTAGACCCTCAATGCATTTGCCACTGGGCAAAACAATATTCTGAAGAGAAGGACTTTAAGCTGCAAACTAACCAACAAAGCAGACAGGAGAGTTGCTGGCTAGAGAGCCTGCCGCCTCTACAATACCTTTTTATGCTTTAGCTCTGCAGAACTTAAAAGATTAATACAAGAGCTACTGGATAAACTGTGTGCTTTGTTTTACATGCAGATGTCAGCCTTGATTCTTTCTGGTTTGAAATCTTTGGAACCAATAACAACAGAGGGAGACATAGCTTCACAAAGGATACTACTAAAACAATCATTTTTTCTTTCACTATTGTACCAAACAATCACCAAACAAAATTACCTTAGCATAAAACTTGATTTGAACAGCTCTTTCAGCAATGTAATACATAATACCCAAAAGAATTCTACTAAAAATGGCAGCAGATTTTTATCGGCTAAGTTATAAACAAATTTGGATGCGGTGAGGTGCAACCTGCCAGTGTGCTCAAAATGTGGTTTTACTTTATTCATCCAATGTTCAAGAATGTTCAGTTGATATTTTTTTCATTTCATGCCTCTCAATACAATTAAGAAGGAAGACCAAGAAAGGGAGAAGGGTGACTTGGGACTGAAGCCCAGAGAGTAACACAGAGCCCTACTTACATACCCACACCTATCATCACCAGTTCACCCTGCAGAGATGTTTTATGGCCGATAAGGCTGAAGAATGACTGGAAATGGTGAGGGACAGGACTGTGTGAAGGGCAAATGCTGATAGCTCTCAGAGTAGCTGATCATCGCAATCCTAGCACACATCTCTTTGCAGCTTCCCCAGACACCCAGGTCGCAATACAAAGGACAGACGATAAATCCCGATGACCTACACAGGAAGGAGAGACTTCTTATCTCCTACAGCCTTGGCAACTACAAGCTCCTAAGTGATACAAAAAGGTGCACTCAAAACCATCCCATGGCCACCAGCCTGGAGGGGGTGCTGGGGATTCAGTAACCGACATTCCTTGTGTTAAGTATCATTGCACAAAATGCTGCACAGACAACAGGGACACATGCATCCTGGAGTCAGAGAGCTGAACAGACTACTTGGTCTCACACTCCTCTACACTCGTACTTCCAAGCAGCTGGATGCAGAAGCACAAACAACTGAAATCAGTTTTGTTTTAAAATAAAGTCATCTTCCCCTCCTATAAAGCCTCCAGGATTTGCTACACCGCTGACACCATAGTGAAACATTTTCTTACAGTCTCAAGGTGCAAAATAGGTTTTGAAGACCCTGAATTCGGCTTGGAACTAGTCATCAACAAAAGCCCATAAGAAAGGCTTAGAAGAGATGCAAGGGAGACTTTCCATAGCATATATTCAAACCTGGGAATATCAGATCTGACAAAAAAAAAAAAAAACCCAGCCCATTTTAGAAAACTAAAGCATTGAAAAAAACCCCAGCAGACTTGTTAGGGACATTCTGCCCTGTCTAACTCTCTTCGCAATTAGTTTTCTAAGTCAGAGCAGAATGCCACCTAGGAACTTCACATAGCCTTGTTTATAAACTGTGCCATGAGGTAAGAGTTGCCCATTCTTAATTAAAACAGAAGGTTATATTAAAAGAACAGTAGCCAAATCTGGCTTTCAATGTGCTCTTCTACTATTTCTGATTATTTTTTTTTAATGTTCCTACTCACCCTGTTTCTTAGAGCTAATGTTACACTTACTGTCTCCTGTTTATTGCAGTGTCCTTTTTTATTTTATAGACAGCTTATTTTGAAATATTTATTAGCAGTATTTTCTGTTTGTAAGGGGACAGAGAAATGAAACTTTCTGTTCTGAATTTCTTCCAAAAATTATATAAACTATTGTCAAATGTGTTAAAAAAAGATCAATTTTTTCCAGTTTTTCAGAGCATCAAAAATGGAAAATTGATCAGAGCTAGATTTTCCATCATTTAACAAACTTTACAGTGTCTGATGCTTTTCATTATAAAAGCTTAAATAAAATTTCAAAATTCCTTATGAAGTCAGATAAGTGGGGGGATACCAAGTAAAAGAAAATATGTTTTGTTACACTAAAATATTTCACTTCAGTATGTGGTTTTGTATTCATTTTGATATATTCAATGTAAGCACCACACATATCTTCATTTCATTTTCTTACGCTTCCTCCAGAAAAGGGGAAAATAAGGAAAGATCTAAAAATAATTTACATTTTTAGAAAAACAATTTCTCAAATTGGAATTGCTACAAGATGGCTGATTGTTAACACATAGTAACTTCGGTAATGTGAAACTAGGAACACAGACTGTACACGCCTACTAGAAACTCATGCAGCTCCAACAAATTCTGAGGCCTAGAATTAAAATTAGCAAAACATCCCATTGCAAAAAGAAAAAAAAATATTGTATGGAAATACTACTCAATAAAAGGAGATTTTAAGATAATAACCCTGATTACTAAGCATGAGACTATAAATCCTCTAGCTAACCAGGCCCCAGGTGAAATACTATTTTTAAAATCTGTAACCAGCACATTTAGGATTAGACAACAGAAAAACAGATGCAAGGAGATGAGACCAAAAGAACTGAACTAGCTCACAGATGGACAAAGTCAGCCTCCAGCCAAGGACCTGGAAAGCATAGGTGGAAGTCTCTGCTTCCAGAGAGTTATCCCTGGCCAGTTATTTCACATACAGTTTTGCAGTGTGCCTGGGAATCTATCAGGGGTAAAGGTTCATGGCACAGTCTCTGCTGAAGTAGGGGACAGCGTTTGCCCCCTCCATTCCTTTTGCCCAAAAGGCATTAGGGAATTCCTCACACAGCCAGCCCGGCTGTTGGGTGGAAACTGTAACCATTAACAGTAACTTGGTCAGGGAGATCAAGGCAGTGTATACCACAGTTTACCTCCTCAAGCCGACCTACCTCCAGTCTTGAAGGAACAGAACCATAAATAGGAGACCAATATAAAGAAGATAATAGTACCTCCCTTTCTTTGAGAGATGCTATGAGGGTAGATACATTAAGGATTATAAGATGTTCAGATGTTATGGTAATAGGGGAGACAGAAGTAGCTCAGGTAGATAAGCTGCTATAAAAAAAACCCAGAGACTTTAAAAAGAAAACAACATCCAGCTATGTAGAGAGCACAGTACTTTTGTAGTTACTATTTATGTGCCATCTGTGAACAAGGAAAGTACTTAAATCAGCTTTGTTCACGCTTGAGCTGGGCAAATAATGCAGAATAGCTACTTGTAAACCCTTGTCCAAATGTAAATTCTCCTTGATTGCCTTCCTATTCTGTTGACCCACTTTACACAAATACCATAGTACAGGTACATTCTTGTTTGCCAGAATAGTCAAATGTATGGAGGGAACATGCATTTCCCAAGTATTTCATAGCTCCTTTGTGTGTTTGGGAGCCAGACACGGAGGGGAAAAAAGCAATACCGCCTGAGACAGGACATCAGTCACGAAGAGTAAACAGCAAGTTAGGTATAGGAAACAATGAAAGTAACAGTTATTACATTAGCCACATGCATCTAGCCAGACGGTCAGCCAAAATATGTTCTTTCTAAACTATTCTCATGATAATGTTTTTTGCAACAAAGGCTTCTGTTCATGCAAGTTTCTACACAGAAAATTCATTATCAGAATAAAAGGACCATAATCATTGAGCCTGCTTGCTTCAAATAGATTTTCTCCAGCTCCAGTTCAGAAACAGTACCACCTACAATACAGAAAGACCATAAAAGGACAGTAAAATGCTATAAACCAAGCCTTGATTTGCTTGTGGTGTTGCTGTGCTGTTCATTCGGCTTAAGTAGCTCAATGACAGGGTGTCTTGTGGGAAATAGGAAATAGTTAAGTTGAAGGGAGATACAAATCCTGTTTGTTTAAATGACTTGGGCATTTTCACAGGGGGTGTTCAATCAGGAAGCATCCCTGCTCCTTGGGAGAGAGTTCTCAGAAGGCTGCTTTCTACCAAGCAAAACAGAGCTGGAATGAAAAAAATTAGAGATTATGATCACTTAGTAAGAAACAGTAAAAGCCAACACAATTTATTTTTCAGTAATGAGCTAAGAATGTTTAGATCCCAGGAAACTTTTCTTTCTGTTTGGCATTTCTGTCTTCTCAGATTAACACACAAGTGCACAAGTCCCTGTGGCTCCATTTCTGCCCTCTGGATATCACAGCCACCATCTTAGCAATTGAGAATATTATCAGCCCTGTGGGAAAGAAAAATGTTTTTACAGAAATATAAAGGGTCTCTGCCTGATGAAGATCCTTTTGAGATGCCCTACATCCGGTGCCAGTCTCTCACTAAATAACCAGACATTGTCTTTCAAAACAATTGGGGGGTTTGTTTGGTTTTTATTTTTTTCAGAACTATGAACAAGGACATTCAATAAAAACACTGATTGCTCAGGTGGACGAGTTAAACAGAAAGTGGTTTTAAACAGTCACATTTTCTCTCTTCCCCTCTCCCCCCACAGCTTCATTAGGTTGGTAAGTGCTTCTTTGTCATTCCCATTTTGTCAGCACTACAATATCACTGCAGTATCTGCCGCACAGAGACAAAAAAATGAGTAGGAAGGAGCTGTCAAATAAAAAAGGATCTTAAAGACTGTAAATCACCATAGTATGGAGTATATGCTGGTGGTAATCATTAAAAACATATCAATCAGTGGGAGCAGTTTCGTTAAGGAGAGAGAGAGAGAAAGAGAGAACCACCAAAAGAAAAAAGATTTATGATGTTGAAGGTCTTGAGCACTATGCAGCCAAATTCCTCTGAAAACGGACCCGGCAACACTGTGCGAGGTGGCCCGATGGCCCAGCCCAGCATGAATTTCTTCAGACACTGCTCATAATTGGGCTTTTTCTTTTCACTGCAAGAGAAAGATGTTGATTTCACAATTCTATTCAGAATCCTGGCTCTCATGTCACAAAAGAAAGACTTGTGTTATATTATGCACTTGCTGAACTAGACCATCTTCGGGGCATTTGTGTGCCTGCTAGACAGATGGCACATCCCACAGCTGTTTGAATATGAAAACTCTAGGAGCTCCTAAAGACACCAGCAAAGTAAAGAAACAGTCAGGAGGAAATGAGAGGGCAGAAAAGATCAAAAGGGCCCAGAAGGAGGCAGTTTCAAGGTATTTTCTTGATCAACAAATCCATACATGCTGGAAGGCAAGCCGTGCACCACTCAGCTCTTGTTTTGTATCTGAGGATGCCTCTTACTCTTGTATTACACATCTAAGAGAATGATCATGACGAGATTGTTTTGCAAGACAACTACACAGCACCAGGACAAACAGAAATAACATGATGCTCAGAAACTTAGGAAGTTCCAGACAAGACTAAATCTAGAATAATTGGCTAATAAACCAATATATCCTTGTGGCTCTTGGCTTTATAGAAGATTTTCTGCTACACACATGAACATAATCGTCATATGTCTCCAAAGATACGGATAGATATAGCCTTCAACAGCAAAAGCTTTTCCAGTATTTTTGGAAGACATCCCTTCCAAATTTGTTAGTCTTACTGTAATAACCCTAGTTTTTTTCATGATCCCAGAAGAGATTTATGTCTAATATTTCTCACAGCTCTTCTAAAATCTGGGTGTCAATGCTCTTCAACAGGAGGAAGTTTCAGCTCATCTCAGCAAGGATGTAAAAAGTTCAACTTAAAAAAATATAGAGCGTATGTTTAAGGCAGAAATTGACAGTTTTAAAAAATTTACCAAGGAATATCCTTACAACTACTGCAAAAACTACAGATTAGGAACAGAGCTGGTAATCTGAAATGCAGTTGGTAGGGAGAAAGATGTTTAAGATTTGTTTGGATTTCATCCCATTTTTACAGCAAGCAATTAACATTCCATTGTAGTTTTGGGTAATTGGAAGCTCCCAGGGCATGGCTGTTCCTCAGGACAAGTGTCCCAAAGGAAAAAAAAAGAAAGACTATTTTCCCTGAAGGGGCTTCAGGGAACCCCACATTCCCTGATTCAAAAGCAAAACCCTCTCTTTCTTCAGAACTAGAGACCAGCAGCTGGCACCTGATTCCTGCTGCATCTGTCCCATAGCTGCAGAGGAATCCCTTCACAAGCTGCCTTTGTTGCTGTGAAAATTCATTAGACCCCAGAGGTTTTGAAGACAATATCACTGCAAGATTTTTCAATTGGCAAGACTGATACAGAAAGGCACATCACCCCAACGTGAGATACTAGAGCTAGTCACTTAAAGTTAGCATGATGTGCATAAATATCCATCAATCCTTGGTTTTCTATTTGTACAGCTTTATTTATTTGCTGTATGATCACATAAACAATCCAAAGTTCCACAAAGTTCTGCATCTCTTCTCCCAGGCACACCAATCTTTGTACAAAGATAGCCAATACCTGAAACTGGTAGCAATACTTGCAGCCTCTGAAGCTGGACAATGGATACCCTCCTCCTGACGGAATTATATGGAATATTAAATAAGATAGGCGAAAGCCCTCTTGAAAAGAAGTTCCTCCTTGCTCTTCCATATTTTACCATACAGGTATATACAAACATTATGGAAAAAAATTAAGAATACAGTACAAAGTTCAAAGATTGTAAGCAGGGAGAAGGTTTGTGTGTGTTGCAAACCTCTACAAAGATTTACAAATTAGCCAAAAAAGGAAAATGCAAGGCAGAAGGTTTGGTTAATGTGCTTTCAGGAGAGTCTGCTCAAAGATATTAGGGTAAAAATGAATGTGCACTGAGAAATCAGAAAGCAGCAGACTACAGTATATATTAGTCTGTTCAGAGTTACATGACAGTGATAAGGGAAGTAAAACAACCAAATGCATTAATGCTAGTCACAGGGGAACAGAAACTGATTTTATAAATATATTTAGTCTGTTAAATAAACAGAGGGAAACAATCAGCAGTGATTACAAACAGCTTATTTAAGCAGTCTTTAATAAGCTCAATGGCTCGGAGAACAGAAGCCTCTTTAAAAGTGATAAAAATCAGCACCTCTGTTGGGTGACTAATTAAGAACCATCTATAAAACCCTGAGGGTCAATTTGGTCCCACTGTAGTAAACTGGGGTTTTATCAATGACTTCAATTTTGCCCTCTAAGTATCAGCTAACTTTCACCTACTTGTGAAGCAACAATCATAGATCTCAGTAGAGAATTTTCTTTTGATCCTCCAGTTATTATCCCTGGGAGGGTAATGGTCCACTTCTGCTGGAATTTGCGAACTCACGAGCTTGAGCTTCTAGGTGAAGGCTTACCATGGCACACAAACTGCTAGAGGTAGAATATTATAAACAGAGACACAGCAGTGATCTTCCCATTCTCATGGGCCTGAGAGTAGCTCTGTCCAGCCGCTGGGCAATTATTACCCCCACAGATATGGGGAGTACCCATGGACTTTATTCCACCTCTAATAAAGACATGATACAGCTGAATCTTTAACTTGTAAAAACACTCTGAAAAACAGTCTGTAGGTCTCAAAATGCAAACGGTACCATCTATTGATGAACAGGCCAAACATTGGACAGTTTTACATTTAATGCTTGCAACTTTTAAGATGATGACCTTAAAAATAAGTACTATGTGCACTCATAGCACTCAGATCAATCTGTCATCAGAGAAAAGGTCAGTGAGGGCATGGATCAGTAAATAACTCAGTAGAAGTGACAGAAAACTTGCAGAGTGGGGAAAGATGGGCATTAGCATTCTCTAAAGCAGTATATAGCATTAACTTGTAGCTGAATATAAAAACATCTTTTGCACAGTAGGAGTCATAAGAGACACAGTTGGCAGTGGTGGAAAGGCACACTAATTTTTAAAATGAAAAAGCATGATGGAAAACTAAAGCCAGATATCCTTGACTAAAGATTCCCTTATTATGCTTCCCTTTTTATGTTGCCCCATTACACTGAAAACTCCAAGGAAAGGCTTTCAGTAAGTTTTTCTTGAGAATGGTTCCACAACAAAAATTCAGCGGCACAACTGTTGTCTTTACTGCTTGTCATTTCATGCAGGTTTTTCACATATACTCCACATGCCGCAATGAAGAAATTGTGTTCTCACTTGCTGCTTATGTTTAGACATGTTTCCTCTGTTCTCTCATGCATCTACCTGTCGGGCTGTCTCTCCCACGTAGGGCAGAGTTAGATCAGACTGGGCTATCACAGATAAGCATCAGGAGTACAAACAGGCTCAAGACCACCAGCGGGGAAGAGAGTGCCTCTAACAAACCACCAAGCATCACAAAGCAAAGCACTTGGCATCTCATCACTAAGCCTGACCTGCCTCCCTATCTCAGTCCATCTACAGCCTGTTTCCTGCTGATTGCTCCCACTGCATGCAGCACACACACCTTGCAGAAATGCAGGTCAGTTCAATTCTGGATAATGCAGGAGGAAAAAGAATTTGAAAAAAAAAAAAAAACCAAACACAAAAGAATAAATTCAGAGTGTTGTGGTATGCAGTTATTGCTTTAACCCCTGCACTGGCAATCAGCTGTCAGAGCTGGAGGCAGGGGATCTGCTTCCATTTAGCCTGCCTCCCAAGATGGCTATGCTTCCTCCTCTGAATAACCTGTGCAGCTCTCTCCAAGCATAATTCAAACTCTGGCAAGCCTAGCCAACAGCAAACATGGGTTTTTTTTACAGCTCCTATGGGGATTTATTCAAAACACTTTACAGCATGGGGCTAACAAGCTGAAAAGAACAGGGTAGAAAACAGAAGTGTCCCATGGCTGCTGCTTGGGTTCCAGGGCTGGGGACATAGCAGAGTATCAGGTTTACTCAAAAATGCTCTTCCTTCCAACCTTCCATAAAAATCCTGTCACAACACTGTCACACCCAATTTCTCCAAAACATCTTTTTCTAACTCCACGGATAATTTCAGCACACTAATCCTCTCCTTTCCTACAAGTGATATCCTACCATCAGACATGTTAAAAAGGACTTTTTTTTTTGCCAAGAAATCAGATTGTGTTTGAGTAAAGTAAAGTAGGATAAAAGCTGATGGGCATTGTACCTGGCCAACAGACTATACCCATTCCTGGACAAAGCAACATCCCATGGCAACCCTTACAAAAGGCCATCCAGACAAGCTGATTGTGATAATGCCAGACAATGGTCAGAAGCGCCAGCAGCTGGCAAGATACAGAAATTCAGCATGGAGAATAGAACAGCTGAAGGGGAAAGTTTCTACTAATCCAAACCAGAAACATCATCTTAATTGATGATGTTCATCAATTCATCTTACACCCCCTGTACCTTCAAATGAGCGCCTTTTACCCTCTTAGATGCTCAAATACTCAGTTTGAACTGGAGGAGCACAGTTCCTGAAAACAAGCCATACAATTTTCACAGCCTGCGTTATTAATTCTATCTTTTCCCCTTGTCTTCACAGGCCCTGTTAGAGAGTTGGTCCTCAGGGGTCGCTCCCCTTGCTGCCACACAACCCGTGGCAGGGTGCGCTTACTCCTTCTACTCTGCCTCCCACTTCAAAGCCTACAAGTAGTCAGACAGCAGGACTGAAGCCACAACTGAAACTGTAGGTTCAGGGAGAAACATCTCAGAGAGAAAGCAGGATAGGAAAGAAAACAAAAGCAAAGAGGAGAGTACTGACAGAGCTCAGAAAAGACTTTGAATAAAAGAAGTAGTAGCTGGATTTGGAAACCCCGGACAAAAACCCAGCCAAAAGGGTCACTCTTTATCTGATTCAATGTAAATACTGTAAAAAGGTCACATTTATTTCTTGCTACTGAGGAACAGGTTCAATGAACACTCCAGAAGAAGTGCTTCATAACACCCCTTAGTTCTTTGCTCCTTATTAGCTCCTTTTTCATCCCTTTGAGTACCAGACATCCCTCCTCTGTCCAGTGGTGGGTTTGATACATACTCTCCTGAGCTCCCCCTGCCCCCAGCCATGTGTCCCACTCCCCTTCCCGCACTGTAGTTCTGGGTCCCCATCCCACTACCCCAGCATGCCACAGGCTCCCATGGGCCTCCTCCTTTAACAGGGACCACAGGTGTATACCAAGAGGTTTCAGATTATTTCCCTTGGGAAGGGGGGGGGGGGGGGGAGAGAAGGGGGGAATGTGTGTGTTTCCCTCCTGACTTTCACAAGAATACATAGTGCTTTGCTCCTAACTCCTAACTCTTCCATTCAGTTTATCTGAAAGGATCAGAGAGTCACCGAGTTTAAATGCACTGCGGTGAACCAGATGGAGAAAGACAGAAGAAAAGGAGTGGCACAAAATATATCCATATAATAAGCTTGGAAGGTGCTGATGTTGGAGGAGGACTCTGAGAGGAAGGGGTAATTGGGCATATCAAAGCTGAGCAAAGGTACAGCTCTGAGAAGAATTAACCTGTGATACAAATACCACAAACACAATTAACATTAATTCTTTAGATCAATCTAACCTAAACAGACACTGGTGACTTGTACTCCTCAAGGTAGGAGCTTGCACCTAGAAAGAACGGAGAGAAAATGAAACAAGTGAGCAAATGTCATAGGAAGAAAAGAGATGGAGATAACAGCAAGTTCCGCTCCACGTTTAAACTCCACAGTCCCTTCTTCCATATCTTTTTTGTTTAAATTGAATGTAACAAATATCTTGATGCATTTAAGTAAATTGCAGCAATTTTTCCTTACTATTGTTGTATAACTATTTGTCTTTTTTCACTAGTGCCAGCAGGCTTAGATGAAGACTCTGGAGAGAGAAAAAAAAACTTGCTCCAAGTCACACCAGCAGAAAATCCATTTACTTCAAGTTATGTTTCTAGGGGTTTATACCACTATAGCCACAAGACAAATTTGTATCACACAGCGAGGCAGAAGGGGAAGGAGAGGGAAAGGGAAAAGAAAGTGCTTCCCTATCCACTCTTTGGAACAGTATCAAATATTTCTGTATCTCTGTCTCATGTTAAAGAGGCACCTCTGACTCCTCATCTCAGTGGAAAATATGGACACTTCAAAAATACTTGATTTCTGATAGTTACCTAAGCAGTGTTTTTCTGTAAGCACATAGTTATTACAGTGCTGACCGCAACACTGCTGCATCGCCATAGTAAATGTATTCCTTAATGTCCCTTCCAGAGCTTCTGGTAATTTCTTGACAACACCTGGGGGTGACAGGAAATATGTTACCCATTAATTATACACATTACCTACCACTTTCAAGGACTTAGTAAATACAGATCAGGAAGAGTGAGGAGATTGAAGCCAGCTGTAGAAGTTCACTTGCCATTCACAGTAGTTCTACCAAAGTTTCTTCACTTGTCCAGAGAGATCAGACAGATGGAACCACTGGTGAAAAACCAGTGCTGTTTAAAATTCAAGAGAAAAATGAAGGCATATAATCATGAAGCAATGCTGTAATAGTCCAATGCCACACAGTATTGGACAATTTTTCTGAGAGACTTTCTACATGGATTAGGTGTGGTATTTGGGATTAAGTTCATAGTGGCATACAAGAATGGCGTCCTGAGACTCCAGGTGCCTCCTTCACTAAATGAGATGCTGAGCCTTACACAGCTTCGCAGGTAGTTAGTGCATTTTCTTGCTCTGAAATATTCCTGGTTCTCTCCTTCAGAGCTAAAAACCTGGGAGAGAGAGTCTGGTCATATTCTAAATTGATATTTCATCAGCACCTCATTGGTAAAGGGTTAACAACTGATTATTGCCAGAAGTAGTTTATGGATATTACTCTTTGTTTACTTACTAGCAGAAGACATGAGAGCTGTTTTGTACTTATGCTTCATACCTTTGTTCAACGTTTAGTAAAGCTTTCCTAAACCATTTAATGGAACTTCAATATACAAGGTCCCCACACAAAGGATGGATTCACTGCAGGTCCATTTCTAACAGTAAATGTGAAGAAAATTTTGTAATCCATTAACAGCGAAAAGAGAGCAGATCCTCACGTTGCAATTATCACAGAGGTCTTGCTGAGGCACTGTATGAGGCAAGCCCTGTCAGAGAATATTGTGTTAACTAGATAAGAATTCTCAGGAGGCACTTTACCTTAAACCTGACTTCTGGAAAATCTGAAAGTAACAGTCTCTTTTATCACTGTTGCCTTAATAAAAGCACAAATACACTACTCCCCACAGTCAGAAGTAAATCAAGACTGTATACAAATCAGCATTTTGATTAGTTGTGGATGAGCATATGAGTTGAACAGCAGCAAATCACCCATAGCAATAGGTCTCTCAATGTCATTCACTGGGGGACACTTGGGGAAACTTCAGGTTCCTAGTCTTTTCCTCCAGCCACCTGTAGTAAGCAGGCTGGCCTATCTTCTCTATAGGGCTGACTTTTTAATTATTATTTTATTTCTAAATCAAGCTGAAAGGTGTACAGAGATGGAGAAAGTAATTTAAATAAAGCACCTGCCAGTATTCCACAGCTAAAATACCCATGGCTCTCGGAGAAAAACTAACCAAGCTCCTTCACAATTATTAGTCAGTGTGGAATCTAGTATCAACCAGAAGGAAAAGTGTGCTACATCTATTTACATAATGTATCATTTTATAATATATAATGTACTCTTATTGCAACATTATATCAATTATTTACCAAAAAGAACTTTAATAAATTTAACTGTGTTGCTCCCACTTACCAACCACTTTAGAATAATTTAAAGCTCATTTCCTGATGCACTGAAATTATTCTAAAGTGTGCATGCTGGCAAACACAAAAACCTTTTTACTCCCCATTTGCAAAATGACATCTGCTCTATTTCCATCTTTGTTTTCAGATGCAAGATTACTTTAGCATTTTATTTCTTAATCTGTCAAATAGCACTGTCAAAAACCAAGGAGTAACACTTACTCCTCAAACCCCTACAGATTCAAAATTACAAAAGCTACACATAACGTTTTACCAAACTTGCATATCAGACAGAAAACATAAACTTTCTTCCTTTCCTTTATAAAAATGTCTCCTCTCTTAAAAAGTCTGCAAACATTTGTAACACCATGAAGGGAGAAAGTCTGACAGATTTATTATTACGGAGTTCCTGCTGCATAGCTACAGAGGAAGGTAGTTTTCCATTATTCCCCGAATTTTCAACCAACTCCATCTTTCTATTAGCATAGGGTCAGTCCTGTTCTGGTCTCAGGTGCATGAATACAAAGAGACAATAAAAGCTATCAGTCCTGGTGCAGCCTCTCGCATTTGAAATTTTAGCAGTCTGAGAAATTAACAGCCAAAAAAAATAATGGAGAAAAGGGCATTTTTTTTTTAATTCCTTGACAATCATTATACACATCAGAACCAAACACAAGAAGAGGCCTTAGAGAACATTTAAAAAGAAGCATGTAAATGCAGACCCACCACCATTTATTTCATCCCCTCCTGTGGTCTTTCTGCCACAGCGTCACACTTTGCTTTTTGCCTCCCAACACTCTGATCTGGGAAAGTCTTCTTTACCTGCATATCTTGGAGTCCAAAGCAATATACTGTAATACTAGGATGAGAGGCCAAGGGGTTTGTGGTGGGTTTTTTTTTAGGTATAAGCAAGGTCAATAAAATACATTGGTAAAATTAAGTACAACATATTTTTCTAGACAAGTGACTATACCTGGGAGAGTCTAACATTTTTATTTTTATTTTAAAGTCATCTATTTCTAATAATTTTCTAGTTATTTATTTGGTCAAGATTTGCATAGATCTTTCTCTTTATTGTTGTTGCAAAACTGAAGGGGCAAAGAGCAAGCTGGCACTGGCAGCAAAGACAGCACCTGTGAAAAGGGTGACAGGGAAGGCAGTGGCAGGTCCCAGGTCAAAGAGCTGGGAAGGAGAGAGGAGACTGAAGCTAAGTTTGGGCTATAGCAAATAGGTAAACACACGCTGACCACGTCAAGGATGGTGGGAAGTTGGCAGAGAGGGTTGTGTTTGGAGGTAAAGGGTGGGTGGGGAAGTCAGATGCAGAAATATTTGACAAGTAGAGGACATAACTCAGACCTGTATGCAAAGAAACTAGGATAAAGGGGGCTTTTCCAGGGTACTAGAGCCCGAGTAAAAGACTTGGGTGGAGCTGACAGCAGAGCATTGACACAAATGGTCAGAAAGAAAAAGCCTACAGAGTCTGCCTAGGTACATAAACTAAAAACACTGCAGAAAGAATTAAGTGCTCGGCACTGGTATGTTGCTGGCCAACAGAAGTAGAAAGCAATGAAAGAGGAAGGTGGTGAGAAACAGCCTGTGATGTGGAATGGATGAGTGACAGTGACAGACAGCAGAAGGAGCCAAGTCAAGAAAATGTATGTTTCTTTAAAAAGATTGGCTTGATCCATGACTATAAAAAGGCATATTGCTTGTAATTGCATGGTTACCATATGGCATCACTGCTCAGCAGAAGTATTCATATACCTTGTGAGAGCATTTCCACACTTAAAAATATTTGGATTTCTTTACCTTCTGTTCTGGATTTCCTGGTACTTATAAAATTCTAGTTTGAAACAATCGTACCACGTCTGTAACACCAATTTTCACCACCACCAGTTCTGTTGGTGACGCTTTTCATCAGATGATCTCAGGGTTCATTTACAAACCGGGTCAGCATCATTATCCCCATTTTACAGATGAAAAATGAAGGTGCTGTAGATCAGCCTGCATTATTAATGTGAACTCTCAACCCTAAATTCATTTTACTGTCATTTTCCTTGAAATATTCATTTGTACTTCTGCACTGAGGGTATTTTTGTCATGTATTTCTAATGTATATTTCTAACGTATGTCAAAAGTACCTGGAGCATAGTAGTGGCCATTTTTAGCATTCTCAGAACTCTAAATAAATAAAATAGCACAGTGCCAGACTGCCATACTACCCAGAAGAAATCCATTTCCCCCCAAAGCTTACCCCTCAGTTTGAGCATGTTCCAGCTTAACTCCAGCATCTCCAAGAAAACTCTGTTCTGTTTCCCCACAGCCCAACCTGTTCCCACATCCTTATCTTTCTTCGTGCTCCAGACCACCTATGGCAGTACACAGTTTGAAAATACAAGAACACTGTACTCCAAACTCCATTTGATTTCTGTGGCAGCCACCAGTCACATCCTGCACTTGAAGCCTTCATTCTTCAGCAGCTAGAGGGAACATATTGATTATGACTTTTTGGGAATGTCTGCTATGTTCTGGAACTGTTTCTGAAGAAAAACTGGGATCTTGCCTGCTTCTTCAGATGCATTCACATGGACTTTTCAGATTTCTGAGAAGTCACTAAACAAAGGCAGATGATCTGGAACTGCCTAAAACTCAAGGATGAGTTATAGCAAGATACCAAGATCCTTTCTCCTTCCCTTTTTTTTTTTTCTCCAAATGCTAACCCTTTAGATGAGGCTTCTCTTTTCTGAAGTAAGAGAGCTTGGGCTCCATGGCCTAAACTAGCAGAAACAGCAGGATGCTTTAGCACCTTGTTGGATGATCAGCTCAATGTTCTGTTATGAAGACTTTGAGGCCTGGCTTCCTCTCTCAAAGAGCACACCTGCACTCTTCCACTTTGTGTCCAGGTGTATTATTTTGCTGCTTCTAGACAGAATGCAAGACCTATCCTCACCCCTAAAAGAAACACCAGTAAGCTCCTCCAAAGCCCTGCAGATACAAACCAAATGGCAACAGGAAGGACTTAATGCTAGCCAACATAAGTCTGATTGCAGCAGTAAAAGCCTTCCTAAAATAAAACCCGGAAATTTCTTCCCAACTTTCCTTCTTGCACATAGCCCAAGACATTTGTAAGAATTTCAATTGCTACTGCTGCTAGGAATATCATGAGGTTTGGCTCTACACACATCTGCAACCTTACCTACCAGTCCTTACAAAAAATGATGCTCACTGCCTATCCCTGTGCATACTGGGGTGTACCTGATTCTTCTGAGACAAGGAGACCAGCCCACCTTTGGATACCAATACTCTGCTCGTACACAAACTCACATGAAAAAAATAAAGCGAGGATGCCACTGCTCTCAGTGATTGCGTTGCAGACCAGGATGCTGTTACTGGAGAGCCATCCCACATAGAAGCAGTGAAAAATGGAGGTTAAACAAAATAATACTCATCACACATCACACAGAACATTTCAAAATCTTATCCAACAATTACAACATAAAATGACACGGCATGAAAAAGCTGTGATATTTTTCCACAGGCTTCCTGCTTAGCTGTACTTTAGTAGCATCTCACAGAATTGGCATAGGCTGTACTCTAACAGAAAAGTCAGCTCTTTTTAAGTTTCAAGTCCCTTCCTTCAAGGCCTGGAAATATTAGAGCCACCAATAGAGAATTAAGCTGATAAAATGCCTTTTTTTTGCCACTGGCATCATTGTCAGAAACAGATTAATTTGGCCGAGATTTTAAATGATACAAAAACTAGACTTCAACCTGAAGTTCAGCCTGAGGTTCATGTACCCTTGCAATAAATGTTTAATCTAATGGAAATAAGAAAATCATACAGCATTAAGAAACTGGTGATTCTTCAGGGTGTGTGGGTGTGTGACTGCTGAGGAGGAAAGCAGAGGTCATTTAATTATATCTTCTCCTTCCCTCATTTCCACCATTTACTGTCTGTTGTCTAAGAACACTCTAGGTCTTGACAACTAAATGAACAGATGCTAGCCTGTTAGTATGCTTGCTTTTAAGAATGTTCATTCCAGGAGAAGATTTTTCTGAAAACATATGGTAAGCTAAATATACTGAAGATTTTTCTCAACTGGCTTCATCTGTACAGGAAATTATCCCTCAGGTGAGACGCTTAAAATACCCAGCAGTCAGTTGACAGGGTAGAAATCCCCAGGCAAAAGGCACCACCTACCCCTGAAAGCGGGAAAAGAAAAAAATTTCTCCTTCCTGATTAGTCCTAGAAATCTGATCATGATTTGGTCCTCATTGATTTTTGTAGTGATACAGCATTGCGCTCGCTGCAGCTCATAGTAGTATTAGCCACGTTGATTTAAATCCTACAAAACCTAACAGGAAAAGACAGGCTGCAGAGCACCCCACTCCCTAAGAATCACAGCATTTAACAGATGATCAGGAGTCAAGCTGACTGCAGCAAGCCACCTGTAATATCAAAAGACACGCCAAAATCCAAAGAGTTTGACCACAGTTCCTTTGAGGGGGGGGGGGGAAGAAAAAAAAAAAAAAAAAAAAAAAAAAGGTCTAGCCTATCAAAATAACAATATATGCCCCACTTCAGCACACACGTCCCACCTCTCCTGACAGAGGTGCTGGAGAATTCCAGAGCCTTTCTCCTTCTCTAAGGAACATCGTCTGCAGATCGTCTAATCGTGAGAGAAGGAAAACTCGGATCCTTAACAGCTGAATAAATATTTCATTATTTTCATAGCGGCAAGCTAAACATAAAAGCAAAGGATGTTAGCCATGCATAAATAGGTAGGATCAAATACTCAGTGTTGTGTTTGGTTCTCTATCTTAACAAAAGGATTTTCAGCAGATGACTAAGCACACTAAGTGGCAGAGTCAATGGGATAAAATTAAACAAGTACAGTTGCGTCAGCAACATTAGGCCCTTAGCTATGTGTGAATCACAATATCGAAAGTGACGAAAATAAAAGAAAAAAAAGTTCCAAATAGCAAATAAAACCTGAACCTGAAGTTTTTTTGTTGCATTGGCAAGAGGCAGGGGTAGGCACCCAGACATACATTTCCTATTTTTCTTTCATTTCACCCCTCAGAGAGAAGCCAACTCTGACATTGCAATTGCAAGCAACAAGTGGACAGCAACCCATATATCACCGCTCAGAACACGGAGGCAGAACAAATAAATTCTGCTTGCAGCAGCCTGTTTCTACATACTGAAACACCACATTAATTTGAATGCAGCTGATCACAGACACAGGAAAAGCTTCAGGGACAAAAACTAAAGCAAACTCATCGTGAAGAGTGTCAGGTACAGATAGCTCAAATTCCACTCTGCCTTGGGCTTTTTTTCACAGCTTCCACAACTCCACCAGAGTAGCCACTATACATTTCCTTTTCCTAAAGGAATAGTAAAAGGCTAATTAAGATACTGGGAAATATACAGACCTGTCAAGCATTATATACCAAGAGCAAGGCAGAACACAACAAGACTGTCATGCTCCTCCCTGATCTGACTTGAGCTTTTGTTGCAGCTCATGGCTCCATCTACCAGTGCAACTGGTGGGTTGATTTGCTGATGGGCAACCTGCTCCAGTGCCTCACCACCCTCACAGTAAAGAATTTCTTCCTAATATCTAATCTAAATTTCTCCTCTTTCTGTTTAAAACTGTTTCCCCTTGTCCTATCGCTGCGCTCTCCCATAAAGAGTCCCTCCCCATCTCTCCTATAGGCCCTCTTTAGGTATTGGAAGGCTGCTATAAGGTCTCCCCACAGCCTTCTTTTCTCCAGGCTGAACATCCCCAACTCTCTCAGCCTGTGTACATATGCTCAGAAGTATGTTAGGATAAAAGGAGAGGGGGAGGGGAACCAAGTAGCTTGGTGATAGTCACCAACCAGCAACTCATTTTCCGTTCTGACAAGCTCAACTTTTCTTCTTTCTCAGGACTACAGTATCTCTGCACCTAGCAAAGAGTTTCCAAAAAGAGAGAGGACAGCAGGCAATCATAAAGCAATTTTTTTCTTTTGCTATTAAATTTAAACACTCTGTGGGGAGAGAAGGAAAAATTAATTAGAAGTGATGAATATTTTCCAAATTTTTTTTTTCTCCACATTTTCCTATCAATATATTACTCAACTTCTTTATTAGGTCAAAGAGATAGGAAATGGCTAATACAGTTTTTTTAGCCTTTATTATTTTTTTAATTTTTAAGTGCAAACAGTTTAATTATTACCACTTACAAAACTGATGATGTCAAAACCCATGGAGTTTACATAGGTCACATTAGGTAGAACACGGACAGAACAAGGGTATAACCTAAATTCACTTAACCAAGATCAATACCTTATCTCCTGCAAAATACTGTCTTGATACTTAAAGAGATCATCTTTTTCTGTTCTGAGATATTTCCAATTTTGCAGCCCCCCAAAGACCCATATAGTCTTTGAAACTGACTGGGATTTCCGGTTTTGAAGAAGCTTAAGCATAGAAGTGTTCAGACATTTTGCCGGATAATTAAAAATTATTCTGACATTTTCACAAACTGAGTTTGATCATTTCATGTTCATCTCTAACGATAACCAGCCAGAACACAGTCAGTTTCTTTGTGATCAATTCAAAAACAATTGAAGCACAACTAAAATGATCAATGTAAAGAATATGCTTTAACACAATTACTAAAGAATGCAATTATGGATCACTAAACCTTTTAAAGGAAGTTCAATCTAAGTTAGGCAGCTCCGTAGCTCTAAGCATATCTCCATATTAATCTTATTTACAGCCTGGTAGACCTCATAAACAGTAATCAAATTGCAGTAATTTGCAGCTGAATAGAAAGAGAAGCTTCACCTGGGCACAGCTTTGGATGAGATTGTGTGCATGTGGGAAAGAAAGCTGTACTTGTGCACGAGGTTCTCTGGCTGCAGGGCTTTGTATTTCCCTTTGTTGAAGTTGGGATTCCTCTCTGCCCAATCCACCAGTCTGTCCAGGTCCCTCAATGACAACATCACCCTCTGCCATATTAGCCACTCCTCCCAGTTTTGTATCGTCTGCAAACCTGCAGGTGATACAAAGATGATCCAAGTCCCTAAGTCCTCTGTCCTATCACCCAGATCATTAGCGAAGAGGATAAACAGCACTGGACCTAGTATTGACCCTTGGGATACTTCACTAATGACTGGCTGCACTTTGTGCCACTGATCACAATTCTCTGAGACTGGCCGTTCAGCTAGTTTTCAGTCCACCTCACTATCCAGTTATGTATCCTGTATGTCATCAGTTTGCCTGTAAGGATGTTATCTTTAGTAAGATATTTGACAATCTTTGACATGTTAAACACCAAGCCAGTAATTTCTTCACAGAAGGCTATCAGGCTGGTGAAGCATGACTTTCCCCTTCATAAATCCATGCTGATTAATACTGACCACCCTTCTGTCCGTCACATATCTAGAAATGGTTTCCAGGATTAGTTGCTCCATTACCTTCCCAAGGATGAAGGTGAAGCTGACCAGCCTGTAGTTTCCTAGATCCTCCTCCTTGCCCTTCTTAAAGGGTGTTATATTTGCTCTCTTCCAGTTGTCAATTGTCTCCTGATCACAGACTTTTTCAAGGTAACTGGGTGGGGCCTTACAATCACATCACAGCAACTCCTTCAGCACACTTGGGCAAATCCCATCCTGTAAACTTGCATGTGACCAGTTTAACTCTTTCCTAACCTGATCCTCTCAGGGACCTGGGATTCTTGAAGGTAAATCTTACCATCAAAGACCAAACTGAAAAAGGCATTAAGTACTTTTGACCTTTTTGGTGTTATCACCAGAGCCCCTGTCCCATTCAGCAGCAGGTCTATGTTTTTCCTTGGCTTCCTTTTGCTGCTGATGTACTGGTAGAAGCCTTTTCTGTCACCCTTCATATCCCTCACCAGACTCAACTCCAGGTGGACTTTGGCTTTCCTAAACTCATCCCTGCAGGCTTGGACAGTTACTCTACCTACCAGGTGGGCAACCTGACCCCTCTTCCAACACTTGTACCTTTCCTTTTTATGCCTAAGTTTTGTCAGGAGCTCCTGGCTCATCCATGCAGACCTCCTGCTGCCTTTGCTTGATTTTCTCCTCATTGGGATAGACTGCTCCTGAGCTTTTGAGCTTAAAAGCTCTTGAGTTTGTTGAGTCCCTTTTCTCCACCTGACTGGAGGTAGAAAAAAAAAAAAAAAAGACTTAAATGAGTTAGAAATGCTGTCCTGAGAACAAGATGGACTGGGAGCAGGACAGCAGAGAGCATGCAAGCTATGAGGACCCTGTACTACAGTCCTTCTATAGCTGACAAAGATTGGAAAGCACAGTGCAATTTCAAGATGCTCTGAAGCTGCTCTAATATTATACCTAAGAGCTGTCAGTTGTCCCAGAATACAAAGGTGGATTGCAGCTATCCCTTCTTTCTTGTTACCTTGCATTCTGGTTCAAAGCGAGAAACTGAGAATTGGGGTCTCAGGAGCCAAAAGTCACACTCCTTTTTCTGACCTAGGGCAAGAGGAGGCTCTGCTCATACTTTTAAGCTATTCACCAGTTCTTTCCCTAAATTACTGAGTGAGACTTTACTGCCTGATCCTTGAGAAAAACCCTTGGTATTTCTCGCTTTGGTATCTCTGACCTGCTATACATTAGTCTCTCACTGCAGCTTATTTCATTAAAGTTAGAAATGTCCAACTCTGCTTCACTATCTCTCCAAGCTTGATTTTCACACTTCGAAAATTAAAAAAATGCCAAAAAATATTATCAAAAGGTAAAACATCAAAGATTAACATTAATAAAGTTGTGACAACTTAATGCTGTGTCACATGTTAAGCAACTTCATTATAGGCTGCTTAACACTAGAAAGGTTATGACTGGCAGAAGTTTAAACAGGAACTTGCTTTGTTTGCCTGCAAAAAAAGAACTTATTGAACTCACCAAGTCTCATGCTCCAGGACACCTCCTGCTCACTTATCAGCTGTCTGCAGTTGTACTCCAGGTCACACTTGCTGCCAGAGAGAGAAGCTGGCCACAGCAAAAGCAATACCACCAACGAAGGTCCCAACACCCAACAGGCAACTGATGGAGCACAGGACCCTTGGCACACTGCCCACCAGATGCCTGGGAGGCACATCCTGCTCTGGGTTCATCACACCCATCAAAAAGACTGTAAGCCTCCTTCTATTAATTGACCCAAAACATGGATTTTTACATATCAACATCCAGATAATCTGAGGAGTCTGATGTTTGTGGCTCCTGGCCCAAGCAGTTGGCCAATATTCAGAGATCTATATGCATTAGAATAAAAATCAGTCATTGAAAATGAATTCATAGAATACGAGGTTGGAAGGGACCTCAAGGA
Source organism: Numenius arquata (assembly GCF_964106895.1). Classification (NCBI taxonomy): domain Eukaryota; kingdom Metazoa; phylum Chordata; class Aves; order Charadriiformes; family Scolopacidae; genus Numenius; species Numenius arquata. The sequence continues at coordinate 18,884,578 of NC_133576.1, read as the reverse complement.
TGATCTGGTCCAACCTTTCCTGGCTAAAGCATGGTCTAGACAAGGTGGCCCAGCACTTTGTCCAGCTGAATATTAAAAGTGTCCAGTGTTGGAGAATCCACCACTTCCTAGGGAGTGTATTCAAACGGCTGATTGTTCTCATTGTGAAAAACTGTCCTCTTGTGTCCAATCAGAATCTCCCCAGGAGTAACCTGCACCCATTACCCCTCATCTCTTCCACGTGACTCCTTGTAAAAAGGGAGTTGCCATCTACTTTGTAACCACCCTTTAAATTCTCGAACATGGTGATAAGGTCTCCCCTAAGCCTTTTTTTCTCAAGGCTGAGCAAAACCAATTCTCTCAGTCTTTCCTCACATGACAGCCTTCCCAGTCCTTTGATCATCTTTGTGTCCCTTCTCTGGACCCCTTGCAGCCTGTCCACATCTTTTTTGCATAGCGGGGACCAAAACCGAACACAGTATTGCAGGTGTGGCCTGACAAGTGCTGAGGAGAGTGGGATAATGACTTCTATATCTCTGCTGGTGATGCCGTTGTAGATGCAGCCTAGCATCCTGTTGGCTTGCTTTGCTGCAGCAGCACACTGTTCACTCATATTGAACTTGTTGTCCACCAGATCCCCCAAGTCCTTTTCCACAGAGCTGCTCCGCAGCCAGGTAGATCCCAGCCTGTGCTGCACTCCTGGATTATGTTTTCCCAGGTGCAAGACCTTACATTTTCCTTGTTGAACTTCATAAGGTTGTTGTTAGCCCACTCTTTCAGACTATCCAGCTCTTCTTGCTGAGTGGCTCTCCCTTCTGAAGTGTCCACTTCCCCACTCAGTTTAGTACCATCAGCAAACTTCATCAGGGTATGCTTGATCCCATCATCCAGATCACTTATGAAGATACTAAACAGCATTCAGCCCAGTATCGATCCCTGGGGCACCCCACTTGTGACAGGTTGCCAGTTTGAAAAGGAGGTGTTTACCATCACCCTCTGAGTGCAGCCTGTCAGCCAGTTCCCCACCCACCACACAGACCGCTTATCTAGACCACAAAGCATCAGTTTGTCCAGGAGAAGGCTGTGGGGAACTGTGTCAAAATCCTTGGAGAAATCCAGGTGGACAATGTCTACCACTCACCCCATATCAACTGAGCAGGTTACTTTGTCACAGAAGGCAATCAAGTTTGTCAAGCATGATTTGCCCTTGTTGAACCCATGCTGGCTTTTCCCAATCACGTGCTTCATTTGACTTGTGATAGACCCCCAGGAGGATTCGTTCCATAACTTTCCCAGGGACTGGGAACTAACATCTGGAAATTGGTTTGTTAACTACAAACATCTTTAAAATATCCACCCATCTTTCAAATACAGAAGGAGCAAAGACAGCAGTTTGCTACATCAGAAACCTCAAGCGTCTCTCACATAAGCTCTGTTTGGAGGACTTACTTCAGGCTCCTGTCAAGGCAAAAATCTCTTGCTTGCTCTTTCTACATGCATAGCCTGCAAGCAAAAAAACATTCCTTGTTACTGCAGCCGAGGATAACCCCCAGTGCCTATAACTTGGATGTACCTGCTATAGGTACCTACCGCCTTAGACTAGCAACAGCTGTTTTCATTACTGCTAAAACAGCTTTTTTTACTTCTCTGGAGTCATTAAAAGGTTATTTTTCAGGCTCTTCAGAGAAATCTACCACCTCCAGCTGCCACCTATTAGTACCTTCCAGCTTAACAATAGGCTGTTTGTATTACTTCTGTAATGAGGTAAATTAAGCAAATATATGTATACTGATATATATATATATATCTGTATTTTTCAACAAGGAAGCAAAGGCCTTGCTTGTTAGACTGTTAGATACAGCTAGTAGTATTTTTCTTTCCACTATGCAAATTCTTTGGAAAAAATTCAGAAGGCAGCTTTGAATGAATGTAACCTACACAAGACTTGAGTTTTGCAAAAACAAGATTGACCAAGTGTGTATATTAAAAATAATAATTAAAAAAAAAAATCACTACACTTCTGAGAAATCAACATTGATTTCTAGCCCCTGATGCCCTGCTCTAAGCTTTGTTCTGGGTCTGCACGCCAGTCAGCTTACCTAGATTTTATTACTGATGTAAGTAACTACATACCCCTGCAGATCTCAAGTTCAACAGACCAAGCGCTGTGGAGGGGAGGTGTCACTGTCACAAGAATCCCGCTATGCGGGGCTGAGTACTATGGAAACTCTGCCATCAAGTGAGCCAAAGCCCTGGCCAGATGCTCACTTCCCTACTGTGAAGGTATCAACACACCAAGGACTCATTTCTCCCACATCCTTTGACAATTTGATCTTATAACACACTTTGCAAAATTACACTGTTAGCTCTCTCCCTGCACCCAGGTCCTGCTTTTCACAGCAGAGACAGCTACAGTCCCACCATTAGGTGAAATTTCCTTGGCCTGCTTGCCTGACTCTCCTCATGCACTCAAGGGCAGAAATTGCATACAGTATTGTTTAGATACCAAGTTAGAGAGGATGAAGTTCAGCATCCAGATTCCCAGAGATTGCTCAAATATATAATGCAAGCCATTAAGCAAGAAAAAAATATATATACATTTTTGCAAAACAAACAGATTAACCAAATGGAAGGGGAGAAAAAAGATAATGTGAAGAACACACACAGTCATCACAAATCAGTTTCCTGTTTTCCTTTTATTTCATTTTAGTTTTGCTTTCCATTTCTTAAATGAGTGTTTTTACTGGCTGAGCGAATGCAGCAGATGTTTCTCAAGTTTTTTCTTAAGGATTGACAAGGTGTCAGTAGTGCACAAGTATGGCATACTTGGATACAGGAGGATACTTCTTTAGAGTGAGCAGCAAGGAAAAAAGAAGAGATATCCCAGTTTCTTTCTGACATTAAAAAAGGCATTTCAGTTCACCTTGTACAAAATTAAATCCTAAGCAAACCCTAGCAATTTTGCTTCTCTCTACTTTTTTTTCAGATCAGAAGTTTTCTAAACTACCAAGAATATAAGTCTTTGATAGGTCACTGACTTTTATTTATTTTTTTGGCAAGAGCTTTTTTTTTAATTGACTTTCAATGTCTTTTTTTTTTTAATTGTAGTTTAAAAAAAAACAAAAATCCCTCAGTTTTCAGAAAGTGCCATGCCTCTCCTCCAAAAAGCAGTCCATCCTTAAACTATACAGAATCAGGCACATAAGAACTACACCTCCTCAAAACCATAATATCCTAAACAACATTTATGAAAGAAGGTAAAAAAACCAAAACAGTTCCAAAACAAGTGGCTTCTCTCAGAAAACTACATTAACAAGCATTTTACTGCCAGCCAAAAGAAAACTTCATCCATGAAAGCTACAAATGAGTTTTACCTACAACGACAACTCAGCAAGTATTCCCAGGTTTTGTTAAATGGTATTCTCCATCCTGCTGGAACCACCGCGTAAGATACATCACCAAAAGCTCAGTATGGTCTTTCTTGCCAACATACTTATACTAATAAAAGCCTTGAAACTGGTGGACATACCCAATTTATAAGAGGGTCCTCCAATGATGGATAATGCTGTAACATTCCCTGCGCCTCAGGCCTCACACATCAGTTCTGCCACCCAACACCAGCAGTTTACTCTGTAGGAAGGCCAAAAATACAGCAGAAAACTTGCAGGCGCTGGAAGGGTGTTAGCATATCTAACATGACACCAAATATAGTGCCACTTTTACGTCCAAGGGGCAAGGACTCCTGCAGGTTTACTTCTTCCACTTCAGAGTCAGAAATCAAGCCAGAGCACCTCACAAGAAAGTAAACACCACAGCTTTGGAGTTTGTGAAGGATCTACCAGCCCATTTTAAAATGCACTATGGTGAAAGAAAAGGACAAAGTAGGGAAAGTTCAGAGCAACTGCCTATAAGTACCTTTGGTAGTGAAAAGGGTCGACACACCCAAGAACTTGCCCATTCCTTAGGAATTTCTCAAATTACTTAAATGAAATCGTGCTTTCAAATATTGTCATGTCTCTGTAGGAGCCACTGGTTTGGCTGGCCCTGAAGAGTGACAAATACTTAACTCCAAGGAAAAGGGTGTGCATTTTAATATTAAGTCAGTGAATTTCTCTCAATGACAGGTGCATTGGTTGTGAGACGACATGTAAGCAGACATGCCTGCAGCTTTGTTGTTGAAATGCTATTTAGAAAGAAAAGTGGAAACTACATGGAAAGGGGCCAAAAAGAGCAAGCTGAGGCTGACTGCCTAAAAGACAGAGCACTATAGGAAAGAAACAGAAAGATGCTGTGCAGTGATACCTTCCCCTACTCTTCCCATGCAGGAGCAACTTTATTTCACAGTCAGTGAATTCCTCAACAGTGACAACACAAATTTGGAATATTCAAAACAGCAAACACAGGGATCATGTTATCTGAGGAGCAGACAAACAGGAGCATCCTCTGCTTAAGAGGAAAAAAACCCCACAAGCAAGCACCAAGCGGCAGTAACCCTGGTAGAGGATGTACATTGTAAGCTGAGTACAGACTCCCAAGCCAGTGAAATGTTTGACAGAAAAATACAAGTTGGCAGCATTGCTTAATCTGTGTTTCAAGGGCAGAGCTGAAATCGCATTTGCACACAGCGCAAACACAGATCATTGAAGTGTATTCTTATATACCTTCTGCTGAAGGAGGCCAGCCAATTATCTTCCCTCTCCAAGAGCAGGTATCTACATCTACCCAAATTCCCTGGGAAATATGAAAGAGTAGAAAGTGGTTAAGTAAACAGCTCTCCACTTTTTATTGTCTTAACGGAATACCAATAAGGGCAATCCGGAGAAAGCTTTTTTCCTTTGGAGTCCTTTTTGCATCAAACCAGCTCAGTAAAGAAATACAACCTTAACCTGCCTCTTTCTCACAGGAGCATATTTCCACAACTATCAATACTGATCAGTCCAAAGGAAAATAGTCATCTTTCTTGGAAAAGCATGACCTAGTTCTTTCTTCATGTCCTATTTCTATACCTAAAGTCTCCAAATGCTCCGTTCAGCTGTTAGGAAGTAGCAGCAACTATTTCACAGGCAAAAACAAAGTGTCTTGATTCCCTGCAGTTCAGGAAAACTCTTCTACCAAGCCATGAAGAAGCAACTCCAGGAGATGAATTTCACAAAAACAGAAGGGTAGGGAAACATCACCAAAAAGTGAAGTTCAGAGGCTCCAGTAGCCAGATATTAATGGTCTGATTTTCATAGCTGTTGAGCCCTCTTCTTCCCTCTAAAGCAGATGCTGAGCACTAACCTCCTCTAAGGGACAAAACAAATCAGATCCAAAACAAGTGAAAATTCCATTCAGTCCTGCAGGCATCAGCCTTGGTGAGTGGTGACTGCATGTCCTGCTGCTGCAGCATGGAAGAGTGACACCACCCAAGTGTTTAGAGGAGGGCTAATGCCTACTCTACTCTCTGCAACAATCTTTCAGTACTTAACCAAGAGGACGAGTTGAGTTTTTCCTCCACTTTGTAAAAGGGTCAGACGGGAATTATTAAAGGTGATGATCTCAAAGTTCACCCAGAAAAGTTTGAAGTGAGGGCAGAGTTGGGAAAGAGGTAACTAAGAGCAGGTATGATAAAAATATATATACCCGTGGATACTGAATATAAAGACAAAATGATTACCAGCTTCCAAGTAAAAAACTGTGAAGCAGGTAGGGGTACAGCATCAAGAGAAACTCTGAGGTAGGAGTATCAAGCCCAAAGTGTTTCTTGAAGTAACATAAAGTTAAGCTGCAGAGCTCCTTGCAACAGAACATTAGGGATACATTTCCATAGGTCAGAAAGAGACTGGATACAGTTATGGAAGAAACTAGCCCTCTGCTGAGGGCTATTAATACAAATGACCACTTTTGGTTCAGGACACTCCTCTGTCACAGATTGCTCTGCCTGGGAGAGCGTTCTGGGAAAGTACTGCTAAATGCCAGATCTGCGCCCATACCCTCTGCTGGACATTACTGGCCATTATCAGAGATGGGATACTAAGCTAAGTGGGCTTTTATCTGATCTGGCAAGATCATTCTTGCAAGAACACAGGCTGTTTGGGGGCACAGGTCTGGGCTATCTAAGAATATGGTTACAGTACAGTGAGACAGGCACAGTCATAACCCCTGGCTCTGTCTGTCAGAGCATCCAGCACTGATGAAGATTTCTTACTAAAAGAACAAGCAGTGTTATCAGAGAGATTCATATCCAACCAATAACACAGGAAGCTGAATTATCAGTTGTAAAACAACATCTCATCCATTTTAAATATTAGCACTTCTCTTAACAGTGTGAAGAGACAAGGATGAAGAAAGGCAGTATAAAGGACAAATAGGCAGGGAATGCCTTGCCTCCTAACCCTCTTCATATCCCAAACTAGCCAGCAAATAGGAAAAGCAGCATAACAGGAGGAAATGCCACAGAGATGTACTAAAGGTTAGGTAAAAAAAAATAAATGTTACTGACATCTGCAGAAAAAGAAAAATTCAAAAAATCCAATAGCTTTTGGATCATTTATTGAAACTCAAATAAACCTTTAAGGAATATCTTTAAAAATTTCTGCCTACATCTCAAAACATCCAGTTCATTAACTCATTTTGGAAACACACCACCTACTATAAATTGGACAGGTACCTAATCATTCCAAGAGTGACAAGTCCAAAATGATAAAGAACATTGTTGCTGTTGTTATGATGATCTATTCTTGTTGCTTCTCACATTTTTCTCTTCCATCATATAGTGATGATACAGATGAGACAGACTACTATTGTAAATCACACAACCACAGAACATTCCCCCCCCCCCCCCCCCCAAGTCTTTTAACCTTTTCCATTCAAGGTCCAGCACAAACAAAAAATTAATTTGTTAAGTTCCTGTTGTTAGCTCTTAATACAATGAGTTTGGGAACAATGAGGGTACAGTCTTCAAATGTGAAAATGCAAAGCCAGGTACTAAAACCCATATATACCACTTGAATATGAGTTGCAGTATGTGATCCAAAGACTAGACAAATGAAATCCTTCTTCTTTACTCAATTGTCTTTAGCAAGCAGCCTCTGCTCTTAATCAGAGGGTAAGTCTGAAATGTTGATCTTGGTATTTGCTGTCAACTCATTAACACACCTCATCTGTTTTCCTTCAATTTTTTTTCTCTAGTGAACTGGGATTTTATTCTTTAATAATGATGAAGATCATCTTGATCACTTGTTACAAATTCTCTCTCCCTGAAGTGCAGGCAACTAGCAGGCAACAAATGCAGCTCAGCTACTCAAGAGAGCATAAATCAGTTTTGCTGGATAGTGTGAAACCAGAGGAAATGTGGTTTTAATACATTTATGATATGATTATTTGATGCTGTTACCTGCAAAAGAAGAATGCACTTCATTATCCATATCTTTTCCAGTCCTATGTTCCTATGCCCTGAAGTTTGCATGTGGACAACTACACTGTGAAACCACAGAAATGCAGAAAGTGTATCCGAGACCATCTATCAGGTTCATTCTTACATTATCTTCAGTGTTCTTCATCCCTGCTTCCTTTGCAAACACGATTAATCTGCTTTCATAGGGTAGCTATACTTATGATATTTGCCTTGCCTTTGCAAACACGAGTAGCTCATGCAAAGGCTGAATGCCTCATATCATGTTATTCCGAGACTTTTTAGAATAACTTATCTGAGAACAAATAAGGATCAAGTTGTCAAAGTTTTAACTTGCCACCCTTCAGCATATGCAAATGCCGCACTTTAAGGAAAACAAGTTCTCACAAGCTGATTTGTCTGATGCTGCTATCACTATAGCAGGGTGGTTAAAACACAATTTATTTTGAATTTGATGTAAATATACATACATATATATGTATTTATACTTACATAGGACAATCAAAACAGTCGCAAAAAAAAAGGTTTTTCCTTAAACCAGATTAACACCACCTAAAGAGGGTAAAAAGAAATCTATTACATAAAAGAAAAATAAAAAGGATAGCACAGATCTATTGCTTAAGTCACCAAAAAAAACCAACCCCAAGAAAAAACAATTAGCAGATAACAGAACAGACTTTGACCACAGAAGGCAGTTGTCTCTGCTGCTTCCTTCCTCTCCTCCAAAGGAAAACACAGCGCAAATGCCCCACCTTCTATATCTGTTCCCAGTCTGGTACAGAGTTTTGCAAGAGCACATGGGCCAAAGGTCCATCCAGCCCGGTGTTTTCCACCTAAGCAGAGCCTTAGGAACTGGACTAGCAAGTAGGGATGCTTCTGCAGTACTACCCTTCCCTTCTGTCCAGCAACATTCAGCCCAAGGACCTCATGGGCTGCCCACAGCTTTCCTGTTTAAAATCCCTGAATAGACTTTTCTGCTTCAACCCATCCAATCACTTTTGTGACCATGTAAATTGTGGCACTTTAAGTGTGTGCTGTGTGAGGATGTGCCTCATATTTGGTTTGATCTGGCACCCGTGAGTTGCATTTGCTGCCCTGGTGGAGAGACACTGAACAATCACTCCCCATTCACCATTTCTATGCCTCCCTTTATAAAATTCTGTTATACCCCTCCCCAGTCACCTCAGAGCTCTGCTTTGCCTCTAACACCCCATTAACACCTTTTATCTCCAGGGAGCAATGGCCCAAGCCCGTGTGTTTGCCAGGAGCAAGTGGCCCTGCTTATCACTTGAGCAGCAGGGGCAAAGGCTGTGCTGGCAACAGCAGGAAGGACACCACTGTCCATGGAGGGGTCCTAGCTTTGAACCAGCATGTGCACACACACACACACACACACTTCACACATAGTATTGCATTCTCATTGGTATTCACAGTCTAAGATCAAGGTCTTTTACCTCAGCCAGACCTGCAGGGACCTTGGCTACACCAAAACGAAGTAAGGTTTGGTTTATATGTTATTTCTTCAATAAATAATTTTGATTAGAATGTGATTGACCCTTTGGTCTTAGTTCTTCTATTTGAGTATTACAACCCCTTTTTTCAGAAGGGCTACAGTACCTGTCTATAGGAAATGAGAAAAAAGAGCAAACTAAAGTATATTTCTGTAACTTTTCTTGTTGCCTGCAGTGAAACTTCATGCATCCCTTGGTGAAATGCAGGGTCACTGTAAGTAGTGTCTACTGTCAGTCATTTTCAGAAAAGAGTCAACAGTCCCTAGGACACTAGTGCTTTTCAGCCCCTCTGACTCCTACTGGACAAAGAACAGAAGGAGAGAAGGTAAAAAAAGCTCTCTCAGGTATTACTTGGAAACAAACACTTTTATTTCTACACTTTCAGAGATGGGGCTTCAGTGCTTTGGACATCCATTGACATCTTTCCTAGAGATAAATCAATCTTGCCTTGGCTGCTTCTAGCAGAAATTGAAGATGAGTTGGTTTTCCTATCTCCCTACACTTACGTACCCTTTGCCTAATACAGAAAACCACCAGAATTCTCTACAGTTTTATGTCAGCCTCACAGCTCATTTTCAGCTTAGAGGAGGACTAGGTGACAAAAACAAAACCCCGTGCTACTAACTACTTTTAACAGAAAGTATCTTTCAGTGTATTTTGACACAGCACAAAGAGATGGTACATATTTAGCTGCGGTAATATTGGGGGGTTCCCACCATTTGCTCTGCCCTTTTGCCATCATTAACTTAGTTTCCCACCTTTACCTTCTCAGATCAATGGAGTCATTTTGGATTTATCTTAAAAGGCCTTGCAGTTGTGAGCAAACAGGATGGGCTCTATCATCTTTGATCACCCAAAATGAGGCAGCTAAGTAGAAGTAGCTAGGACTAGAACTAACCAGAGAGGAAGACTATGCTGAACTGATACCACAGCATCACGATTTCTCTTGTGAAGACATTCATCACTCCTTTCCCCTTACTTAACAGAAGGCATGTCATCTGGAATGCCACTGAATTGTGTCTGGCAGAAAATAAAGAGAAGAAAAAGCTAACATTTTTTGTTTATGCAAGTGCTTCTGCCAGAATTTGGACCACCGCCAGCCTATCAAGTGCAAGTTTGCAGAGGGTTACGATGCTCTGTCTAGGCATTTGATGAAAACTGCAGAACCTCAGAACACAGGCTTTTAGGTGTGAATGGTATGTGCTGAATCATAATGCAGAGTTTGCACTGACATTTGGAGTGGAAAACCAGAATTTTTTCAGAATTTGTTTTCCCCTTCCCTTCCCTCCTAAACAGGGATCTTCTGATGTTCATTAATATTCTGTTCTTTGAAAAATTACATATGTAAGAAAGATGAGTGTTATAGATTCACTTTTCTGTAACAGTTGCTCTCAGTTTGGGGGAAAAATGCAGTCTAGAAGAAAGTTATTCTTTTTTTAATTTTGTGTTCAAATACATAGGAAACATTATCATTTGAACTACACCTACAATGTATGAGGAATTTCTAAAATCCTCACAGATATGTTTTTCCCTTGTCTTAATATGTTATAAATAGGAAATAATTCTCTCTTCTACTTTTAGCATAAAGGCTTTCAGAAATGATGTCAGATGGAAAGAACTGCAAACCAGCCACGGACAAAACATACTGCAGCTAGCAACTGCCTTGGGAGACTGATAATAACAGACTTTCCACTTTGGAGTCCCTCAGGTTTGAGCCTGCCCTAGGTATGGGATACACATCAGTGAAACAGAATGGTTGCAACACATTTCAAAATGGAAGAAAAAAAAAAAAAGGAAATAAAAGTTACCTACACAGAAGTAACAGCTACAAAGCCTGCGTAGTTGGACAGAATCAATGTCAAAATTTAAATGTTTAATACGTAGAATTCAAAGTTAACATTTTGGCATTCAAGCAAGTATAAATCTTTACAAACCAAAGTATCTTCCACAGTAAAGGATTATATGAGTATGCTTGAGGTAAGCCTAGGTTTAAGTAGTGAATTGGTAAGGCCAGGCAATGGGAAGGCAAAGTGCTCGGGTAAGAATTCAAAGAGACATGAAAGCCCAGGAACCCAGGCTGATTTAGACTCAGAAGCAAAAATGTTATAATATAAAACATAACTAAACATACATACACATAGTTGCCCCTTTTTGAAGGGGCAACACATCAAAGATGGTCCCAGAACAGATACAGGACTCTTAACATGCAATTTAGTATATCATACTGGTAGTGCACACATGTTGGAAGAAGCCCCTACATGTAGTACAGTAAATAGAGAAGACAATCTTGGGCTGACGATTCACATGTTTCAGAGAAAAGAAAAAACGGCACGTGTGTGTACATATGTACTGCAGATATTCCAGACCCAAGTATTAAGAGGAGAGACAAAGGGAATATAAACGACTACTGCTCACACACAAAGTCCAACCTCCAATTGGAATTAGAGGCTTCTCTAATTCACATGTACTTCTAAATAAATTCATGGAAAAGGTTTTGTGAAGAAAGGAGCGCCTGTACAGCACCACAGAGTAGACCCTCATTTGCCTCGGAACCTCGAAGTTAACCATTTTGTTCTTTTCTGCTTGCATTAGGAGCCCAGAAAAAGCATACCATTATTGGGAATTAAGCCTCCTAGTGATTAAAATTGAATAGCTAGAGATCAAGACAGCTTTAATGTCTATATACAGTTATGTACAGTAATTATGAAGGAAAACAGCAGTAATTTTCTCCCAGTATGATAGATATGCTGTACTTTTTTTAGTGTGGGATGCTAAGTCTGTTTTTCAGCAGTACTGTAGCTCACAGCCATCAGTGCCTACTTAAGTCATCAAATGAAGTTTGACACCACTGACCTAGATCTCAATGTCAGGAAAGGATTTACAAATTAGAACTAGGGTCTAGCAGAGTTGATTAACAAGCTGGAGAGATCAATGTTGATCAGAGCAAGATTTCAGCTGTCAGATGTGTACACCTAACTACACTCAGGTAGGGTTCAGCAATTCAAGACATATGTCAGTAAGTGTATTAGTAGACAGTACACGTGCTGAATGAGGCACTATACACATATTATGATGACTGTAAACAGGGAAGACAAGTACCATTTGAGGGTTGAAGATTCTGTGTTTCAGACTGAAAAAGAACATTAGTGCAAGCTACAGGAGATTATGTATTTCAAAACCAGAAAACCAAAAGCAAATAGTTTAAGACTATATAAGATCTGTGAGAAATAGGATGAGGCTAAGCAATCTCAAGATGTGCAGATAACTCACGTGCAATTAAAGACCATTCTAAAGTGGAAGTTAATACTTCTGAAAAAGAATTAAAAATCATTCTAGAGGTGATGAAAAACATATCTTTCTGTACAGTAGGACTGTTTCCATCAACATCTAGATGTGATGAAAAAAATATTTAGACACCTAACAATTTTGTAAGTACCACTAACCTAAAAGGCCAGAGATGTTCTTTCATTCAAACATCACATGCTTCTGGATAATAGATAGACCCAACCAGGAATTTCTCAATCAAAAGAGACAATTTTTAAAAGTGCATGCTCATTGAAGTATCCCTAGCATAAATAAAATTTCTACCTCGTGTTTGGGAAATATACTTAAACATCTCAACAGTTCAGAAATTCAGAAGTAGTGTTTTTTCACCAGATAATTCATCTTATCTATTAAAACAGTCCAAATCAAAACAGACTGGCCTGACCCAAATTTGGGATTTATGTGTGATTCTCTTTCAGATCTTGTTCTGACTCAGGACAGGAAAAATCCCAAATATCCAAAGTTAACATGGGAAAAATCAGAGCAATTCCCTACTGTTGAAAGGAGGACATTTCCACTGACTGAAATATATTTATTTTGATTTTTCAAGTGTCAGGATTTTCCTTGTTGGCATTTTGGGCTTCAAGGAGAATTTAGAGCACGAAGCCTTGGACAGGACTGTCTTTCCAGAAGAGTTAGAAGCAAACTCAACTAAGTAAAGAGACTGGCATCTCACTTGTAGAGACTTAATGACAACATTAGAAGTTTCTGGGAGTCTAAGCAGTTGCATCTTCACAGAATTTTACACCTTCCCTCTTCCCTCCCAGCTTTCCTGGTTTTATACATTTCTAATCTCCTGGTATTTTTATAGCTCTTCTGGTACAGCTCAAGTGCAGGAGACCATTACACAACATGACAAGGGAGAATGAAAAGGCCCTGAGGCTTCTGGCTAATCTCCCTGGCTAGGCAGAACTGCTCCAAGCAATACATTTAAGACATCACCCCCATCCCCAATCAGTAGCTAGGGAGAAATAAAATATTTTTCTGTCATGTTTTTCATGCAGATGAGTGCTGGAGTCCAGCCAGAGTTTTACATACAGTGAGTAGAAGAACCATAAGAACAGCCAATTCTATTCTGAGCTCCTGCCACCATCTATTGACCTTCCCTCCCTTACTAATCAATATAATCATGACATTTCCCTCAAATTTCTTACCTACTGGCAAGCAATGGCCTAAATCTACAATCAGTTTTGCCTTGATGGTGGAGGAGGAAATAAAAGTACAATTGTAGTCAGAAAACAAAACCAGCCTAGGGGAAGAAAGGCATATTCTCATTCTACAGAGCTCATCCTCATACATGTTTAAGTGTCAGTGAGCTTCTGACAAAACTGGAGTCCCATTTTTCGTTGCAGAGCCACAACCTCCCTCAAAGAGCAAAAAGGATTCTGTCCAGCATCTAGCATTAGCAAGATCATGAGATATTACAAGAAGTAAACGAAGAATCGCTTGCACTGGTGATTTACACAACAATGAAACTGGTTTTTATGACCAGGTGATGTTAGCAGAGTGGCAGGAAGGAAAAAAAAAAAAAAAGCATCATGTGATGCTAGGAAATTAATCCAAGAGCTGAAGAGAACAACCTGTTGGGGTTCTCCAGTTATTCATCTCTGCAGAGTTACTCTTTCCTCATTAAAAAGAAAATTAAACTTTAAACCAGTCAGGTTGCCTTCACCAGCTTGTTCCCATAATAGCCATCTAAAAGGAGACAAGATGAGAAGGTGTATGCAGGCAGTAGAACCTCTTTTTTATCCTTATGGCCCACAAAATGCCAGAATTACAATACCTGAAATTAATTCCTTAAAAAGCAAATATTTTCATAAATGGTCTTGAAGGAAGACCCTGGTCAGTGTATCCACCAAAATACACCATAAAAACATATTCTGTATCTGCTGCCTCAACATCAGTTGCTTAGAGCCTCAGCTGCTTAAAAGAAAACTTGCCTTTTACATCGCTGGCAGAGTTATTGCAAATCTATCTATTAGAGAACAAAGTTGGAAAGAGCAGAAGTACATACACATTAAAGGAGAAAATCCGACTTCCTCATTAAAACCAATATTAGGCAGAAATTACCACTTTAAAAAGCTCTATCACCATAGGGAAGTCTCAGCATGCTTTTTGTCTAGTAGAAATAAATTCATACTTTAAGCATTCTAATGGCTAATATTTTTAACTCATCAGCAGACCAGCTACTTTCTTTGCTGGTGTTCATCCACCACTATGTGCGCAGATGATCCCAACAGGCTGTTGTTCTACAGCTGGGATACAAGAAGGTAAGCATCGCTTTTTGTATATAGATAGATTTAGTAGCACTTATCTGTGGATTTTCAAGAGTGCTTGATTCCTAATTAGAATAAGCATTTTCCCTTTTTGTACAGATGGGGAAAGACAGACACGAAGAACTGAAGGCCTAGGTATGGAGTCAAAAGCAGAATTGAGAACCTGTATATTCATTTGTCCTTTAATTCTTAGTCAGATGCTGAGCCCATGCTGCATTGGTTTTGCTGAAATGAAATACTTCGTGGCAAAATACAGAATTATATTTGTTTTGCTTTTGTTCAGTTTTTCAATTTGTATGCGTAAGGGTAAAACCAGAAAAGTCTGCTTGAGTGGGATGCAGGAAGATTTTTCTCTTTAAAAACATTTTTAATAATTCAAGAGCAAAGAGTTCACCATCAAAAAGCTGTTCTTACTGAAAGCGATGATAGCATATGTTAACAAGCTAGTGAAACTTCATTGGGCATGTGACAATTATCTGTGCCTTTCCTCTATACATCAAATAAATTGCTCCTTGAACCACATTTTCTTCAACTCTCCCATTCAGCCTGTCCCATCCCCTGACCTACACAAACCCACACAAAGAAATTCAAAACCCACTGTAGCTGAAAAGAAAGTGGCTTTCAAGCACAACTGGGAAGACGTGACACTGATACCTATTTTTGTGACCTTGGACTGACCAGATATTTGAATCCTCTCTGGCTGAAGAGGAAAGACACAGAGACTAAAAAGTTCTTTTTATGCCTAGTTTTAGACCCTCAGTGAAACCTCTGCTGTGCTTTTGCAGACTGAACCCTTCTCAGCAATACAGTCCAAGTGGCAGGATCTGTAGCTGAAGGCCATTTTGGTAAGCATTGGTTCAAGGGTACAGTATCAGAGGCTCATTTCTTAAAACTAACCTGCCTTGACAGTTGTCCCAAAACTCAACAGCTGTCCCTCATATCAACAGCATGAGTTGCAACCCTCTAGCTCAACAGCAGAGTTGCTTTCTGTGCAGCCTGCCATGAGGGTTTGTCAAGCTTCCGGAGTGGCACACAGGAGATGTGCTGTCCTGCTTCACCTGGCCTGCTCCGTGCTTCCAAAAAAATCACTTTAACAGACAGTGCATTCAAGGAGGGTGTATGAGCCGCTGGTTACCACCAGGGAGTTGATGTCAGGACTGTGGTATTTTAGCCTTCAACTTTGTCTTCCCCTCCCTGATTTAGATTTAAGCCTAGAACAAGACAGAATTTTGCCCCCTGAGACAATTAGAAAGCCCAGTCAGGAGCTGGGGGGTACTTCAACCTGCATCCCTATGTAGCATTTTAACCACTTCACAGAAAAGCAGAAGGTTTGCTTCCAAAATGTGTGATGGACGTTAGCCAGCTGTGACTCAAGCCTCAAAGTTTAATAACTATACTGTCTCTTTAGGAACACGAGAAGGCAAAATTATCCTCAGTCCCACCCATATATTAGGGAACTTTCATTTGCTGTTCCCCTCTGGAGCAGCACAACATTTATTCACAAAAGTCAGAGAGACACCAAACTCCAGACTACCCCCATTGCCCTTCGCCATTCCTTACATTATGGCCAATGACAAAAGTGACATAACGTAATATATTCACATTTGTCTTTAAAACTATATTCTTCATCTCGGGAAACAAAGAAAATTCACAGCCAGACTTGGACATATTTGCCTTTAAGCTTTGAGAGAGTAGCACCAAAGGTTATGTTACCTCTACCTTATTTTTCCTGTGAAATATAACCATATACTGATTAAACTGAACACTTTTGTACCTCACCAAAAGGAAAGAAGCTTTATGCAGAATTGCCATATAAAACCACACCTGCTGCCAGCTATAACCACTCCTGCAAATCTAGTAAGTGAAGTTTATTTATTCTTTGTAAAACAAGCACAAATACACACCAGGAACCAGATATTTTTACCCCTGTCATCCACCTGGATCCATATGGTACATATTTAAATGAGAACTGTGACCTCCACATGGCCCAGTCATACTATTGGCATCGCTGGTGGCATCGGTCATTTCTTCCACAATGAAAAAAGGACTGTTCAGCTACTTAAGCTTAATAACTCTACAGGCCGGCAGTAGTCCAAAACTGTAGGAGAAATTGCCAGATGCTTTGTTTACAAAGTCACTTAATCCTTTTATACAGTATCTTAAAAGCAAAGGTTTGATTCATGTTCAAGTCCAGTCCATCACACTTTCTTGGGTTTTAAGACAATACTCAGATTTGCTCATACTTTCTTTCAGCAATTGCTTTCTAAGAACATGCAAATTTGAAGAAAATATTCCTCCAGCTTTAGCAGTATAGTTACCCTGTTCTGATACAAACTGCAAGACAAAAATTCAGGATCCTTATTATTTTAGTTGCAAAGAAAAAGACTGGAAGCCAGCATCCCTTCCCTGAATAAACCCTGTTTCTGAGACACTGGAGGATCGGAACAGGGGGCTGGTTGTTGGGCTTTTTCTTACAGTTCCCAGCTCCTTTTGGCCAGCGCTGGGTTGCCTGTGCCCATTGAGCCACATTCTTGGCTAGCAGCTCCTTCCTGGGTCTGTTTCTATGGCATTTCTTCATCCCCCTCCCACCTGCATCTCTGCTGAAAACAACATTAAGTAAAACCCTTTGGGATTGTGACAGACTTGGGCTGTTTGATGGAGCTGCCATTTTTTCTAGTCTGTGGAAAGAAAACACTACAAACTCACCAGTTTTAAGCAAAGGTTAAGCTTCACTGATGATAATAGCACTAATGCCTACACTTAGTCACACGCAAATTAATCTAAAGAAAAACCCCTTCCACCACATCCTGCCTTTGATTTCAATAATGTTGCTTCTAGATTGTATCTGGGTATTACTCTGTTGATACCAGATGAATCCTTGCTACTCAGATTTTCACCATAATTAAGACCCCTAATGGAAAATTCAATGAATAAACCACCCTGATCACAAGACACTTAGATGCTCTAGTAAGAAACACAATATAAAATTAACCTGTGATGTGGCCAGAAAAGAAAATGCTTCAGAACATTACCGAGTGAAAGAATACACACCTTCCAAATTTAATACAGTGTAAACCCACTTTCTGGCTCGCTTCAACTATTTGAATTTAAGTACCCTCCTAGTAGTATTTGATGCATCAAAGAAATTTGTAGTCCTCTCAATGAAGAATATGAAACAAGTTGGCTTATTTGGTCTGTGTAACTCTAAAATGCAATATTTATTATCTGAAATGCTAACAGAAAATGTTTGGCTAGACTGGTTAGAAGGTTTCTCCTCAGCTGTCAACGTTCAGCATTGTCACAGGCAATAAGAAAGGTTCATCCTTTCCATCATTGTTCACTGTGCACAGAGGAGCTGTGTTTCACACCATGCTTTTTAAGCACACAACCACCAATACGCCTTCCAGGCTCAGTGTTATGCAATCCGATTACAGGTCAAGTGAAACAGCAAACAGTAACCCCAGAATATGCCCCAGCATCTGCCACTGCAGACCATTCAGAATGCAAATTCCTCTGCTGTCCTCACAAGAGCATTATTCCACTATATGGGTTTGTTTAATCTCTTTCTATCCTCCAACTAGTTTTGAGGTTGAAGAATGGGCTCTGGAATGACTCCCCTAGGGACAGTGGGTGACCCTCACAAGCTGACAAACATCTGCTGAAATTAAATTTAGTGAAAATATGCCCATGCAATCCTGGCTGCCGAGAAAAAAAAAAAAAAAACCACACACCACACTGCATATAAGCAATTCAAACCAAACTGAAATATTGGCCAAGGAGCCATTGCATCACCTTGGTTTACAGCAAGGACTTTGCTATACAACAACATAGCTGCAATAAAATTCTGATTCCTTATGTGGGAGAGATAAAACAAAGCAATATTATTCCCAGATATTTTTTTTTTAATATGAAATGCCGTGCTGTTTCTCTTTTCATTTCATTTAAAATGGATGTCATTATATGCAGTCAAGTCCTGACCACTATAACTGGACCCAAAGGAATTGAGGATCATTGAGTGGAGTAGCAAGACAGAAGGTCATCAAACCAGCACCACATTACTCTCCCTTGACATCTGAAGGAGTCACGACAGCAGTTTGGATGCTAGATAGCATGAATATTCATCTGTATGATTTAAAAATTACATTGTGACTTTGGAATGACACTTCTCACGTGCCCTTGTTGTACCTTGGTGACACTGGAGTGAAGATGCAATGTCAGAACACTGACTTTGACATGAGGGTCACCTGCTTTTCTTTTTTATTATTTTAAAATCAAACACTGCAGTTCAAAGAAACCTTAAGCAACAGGCCTGGAAAGTGAAGGAGCATATTGGCAAATTTGTGGAAAAAAAATAAAAAAATAAAAAAAATCATCAGAATGCTGTTAGCTCAAGACATTTTCCCAAAGAAGCTGTGGCCTTTCTATGCAGCTCCAATAACGAAACCACTGGTTTCTACAAGGAAAACACTTGCCCCAGGACGTTTCCCTCCTCTGGAGAAATCCCATTTGAAATCAGAGGTAGATAGGACAACAATAGTGTCTGTCTTGAGCTTTTAAGAGAAGTTTTAGAGACAAAGCACAGTTTTGTCTTACACAGGCCAGTTGAGCCAGCAGGGATCCATCTCAGCCACTCCAGCAGACATACCACTCTATCAGAACATATCCTTTTGACCTGGGTCTTTTTCCTTGAATAAATAGTACTTAAATAAAAATTAAGACTCAGATTGCAGAGTGGGTCTATCAAGTCCGGGCATCTCTTATGTTGAGTTCAGAACATTCTCTGAAAAATCAGGGCATTGAGGGAGATCTGCTTGTCCTTCTGCTCCAAAGGAAATAAATAAATAAATAAAACCCACTCACAGCATCATCACTGATTCCAGCCTCTGACAGAGAACTGTTAAAGAGTTATACTAATGTAGTGAGCTAAAAGATCTGATATGAAGTTCTAGTTACCTGGTGATTATGAAGGGAAAGTGAGGACCACCTGAAGTCCTGCAAGCTTTCTCCAGGCCTAGCACTAATTAACAGAAGCACAAGATGAAAAGATGCTCAGAGGCAAAAGATATTGAATATTTGGTGATGTCTCATGAGGAGATTTAAAATTTTGCTTGAGTGTACTTTCTACCCATGTATTCCTTTTTCTGGTTTGTTTTTGATATCACTCCTCCCTGCCCTTTCCCTGCAAATTCCTTCCCCTTGCTCTCCATGTCGACTTTTGCCACCTCTCACGGTTGCTCGCTTTCCCCCAGTTCACCTCTGCATCCCCGGGGGGGGTGGCACAAGCCCAATTTAAGCCACTTGCCCAAACGACCATCTTCCCCGGCTTCTCCCCTCGCCGTCCCCCGTCCCAGACCAGCACCCCGCCGGATCCCGTTCTCCACCTCGGGGCAACGGAAGCGGAAAAAAAAACTTCAGGCGCTGCTCCCTCGACAGTTCACCACGGAGACCTCTAGAGCGGAGAACGTCCCGCCCGCCCCGAAAAGCTCCGGTTCCTCCCAAGCGGCCCTCGCCGGGACCGGCCGCTGCGCCCTGCGTGCCGCCACCCCGCACCGGGTGAGCAAAAGCTGTGGCCCGTACGGGGATCGAACCCGCGACCTTGGCGTTATTAGCACCACGCTCTAACCAACTGAGCTAACCGGCCCCCTCGACACAGGGTTTCCGGGAAGCAACTCATCACGGGTGGCACAGGCGGGCCGTGGCCGCCCTCCACCGCCCCGCCGACATCCGCGCCGGCTCCCCGCGGGGCGAGTGCCATTTGCTCGGGGTTTGGGGGTGCGCTCCCCGCAGCGCCGGCTACGCTTCCTCACAGAGGCCCACAGGGCCCTGCGCGACAGCCGACCTGTCTGCTGCCTGGGACAGGGGCACAAGAACAAAACTTTTCCAAGCAGCCTCCAGACCTGCCCTCACAGCAGGTGCTGCTCTGAGCAGGGGGTTTGGGCAAGACACCTTCCAGGGTCCCCTCCTGTCTGGGTTATCCCGTGGCCTAAGCAAGACAGCACAGCCTGCAACAGGAGCAAGACTAAGAGTAGACCCGTAGTCATCACTCTGATGAACCAGGGACCACGCAGGGTTGACCAGCATCTGATATTCACCCAGCAGCAGAGTTGAATGAAACTGAGTCTGGAAGCACTTACCTTCCCTGGAAGGATACAGGAACACAGGGAAGAGTTATTCACAATCCCTTTTTATCCCTATTTTACCTTACCCATTCAAAAGTTTGTTTTGAAATGTTAATTTTCCTGGCTTAGACTGTCATAAAAATCAAGCTTTTCGAATGCTCATTCTTCTTGGCAGAGCTCATTATAGAAGAGGAGACGAAGGAATATCTAATATTTTAGATAATTTTAAGGCCAGGCTGGATGGGGCTTTGAGCAACCTGCTCTAGTGGAGGTGTCCCTGCCCATGGCAGGGGGGTTGGAACTCGGTGGTCTTTAAGGTCCCTTCCAACTCTTACGATTCTACAATAATATCACAGCTTGAGATGAGCAAGACTGACACAGGATCACCAGGATGACAGCACCGTGTTCTTTCTAGTCCATACTCATCCTTGTGGTCAGTGTCCCCTCCCCACTTACTTCCTTTTGTGTCACTCACACCATCAGTTCCCTTTGATTGCTGTTAACCCATCTGCTATCAGCACCTTACCCAAAGATCCACCAAATTCCCCAAACCTCATTTTGCCCAGCTTTGTCACAAAATCCTTCATCCCTAGGAGCCAACTGATCAAATCATTTACATCCCATTCCTCAGCTGTTCAGCTGTCTCAACCCTCACATCTCTGCCTCCCAGTCCTGCCATACTCCTCAGTACCATTAGTCCATGCTCTCTCCATCTGTAGAGAGGAGCATTTGCTCTTTCATCTCTGCACCCTTCTCCCAGTAACTGCAACTGTCATTGGCTTTTGCTACAGCATATACAGAGTCATTACCATATCTGAGCACCATCCCTCGATACTTCAGTTGTTGCTGCTCCTTGTCTAATAGAACCTCTTGTTTACACCATCTTTTATCCACCTTGGACATCTTTCTCTTTACCCTAGAGAAAGACAGCAGTTGGTTTTATAAAAAAAAAATAATTTATAAGGTGCCCCAGGTTGCACTACATATCCACCAGTAGTCAAATAGTAGATGACCAACTTTGCTGTCCAAGTGCTAACCTCCACCAGACTCAGACAAAGTATGTATGCTCCATCCCTGGAAGTGTTCAAGGCCAGGCTGGATGGGGCTTTGAGCAACCTGGTCTAGTGGGAGGTGTCCTTGCCAATGGCAGGGGAGTTGGAACTAGGTGATCTGTAATGTCCCTTCCAACCCAAACTGTTCTAGGTTGTGCCATCTCTTTCACACTTGAGGGTCTTGTTTCATCAGCCCAGGAAACTTTCCTGCAGGCTCTCTGGGGCTCTCAAACAAGCAGGAGGAGCAGCATGGGGGGGGAGATAGGAAAGAGGGAGACTCTAAACTGTCATTTCCCCTTTTCCATTTGATGTCCATGAAGTAGCAACCAGCCAACTGCCAAGAAGCACATATGTTCTGGGATCTTGATAAACAGCTATATTTTCTGGGAAACGTCATCCTGTGTTAGGCTAAACTCTCTCAAATATTCAACAGCAAGGCCACATCTGAAACCTTAAGACAAAGCTGAAAAGTGAAAGGGCAGAAAAGTACTCCCAAACAAGCCACAGCATGGGCCTGTGTATGGCATCTGGGTAGTCTCCAAACTGATAGACAGA
Source organism: Numenius arquata (assembly GCF_964106895.1). Classification (NCBI taxonomy): domain Eukaryota; kingdom Metazoa; phylum Chordata; class Aves; order Charadriiformes; family Scolopacidae; genus Numenius; species Numenius arquata. The sequence goes on along the minus strand of NC_133576.1, from coordinate 18,862,369 downwards.
GCATAAGTGGCAGGTACAGGAACAGAAGACCTTCATTTTTGTGTCTGGCACACAGACTCTCACTCTGTTTTTTTAGTAAGAAACAGTTAGCTAATTATCTTTTGGGTCTGTGGCTCCCCAGAGAGCAAGGGAGCAAGGATGAGGATTAATCATCTTTCCAGCCTTTCTGTCCAGAATATTACCAGAAGTAGCTCAAAGCAATAATATATTGCCTCTTAATTCACAGCTGTCCACCGTTGTTTTTTAATCAAATCTGGTCCAATTACGTAATGCTAAGATGGAAAAACTATGTCCTCTGGCTATTTCTTTCCACTGCCTCCTAGTTAGGCTAAGCAGACTTGTCTTTTTCCTCAAAGTTTAACCAGTCACATGCCAAATGCCAACTTCTTTTGTTCTGAAACCCTCTTCCACACAGAAATAGCATCCTACCTTTTTAAGAGAGACTCATTTGGGCTCTGCTGTACAAGCAACAGATTTTTTTGTTATTAGGCAGTGACAGATAGCATAACAGTCCAGGAGATCAATGCTGTCTCCAGGAAAACAAAATTCTTTAATTGAACAGTAAACTCTGGTTTCTCTCCAGTGTTGTGGGATCCATACTCTCAAGCAAAGAAACAAACAAACCTAGAATGAGAAACAGTTACCAGGTTATGTAGTGGGTATCTGTAATTTTATGGAATTTACAGGTTGTAAACGCAAAGTGTTTGCAGGCATTTTCCAGCACCATTGATGTTAGCCAATTGTGTTCACAAGTGTTTTATTAAATAGAATCTCAGCTTTAAGCGTTTTGCTAATTCAGGGCCTCAGCTAGACATCTCAACAGCTTCAGACTTTTACGAAACATATAGAAGAACTGATACAATATTCCCCTCCTAGCCTTACCATTAAATAGAGTATTTTCAAAGACTCCAAAGCATTTATATTTAAATAACCAGGGCCACAAACAGGGAGACTGAAGAAAGAACAAGGTCCAGGTGCTTGAGTTCCATCTCAGATCTTCTTTTCAGCCACGTGTTCCCTCCCTGCCACAAGTCACCCAGCATCCACCTGCACTGCACAGCCTGCTGCTCTCAGCCATCCCCCAGCACAGCCTGCACTGGTCACAATTTGAGCTGCAGCCCCAACAGCTACACCTCAGTATGTTTTTTACAGAGGAAAGCTATGTTTCCCTCAGACCCAGTGTTGTTCAGGGTTACAAAGATGGTCTTACCTCTGCGCCCAAGAAAATTTCTTTTCCTTTTTACTGGCAATAAGTTGCCAAATTATAACTATGTCAACTTCCCACACACGCTGTGCCCCAGCCCATGTTACATATCGCATGCTGCCACAGGCTCTACCATCACGAACCCTGCCTGTGTATGAAAGCAAGACCATCTTCCAGAAGAAACAAGTTATTTAAACCCTGGAGGTGTTCGAGGCCAGGCTGGATGGGGCTTTGAGCAATCTGCTCTAGTGGGAGGTGTCCCTGCCCATGGCAGGGGGGTTGGAACTAGATGGTCTTTAAGGTCCCTTCCAACTCCAACCATTTTATGATTCTATGATTTAGGCAAAGTAGAACAGAGCATGCCCATGGGCTTCCCTCTGCCCCTTCCTGAATGCCTGCACTGCAGGACACATTAGAATCTTATTTTACATAGGCCAGTAAGGCATCTGATAGTGATCTTTGGTCACCGCTCACTACCCAGCCCAAAAAGGATATGAACTGGCAATTTAACAACAAAGTATAGCTTTAGGCATTCCACAGCCATGTCCTGTTTATTCCTAATCTTTCAGCAATTCAGAATTGCCAACTAGGGGAAAAAAAAATAAAATCATTAGCTGCCCAAATAAAAGGGTACAGGGAACTAATGTTATCAGCCTGAGCACTACCCAGGGATTTATTAATAAGCTTGCCATTGAAATCTCACTCATAAAAATGCTAATACAGTTTATTTGCATATGTCTGTGCATCAAAACAGAATAAAGACCCATAATGTTATATTTAATAAAATTATTATTACCTCGATCATAAAATAAATGTTTGGTGGTCATAAAATGTGTGTTGAAATATAGCATGTATATGCATTCTATATTTATACCATTTTTAATAATACCTTGTGTGAGTTTTGAATAAATTAGTCAAAAGGACGATTCTTGTCCAGCCATTATCAGTGTTTTGAACTAGAAGCCTGTAGAATCAAGAGTCACATCTAGAAACAGGACATTATGTTCAGTATAACCACCATAGTAAGTTCCTGGCACAGCGGTAGCAACAGTACTATGCTTTGAACAGAATTACCAAAACTTACTTCACAGCTTCTCTGTGTTGGCAAGCAACAGGTGAGGACAAGTCCAGAGTCCCAGGAAGAAGACAAAAACACCCTTCCACTTCCACCATCTAAAAAGAACCACCAACTATGAAAGCTGGTCTTGATGTCCTCATGTTATCAACATGCTTATTTAAGGCCAGATTTACCACAAATCTGACATAAGAGTAAACTGTCCAGAGGACACTGGAAATCTCACACATTTCTCAGAAGACTTGGACATTCTCTATGGCATATGGGCAGAAAATGTCCACATTCAGTATATCCCCTTAGCAGGCTATGCCCCTAAGATAGCAGTGTTCACATACAGCTAACCGCCCTGGCAGGCAGCACTTTGGATTCAAACCTTGATATAGTACTGTTTTAGTGCCCAGGCTGGTGGTAGACAACATTATGTAAAGATAATTTTCTTGTTCGCTTGTCTCAAGCTCCTGGATCTAGTTTGTTTCCCTGGAAAATGTTGTCAGATGCTCTGTAACTCTCAGCCTCAAGCTAACACCAGGCATCACTTTACCATTTAACATGCCACATTAAGCCTACACTTAGCATTACAGGGATCACCAGTTTAAGTTATTATGAATACCATCTCATTATTAGTGCTGAAATTGTTGGAAGCTTTTCCATTTTTAAATAGTGCGTATTTGTTTTGTTCCTGCTACGGATGGGCAGAATGGATTAGACTACATCAGCCTCACATCCAATTCAAGGGATACTCTTGCAGATAGAAATAGTAGTAGTAGAATCATCCAGAAGTGTCATGGAATATCCTGACCAAGGAGTAGGGTGCTTTTCCCTCCCTAAGAACGCAAATTCAGACTAATTTTTGGTGAAGTTACTGAAATTTCTTCCTTACCACTACTTTAGTTCTTCCCCCCTCCTCCCAGATGCAGAGCTTACATAGAAGACCAGTACACTAAAAAGAAATTACATTGCATTAGAACAAAACCCACCTTCTACTTGGTCAAGTTTTATAAATGGAACATTTTTTCCTAATATGCCAGGCACTCTGTACCTCTCATTTGCATTGTACTATGAAGTGGGTTTATTTGAATTTGGAATATTTCCCCATGGAAATGCCAACGTGTGATCAGACAAATGTCCATTAGCCTTCATTTAAAAGTCATAGTGGTGATTTTTGTTAGACCTGTAAAACCTGCTGTTTCTGGCTCTCCTATTTCTTCAGTCCATGCAGGCACCCTTCTCTTCTGCTCTGTTCTGTAACACGCCCAATGGTCATTAAAGATCCATTTGAAAAAAATTAAAAAGGACTATAATTTTTATGCGATTAAATTGGACCAATTATTTCTTGAAGCCACAAGCGTATAATTTCCTATAAGCACTGAAGAAAAATCAATACCCCAAGTTCATAAATTATTTATCACTCCATCAGGCTGCCATTTGTTAATGCAACAGAAGGACACCATTCTAGACCCGGACAAGAATTTCAGCTTTCATTCATATAGATAAGAGGGATGCACACCAAAACACAATAAACCCACTAGCAGCAACCAAAAAAAGCAGAAGTATTCTCAGCTTCCTGTGTCCAGGCTCCTTGAAGACAGCTATTTCCAAATAAACACTAGCATAAAAAAATGCATCTATATTACTGAAGTGTTGCACATGGTTCTTGCTATAGGCGTATTTGAATATTTTGGTGGGTTTCTTAGTAGTTTTGGAATCAGTTCCACATAAGACCTACAATTTCAGTCAGTGTTTATGAAGCTCAGTTCCTAAATGCTAGAAGCAGTGTACATGTGACAGTGTTTAAAAAGATCTACCATAGTATTTCTATACTTTTTTTCTGTTCATTTTCTTAATGTCTTACTCTAACCATGAAGGATGTAGCAGTATATACTGTTCATCCTCAGGTTCTTGTTGTGGTTTTTTTTAAACTTGTCATCCTCTTTCTAGTTTCTCATCTTCCTTTGCAAAGTCTATGTCATCGTCACTGCTCAGCACTCACATGGCTCTTTTCGTCTTTACATATAACTGCAATTAATTTATGCAACTACCATATATATTAACATCTCCTATTTCCATTTATGCCCAGGAAGCAGCTGAAATACTCAGAAAAATCAGGGTTTCAAGCAAGGCAAAATGCTGCCACTCCATAGTTCATATCCTGATGCAGGTCTATCAAACCGTTACATCTCTTCAAAAAAGCATTTGGGGTCAGTTAAAGAAGAATCACACCGACACTTGTTATCCCCAAGAGCAGAGGGGTCTCATTACCAGAATAGCAGTACCTGGGTGTGAAAACACAACTGGATCAAATTCTAGCAGGGTTAGCTCCCTTTTCTGTCCTCTTGGCATAGATAAATTGAGCAACACAGTTTATTCTATATATGCCTTTGTGATGTGACCTTGCAATAGAAGTGTCTGTCAGTAATCTGAGTGGATATGAAAGTTGCCATGTCACTTCCCAAATAAAAGGCGGCTTGATCCAGTGTTATTAAGTCAAATGCTCATTTGTCCTGTGAAAGACTTCTCTGACCAAACTCAAAAGCAATTTCTGATCACAGTGCTGCACCTAGCTGTCTCTGGCTGGTTTCAGACTTAGAAACCAGCATGTCCGGAGAGGATGCAATGCTTTAAGTTGCAGTTTATTTGAAATACTGCTCCTTGAAGTATGGAAAGAATTTTTTGCATTAACCTTAACACATACACACCATTTCATCATCCCAAGCCTGGGAACACAAGTTGTAGAATAATGTGACATACTGAATTTCACATGTCTACCTGTTACCCATAAAAGCTTTCTGGATCCAACCATTCAAAAGCTATATGTGATCTCAGAGAGCTTTCACTTTTCTTAAAATCCCAATCAACTAAAAAGGTGTCCTTAGAAATATGGGCAGTTCCTGCTCCTTCACACATCATAACTTTCTTCAGTCAACTGATAGAGGAAGCTTAGTACATATATTTAAGATTTTTAATCTAAGACCAAATACTAAAGATTCTTTATGTAAGGATTTTTTGCTTGCCTGACAAGCATATCTATAACCACACCGTCTACCAGTAGGTAGAAAAAAAGACACTTTAGCTCTGATCTTGGTAAAGGAAGGTCAGAGTCTCTGTTAGACAGCATCAAACCCAAACACAGTTTCTTAATAGGACACAGGAAGGGAAGGAAATAGGATTCCCAAGTTTTGTTGGTTAGAGAACTTGTTACAAACCAAATTGTACAGATCTGAGAAACTGAAAACTTAAAGTTGAACCAGTTCTCTAGATGTTCTTTTCCATAATGGCACAATATCAAGGTGCAGCGTCTTGCCAAATAGGTTAATTTTGGGGAGGACACTTCAGTTTCTGGACATAGAAAAGTTTCATCTACTTTTACAAACTCTTCAATACACAGAAGGAAAGGGTTTATCTAGCACAAGCTCACAGCAGCCCATTTTTTCTGAGGCTAGCTCTTCATGTTGCTTGACACTGGGAACAGGGTGAGATTTCCCAGCCATGACCAACTAATTTAGAGGCACAAGTTCCATCCATGTCCTCTGTGCTGCTGAGCCACTTCAGCTCCCATTCTGGAGCAATACAGCATGGCAAGACAGGAGCCTGGACCAGCTGTTACAGACACAGTGGTTGGTACAGCATTGGAGCAGTCTGTTTTCATGGCATGACTAATACATATCAGTGTTGTCCAACCAGGAATATCTTTTCAGTTTTGTACACCAAGAAGTACAAGGCAACTTAGCACAGTCAGAGTGCAGACTCAAAGCTTAGCAAGGATTTATGTACAAAGCCAGACCCTGTTGGTCAGGATCAATTCAAACAGAGGAAAGGAAAAGAGCAAAAAGCCTTTTAGGCAACACTTGAAGGAGGACGACCTTCTGGGACCCTGCTGATTACTTACATGATTTCTTGCCAAGAAACAAGTGCTGCACCGCTCTCCAGCCTCAGCAGCCAGCATTATGGATCCCTGCACATTGGTACATTTACTTCCAGCCCCGGGCTCAGCTTCAGTTGCTGTATATGGTGACAAACTAATTTTAAAACATGGTATTGAGACACATGCAAAGCCAAAAAAAAAAAAAATCAGTCCATCTCAAGGTTCGGAGTTGGTTTAAATTTCATTTTTATGGTACAGAACTGCAAGTAGTCTGCTTTTGTTAATAATCCTCAATTTTACCACTGGGCCCACTGGCTTAGGGCTGGATATAAGCTAAAATCTCTTAACTAGACCCTGATCCAGCAAAGATCAGCATAAAGCAGTGAATGATACAAGACTTAATTATATCAATCAAGTTCCAAACAAAGAAGGCCTCTCCAAGTGGCTTAGTCCAGGGTTGGATGTTCTTCTGTTGTTATTTCTGACCTCCTTATTCTCGCCCCAGGGAGAATTCTTGCACAGGTAGATTTAGATTCAGTATATTTTGACTTTTTTTTTTTTAGAGGTTTATGACTAACCGGTAAACAAAAGTTCTTCCTTGACCTTTACCCAGAGTAGTTTTCCAAAAAGGATTAATATCCTTGCCAGTGACCAAATTCTTCTATATTCTTGTTCCTGAAGCTTTCATCCCCCTGGCAAGAGTCTCAGTCACCCCAAGGGCCAGAGGCTGCCACCTGCTACCCTGTTTCATCAGTACGCTGCTTAACCTCTCATTTCATGCATCAAGAGCCACCATGTTTACATAAATTGTCCGGGTGAATTGCTGCACGCTGTAGGTGCGTATTCACTAAATACAGAATCAAGGCAGATGGTAAAGTTTTAAAATACTTAACAGTCCAAGACAGTTAGTGTGAAAGAAATCTGAAAAACTGCCACTGGCAAAAATTTAATCTTGGTGCATACATCTTATTTTAGCCCCAGTATTATCATAAAATTGGAGTACACTAGTCACAAGGATAAGGCTTAGCATGATCTTTGCCCCAGGACAGGAGAGTGTGGAAAAGGAGACTTTTGCATGCAAGTCTCATTCCCAGATACCAGTTCCCAAGGGACCTTTACAAAAGGTACTTTGTTGCTGCCGGTTCTGTGCATCCTACCATCTCCTCAACTGCCATAAAGCAAAACACTGATCCTGCTCTGCTACACCTTGAGTGTTACAGATAATTTCTCAAATTCCATAGCTCTGTGTGTCCTGCTCACTCCCACTGATGATAGTAAAGAACCTAGTGGAAGGAGCATAAAGGGAGAAAATCTAGTGAAATGAAATTAAAGAGATACTAAATGAATTTAAAGCAGAAGATGGGTGTGACCTGGACTTTGCTGGTTTCTTCTTCCAGCAGAAATTAGTGACATGCAGTGTCAGGTAGTAATAAGAGATAAATAACCCCCTTTTCCTCCAAATAACATAGTAACTAGTCTCTTGCTTTATTCTGCAGCCCTGTTATTTGGAGGTATTTATCTCTTAAAAGATTTTAAAATTATTTGAAGGGGAAGGGTAATAGAAGGGATTTTAAGACTTCCCGGTACCTAGCAGCATCCTGCAGGGACAGCACTAAAATTTATTTTCAAAGTTATTGCCTTATTGCCTACATTTTAGCAAACTTCTATCCATAAAGCTAACTTTTATTACAAAAATAAACCAAGACTGCTTATTAACAGCAGTTCATTCACTGCAACTTAGTGATTTGCTATTCACATTTACATTTGTGCCAGACATCCCAAGCAGTGTCTGAAAACCCCAAATCTTACAAGTTTTAATAGAACCCTAAACAGCTTTTTCTAGTCACCTTCTTTTGTCTGTTCAGAGTATTTCTGTTACCCAGCTAGAAATGGGAAGACAAAGAGGGAGAACATTTAAACCATACCACACGGCTTGGATGACCCAAACAAACCACACCATGAAGAGCTAGTGTGTGTTAACCCATCCTTCATACGGTAAGGACTTCTAGCTAAATTCATCCAAATAAAAGGCACCAAAAAAGTGACCATCAGCATAGCTCAGCCAATAAGCAACAAATGCTTGAAGACCCTATGTAAAACAACCAAAACCTGGTGTTTATCTTAGTGCTCACAGAGAACAGAAACATACACATGTAACTCAGGCTCACTGAAAAAAACACTACAGAAATATTAGTAAATCCAAATTAGAGCACCTTTAGAGCAGGCCTCCTATAGGGTCTGACAGACTTACATTTACATTAGCAAGTACTGCAGCTCAGCAGAGACAGATCTGCAGGCGGGGCAGCAGGTTTGGGGGGCAGCACCCTATCCATAACCATTCCAGGACCTTTAAGCTAAGTCTACCACAGTCCTGCAGAGTAAGCGGTCATTAGCTTTTGAAGTGCTCTAGGTGCACTGCTGACATCTTTGCTCAGTTTCATCTTGCAGGAGTCTGGTTCACCTTTTCCAGATAAGTTCTCCAACAGGGGCAATTGGGAGACACCAGTAAAAGAGCCATCATCATCCAATCTAACACTCTGAAGTAGATAGTCATACATGTTTTGGTATCTGCAGTGCTTGTTTAGTTAAAGCTTGCCCCCACATCACCCACTTTATCTCAGAGTTTGCATCCACAGGGGGGGAATTTGGGGCTGAAATAAACACCTCCAATGACACAGGATTAAATAAAACCTGGAGTCAAACTTACAGAAAATGGAAGATAATACAATAAGAGTGTAAGGCTACATTCCAGTGAATCCACCACCAGTCTCCTGTATTATATTGGTTAAGTAATTTACCTTCCTAATGTCTCATCCCCATCTCCAAGAACATGAGAATGAATACTGGGAGCTACTCAGATATTAAGAGCAGTCATACAGCTATAGAGGGAGAGCAATTGAGAAAAAGTGCCAAAAGATTTTTTAAGTAGAGTTCAACTACATAATTTCTATCTAAACTCACAGTGGAAACACCTTGTTCCCAGAGGTACATGGCCACACACTTGAAGTTGAGCTTGTCTCTGCTGGAATCCATCTCATTGTTTTTCTGGTTGTCTTTTCTTTTACAGACTCGGATTTTGGTTAAAAGACCATCAGAAAACAAGAACAACCCACACATACTTAAGTTGATAAGACCTTATAAGTTTACAAGAACAAAAAACTCAAAAAAGTATAACTAAATGAGTTGTGCCTGAAGGTTCTTAGAAACACATTATTTTTAACAAGTAGGAGTGGCAGCTTTTGGAGGCTAGTATTATCACAGCAAGATTTGAGTTAAAAAAACGGAGCAAAGTAGAGACAAGACATGTTCTGACATTCACAGTGATGTACAGGAAGAAAAGAGTACAAAAAAAATAAGGAAACAAAAAAAATTTAAACAGTTGAAATTGAGATCTACTAATAGGAGATGCAATAAAACCACAAGCTCCATGAAGTGAGAAGTGCAAATAATTCCTCTCAGGGAATCAAGCGATTCGTTGATTATAGGCATTTTAATCTAGTTTAGTTACAATTCAATCAAATAAATGATTTAAAGTGAGAAAGCAAGCATCTTGAAGGAAATAATCTATATGAACATAACAGATGTGGATAATTTTGTAAAGAATAAATCAAGATAGAGGTGCCAGTGGGCTTGATTTAATTGCGGATTGGAGAAGAGTGACCATTTCCTGGCAGGGAACTTTGATGTACTTTGTGAAACAACTTGTGTTTCTAAAATAGCCATGTGTATCATGAAAAGGGCTACAGCAGTAACTTGACAGGCAAATTCCTGCCTTTATTCAGTCCACATAGGCACATGCTGATAAGCGATTTAAGCAGAAAAATGTTTTTGCATCATCATATGTAGAAGGAATATAGTTGTTGGCTCTGAAAAAAAAAAGCTGTTTAAAAACAAGGAAAACATGCTACTTTGCAATCAACTATCAAAACATTAGGATTTTCACTGCCGGTTTAGCCTTTTGAATAGGAATAGGCTAAAGTACACTGAACTGACCATAAGCTGACAAAGGTGCTACAATAGTGAAGTTTCTGAAAGCCCATAACTTGCATTAATGTAAGAACGAGCATCTAGTTTTAATATTTCACTGTAAAGAGAAAAATCCAGCTAAACTCTTGCTTTCCCCACTGAAAAAAGATGAAGTTGATTGGATGCAGCTCATACCACATTAGTTGCACACTTGACCATCAGCTTACAGCGCTTAAAAGTGACCACACCAAAAGCAAGAGGTGCTTACCTGTTCCTGGATAGATTTGTTCTGGTTGGTTGTTGTTGGCCATTTTTCCCTGTGTGTTAACTATTAACCAGAGCTTCTTGTTTAGGTGATACATGAAGTGAGATTTGTGAAATAAGGCACCTCCATAGGGCATTCCCCTCAAATGCACCAGGATCAAAACCTTGAGAAGACTCTCTGGTTACCAAACAAACCAGATTTTGCCTGAAGTAACCGATGATCATATCCCTCTCTATACCCTGCTAGCCACATCTGCAGTAAAAAAGACTGACAATCTCCAACTTTCTTACTCCATTCTGATTCTGCTGTTTTTACCTACTTTTTCCTAAGGCCTCAGGATTATAAATCTTATTGAAGCTTCTTTTTCAGTAAAAGTTTTTCAACTAATGATAGGTCCCCATGTGGCAGTAAAGTTATTAATATTTAAGATTTGGGAGATCTGGCTAAGAAGTTTACCATAACAAAAAGCTAAAAGCTGTTATTGTTTCCAAACCTTCACTGCTGAGTTAATACCAGATGTGTCAACCCTGTAGGCTCCACCAAGAGCCCCCTCTCCATATTGTCACCTTACTGCTTGATTCCTTATTAGAACTATGGCAGCTAGCAAGCTATTTAAGGAGCCCACCTCTACCAGGGATGAACACCTGGCTTTTTTAACATTGAAATGATTGTTTTTCCTCACCTCTTTCTCATTTCTGAAAGAATATATAGATTGAGTCTCTGCAGTCACTTGGCAGAGAACAGGGAAGCAGAGGAAGGGACGCTGTCTGAATGTTCTCACTATAATCATAGTTAATAAAGTTTGTCAGACCTATCCAAAACTGTACTTGCAACATTAGACACATGGAGTACTAAAGTTCTGATATCCATAAAGCATCCCTATCCTGAAATTCCAGTAGATCCCAGCCATAATATTCTATGCCTAGTTTCCCAAATCATCTCTTAAAAAACCCCTGTTATCATAAACACACAAACACTTTAAGAACAGTCACAAGCAATCCATTCATCTGGTGGATTGAAAAAGAATGCAAGCTGAACTGAAAAAAAATTTAAGCTAAAACTAAATCTGTCTCCAAAAACTTTCCTCATATTAACTGCATCAATTGCCATGACTTGTCCTCATTCTGGGTGATGATAATTGGAAGGAGAAGTTTTAAAGAGAAAACAGCAAGATTTCAGAAAAATATAAAAGCATATGCCTCCCTGAAAGAAAATGTATTAACAAGTGAGTATCATAAGCACATATGTGAAGGGAAGGTATCTATCGGGAGAGGCGTGTCTGCTTTTAAATCAACAGGCTGATAAATATATCTAATTCATGGATTCTCCAACCAGAGTCAGGACTAACCTGCAGAGGTGCGAGGCACGCATGCCTAGGATGGACTAAGAGTGACTGCAATGTGTCAGTGTAAAAGCAACAGTAGTAGAACCGCTGATAGCTCCTGTCGGCAGAATCATGCCAAATACAGGGAAAGGGAACACAGGGTAAGAGAAGGAACCTGAGCACCTTTCCTGCCAGATAGAGATACCCCAGAAAAATGCATTCATCCTAAATGACTGAAGGCCCAAACATTCTGATATTAGTATTCCAGGCCCATCTGGTTTTCTAAGCCAAAGCTTAAGCAGCTGAACAGCCTTTTTAACAGAATATATACCATGAAGCCACTGCTGAAGGAAATAACACCACAACATGCTCAAAGACCTCGGTGCACAAAAACAAATCAGGCGATTAAATGAACTGCTAAATCAGTATTATTATTACCAGCAGTAGAAATAAAATATGTATCTGACAAGTCCAAACCAAAAAGCTGGGTAGACAATGAGGAATAAATTAAAAATAGGATTGCATGCATCCACAAAAGCATCTCCCCTTAACTTTTATAGAAGACTGGAAAAGTGGTTGGCTAAGTCAACTTGCACTTGATTACCAGAGACTGCTTGAGTCACTGCAGGTTTGCAAAGATTATTGCCAACACCACAGCTACTACTCCTTCACTTTTGTCACTTATCCCACCTTTTTCACAGCATCTCCAGAGCTGCACACTAGTTATTATGAATTCATTCCTCAAAAAAAGAAAAAACAAAGAAAAAAGCAGAGCCGACTACTGCCAGAACAGTATTGGAGAAACACCTCTAATCAGCTGTTTTAACAAGACCCGAGTTTCTTCAAGATTTATTATTCTAGAGGACTTTAGATTATCTGATTATGTGAAAAAGTTCAACCAATGCAATAAAAAAAGGAAACAAGCATACTTTAATGGAGAATGAAGAAACAAAGGAGGTCACAGATATACACCTGATTTTTAAATTAAATTTAGCAGCCTTGAAAGTTTCTCAATGCACTGCCCTGCAGAAGGAAGTCCTTCATCTATAAAAGATGCAGAGCATATATATTAGAAGCACAGGCTGAGCTGTATGAATAAATTGTAAATAATGTAACTCATTGAATTCCTCCCCACCTCCTGCCAGAATGGAGCAGGAAGAGCTCATGATTTTCAGATAAACTTTGTTATTCAGAAATTATCTATGGAATCATCTCCATGAATTACTGTTTACTTATACCTTCTGCCTGAATAGATAGTTGCTCTTATTTGGCATTGGATATTCCAGCTGTTTTGATTGGCACGTAGCTCACACAGCACATCTCTCTGCCTCCCCTGAGCATGGGCACATATTGGGAACTCACACAATTACACATTTTAATCTCAAACCCGATTCAATGACTTGTTTTCTGTGAACATGGTAGAATGTTTCCTTGCAAGCAGTTAGCATTCATACCACTAGTACAAGCTGTGCAGCTGTATTGACAGAGCTCTAGATGCAGAGACCTGAGCTCTAGGCCTTAGGCAGGTGATAACCTCTCAATGCTCAAGTACCACCAGCATCAGAGCATCTACCTTTAGGAGTCACTAACAGCTGGTAAGAAAAAGTGGGTAATAGAAGACCCAGGTATTATTAAACTCATGCAATAGCTACAAAACTGGAAGCATTCGTGAGAGTTCTGTGCCATATTTACCCCAGATCTTCAATACAGGTACACCATTCACCTCAAACCCTCCTGTCCTTGCAGGATTAAAGTGGACTTTGATCAAAGACTAGATTAGCTGTGCGGAGGGTTGGACAGCCCAGAGGATGTTACACATGACTGTTTCCAACATAACAATGTAGCAGATGTTAGTATACTCTTCAAAATCTATGTCTTGCTTTCATGTTTTGAGGTGCTTTTTATTCTCCACCATTTTTAATTGGATACGTACTTTGCTCATTTACACAGAAAGCACTTGTCAAACATATGGTCTGAACTTCTTAAAGCTTTATTTCCAGATGTGATGTCTTCAATCTGCTGTCAGTAGCCTCCAAAGGAAGTCTTTGAAATTTTCACTCTCATTCAGCATTGTAGTTTAGAAAAGCCCTTGATTTCTGTGTTAGGAACTTGACAGGGGAGGTAGGCATTTGGTTTCTTTTTTTCTTTAGGAAAGAATCCCCCTTATGACAGACTTTGTTAGACTCTTTGGAAAGTAAGGAGAGCTGCTGAGCTGAACCATAGTTGTTCAGGAAAACCTGTGTTCAAATCAGTCACTCTTGCAATGTGACTCCCAGAAAGCTATTCTTAAAGTAAAAAAAAAAAAAGAAAATAGTTCTATCATAAAAACATAATTTTGTTAAAACCCTAAACATTTCAAAGGAAAGTATTTATTTTATATTGGAAAAATGGAACCTTAACAACATTAAAATATTTTGGTTTACTAAAAGAATTATTGCAACTTTCACTGTTTTCTTCCAAAATCTGAAGTGTGCACAAAAAAAGTAACGGAATACAAAAGTAAAAAATCATTACTTGATTTCAACCCCAACAGAAATTGCACTTATGATCTGTGATAAGTTTGGAAGGATATAGAGAGGGATAGTTATTTGCAACGTTCCAAAACTCAGCTTGGCTTTCCAACAAAAACAAACCCAAAAAGCTAAAACTTCATGGTCAAGTTTGGGTCCAACAATTAATCTAGATGAAAATTCTGCTAAAAGTGTCAGTACACATACAGTTTTGTTATCCACCTACCCACCAAGGTCCAAGAAAAATGTGCACCAAAACAACAGACAAACCCAGAAAGAAGCTTCTGGAGAGAGTCCAATATTTAGCTGTAGACAGTATGCACTCTGCATCCCACCTTCAAGTAGGCTTCACAATGAAATCTGAACATCAGGCTCGTCCCCATTAAAGTGTCATAGCAATTTTGGGATGGATGTGAAACAGCTAAGTGATCCAAGGCCAGTTTTTAGAGGTCAAATGCGTGTTGCAGAAATAGTACACTTGTCAACTGCCTCAGCTGATGCAAGAGATCGCACTAGCACAGGAATTTGACTACTAACCATCAGTACTAGAACAAGTCCCTGAAGAACAGTGCTAAGGTACATTAATAGGGCAATGTGGAATAAATATTTTTAAAATATGAAGTTGTACATCTGCCAAAGCAATTCACAGGCACTCAAGCAAAACAATCACATCATTCTTAGCATGCAAAGGGTTTCTATGCACTGCTAAGGTACATACCCATCATTATTCTCAATGAGCAATGCCTAATGGAAAAACAATGGTCAAAATATCTTCTTTGATGCAAAGGACATTTGAATCACAGAGAAAAGTAATATATACAGTAATAGCATATGTTGCCAGAATCTTTCAGCTACAGATAACTACTTTTTGAAAACTATTTGGGTATTTCAAATAACTCATTACTTGCTTTCACCAAAAAAAAAAAAAAGCATAGTAACTCAGAGGAGTTAAGTGATTTGCTCAAGAATATTGCAAGGTCAGGCAACAATGGCTCAGCAACAGCCCTGCTAATAGACTCCCACTCTCCTGATTTCCAATTCCCCAGCCCAGCGAGTAGGCCAGCAATGCCTCTCTGCAGCAGCAACACATGGCAAGCCTTCCATTAAGGGTTGTCTATCAGATAAGTTCTCTACTAACATAAGATACATTAACCAAGATGTTACGTATACCCCAGCAAACACATCCACACAGCAATGAGAAGATGACATGCTGCAGGCATTCTCACAAAGCAAGACCCCACTGAAATGAGCGATTCCAATATCTCATCTTTTCCAAAGAGCTTGGCTACATATTTAAAGTATTTGGAAGTGTAAATACTGCCTATGCATTTTATGACACAATAAAAAGTGGTTTAATGCAGCAATAAAAACTCAAATATGCCTTGACAAAGTTATTTTAAACCCAGTTCTAAAGCCAATAGCTACTAAGTTTTAGACAGATATAATTTCAGAAAGGCCTTGACACAATACCATTTAAAATGACAGTAAAATATTCTGCATATCAAGACTTACTAAATAAATCTCAAGGTTTTTATGGAACTAATGAATGAGTATGAGCACATTGGGACTGCTGAGTAATTCGCATTAAAGCTATATATTGCAGATGCAAACCCAGAACACGGGTTTTAGGACTACATGGAATAACAGGGCTGCAAATGGGGAGTTCTTGCGTTTCAAGCAAGAATCTTTACAGCTGACCTAAGGAACAAGCAAGATCAAACTTTTCAAAGAACAAGAAGCAGCAGGCACCGCATCCTGCCTGCCAAAACCTCACACAGCCAAAGCAGTGGTCAGTGTTTCATAATGACTAACGCACATCAAGGCACATGAATAACTTCATACTCACTGGGAAGAAAAGCATTTAACTTGCAGTATTTCCCAGCCATTGGGGCAGGAGGCCCAGGAGCCAGGGATCCATGGCCTAGCCAACTCAAGTTGGTAACATTAATTACCCCCTACAAGCATCCAGGGGGCCCACTGTCCCCTGCAGGCACCAGGGTCAGCCCCAGGGTGAGGGGGACTGTCAGCACACATGCTGCAGTTGCTGCCCTGCAATCATGGCCAGAGCACATCCCACCTTGGCAAGCAGGGCAGGGATGGACAAGCACCTATGCACGCTCTGCCTCCAGGGAGGCCAGTGGTGGTGCCAATTTTGGCTTTAAAACTATTGAGCTCAAGGTTAAGAATTTGGGGAAAGGATTTCTCCCTCCTACTCAGATGCTCAGAAGCTGGATTAGCAAACTTCCCCTTCACCCCAGTCCACCTTAAAACCAACTTTTGCCTTTCAACTGAAATGAGGCAGGCACTGCTCTCACAAGCAGCTGAGTCAACAACTTGAACAGGACAGTGATCTCTGGCTGGGTGGACTAATCTCTATCACCCCCAAAGCCACATCAACTGCATCACCCTTCCCACAAAGTTCCCTTCACTACCTTAGAGCTGCAGCTGCTGCATCATGGGGCTCAGGGGCCATGAAAAAGGTGGGTGGTTTTTTTTTTTCCTGAGCCACCAATAATCAATTCAAAGATTGTTAAAATTACAAGATAATGAGCCACAGAAAGTGTTTACTTTAAATGTATACAGCGTGCAGAATAGAACAGCACAGGTTTGGCTTTTGTAAAGTAGTTCAATCTGAGTTTGAAAATAACAAAGAACAGAAGTTAAAGCCCAGAAAAATTTTACAGCATATATCATTTTCACAGGAATTCGCACTTCTATTTTCCTATTAAATTCTTCCCTTTTTACATGGAAAAGATATTAAAAGGTGCTTATCTCATTATAATTAGAATTATTTTGGTGTTCTGAGAGAGAAACCTGGTACCAACTGTTCCTGCACTCACCTGGCATCAAGTACTTTTCCCTTACCAAGGTTAGTCAGCACACTTCCAGGGAATCAAGGCAGTATTACAGCAAGATAAAAATTAAAATACAGAGCATCCCCAAATCATATGCAAGTAATTGGCAGAAACAAGACCCAGTCTTCTGATTTAGACACTGTGGAGCCCTCTTCTTGTTAATTAAAAAAGGTTAGGTGAATGATTTAGATGAGCAATTCAGAAGAATTATGAACCTTCCTAAACCTTTGTTCAAACTAAGAGCTGAAATTTCTGGAGACTCATAAAAAGCTAACTTCAGTCACACATAGCCTTGTGCATGCACACATACACACACACAGCCCCTGAGCTCTCACTTGCTCCTACCCTTCCTGCATTTAACAAGTGGTAGAAGTGTCAGAATAATCTTGACGAATAATGGCTGTATCAATAGAAAATTTTCCACTTCACACTGCCTTCAGTAACACTAAGTTCATTGTTCAGGGTAGGAATTCTGGAAACAGCTTGCCTGTTTTTTGAAAAATGATAGCTATAAGAGTAATGAAAGTAATAAGTAGTAAATTTTTTTTGTTGTCAACCAAAAAACCATTTTGATAATTTTTTTGTGCTTGACTCTTTAAAGTGCCACTCAGTATGTACAAAAAACTTAGAACCTGAGTTAAAAAAAAAAAAATCTTTTGTCACTCTACATAAGCACCTCTAACCACACAAGTTTTTGACACTTAAATATGAACAGTGTTTTCAGAATAGACATTCTGTTAAAAAAGAGTTTATTTTCATTTCTTCAGCAATAACAGCTGCCCAAAGGATCATGAGAGGACCTTAACTCCCATCCTCACCGTGACTTGTTTTGCCAACTCTAATCTAATAGCTGTATAAGCCACTTACGCAGCCCTAGGTTCAAGGTGGCTGACCTTGCCAACAGGAGCACTGTGCCAGTGCGATGATGATACATTTGCCAGCAGATCTTTCTGATGTGTGCAGAGGAACATGGTTTTGCCCATATATATCCATGTAAAGATGTCTGCAACAAAAATCCAGCGTAACATACATTAAGAGCTTATCTACCCATGGCATGCTCAGAAGAATCCAGGCAAATCAGCTGAATGGACAGAGTTAAAGCCAGGAACTTAAAGTATTATTAGATGAAAGTTACTTCTAAGAGGAAATACTGAGATGATACTTCAAACGCATTGTAAGGCAAATACCCTGATTTCAGAAGTTAATTGATTTACCTTCTCTTTTCAAAGCATATATGTAAATAGCAGGAAGACAGAAAAGAAAAGAAAGCAGTAAAGAAAAGCAGGAAGCAGTAAATGCCAGCCTTTCAGAAAGTACCAGTCTTGCATTTCTTTGGATGATACATATGTAATTACTCACATCTAAATTCCATTAGAAACCACACTACAATAAAGGTATCAGAACTCTTTTTTGCAGTTCAGGACACACAGCAACTGGGAGGTTTCATTTTGAGACAGCATAGGTTCATTACCAACACCAAAGCCAAAAGAAAAATTAAGTTTGGGAGTTAATCACACATCAGAAACCCTTGGGCCACTCCAGAATGCTCTCGGTTCTAGCATCTCTGTTGCTGTACTGGATCTATGTTCCTCTTTTCCCCAAATCAGGATTATAAAACTATAATCGCATTGCAATTTACAATCAGTAAATCCAGAAGGTCTCACCTTAGTACAACATCAGTAACTGCCTTTTCAATCTGAAACTGCAGCAGCATGAATTAGTGACCCGCCAGTTTTCACAAGACAAAGTGCCATTCAGTTTTAAAACAAAACTCACAATCAAGAAATTCCATGAAAATAAAAAGAGTATAAAATGTGCAAGTTTATCAGATATTATATACCAATTACGTGGACATTGAGCATGGACAACTTTATGCAACTCAGTTCTGTCACGTCTCCCCAAAAAAAAATGAACTCACTTCCCAACTGCTTCCTTTTACTTTCACCTCTTGATGCTCAGCTTCTTCACCTATACCCACAGCAAATTAAGTATAGAGAAATTCCTGCAGTGCATAAAGATCATTGTCATTTAACCTTTTGTGGGTTTGCATTATTTAACCACTTCTAAGCCAAGAGTTAATCCTTATGAAGTCCTTCCAAGCCTTCTAAAGTCAAGCCTTTTGCCTTATGGCAAAAGCATCCTGCACATACCAGAATTTAAAGTCCAACTTTGTCATCTCTTGAGAATTTATAGCTTTAAAATGAAATTATCTAAGTTTTGTTCAAAACATTCTTAAATCGGTTTCAAGGCACAATCCATTAGAAGAATTTCAAACTGCAGAGTACAAAGGCTGGCTTCTGTGCAAGTTTCTACATGATTCAATTTTGGTTGACTAACTTGAAATTCATACACCGTATTGTGCAGAATGGGACAATTTCAGAGATATAAAAAAAGACTTTAAAGCATTCTCCCATCCCCCAAATAAGGCATGAGGACAAGAACATAGAAGAGGTGTGGAAATAATCCCAGCCTGACATTTTGGGCACAGGTTTACAACTTCTTTAAAAATTTATTTAATAAGCTTTGACGTGTTTTGTATTTTATATTTTACCTGCATAAAATAAGAATTAATCTGTTTATAATTGCACAGATGGAAAATACAACTTCTAATTAATGAATCAATCTAAACAGCATTTGAACTACTGCTTTTATAACATAAGGCTTCGTTTTCCCCCCTCCTTCCCAAAAGGCTATGCATTCTTTACTTGCTCATCTGCAGGAATTTACAGGTGTTAAATTAGCCATAGTAAGCCTTACCTTTTGTTCCCTGAATGCTATCAAAACATATTGAGAATTACAATAGAAACATATTGAGAATTACAGAGAAAAAGTTAATTAAAAATTTGAATATAAGCACTAGAAAGTTCAAACAAAAGATTTTTCCCTAGTTCATACCAAGATCTGGCTGCATACATAATTACACATAAATCAGACTGTAACTTTCTGTGCTTTGCTTCTTCAATAAAAAGATAAACCTTTCCCCCTGCAATTTAGCTACACATTTATAAATAACCAGGGCTCCTATTACAGTCAATATCTCGTGGATGTGATGTTAAAGTGATAAGATATGCACAAAAGGCCCCAAAAGTTCCAGTGATTTGTACTGTTGGGGCAGCTTGCCAGGTTCCCCATCTAAATCCATCCTATAAATAGAGGTATTTTAATGTAAAAAAGTTTCCCAAGTATCCACTCTTGTTTAAAGACAAGTTCCTTCAATGTCAGCTTTCCGCAAATATAAATGATTGAGTTTAGCTCATAAATGTCATCTGAAAGCAAATCTGAAGATTGCTGCCTCCAATGTTCATAGTAAAACAGCAGGTTTTATGTTAAAGGCCACTGTCTGACATACAGAAAGAACCTCCCCCCCTCCCCATTCCTCACCAAAGCCTTGGCACACAAGTACTTAAATTAACGAGGCAAGGATATAATTACAATCCCATGGAAAGGATGATGCACATAGATTTTTATTATTTCATTCAATAGTAACCAAAACTCAAAACTACCTGTACATCTCAAGATCCATCATAGTAAAATTTTACTCTCAAACAACCTGTTAGTGACCATGATAAAAACTCTGTGAAAGGAAATTCAAGTGAACAAGACAAGAAGCCCAAGGCAAAGACATTAGGACACATGCCAGCATAAGCAGCAAGGATCCTCCATGTCAACATATATGGAAACCTTAGAGTTCTCCACCCCACTCTCTCCTATGCACTGTGTAACCCTAACCATCACAGCATGTGGGACAAAAGCATTTCTTAATAACACATTTTCAGCCTTGAAAAAAGGCTAAACTGTCACTGCCACTAGTTTTCTACCATAATTTCCTCGAAGCAGATTTGGTTAAGCATCACTGGAGAGTCATCATGACTTCCATTTCTATGATTAGTTTGAGTAGTTCAGACATTAATGTCTGCACTGGCATAGAATTAATACAGGCTGTGGGACAGTACCTCCTCCAACAGGAAGTTAGCATGAAAGAAAGAGAGTAAGTTTAATAACAGTGCTGTGGCCATGATGGTGTAAGAGTTGAGGGGCAAGACTGGTGAAAAATGGCAACAGCTTTTATGTAATCATCCAGTATAACTGGGGGGTGAGACACGACACAGAGTGGGAGAGGTGCTCTCTTAGATATTTAAGATTTTAAGAACCAAAGTAGAATCGCATATTGCCAGGAGAGCATAGATGAAGCATGTTACATCCCAGAAAGCTGGTGCATAGAAGCCCTGACCATCAGCCTATCCTGACTTGGGACCAGTAGAGAGGGTTATTTAACTCTCCTTCTGCTCTGTATCTTCAAGGAAGACCTAAAAAAGTCAAGTGAAGGAAGTAAGATTAATAACTCCACTAGATACTACATACTCAATATCAAAAGTAATCAAGAATTTAGAGAGATCATTTTGTAGCCCATTAGAATTTCCCCTCTTTTGACCCTAAGGGAGCCTCTCCATGAAGGGAGGAAAATGACCTCCCACACACAAATGAACAGGTCTCTTAAGAATGTGAGATCACAAACTTTTCAAGTGACATGTGCAACAGCTAAGTATAAAAAAAAAAAATCTCTGTACTTGTTTATCTTCTACTAGTCCATGAATGTTTTAAAGGTTTTATCCTGATAAGAAAAAACAACGCTCAGAAGCTGAATGTCAAGGAAACTGCTCAGCTCCCCTCCATAGATTTAAAAAAAAAAAAAAAAAGACAGACAACTGAGTTGTGTAAAAGTCTTAAATAGTAAATTCAAGAAAATTGCAGTCTGCATCTGACCATTTTATGAATTAAAAAAGGAGAATAAGCTCAGTAAACGGTTCAGTTCTTATCATAGGCTCAGTTAGAACTATACCTGGAAATAGCTATGAGTTGGGTAGGGTTTTTCCCTCCCTCCTCCTATATTATTAGGCCACTGCTATAGCTCTTTGTTGGAAGGTGGGAATATGATGCAATGTACAGATCACATTTACTTTGAGGGCACAAAGCCTCAAACTCAGAAAAACATTTTAGGAGTCCAAGTCGCACACAGAACTCTGAATTCTGACTAATCCCATGAACATGTGCCAAAAGTCAACTTGACAGAAGGTCCAAGTGACCTAGAACCAATGCAGGAACACAAAATAGCCTAACCTAACAAGGAATAGCTTCACATACAGCAGTGCATATACAACCAATCACAAGACATGCCTTTTAGTACATGATATACACATTAACAAAGAGACAATATATAAAATCCAGTGTCACTGCCATATAGTCTCAAGCACCCTCTTTTAGCAGCATAACCATTACCACCACATAGATATACTTCCTTTCCATAAGTCATTCCTGCCCCAGCCAGCAGTGAGGCAGGGTTCGACAGAGCTGCTATCTCCCAGACAAAAAGATGCATTCAGTGAATCTTTTCCCTGCAGGAAGGTAACAGAAACCTCACCAGACTGAAGGAGATAGAGCAATAAGCGCACCACAAGTTCAACCAGCTCTGGCAGATGCACAGCTCAGCTGAGGCGACAAACACCATCCATAGAAATACATCTTTGCCAAGCCAAGCCCAGCCCAGAAAGTATTTGCAGTAATATGTAGGCGTGCATACACAGTAATATTTGTTCTGCTATTGAGATATGTAGACAGGTTGACTGGTATCTGAATGTTTGCCTTTAGTATCTTTTTAGATCCTATTAAGTCTTATTCTGAAGGGCTTTTAGCACCTGGTAGTCGCATCACCCTCCCTAAGTAACATCAGGGCACACAGACACACAAAGTATCTTTCAAACACATTTGAGAAACATTAATAAAAGTTACATTTGCAAATACGCATGGAAGCATTTAAGTATGTGCAGGATACTGCTTCAAAAAGTACAGTCCTATCAGCAAAAGCAATAAAGCTCAGCGCTTTTACCTTCCTTTAGTTGCATTAGAAATGAATGCTTGAGGTTGGCTGAAGCTCCTGTTAATGGATTTTGAGTGGAGTACACTTTCTCTGCCTCCTGTTTTAGAAGCCTCTCATCCTATTTCAATGTACATCTTGTGCCTCCAATTAGCTGGGAGTTGCTCTCCTGTGTACCAGTTAACTCACAATCAAATGGGGAGTTATCTTAACCTTGGCAAAGCTCCCCCCATGAGCTGGATCTGAAGCATTACAATTCAAACACCACTTTCAAATGAAGTCACACGTACAGCAGAGAACAGGGCACACCAGCTCCACACACCTCATCCAGTGGTGGTACTTTTGTGGCAGCACTTCATGGCACTCAGAAAATAACCATTATCTGCTTCTAGGACAGCAGGCATTTACCTCCAGCTGCTCCAGCTCTTCACTTTCATGCCTCAAACAGGTGTAGGGGTTCGTTCATCAGGTCAGCAGCCACATGTTTTGCTGAAGGCAAACAAATACACAAAAAAGCCATAGGAGAGCCCAACTGTTCTCACTGAAGGAGGCAATCTGTGAGAAAGAACAGGATGGTCTTCTTCAGCACTCTCACTGCTCTTTGGCTGTATGTCTCCCCCAGCATCCCACCACAGGCTCATTCACAATAAAGTATCCTCCATGCTGCTTAGAAGCCTAGCAGGAATCTCCAGATATGACAGGGTGTAGGAAGAACAGGCTATGATCCAAGGGGATCTCACAGCAAGAAGAAGAGAGACCTTCCTGTCCAAGGCCCAGCTCCATAGTGTCCAAGCAGAGAAGGGCCAGCAGTGGCCAAGCCCAAGCAGGAGTCTAGATCATAACGCAATCTCCTAACAATAAAGCAGGTCTCACATCAAGAAGGAAACCAGTCCACAGGTCAGCATTAGGATCAGGTCCAGCAATTGCTAAGCTGGCCTTTAGTGAAAGACAAAGTCAAGCCAGGAAGTCAGTGGAGGTCCAGATCAAGAAACTCTACAGACACAAACAAAACCAAGAGCAGCACTCCACCAACAAAGCTCAAACAGGAAGTAAAGGCCCAGAGCTGGGCTTAAATAGAGCTTCTGTGCTCATGGGTGTGTATGGAGGCCCCAGCTGAGGTAGTTTGGGGTCATTAAGGCTTATTAGTGTCCTTAGGGCCTTAACAACATGTGCTAGAGAGCAACAGCACATTGCAGTTCCTTCCACAGGGCATATTAATACAGAGTGAGGTGTGACTGTAGTGTTGTGATGGTTTTCTATTCCCTCTGTTAGCTGGTTGTTCTCCTTCCTTGCCTATCCCCAACCCAGACCTACGCAATTAACGCCTTATCTGTGCATAAGATACGAGAAGAGGCAACCAAGCAACCACTTTCTTTTTTTGTGCTCCATACATCCTTTTGGAGACTTTATGACTCTGTTCCCCTTCTGCGAGACTTTGGAAAACTAAGTACATAAGTACAACCCCCAGCAATGGACACACCATACCAAATAGGTAGTTCATAGTAGCCCCTGTAGTGTTTATATCCCATTCATTTCACCCTACAAGTTTAGGTATTGACTTTCCATTCAGAGCTGAGTGGAAATCCAAGACAGGAAATTTGTCATGGTCTCCCAAAATAGCAACAGAGCCACCCATGCATCTTCTTGTGTTATCACTTCTTCCTTTGAAGTTATCAAGCACTGAGTCACCATGCTCCATGCTTTGAGTCAGATCCCTAAACTGGATGGTGCTATTACTTGAGCCTTCTCCAGGAGGTCTAGACCTTGGATGCTGCTCCGTCTTGTTCTCTGTGTGCTTGTGCTGTGATGTTCAAACCATGAGATATATCACCTTACTATCTTTGAGAGGCAATAAGAAAGGAGAAAGGTGGAGAAACAGAAGATAACGTGATGTCAAAACTGGAGGATGGATCAAGGTGGGGGGTTAATGTGGAAACTTGGAAAACTCTTTGATGTTTGTTCTGAATTAGTGCAGAATTCGTTCTGCCTATATTAAAATTTTATAAGCAACAAGGATAATGAATCAGCTATAGAAAATAGAAATCCTATGTCTACTCTTGAAAGAATTGGCGCTCCTTCAGGTAACTTTTCTCCCAGTAGATGCTAAGGTATTTAGCTTGAAGCTTGACAAAATACTGTCACTTCCATGGCTGGGGTGGGTGGTGGTGGGGGGCGAAGAAATAAGTACAAGGCAATACAAAAGTTTCAAATATTAATACTTCTGAAGAATTTATGAAACAGGATGCATATGAATTGAGCAAATGGACTCTTGACAATTGTGCTTTCCAGAGACAATTTGTATGATATTTTGGTTTTGGTGGGTAGTCCTTCTCCAGCTGAATTTGCCCCCTTTGGATTTTTTCACCCTGGCTCAACATAATTCGACTTGAAAGGGTTTGGCTGGCTGTCTTCACTGTAATTATTACTTTCAAGGAAAATTAAAACAATTGTGTAGTCATCAGTGTAATAGCAAATCTTGCCCCTGCCTGCAGCGTGCATGCCTAAGGTCCTCCAAGTGTAAGAGTTCATTTTCACGGAGCACTAAATGGAAGTAATATCTTCTTGCACTTTATCTCCCAGATGAACGTAATGTTTCACCATACATCTAATAGAAAGGAGATATGCTAATGAAACATATGCTATTGCAAGGAGTCTTTTTAGAGAGAAATCTTTGTACTATTATATCACTTAAAGTAATGATAAATCCTTCACCAGGATTTTGAGCCAGTCCGAACAGAGATAAAGCTTTCAGTTCTCTGCTTGCTCTGTGCTAGATTTCTCCATTGCTTGTAGGAAGGAATTACATGTAACACACAGATACATGGATACTCAGGTGGTGACAAATATCCTGTTCCATCTTTCAGTAGTCCCATTTTTTCTACCCCTTTGTGACTGTGGTCTTTGGTTTTTATTCTATTTTTTCCCTGTACAGGTTCCTCAGGTATTTTTTAGGAAATCAACTGGACAATATTAGCAATTAGCACAGTGAAGCAGAGGCTAATTGCACTGATTAGTTGCTGGATGGACAAAAAGGGAGGTTAAGAGACCAAGGCCAATTAAAAAAGAAAGGACAGATAAAAACAGGTCTCTTAAGGTGGTAAAGGGAGGAAATACATATGCATGCAGAGTAGCTGATTGAAGCCAGATGCTTAGTTTCATATTTGGATTTTGGGTAGCAGGTTTTGGGGCTTCTTTATGTTTTACAGAACCTGCTGGCAACATGTCACCTCCCCACCTAAGGGAAAAACAGTAATGTGTTTGTCATGCATGTAACAGTGAAGCTGACCAGCTAGGAATTACCTCTTCTTGCGCTGTGAAAAATCCCATTCAGTTGTCAGGGAAATGGCTATGAGGCTGTGGGGAGACTATGCTTCAATATGGCTCTCAGCGAGGGCCTATGTATCATAAGGCCACTCTAAGCAATGCAGAGAGAGTTTTGGCCCGTGCTTGGAAAAAGCAATTAAATATTTCTGAGTTATAGGAATGTATTAATTCACTACTCCTTCTCTACATGCAAGCAGAGTGCATCAGTCAAAAAGATGACAGCCAGAAAAAAAATTGTGGTAATAGCTGGTTCTAAAAAAAAAATTGTAATAGTTTTCAGTTAACTCAGGCAAATGAGGCTAATTTAAGAAGGATGTTACTACTTATAAAAGTGAAATAGTTCAGAGAGAAGTTTTAAACAAATAGAAGGTGAAAATCCAGAAGAGTTTGTGACGCATTTAAGGTTAAAGAGCTAATCTTGCAATTGCAGTTAGCAATCACAGTAATTGAGCTCGTGACAAGAGACCAGATGGTGAGTATAACTGGGAGAAAACACCCAAAGAAACTGATTACTAGAAGCTTGGGATTAACTCTTAACTTAAAAAATTAATAAGAAGAAATAAATAAAGAAAAAAGAGAGCATACCAAAGGCATTTATTTACATCAGGTTGATGCTAGGGAATGTCCAGAGTGTTTGATGCTAAAGCCACTACAGAGAATGCAAAAATGTCAGAAACAGAACAGCATGAATGACTCAAAGTAAGAATTCAGAAACTTAGCACAAAGAACTCCACACAATAGTCTCATAAAATAGTAAATCTCAAGTCCCATAAGTCTGGGAACATATAAATAAGTTTCCCACAAACGTTTTCAAGCAAGGAAGTGTCACAGTCCTCCTAAAATGATGAGGTCAAACCCAGAGACCACTGATTTACAGCTTACAGGTTGAACAGCAGATCTACACTCAAGTGTAGAAGGTGACTGGACTTTGTCCACACGTATAAAATTTTAAGTCATTACATAAAGCTCAGATGAGCTGAAACAACTATAAACAATTTAATGTTGTTGTCAAAATGTGCTCGGCAAACAGTCTACTTCCCTAAGATAGGAAGATGATTTTTTCCATCTGCAACATATGAGTTATAAAAGTCATGCAAACTTGAAAAAGATTTAATAGTTAAAGGCACTTCACCTTTGACAAAAATCTAAGGAGCTGAATTTAAACCTGCAGAGCACACAAGTCACTGTCCATTTCTTTTCTTTTGGTTCAATTTCAAAAGGAGTGTGAACTACCAGGTCATCTTCCAAAGCTGAAGCTATCTACAGAAAAAAAAATACCAATATTATCATCATATTCTCATCTAAAAATCAAAATGAAATAATGGAGATGCTGACCTTCAGAAAAGAGAGACATGGAAAGAGGTGTTTTGCAAGGTCAACCAATTAAGTCCTTCATGGCAGCAGGGAAATAAGTGATATCCTGGAGCAACGCAGACACGGATATATGGATGCTTGAAAAATAGGTAAACAAGTGTCCTAGAAAATAATTCTCATTTCCAATTCAACCTCTCTAAAAGATTCTACAAATAAAGAGTTGCTTGTCAAATCCTATTTTCATTAGACCAAATAGCGGGATTCATATAATTTAATTTTAGCTATACAAAAGTGAGTACCTGGTCTAAGCTAGTTATTTAGGTTGCCTCTCCAGTAAGCGAAGGAAATTAGGTACTTTGAGAGGATTCATCATTTTCATGTCATTCTAGGATAGTTATCTAAGATAGTAGAATTAATTGCTCTCTGGAGCAATTGATCTTCATTTTATCTCTATTGACTGCAGACAGAGTCTAAACATTTACCTCTGATGAGATGCTTCATTTTTAGATGGTTAAAATAAGATAGGAAAACTCCCACTTGTTATGCCTGGGAAAGTAATCTCTGATCATGGGCCCCAGTTTAGCACGCAGGATTTTGAGCAGTTTTCCATGCAGCGTAAATTGAAAGATAGCACCTTTGCCCCCTCCCCCCTACCACTCCTGTTTCTTCAAGTGCATGGAAAATCACATCAAAATACCAAAGCACACATTAAACAGGAACTACAGATTCAGATTCTGATCTCTGTTTAGCACTACTGAATTGAGGGATGGCACCAAAGAACATGGATCGACACATACTGGCTTGGGTCAGCTTCTGTTCAACAGAGAACTGTGGATGGGAGCTCTCTGAGAAGAACAAGCCAATGAACCAAGAGATCAGTGTGGTCATAACTAAAGATGGCAGAGGTAGCAGCATCTGTAAGATGTTGCCACTCAGCAAGACTAAAACATACAGGTGAAACTTGCAAAAAAATAGTGCAATAAAGTACAATGGTGCAATATAAAATGTTGATAAAGAGAATGGAGTCAATCTTCTTACACAAGGGGACACCTAAAACTGGAATTTGGTCTCCAAGAAAAGACAGAACTAGAATAAATGGGCTTACAGCCTCAAAAATAGTGATACACTGACCCAGGAGAGATTTCCAGGTCCCTGTTACAGCTCTGGGTCTTTAAGAGCCTAATTGGATGGCATTAATAACCAGGTGTGTTTAAAATCCTCTGTTAAATTAAGATAAATTGTTACTTGATGTGATTTTTAATACTAACTGCAGAAAGAGGAAAGGAGGGAACACTACCTTTTGGAGTCTCTAGAAGGACCCAGCAGCCATGTTGCACAGACATTTCCACCAGCCTTTGGTGACCAAGAGGGTTTGAATGAGGCAGGGCTCTGTAGGCTTTTTGGCTCCAAGTAGTTGCTGAGTTGCTGAGTAACACACGCAAGGTTTACATACAGCTGTATAGGAAACTGATCAGCTGTGAACACCATCAAAATTAAAATGGGTGAATAGCTGCTATCGTAAGTTTTATCATCCCCTGACCAGCACTCTCCCTGATGACTTTACTCATATGAAAAAGTTACTCTATCCTCAAGAGTCTTGTAAAGTTGAAGGACATTTTAAAAATAACTCACTCAGTAGGCAGACCTTTCGCCTCTAACATTGCTTTATTAAATCACAAAACACGATATATTCAGATAACATTAAGGTTCTGACCTTGGATGCACAAAAGTAAGGAAATTCAGAGGAAAGTTTGAACCTCTCTCTGTGTCTAACATCAGACTTTTGCCTACTGTTTGCATTGAGGGCTTGTGGCACCTACTGTAGCTACGAAAGATCCCCTGGTGGTTTGGTGACCCTTTCAATTTGTAGGTACAATAGATTAAGGATAAGACTTTAAACTGGACATGAATTATCTTTTGCTTTAAGGTTGAATTCAGATCTTTAGCCAAGTTTGGAGACTTTTTGAGTTCAAATGTTCCTCTGTTTTAAAGGTATCAAGACAAAGCAAAGAAAGACCCCTTATCGACATCGTGCTGTGGTGGTTAATGCAAAAATACTGTCTTACAAGCAAACTGTATGAAGACTGAAAAAGTCTCCTCTTGCTTGAGAATCAGCAGGAGAAATTTCAGGATAGAAGAAGAGATTTTTCCTTCTTACTTTAAAAAAGATTCCAAAACTGGGATTTATTATAAAATTGTGGCTTAATCAAGTACTTTGCTATTCTCTAACTAAATACAGAAACTCACGAGTAGATGTTTTCCTTCCCAAAACTTCATTGGAGGAGTTATGAAGGGGTTAATTCCCTAATTTAAAAAAATAATAGTTAAAAAACACATTAATAATGATTCTCCCTGAGGTAAAACTGTAATAACAAATGTTGTCTCTGAATATGCCATTACAGTACATTCATAATTTCTTTTGCGAAATTATGGGTATGCTAACAGAAATTTAAAATAATAAAATAACCCATAACACCTACTTCCCAATATAAAGAGCAATACAGAGTAACATAGGATAGCAAATAATTCCCTCACACAGTTATGAAGCTCTATGCGTGGGAGAATAGCAAAGCCTTGTTTACTTTGGATATGTATTCCCAATACCATCATCTTCCTCATCCTCTGATTCTTTCCACCACAAGTACCTCTGTTTCTTTCACTTCTGAGCTCCCACCGTGCTGCTTTCAGCTTTACACCATCCCCAGACTTCCCCATGGGTCTCCCAAGGGAGAGAATGTGGGGGGAAGAGGGCACACACATCTCGTGAGCCTCATTGGCTACTTGCTGGCCAGGTAACCTGAGGGTCCCACAGTCTCCATGTGATCCCTAGACCATGCATCTTGTGGCCCTTTGTGGTTTCTACCTATCTGACAAATTTGACTGAAATTAAGCAAGAGGTGACAGCTTGAGCGTGGGAGGGTGGCCGACTGACGTACTCGCAGACAGTAATCCACTATCTCCACTGCCTTAGAAAAACAAGTTGTTTAAGAAGGCTTCTAAAAGAGGAAACTATCCCCTAACATCAGCTCCACACTGCTTAACTCTGCATTACTTAACACCATGTTACTTACAAAGCCACGTGAGTCCTTGGCAGGTTTGACCTTCCCTCTCAAAGAACCTTCACACCTGGGAGTCTTCCATCCCTCACAGCCCTGCTGCTACCCCACACTTGTGTGTGTGGTAAACTGCATCTCCCCTAGACAAAGAAATACCTTTGGTTTCCAAGTGGTCTCCTTGGGGTGAGCCAGGGTAAAGCTGCCCAGTGCTACAAGCCACACAGTGGGGACATGGGCAAAACACCACTCAGTGATGAGTTTCACCCCTTTAAAGGGTGCTGCTTTAATCCTTGTTCATTTCCTAACTGATGCTGTTCTCATTAGTTCCACATAATAACTAGTTTATAATTGCATTGTTGCTTACAAATGCTAGACAGGTACCACAGATTTTGTTCTAATTTTTAAACACAGGGTAATATATTAAAATGAAATTAAAGAAAAAAGAAAACAAAAAAAAAAAGAGAAAACTTTAGGGATCATGCAGAAAGATAAGAGAAAAATAAATTGCATTTTCAGCCTAAGAGTTTTGATAGTTTCCTAATAACTACAACAGGGAATGCTAGGGTTGTATGAGTACATTTAATTTAGGCTCTTGCGTGCAGGTACTTCAAGATTTCAATTTTATGCTGTGTATCACCTAAGGTCTGACTGGGATATTCGGAAATGTGTTTCTAATTGCTTTCTTCATGCAAAAGAGATGCCATAGATTACCAACAGCAGACCTATTAATCATCAATCTAAGTGCAGCTAGTCTTCTGCATACAATATTTATAAGTGTTTATATACCTCTGGCTAATGCTTACAATCAATGACTGCTTGACAAGGCATACTAGAAAGTTATCAAATATCTAAGTCTTTCCAGGAGATTTAGTCTGTAGTTGACCTTTATTCCAGATTATATTTGTGATAAAAATAATTTTTTAAAGGAAATTATTTTTAAAACATTTACTTTCATGGGGAACTGAAAAACTGAGTGACTGCATATTTCTTCTAGACATGGGGGACTTTTTATTGCTGCCTATCTGGTCTTTCAAATCATGATCAACTACTTAATGAGCAAATATGATTTCTTTTTTGTCTTTGTAGTTTCAAAAGACATCGTTGCGAAACAGGTCTTATGTGAGCTATGAGGTCTGTGCGGGGGGAGTCCAATTACTGTATTAGTTTAATTGTGCCTCCCCACACCCTACAAGACCAAGTGGGAGTCTAAACAACTTGGAAATAAAGTCTATTCACATTTTACATATTTCTGGTCATTGGAAAAAAACTATTTACTTTCTAAAGTGTGCATTCATCAGCTACTGGTCAAACAACACCTAAGCATTCACTTTTTCCTTTCACAATAAAGCTTAAAAATTGTTGTAATTCAGGAATGAGAAGTATGGAGTCCTCTTTAATTTCCATTGAGGTCTTTTGTTGAGAAACAGAGCCGGTCAAATGATTTCTTTCCTTTATTTATTTTTTTGCAAATAACCTATTTGATGATCTTCTTCCTCTTTTTCGCCCCTGCTTTCAAATCATTTGTGAACCAATGCAAATACTGTGACTGTGTATCTTGTTTACAGGCATTTACACGAACTTATTCCAGTCTTTGAAACATTTGCAACCTCCTTGCTTTGAATATGTGTTATTTGGTCTTCTTGCTGTGCAGTGGGTCACATGACAGATACTGGGGGAGAAACACTGAATCCCTCCGCAGGTAATTTTGCTTGCAAGAAGAGCAACACACCAGCCATTTCCATAAAACAAACTTGGGTTGACAGTCATAAACCCCAAAACACAGCTGCTTTGGAATTATCCATAAAATGCGCTATACCACACCGCTCCTTTTTCCTTCCTGAGATTTGTTCCTCTTACCATCACTTTTAAGCAGCAAGAACCTCCCAACCCAACCTCCCAAACCCCTGCCATTTGGCTGGACTCCCATGTAACTGAAGCACGGGGCTCTGTGCTTGGCACAGTCGCAGCATTGCTCTGGGGAGCATTCGGTCTTGTGTTTGCCTGTTTGTCTGCAGTTCCTGCCAGAAATACAAAAAAAAACCAACTTACAGCTGTGAAGCTAGAAATGGGCAGCTGTGGACATCTCATGAAGAAATTAAGAGAAATATTTCTGGAGGTTGCCAAGCCACAGCCGATACCTTTGCAAAACTGTATGATATGCTGAGTTGCTGTGCTAGATGTGAAAATTTCATGTCAATAGTATTTGCGGCGCGATTCAGCCTGAACTCTGCTGCTTTCCACTGCCAGAAGACTGGGCTTTGGGATTTTTTTTTTTCCTTCTTCCTCTGGTCTACCTCAGAAAAAATAGGTAGGGACTTCACTGAATTCATCATCTCTGTCTTCCACTGTCCAGTGACCGCAAAATTGTCACTACAGGAAGAGAGGCTAATGCTCATGAGCAAGCTATGCTTCAGTTGTGCGTTTCCTTTCGGTCCCGAGGTGACTCATGGCATTGGTAGGTAAAATGATTTTTCAAGCATAAGCAGAAAAGCCCCTGAGGAAGAAACATGCCGTATAATCATGAGAGGAACTACAGCACATTTTATTGAGGACACTGCCCCTCTACTCAACACAGGCACAAAGGTCCCTCTCAAAGGAAATGTAGCCAATGTTTTCAAACATTCTGCTCCCTCGCATCCAAATTTGAAGCAATTTACAAGAATTCAGAGCCTTAGTATTGAAGAACTGATGCCTGGAAAGCAGTGTTATGTTTCTCCATGCGAGTAGGTATTTGTGTGGTCCAGGGGAATGTACACCCAAGCCCAGCACAACCCCCTGGTAGACCCACAAGTAAGACCAAGCTGTCCAGGCTGGTATGCCACAGGCCTGCACAAGTTAAACATCTGAGAAACATGCTCCGCATGCACAAATATGCACCAGGCAGACAGCTGCACTTTTAAGCCCCTAATTAAACATGATATTAAGCACATACTTGGTTTTAAGCTTGTAAACATTGAAATGAACACTGTTACTCATCTGCTTAAAGGAAAGCAACCACTGAGGGGCTCAGCGCTGTCCCCAGGGGAGTCCCTCACCGCCCCACCGCTGTTTCTCCAGCTGTGCTGCAGAGCTGGGACCCCACAAGCGAACTCTGGTTTGCAGGAAATCTAGCCTCTGCATGTCATCCCCAGCGGTCATGGGTGCTTCACACTTCATGTGCTCACATACTGGAGTCATATTTAGCAGCTTACTTATCTCGTTTCCCACCTAGGCACACCTGACATTTGTTTGAGGGTGTGTTGTGAAGCCCCTACACTTCATAGGGAGCATTTCATCACAGCCTCATTCCCCGTCAGTGTTAAAACTGTTGACAGATCAACTGGACACAGACTGGCAACTGATACCCCTAACCCATTACATAGAACAATGCTTTGCACGCACAGTGGTTACCATGACTAGGCGACACATATAGCATGCATACAAGAATCTACTCTGGTGTTGAGCTGCCACTTTGCCTCCATACACATGGGGCACAGCTTTGGCCTTATACATATTTCAAGTTAAATAGTTAAAATTGCCAGCCTCCTGCCACAGTGGGTGATAACTGCGGTGTCAACTGTTTTAGGACTGCTTCTGTTTTTCAGACTCCAAAATGAAACATCGTGTGCCTGCTTTTTTAGGCATGTTGAACACCACCAGATTTATTGCGTGCTTTGGAAGAAGGGGAAAATAATACCTAAAAAAACCACAGAAACAAACTAAAACCCTACACTTCCACCCACTCTCAACTCTGTCTTAACATATTTCCAGTGGGCATCAAAATATCAAAACATCATTCTTTTATGCGGTGGTTTTCATATAATGCTCTCTTATGTACATGTGTTCATGCTGGAGAGAGCATCAGGACCTTCCAGAAAGGGTAAACTCCTGTAAATGCATTCCTTGTAAACTAGTTTAATTTGTTTCAGCTTCTGCCTCTCCCATTATGTTCACCAGCAAAATCTGTGCATACACAAATTGAGCTGAATGACAAGAGCCTTTTCCATCAAGACACACTCTTTTCAGTATGTATACTGAAAACAGCTTTGTTGCCAGGCACCTATCCACCCTAATGGAATACAATTATGCCCAGAACATTTTTTTTTTAATATTTTAGAAGTACCATTTAGCACAAACCTGCTATCTTTTCCCCACATGCACGCTATTTACAATTTCAGCAGACCATTTCAATGCTTGCTTCAGTTTCATCTCTAGAATTAGAAAGAGAGAATATTAATCACTGAATGATTTTTGCTTGAACATGATCTAACATATTTTACAAAAAAAATGGAATTTTCTAATGCTCTTTGAGCAATTAGATCCAGTAGGTATGCGGCTTCCTTAAAGGCAATAGCTAACCTAATAGGATAGCCATATACAATATTTTATTCAGATGACATTTTGGATTTTAGCACAGTTAGCGTTTATGAGAAGAAGCCATTGCCTAGTGAATCTTTTAAAATGAT
Source organism: Numenius arquata (assembly GCF_964106895.1). Classification (NCBI taxonomy): domain Eukaryota; kingdom Metazoa; phylum Chordata; class Aves; order Charadriiformes; family Scolopacidae; genus Numenius; species Numenius arquata. Next base: position 18,827,297 of record NC_133576.1, on the reverse strand, counting down.
CCAAACAGACTATTTATCATCTCCAGAAGTCTCTAACTGGCTGTTTACGTTTCACTTAGACTTAAGTAAGGTGACTGCTTTCTGGCCACTGAGCAATTTTTAACATACCTTTCAATAATACTTTCTCAAAAGCTATTACTGGCCTCTGTGCATATAGAAAGATTGTAATCAGTGTGTTGGCAAACATCCGAACATAAACTTACTTTGAGAGAGAGATGTGCTAAAATTATGCCGAGGGACAGGTGAATGTTCGTTCAGGAAAACTGCGTTTTTTTGAGACTACTACCCATAAATTTTATGGGACCTATGGGCAGGAACTTTCCAGAGTGAAAACAAGGCTTTTTTAATTTAGTCTGTGTGTTCTGAGGTAGTCATTGAGCTACTGGTGAAGTGCTTTTTCAATTAATTTTGAAGGCAAGGTAGGATTGATACTAGCCCTGGGTTTCCCAGATGCACTGTAGAGCCCTTATTAAATCAAAGATGTGACCTCGTCAATCTTAAGCCTGCTGAAAAAGAGCTTGTACAGAGAGGTAAGTCACCTAACTGTGCTAGAGGGGCTGCACAGGATAGAGATTCTGCCTAATGTGCTAAAATGACCCAAAAGAGAAAAGAGGAGGGAGGAAATCCTGTCATTTGTAGGTTAGAGAAGAAAAAGAGAGATCTTGATTATCAATGGCTAAAAATCAGAAGCCCCAATTTCTAGAAGATGCTTAAGTCTATTTGGATCTTTAGACTATTGGTAAAACACTATAGTGTGAAACAAAGTATAAATGCCTAAAGAAGGATTTAATGAGAAGTGGTACGTTCCCAGCTACATTTGAGTCATTCACTTCAGATGATATAAAGAATGACACCCTCGCTGATACTCACAGATATTTCTGTTTAGTTCAGTGGTATTGCATTAGCTGGTACCCATTAAAGGTGTGTCTTCAAAGATCAGCTTTCAAAAACGTTTCAATTGCAAGCATTTTTCTAAAACCCTAAAATTCTTGAACTGCTTGGTTTGGGAGGCAAACCAGTAGTGAATGTTAAGCTTCTGGCATTCAGTTTATTTACTGAGCTGAAGCATATGACTGAGCATACTGAGCTCTCCAAAGCCAGCCCCCTGCATTTCCCCTACTCCCTAGACATAGCCTTGTGGTCAGAATCGTTCCCTTAAAGATGCCAGAAGGTAAATGCAATGAGTAGCCGAGGACTTTGCTACCTGACTGACCAAAACTCATAATCACCACAGGTTTCTTCCTCAGACATCTGCAAGTCAAACTGGCAGCATGGCTAGATGAACTGTGGCAGCGGCTGCTCCCCAACATTGCCTCAGAGTTAGACCCACACTCTAATTTCCGCCAAAACATGATACCAGCCTGTGACCTGTATCCTCAGCTCGTGTCAATCAGTGCAGTGGCACCAGGTTATAGAGCAGAAAATTTGACTTTGCAACTTGCACTCTTGCAGTGTTATAAACTCTGAGACTCAAACTGAGGGTCTTTGGCACCAAAAAGCATATATTTCCACCTTGAAAGTTTGGAATAAACTTTTTTGAGCTGTAACTAGGCAATAGACTCTTCCTGTTAGTGAATCAGCTGCTGGAGGAAGACTTCGTTACAAGATACCGCATTTGCATTTTGACCCATTTTAAAGATGGCTGAGGGGGAGTGACAAGTCAGTCAGAAATCCTAATATTTTGGCAGAGTTCATTCCAGACTCCTAACAGGAAGAAAAATAATAGTCTAGATTTAAATATAGTAGCTGATTCTTATGTTTTATTTATGACAATCATTTAATTAGTAGTTCTTTACCTCTACTCCACTCCCTACACTTTTTCTCCTGAAATGTTCTGGCTATACTGCACAGAACAAAGAGCATGCATACCCTCCAGAGAACAGCAGAATGGGCACTGGCCTTTCTGCTCAGAGTGGACCTGGCGATGGTTTTAGCTCAGCTCACAAAAGTGGCTGTGAAGTTACTTTCCTAACGTTTCTCCTCCCTGCACTTAAGTTCCCATTGCAGAAGTCTCTGGGCTGCAAACTAGATTTGGATTTTGGCCAAACAAAAAGATGTACCCCTGGGATGGTCTAGCTATGAATGTGCATTGGGTCAACATGCAGCCTGGAGCTAGTCTGAGGTTTAGGCGGCCGACAGGCATGCAGTGCAGACCTTGGGTACCCAGGGGAAGCTGTCTGACTCTACAGATCTGCTCATGTTGCACCCCACTGCCCTCTGATGCAAACAGGTCTTTGTGTGTCCCTTTTTACATACTTTGAAGATAGAGTGAAAATTGATTATCAGAGGCCAATTGATTCTATGGATTAAACTGCAGATGGAAAGCTCTAAAATCCTAGAAAGCCACCTTCAAATCCTGAGGGTTTGAGCAAGGAAAAGCATCTGTCTGAGCTTCCCCTGATGGAAAGAGTACCATGGCAGTGAGCCCTATGTCTTCAGCAGGGTACAGAATGTTGTTATCCCCTGTGTGCCTCCCCCTCCCTTCCTCTGACCCAGTGCTAACCTGCAAAGTATCTCTTTCCCAAATCTGTAGCTGTACAGAACAAAATTCTGAACTAGAATGTCTTTGTTCAAAGATACATCAGAGATATAGTGAAGAGAGGATTTGAAAGGGGTGCCAAGAGGCTGTAAAAAGACCATTGCAGCACCTGTGCTTCATGCAAGACTATAGACCACTGGGAAACTCAAAAACACTTCTCTGCAGCTCACTTCTCTTTTTGGGATACACACAACTGTATTCATATTCCTATCTGCTGTACTACCACCACAAAACGTAATGCTTCCATCTGGTCCCTGGTATAAAAGAAAAGGAAAAGAAGTCCCTAGAATGACATCACTCCTATCTTTTTTCAATTATCTTCCTGCCTCCTCCTCAAAGATGTACTGATTGGCAACCATGGGAGCACAGATCCCTACTAGGAGTCCGTATTATTCAGCAATATTCTTAGGGATCTACTAACTAATTTCTCAAGGGGGTAGGAGGGAAAATGGGAAACCTGTTTCCCAGTAGCAAATGGAGCAAATCTATCCTACTGGCAGACTTATGCACACGTGCCATTTTTTGCAGTGTAATTCAACACAGACATAGAAAATCACTGGACCAATAGTGAAATTAAGAATGCTGCATTTAAAACAATCTGTCACATAACCCTGATACACATAGAAGAGCCTCCAATTTCAAAGATAAATCATAAGTTGTACACATACAAATCTTCATTTCATCACATCTTCTAAGGCAGATAAACTGAATTCCATATCAATCACCATGTTCTGATCTTCTTAGCCTTTCATCGTTTTAACACAGCACTGAAGTAATAGTGCCAAATACTGCAATTTTCATTATAGTGAAGCTGGGTAGTTTGGAGGGGTTTTTTTGTAAAATACTCATCTCATTTATATATAAGTTTTGATCTTAAATTACAAGGTGTTCTGCTTACTTTGTATTAAAGACATTGGGGACATTTTGTAACTACAAAAGGGTGAAGAAAGTGTCTTAATAAGTGGTTTATTTAAAGAGGAATACTGTATGTAACCCACAAATACTCTTATGAATGTGAATCCCTGAATTTGAAGTGTTTGTTACTTTGCAGGCTATGTTAATCTGGGCACTGAGTAAAAAGGACAGGGAGGCATTCAGTTCTAGGTCGCCACTTGCAAGACGGAGCAGGGCCACTTTGTTGTGTGTTTTTTGATGGCAAAGGCAGGAGGTAGTCACCAGCCGAGCTGGAAGCACTCCCCTTTCCCAATTTTCCTTGCAAGTTTTCCATACTCTGAGGCTTTTGAGACAGCTGACTTCAAAAAGACAAATATCCACAACTACTGTTTTCCGGAGAGCGATGTGTTATCTCTTGCCTCTGCTCTCTTATCACGTTAGACTGCCAATGAAGCCTGGAGGGGGCTGAGTGACTGCTGCAAGCTCCCATCTAAGCAGGAGCAGGACATTCCACTGAAAACCACCTTCTTCCTGGAAGAGCAGATGTTGACTCATTCCATGGAAGACCAATACAGTGTCCCTCACCGTCTTGCTCAACTTAGTACATTTGCATTCCCCTTCTTCTTACCACTGGATATGTCTTAGCTGATATTTAATGTTATTTAAATTGGATCAAAATCTTATTTATCTAGGTTTATTAGAATTCCCATTCTGTTTTTACACTTATTCTGAGTTACAGTTTCAAAGGTATCCTTCTCCCTTATTGTTTAGTTTAGTCTGTTTTTCTTTTTCCTTAAAGGCTCCATCTCCTCCCAAGACCAAATATTTGTGAACTTTTTTTTTTTTTAAAATAAACACGGGAGTAAAAATGTGGACCCTAACCCTAAAATCTTTTAATTGCATCAGCATATCCAGTTTCTCTCAGTTTCCCTGCTAGCACCACCTTTTTCAGAAACAATGCCTCTGTGCAAAGCTGAAATCTCCAGAGGGCCCTATGCTGTGCTGCCTCATAACTGACACTGCATCAGCCCTCTTCATTCATATACACATATATTTTTAAAGGACAAACTGGAAAAGGCCAGTAGTGAGGTCAGACAAAAGTAAGAAAGAAAATATCTTGTTATCTTGAAAAGGGCTTGCATGGTACAGTTGTATCTTTTCTTACTTGGCCACATAATGGTAGATTCCCCCTCAGGTAAAAACAAATTGAAAGGAAATGGAAAATAACCTATAATTTCTCTGTCCCCGCAAACATTGCACACTATCCTAAACACACAAAGCTAATGGAGTTTATAAGGTGAGGGACTTAGTAAGAGGGAGGGCTTATAAGAAGTTAATGAGGATTTCAATCAAATAAATAACTGCCTTTGTACATACCCTCAACCAAAGTCACTCAAGAATATTTAGTTTGGGTAAACTCTCTTCTAGCCTTTCATATGCGTGCACATATGTACACATTTATTTTTATTTCTCTTCTTCTTAGTAAAAGGGATAGCCCACGCAGGCTGAAAAGCTGGATAAGGAGGAGCTCTGATCTCCAGCCAGAACCTAATAAACAACTTTAGCCGGGAACAAGTCAAGAAAAACATGCTAGTAGAGGACTGAGCAATACCAGGGCTTCCCACTGGAAAAGAAATGACTCCTCTGGAAGATGACTGTGGACACTTTTAAGAAACAGCCTATTCCCATTCAGGAGTCTGCTTACAGAACCAAATCCCATGCTGTCAGGGGCACTTGCAACACAAAGGGCATAGGGAAAGCCCTGTTGAGCCAGACTTTCTAGCTCAGTATTCTCCAACAGCAACAAAAGAAGCAGCTATTTACCTATTTATTCTCTTCATACTCCTGCAGCTTCCACAACTCTTGAACTGAAGATATTAGGGGTTACATCCCTGAATATTTCCATTAGCATCAGTAAATGGACCTAACTAAATGACCATGAATTTGTGCATTTCCCTTCTGAATACTCTGATGCAAGCTGCCTCCACAGTCTCCTGTTGCAAGAGATTAAGAAATTAATTCTCTGCTGTATAGAAAGTACTTCCTTGAACCTATTTTAAAACATTTTCTGCTAGTTTTAATGTATACACCTTGTTCTTGTCTTGCACTAAGCAAGGTCTGGTTTAGGTCAGCAGTCAAGAGACCTAGACCTCAGACTAGACTCCCTAGGTCTGGTCCTGGTGACAAATGGTTTTTCGTTGCCTTATCCATCAATCTGTGATGTCATAAACAACCGTCATATTCCCCTCAGCCCTCACTCCAGCCTGAGAAATCCCAGCCTTTTTAGTTTATCTTCACAAGGCAATTTCTTCACCCCTCAGTATGGTTGCCCTTCCCACTATCTTTTCTATATCCGCTGTGTCCTTCTTAAATTGTGGAGAGCTGAATCTCATAAAGTACTCAAAAAATGCATCAAGATATTATATAGGAACAAAATAGTCCTTTCTGGTTTGCTCTCAATACATTCCCAATGATGCCCAACACCGTGCTGACTTTTTGGGTGCCACCACATCCAAGTAGTGATTTTAGAGGACTGTCAAGGACAACTCCCAAGATCTCTTTCCTGAGTTGTAACTACCAGTTAAATGCTCAGCATTGCACAAGTATGATTTAGATTATATCTAACTATCACTCTACATTTATCACAGTGAAGCTCATCTGCTACTTTTTTCACTCACTGAGTTTTGTAGGGAACACTTTCTGGAGTTGCTCACCACCAGCACAGTATTTGAACAACCGAAAAAAAACCCTAGCATCACCTGCAGATTTGGAGATATCACTGCTCATTTACCTGTCAGTCAGCTGAGGTCTGTACAGCCTTATTTGCCTACCCTATTTCTTGCAATTTTGCCAGTCTTTTCAGAGATCCACTGGGGGTTGTATTAGTGCCATACCTGTGGGATCCTCGCTGTGTCCTGATTTAATTATTCTTCTGTGCTTTTAGTTAACAGTGCCAGCAGCCCAGCAACATCCCTTGCTGAAGGGTGTCCTCCTCAGTAATGTGGGTGGAAGTTTACGCTGTTTCAGCTTCTCCCTTATTAAGACAATTAACAACGAAGTGAGATCTGGCCTAGCTGAGGTGCATCAGTGTAACTCACTTTCCAGGGACCAGTTCCATTTTTTTCCCCCCACCTTTCTCAGCCAAAATGCCATGAAAACTGTCCTATTTGGGGTATGCTGTTCACTACACTTAAGCATACGCAAGTCTTACTTCTATGGGTTGTTTTCATTTGTGCAAGAATTCCCAAAAAATGTCAGCACGTGCTAAGGCCAATGTATAAAGGGCTTGAACCAGAAATGCATTGCTGCAACCTGCAACTTCTTGGTCATCTAGCAATGCTTTGTAATAAATCTACCAAGTACCATAAGACAGATGACCAGAAAATATAGTGCCTGTATTTAGGAAGGCGTTAGCCAGCAGGAGAGAAGGAATGTGGATAACCACAGTCCTTGAATTCTGACTTCAGTGGTATGTAAACCTTCAGAATAGCTTTCAAGGGAAAAGATAATTAAAGACACGGAGGTCAAATGAAAATGGCATAAAATACAGCATGGGCTTAACAAAAGTAGATTGTACCAGATTAACCTCATACATTTCTTTGACAAGATAACCTACATTCTAGACAAAGGAGATGTGATTGATCCCATCTGGCTTAACTTTAGTGAAGTTTATGATAACACACAGGGAATTATTAGTAAAACAGGAAGAGATGGGGATTACCAGAGAAATTGAGGATGAGAAGCTGTCTCAAGTCAGACATGAAGTGTACTTTATGAAAGGGAAGGTTTATGGTAGAAAGGAGATTATAAATGAGGTTCCTCAAGAACCAGCTTTGACCTCACTTTATATAAATTTATAAAAGTCACTAATCATCAGGGAAGAAACATTAGGAAAACACTGATGAAAAAATAGAGTAACTTGCAAATGGAAACTGTGTTCAGTCCAGGGAAAAATTAGACTACAGTACACAAAGAAATGGATAACACTGAAGACTAGGTTAATAAAATGGGAAGAAATCTGACAGTACAAACTGAAGGATCACAATCTTTGGACTAACAGCAAGAAATTCTCTCATAGACTGAATGCTCTTCCCCGGAAAATGGGTAAGGAGAAGAAGGACTTGTTTCCACTTGCTGATTTGTAGGAGGGCTATGGGCCACTAATATGAGGGCATTGTGAAAAAAATATGCCATGCTGGCACGCATAAACAAAAGCTGTTTCTGTAGAGGTAGGGAAGGATGCTTGCTATTTGGAGAAATAAAATTTCAAATTGAAGAGGTACAAAAAAGAATTACAGGGATAATCAAAGGAATGAACTTATTTTTGGTGAAAACTCTAGAAGAAACTTGAGATAGGAAGACTTAAAGGAGCATGATTGTTATACACTAAATTATTTGGGCAAAAATCAGAGTTCACCCAGGAATGAATGAGTACAAGCTTTAAATTGAATTACTTGGGCTTGAAAAATGTGGACTCAGATGAGTTTTTTGGTAGGAATAAGAGGGACAAGAAAACTTCTTTTAACATACAGTCTTACAGTGAATGAAATCATGCAATACAGTGGTTGCACTAGCCAGGGATGGCACTCAACTATGAAATCTTCTTTCCAGTCTTGTATGCTACCTTTAACAGAAGCAGTAATCCAGATCTGCCATTCAAAAAGAGCAGTTAGAGGACAAATTCCTGCAGAGTAGAAACTTAATCCATGGAGGCAGGGTTTTTTTAGCCAACAGAATTTAATCTGACAGATAATCTTGACTATCAGGAAAGGCCAGTGACTCTCTCTTTGCAGTGGCCACCCCTTGCATGAGCAGTCCAAAGGAGGGGCAACAGTGCCAGCCCACACAGGTCCATGGTGTGACCTGTTGCCATCATCCACCTTGGTACACAAACCCTTAAACCTGCCACAAAGGAGAGAGTCTATGAGAGCAGCAGTGGGGGTGGACACGCATTTGCTTCTGCTAAGAGGTTTCCTCCTGTTTTACATTCACAGCATCTCTATGCAGCTGGCAAAAGCAGGCTTGAGGCACAGGCTACGACCATGTCCTGTGGCAGATTTAATTGCAGGAAGTTGCAGGAAGAGTGAAGATGTGGCAGCATGGACTCCAGCAGGACTGCTGCAATCCTGCCAGGGACTCGGGGTATGTGTACTCCAGTTTAATCAACACCAGCAAAGCGTGCTTCCCGTGCTGCCATTTTTTATGTAGGCATATCCTCCAAAGCTAATAATCCTTACTATCCAGAGGATTCCACATCTAGAAATACACCACAGTTTAATTTGTACTTGATACTGTATGAAAACAAGCAGAGAGCTGAGTACTAGCCTCTCTGGGTTTCTGTATCCTAATATAGACACATTTCATTATTTTGGTCCAATTTATTGGGGTCTTTCTCAGTCCACTGATGGGTCTGCGTTATTCATGTACATGAAAACAGTAGGAGCAATATATTAGCCAAAGACTGTTTATCATTCACTGAGAGGAGATTGCCCAATTGAGACAGTGTTCAAGTGCTTCCCAGTCAAAGCACCACTGCAATTGTAGATGCAGAAAGAGTGGGTTTTTTCCCATCTCTTTTTTAATCCTCTCTCAATTCTTTAATGACCCAACTGGTTATATAAACATAGAAAAGTGTTTCAGCAAAAGTACTTCAGGGAGGCTTAACAGATCTGGGAAGTATTGTTCCACAGAAATCATCATTGTTATTGATGCAGGCAGCAGTAGCTAAGCTGTGATTTGAATTTGACAAAAAACATGTGAAATAGAAGGGCCATAAATGAAAACGGTTAGGCTTTCAGGATCAGGGTGGAATATGAGAACTAATAGACCGCCATTTCTTTTGCAGAATTAAACAATTTTGTGAAAGATGGCTCTGTTTGACAGAGATCAAACTCATTTATTGAATGAGAATTCAATGATTTTCTAACCTCACATCATGAAGTTCCTCATATATTACCAAAAAATCTACCCTTCCCTAACCCATGCAAAATAACTTTTAGCAGCTGCTTCCTGTAGGGAAATACTGGAACATAGGAGAGCAGACTGTAGATAACAGACATCTGTTACCAACTTTTTAAATGATGTGTGAGGGCCCAGGCCTCCCCAAGGTAGCCCTGTTCCCATCAAGAAGCACTAGCCCAAATCCACAGAGCATTGTGGCTGCTTTGCACCACATTAGCAACACAAAGCATCAGGCTGGGCTTATCACCCGAGAAACAAACATAGACTGCTATTTTCATGGCCAAAAATGAGGATTGCAGCCAGAAATACTTCCTTTGAGTTATGGCACACGTCTCACAAGAACAGTTGAAATTCATCACCCTTGAACTGGAATCCTAGAATTGCTTTCACCTTAAAACCAAGCCCTGAGCTCTAGCCTACAGCCACTACGGATCAGTGCAGTGCCATTTTGAACTCTCTCTAGTGCAAGGTGACAGCACTGACTGCCTTTTGGAGGCAAATTATCCAGCAGGGCCTTCTTATTACATGAATATAAATTTAGAGACTAACTTGAACACATGGATCTTTGCACATTAGTTTTTGGTTTTTTAAGCTACAAGCCTGAGTTTTTCTGCCTTTGCTATACCGTGGCAAATAGGGAACAGACTTCTGTTTCCTACCATTAGTATCCAAAAAAACAATATGGTAGACTCAGTTGTCAATGGCAACAGCAATATCATTGCTTAGCCTCTAATTAATAGCATAGAGTGAGTGCAATTATCAGTAAGCTTATGTTTCCACAAACAGCAATTCTGGTTTCTTTCTGCACAAATATTATGCAGCATACAACCCTAATCCAACTGCCCAGAATGGTTCTTACCTGTAAAGTTTGCAGCAGATAACTCCCAACTGTAATGTTCAAGACACTTCCTAACGATAGACAACAAGGACTTCCACACACTGAAATTATTTTTAGTTGGGTTTTATCAAAGTTGTAGATTTCTAAATGGCAAATTCTGAGGCTTTTTGTCTCTGCCCTTTTATATTCCAGGTTTGGCTAGGTAACCCCATGGGGCTATTTTTATAGCAGCAGAAGTTGAAGTTATGTTCCTGCTGCAAACTGTCTCTGAGGAAGATTTTCTTTCCATTGATGAAGGACAGACTCTTCCACTCTGCTACTTGCACTGGATAACTCAAGTCGGCCAAGTGGGAATATCCTGCTGGCTGCTATGTGTCTCTTTTTGTTCACTGTATTATATTTTTCCTGTAGGTCTTGAGAAGCCTGAGTTCCCATGCAAAAATCCAAGTCATCTGAGCTGGTTCGCACAATGAACATCCTCACTCTTTGCACTTGGAGGCAGAGTGACTGCTTTCACTTGAATATTTAGCCAAACCGCATCTGCATTTGTTTGCCCTTTGCATTGCCTCCCTTTCCCATTTCCCTACCTGCACAAGTAAGGAATTTTAGGACCATAGGAAAGAGTGCTTTAGCAACAAATTGCACTGGTGTGTAAATTATACTTCCCTAATGCTTCCATACACCACCTCCAGCAAGCTATACCTTGCTCTTGCAGGATCCTGGAGAGCTGGGCAGAGAAGAACCTAATGAAGTTCAACAAGGGCAAGTGTAGGGTCCTGCACCTGGGGAGGAAGAATCCCAGACACCAATATAGGTTAGGGGTGGACCTGCTGGAAAGCACTTCTGAGGAGAAGGATCTGGGGGTCGTGGATAGTAAATTATCCACAAGCAAGCAACATGTCCTTGTCGCCAAGAGGGCCAATGGAATCCTGGGCTGCGTAGGGAAGAGTGTGGCCAGTAGGTCGAGCAAGGTCATTCTCCCCCTCTACTCTGCACTGGTGAGGCCACAACTGGAATACTGCATCCAGTTCTGGGCTCCCCAGTTCAAGAAAGACAGGGAACTATTGGAGACAGTGCAGCATAGGGCAACAAAGATGATTAAGGGATTGGAGCATCTCCCTCATGAGGAAAGGCTGAGAGAGCTGGGACTCTTTAGCCTGGAGAAGAGAAGGCTGAGGGGAGACCGTATTAATGCTTACAAGTATCTAAAGGGTGGGTAGAAGGAGGATGGAGCTGGACTCTGTTCAGTGGTTCCCAGTGACAGGACGAGGGGCAATGGGCACAAGCTGGAACATAGAAAGTTCCATTCAAATATGAGAAAAAACTGCTTTACAGTGGGTTGACAGAGCCCTGGAACAGGCTGCCCAGGGAGGTTGTGGAGTCCCCTTCTTTGGAGATTTTCAAGACCCGCCTGGATGCAGTCCTGAGTAATGCGCTCTGACATGCTCTAGGCAATCCTGCTTTAGCAGGGGAGTTGGACTAGATGATCTCTAGAGATCCCTTCCAACTCTGATGATTCCATGATCCATGATATTTATGAATAAGATGATGCAAAGAGATACTATCCTTGGGTATAAGGTACAAGTCAGTTAAAGCAAGGATGAGCAGGATTTCTTTGCCAAAACAAAACCAGTTCACATTCTGTTTCTTTGTTTTCTTTCAGAAGGAGGAAAAGTTCAGGCTGTGACCATACCGGGAGGGGTGAGACGTTTGAAGGACGTCTGGTTGTAGCCAAAGATTTCTCTGGTTAACCAGGCAAGCAACGGAAAAGATTTCCCAAACTTTCTGTTTCCCTCTGTGCAAGTGACCACAGCATACGATTCTAACATCTGAAACTCCACCTTAAAACCAGGAAAGATTTTTGACCTTGTGACTCTGTCTTAAAGGCTGCTGCATTTCTCCAACAGAAACCTTCTTCCCATTTCCAGCCTATATTTATCCATGGCCCTCTTACACCTGTTTCCTTTTGCACCAACATTGTCCTCTACCTTAAATATTTCTTTTCCTTTGCAGAGTTTATCTCCCTAACGTATTTATAGATAGCAATCATACCCTATTCACAGCTTTCTCTCTGTTCATCGTAATAATGCTAAGCATTTATATAGCATTTTTTATGTCTGAAGTTCTGCACAGACATTATGAGTTTCTCCTCACCAAGAAGATGGGCAGATAAGCAATATGAGAGTTTTCATTTTTTCATTTTTGGCTTTTTGTGCGTGTGTGTGATGAGATCATTCAGGCAGAAAGCTGAAGCTGTCACACTACAGAGAAGCATTGCATTACAGCCAGGAGAAGAGTCAGAATTCACAAGCACCAAACAGCATCCCAGGAAACAGCCTGCACCAAGGTCTATTTCAGCTTGGTTTTGCTTTATATCAGTTTTCCACTCCTCCTAAACATAGGTGTTTCATAATAGTCCATAATCTGACGTATTAAAGAAGTGACATTTTAGTTTGAACAATGTTATTAAATTTGCTAGTAACACATAAAAGAAAATAAACTTACAATATATATTCTTTTTGTATGACATTTCAATACTCTGGCTGGACTATTGCTGACCAATTCAAGGGTCACAGCTGAGGATTCTTTGTTCTGAAAATCTTGGAGGATTTTATGTTCAGAATTCTTTAAATGGGATAATAATGGCCTCGTATCTCCAAAAGCAGAGGAATATATCTGGAGATACTGAAAGAACATATATTAAAAAGTAATGAAGAAATGAGATATGTCTGATTGCTTCCAAGAAAATCTTGCAAACAGCACAAAGCCTACATGAAAATCTAGCAGGATGTCTGGCTAGTTTTCAGATACATAGCAGGGAACATGTAAATCTTCAGTGCTCAAAGAGCTGAAAAAAGAAAGCAAGGAATCAGATCTTATACACACAAAAGACAAAAGCTGAGCTTTCTTTTTCAAAAAGCTATCCAATTCATGTAAATACAACTCAGTGAGTTTTCATTCAATAAGAGTCCAAGCAAAATCAAAGTCTTAGACATCAATTCCACAGTAAAAGGGAATTTCAGATAACTGGTATCTTTGTAACTGATTTAAAAAAGAAAAAAAAAAAAGCCAAAAAAACCCAAAGACAAAAATTAAATCAATGAATAAGTGTCTCTCTTCTAATGAAGTCCCATTTCACACTCCAGATGACTTGCAACAGGCAAGTTCCATTCCCTCCTCATGACCACTGTAAAGCTGCACAAAAAGTTGGCTGTGTTAACAAAAATGCTGATCCCCAGCATTACTGGAGGTGTATTAATACTTTCTCCTTCCTCTTTTTCCACTGATGAAAGTTGGTGGGAGAAGAGAGAGAAACGTTCTAAATTGGTAAAGATGCAATGTTCCAAATATAAATTATAGCATAATCTTAAAAGCAAAGAAGACCACCTGATAGATTACTGTCTCACTTGAGATTTGCATGTCCTCCTGAGCACCGCCAGAGCAGCAACTTCTAGCAATTATAGGTGACCCCAAAGTGACTGCTAAAGGCCAGAATATGCTAATTGATTTTAAATCTATCTGGGCTTCAGGAGCAAGCTTTTCAGGTCTGAAAAGGGGGTCTCCCTCCCTGCTTTATTCCCCAGCCCCTGGAGTGCCCCAGCATACCCAAGTCAGACCCTGCAGCCAGGCCTGAACATCCTCAGGACTTCCTTGCTCTCAAGCACAGCAAAAAGCAACCCAAATGCCAAGCCAATGACTACACCTACATGTTGTACCAGCAGACTCTAATGCAAACCCAGCCAAGAAAATCCCCAAAACAGACCAAAAAGTAAATTCTGTTGTCAACAGACCTACCAGACTGGTAGCATAAAAACTTTTACTAACCAGTCATCAAACCAACAAAAGGCAATGTAATATAAGCTGTTAAACAATAAGGACAATAGCAAATAGTAGAAAAGGACTGTATGATTCAAATCAACTTAAATTAAAGGTGGGACAATCCCAGTTCATAATTGCAATCTGTTTATTTTGAGGAAGTCAGCTTTAAGACCTGCTTATTAAAGTCAATCGAACTGAAGATCTCAAGGATCTAAATGACCAGGCATAAAAACCCCTCCAACCCAAATGAACAAAATAAAATCTGCTATATGCAGTCTAATTGCAGAGAAAGGAAAGACTTCACAGACCGTGCTGGCCAGAAATCCACATTAAAAATGATAGTGAAGACGTCTACAAGAAAGAGACGAAGACTGACCAGTAAACCACCTCTTAACTTTATACTAAGACAACAGCAATCAATAGGTTGCTACTAAAACGGAAGAATGTATTTATTGCAGTCCCTGAAACTTTGTCCTCAGTGCAAGACCATTCAGTATTTTCATTACTGATGCAGATGATGGGACACAGCATATGTTTATTAAGTTTATAGACGACTAAAGCTGTGAGAACAATGGAGGACAGGACAAATTCAATTTGCATTGGCAAATTAGATAAATATCTTGCAAAAAATGGGATTCAGTTCAAGTGGGAGGACAAGCATGAGGCACAACACTTAGGCAGGGGTAATCAGTTTGCACAAATACAAGATGGGGAACAACAACTCGTTAAGTAGCAATTCAGCATAAAAGCTTATGAGGATTATAGGGGATTATAAAATAAGTGCAGTTCAGCAATGTGGGGCTAATACAAAAGACACAAACACACACTGTACCACAATATATAAGCAGGAGGATAGCCTGTGAAATGTATGTGGTAGTACTTTCTCAGTGCTGTGTAAAGTCTTTGCTTTAGTATTGTGTCTACTTTAAATACTTTAATAAAGATATATACCAGGATCCAAGGAGAAACAACTGGAACTGTCAGAGGTTTAAAATATCTGACCTACACAGAAAGAGTGAATGAAAAAAAAAAAAAAAGATGGAGAGAAGATATGATGACAGTTACTGGAGGAATATATAAAGGATACATCAAGAACTGTCATAATGCAAGTAGAAAGTGTTCAAAGGAAAAGTGAATGTACAATAAACATTTTTTAGCTCGATACATAAATATTAAAGAAAAGAGCAAGGTCATTAGACACTGAAGATGGGATCAATATTAAACATAATCTTGGTATGGCCTCTAAACTGAACAGGCGCTAGTCATGATTTCGGCTGGGGTGGGGTTGACTTTCTTGCTAGCAGCTGGTATAGTGCTATGTTTTGGATATGGGATGAGCATGGTGTTGATAGCATAGTGGTGTAATTGGTTGTTAGAAAAGGCTCTCAAGGTGTTTTTTGCTCCTCACACTGCCCCACCAGTAGGCAGGCTGGAGGTGCACAAAAAGTTGGGAGGAGACACAGCCGGGACAGCTGACCAACTGACCAAAGGGATATTCCAGACCATAACATGTTATGCTCAGTATATAAAGCTGGGGGAAGAAGAAGGAAAAGGAGGACATTCGGAGTAATGGCATTTTGTCTTCCCAAGTAACCTTTACGTGTGATGGAACCCTGCTTTCCTGGATGGCTGAACACCTGCCTGCCATGGGAAGTAGTGAACGAATTCCTTGTTTTGCTTTGAGTGCATGTTTGACTTTTGCTTTACCTATTCAACTGTCTTTATCTCAGCCCACGAGTGTTTTTCTCACTAAAAGTGAGAAATCTTGAGATTCTCTCCCCAATCCCAACTGGGGGGGAGTGAGTGACAAGTGAAAAATAATAGCAATAAATTCCAGTGACATACCTGAATCAATTTTGAAAGAAGCAATAATCAAAGATACAGAAATAAGGGAAAATGGTAAAATAAAAATCAAAATAGGTTAATCTGAAACAGGTTGGACTAACCTAACAACTTACTTTCTACAGTATATTTGGGCTTTAGAAAAACATGATATGACACTGCATGGGAAATTACCTAGACAATATGACTTAGTACCAGCTACTTAGCAAATGGCTGAAAGGAAGTAAATATAGGTATTCTCAAAGACTGATTTCATAGCCAATCTTATTCAGCAATATTTATGTTAGTGGACACAGCAAAAAAAAAGTATGAAAACACTTAAGTAATATGCTGATAAGACAAAGCTTGTGAGCATTGCCATACAATAAAACACTAATAATTAAAAGGAGATTGGAAAAAAGAGGTGAAATACTGCAGTGGAGGGCAGTAGTAGTAAGGGGTGAATGGGAAATGCAGGCAGAGGATGGGAGAGCATCAGTGTGAGAAGAAAGATATGAATGAGCCATTTTATCACAAGTGATATTGAGTAAAGGTAATGGCACAAGACACAGGGCATGGGGAAATGCTGAAATATCCTTTGTAGCCCTGTGGGCAACTCTGGTGATCCACATTCCAAAAAATGATTAATTTAAGCTATTTAAACAGAAGCAGGTGCACAGAACAGTTTCTAGGATGATCAGGGAAATAGAAAGCTTATCTGAGAGGAAGAGAAACTGTCTAACAAATGAAGGCTGAGAGGGAATATAATTGTTCTCTATAAACATATCAAAGAGGTAAACACCAGGGAAAGAGAAGAGCTATTTAAGCTTAAGGCCAGCATTGGCACAAGAACAAAAAGGCAGAAGCTGGACATAAATAAGGTTAGGCTGGGAGCATGATTTCTAACCATCAGAGGAATGAAATTCTGGAGAAGCACCGAGGAACAGGAAATCTAGCTATTTTACAATTAAGTTTTATTGGTTTGTGGAGGTAATGTGTAAGGTGGCTGCCTGGGACTGCAGGGGGATTTAATTCAGTGAGACAGAGAAATCCTTTCAATCCTGTATCTCATAAAAAATAGAGAGGTCTCTCTAGAGGAGGCTGAACATGCATGTATAAATCAGTTGTGCTCATCACAGACATGTTTCTTCTAACGTGCATAGTGTGGCGCACAACCAACCATCCTGAGGGGTCCTTCAGGACTCTGCTGTGTTAATAAGACAAATATGAGAAAACGATAACATGGAACTTTCCTCTAATAATTGTCAAGATCCCCGCACTATAAGCTTTCCAAAACCCTGTAGCAACACATACATTGGTGACACTGCACATACAGTTTGACGTAGTATTAACTTATCAAACTGCATCAAAAAAGTGGCTATGCATATGTATTTAAACAAAACAAACAAACAAAATTATATTTTTATAATCTCTTCAGGTTAAATCCTGCCATTCCTATTCCATGATTACTACATAAACATAAATCTGCAAAAAAGGGATCTCTTGATTACAGTGCCTTTAAATTCACAAGTACTTCCAGAGGAAGCCACAGCATACACAAACATACTTTGCAACAATTAGAACTAGTCAAATCTAAAACCCAAACCCATTAGGAAATAGTTCTACAATTTTTTCTGTCTCTTAAGGTGTGGTTTTGACCCATTTTTATTTCTCGAACTACTTAATGAAAAACGCTTAAAATAACATAAAATATTATGAAAGTTTCTGGCTAAATATCTATTAAATGGTATAAAAATCTCAACTAATTAAAAAAATTTCTTTATAAATTATTTTATTTGAATAATAGTTTTGATAAAGTTTGACAAAACAGTCCATTAAATTTGCATTAAAATGATTGAGATACAATTCATTGGAAGTAAAAAATTCTGTAAAAGCTAACAGTTGTCAGATGATCTTTTTGACAAAAATTATGTTTTAGTGAGAATTGAGCAATACCTGACACACATTTTCTACTCAGCACTTTGCCAAGGAGATTAACTTTAAGTTCTGTTCTATGCTACAACTGGGGACATGAGGAAAGGAAGATAATTTGTCCAAAGAGAAAGCAGTGCATTAATAAAGTACCAGGCCTCAAGCTTCCACACTTCAAACCCCACCTCTTTACAACAAATAATTTATTTCTGAAAGTACACATACAAGTACATGAAGAACAGTAAAATATTTTTTTCTACCTGTGCAAAAAAGCACTATATAATATATGTTTTGCAAAACTATATAGCTTTTGAAAGTTCTGTTTGCTGAAGAATAAACTCAGTTTTCCAAGGATTGGCATGGGTTATGACTGTGAGAAATGCTGTGAAATTAAGTTTCATTTTGAGATAGAACTCAAGCAAACCCCAAAATTCACAGTGAAAATAATGTCTGCGCAGCAGATCTGTATAAGGGTTCAGGAATTACAAGAATCCTAGTCAAGTGCTGCATTAAAAAGGTGAAATTTACTCCAGGGCAGAAGGATGATACAAGGTCAATGAATCACTTAAATTCTCAAAATACAACCCAAGACTTAAGTGGGAAGGGAGCTCACTTCTGCCTGCCTGCCCAGGGGAGGAGACTCTTACCGTAAAGGCTTTCACAATACACTCCAAGTGCTGCTGGGTGGGTGCTCCACAGTGGGGCAAGCTCAGTGTGACATCTAGCCACGTTTTGCTCGGTTTCTGATAGGAGCCAGCAGACAGCATGCAGTTCTCTGCTGAAACTAGCTGAGGTATGTTTGAGACCTCCTTCTGGCCTGCTAGAAAATGCTAAAGTATCATCCAGCCTTGTCTGAATTTGTGGCTTATAATTAAACTTAATCCCACAGCTGACAAAAGTCCTAATATTTATTTAGTATGGTTTCTTTATTGCCACTCACATGACAAAAAAAAAAATATTAAAAAATTAAAAACTCTCAATAGGCCAGTGGTAGGACCCTGGATTTAAGGGAGCTTTAATGCTATAGCACTTGTCGACAGTGTGTTGTTTCATTTAAATGCTACCATAAAAAAGAAAAGCAAATTAAGCTATCAAACAACCATTCTCCAGTGTGTTGCAGCCAGTACACAAGGAAGGGAAACCTTTCATTTGCAGGACCGAAGCAGGAATCTGGAGATTCAAGGACGTCTGTAATAGAGAGGATCAGATGGAGTCAATTTCTCATGTCCCTACCAGTCAGGAGGGAAGTACCTTCAGTGCATAAACCGGAGCTATGTTACTATTATGACAGGTCCAAGCTTAAAATCCCTGGAAAGGACAACAAGGCTTTTTGGCTTTCTGGGACCAGGCCATATTTTCCAAGAACCAGGATGACATAAAAATGAGTGAGGACAAATGTTACATTACTGAAGTGCCTTACAACTCTAAAAGAGGTTTGTTTTTTTCCATAAGCGAACATACTGATGGCAGCACGGAGACCTCTACTCATGGATGTCCATGCTACAATGAAGATAAACATTGTATGGACAGCTCAATGGGCTTGGAAATAAGTCAGGACACTTAAACACTAATCTTGTTCTTACCGCAAAGGAGGAGGATCTTTAAGAGACACCTATGAAATCATAAATGCTGTGGAGGAGGAGGAAAGGGACCACTCTCACATGGCAGAGATAGGAGGTAGCCATGGGAATAATCAGACAGCAGGTCTAAAAAAAAAAAAAAAAAAAAAAAGTGGAATTCTATGGGCTTGGATACTTACTGCAAGAAAATCTTTTCTTGTTTTTTGATCCCTAAAACAGATCAAAATCTCTTTTAGAGATCAAGATCTCTGAGATCTGAAAGAAATGCAAAACCTGTAAAATTCCAGTGAGAAAGATTATCATTGATCAGCTTCTGTGGTTATTGTTGGTCTTTGATGGTCTTCAGAAATTCCTGTTGTGAAACATTTTGGTGCCAGAGAACAGCTTGTGTTCTCCCGTTCTGCACATAGGTCCAGGGATAGGCGTAAGAGAGAAAGTTAAGCAAAGCATTTCAACCTCAGTCAGACTTTTCTTGCTTTAGTGAGTTTCAATAACAGAATTAATGGTGTTTGTAGTAGCTTTTGTGTACTTTAATAGTCTAAGGGCTCCAGCCACTAGAAGTAGGTCAAATATACACAAAACCTTTCAAATCCAGAACTCAACGGACCAAAAAATCCAACTTAGTTCAAAATGTTAACATCTCTCCATAATTCACTTTGCTGTCTTTTTGTAAAACCCTGCCACTGATGTAGCCATAAAAAGATGTATATATAAAGTGCAGCATAATGGACTTCCAGAAATTAAGTCATTTAACAAAATGAAACCCCAGACAAGTACTTTACGTTACACATTTATGACTTAGTTTGCTAATTAAAACAGATAATAAATATGTTCACATGAAAGGCATCCCATATGATTTCCTGTCTGAACTCAGTGACTTCTATTATTTCACTGCTCTAAAGCAAAATCATATTTATCACAACTAATTATCCAGATAATTCCTTGAAATGGTCCTTTCATTTAATTATCCTCTAACTCAGGGTCTTCTGTAACTAATAATAAGCGAGTTCAAGAAACAGACAATAACTTGCAATCTATACTATCAAAGCTACACAGCTACAAGGCTTTGATAGAGAAATATTATACTTTATAACTGAGTGCCTCAAAAAGAGGCCCACTGTGCAAGCATTTCAAAGCTGTCATTTCCAGTAGTCTTTGCGTGTTTGTTGCAATACTTCTTAATCACTGATTTTACTAGCAGTTGCTTTCTTTTATTTGATGCTACATTCTCTGCTTACCCTGACCCACAAATTTTCTGTATAGATCAGATAGATTTATAGACCTTGCATACTGTGTAGGGCACAGAATGTTACACAAACAACATTTTAGTCTGATTAATGGGTTTGTGCACCACATTAAAAATATATATTGCTTGGCTCCCGCTTCTATTACCTTAGTCAGTCCATTTACATATGTTAATCTTGCCCATCATATTGTATTTGTCTCAGGATGACTATTTTCTTCGTTCATCCTCTTTTCTCTGCTTTGCTTCTCATGTGCTTCTCTCTCAAAGTGCACTGGGAAGTCTGTGCTGCACATGGTCTAGCCTGCTGTGCTCTCACCACTGCTGGAAGATGCCAATGGGGATGCAGATACAACCTGCTCAAAGCCACATATCAGATCAAGAGTCTGGACAGAGATGTCAAGCGGCACACATTAACCATCAGAAAACTTGCAGGACACCTTGACTGCACCCTGACACAGGGCAGAGCAAAGAAGGTGGGATGGAGATCATGGAGGATATTTCAGGCCACCTGGTGCAAGCATAGATGCACAAAAAACCCTCAAGGAACTACTAGAGCAGGGCCAGCTAAACCACTGCCAAAATCCTTCAGGCTGGTCATGTGGCACATAAAACCTTGTACAGACAAGTCCCAGGTCCCACAGTATCCAGTAATAAAGGCATAAAAAATTAGTCTGGAAATATCTATAGACATCAATTCCGTCACTTTGCACCCCTCCCAGTACTCCAAAACAACAGTTTTGCCTCACTTTAATTTCTTCCCTAAGGTAGAGATGCCTATATTGGCTTTCAGCCTGAATTGTAACACAAGGGTAAATCTTTCCCAATCACAGGAGATACTCTAGATTTTTACAAGCACAGACAAGAGGAAAGTTTTACCTCTCTTATTGAAATTTAATGTATCACGTGATTTTAACAGCCTAGAACTTCCTAGTTGGAACCAGAAGCCCATATATTTATTTGAAAGTCTCCTGAGATGCTGCTGGCTCAAATAGTATAGATCCATCCCCCCACCCCATATGCATCCACGACCTCATGATGATTTTACCCTTTGCTTGCAAGACAGTAAGACCAACCGAGTGTAAATTAACTCTGTCAATGCTGTTCCAATATCCTGCATGCTGTGCCGCTGTCTTACACTTAAAAACAATGGCACAAAAGGCTGCCATCAGGAGTAGAGCTGGTGTGCCCCAGGGGGTCTGCCGTGAAAATCCAGCGCTAGTCAATTAAATCCTGTTAGTTCACTGCTTCGGTTTACAGCAACAGCGCTGTTGATACAAAACCAAAAGGAGACATGTTGCTTTGTGCTCTGCAGTAAAGCACACCAGTAGCAGGGGGTGAGGGTTGATGGAAAGAGGATGAAGTTGTAAAGAACAGAAAAGTTACTGTCAAGCTCATAAGAGCAGAAGCAGCATTAGAGAGGATATTTTTCCCCATTTTACAGTAAAGAATGGGTGCTTTGATTGCTCTCCGCTTTTTACAGGTTGCCTTAACTTTCCTCAGGGTGCTAAGGAATAGGGTTATTTGCAAAGCAGGTGACTGTAATGCTGAAGTCAGAGAGAGCACAGTGATCTTTTGCGATTAGTATGCTTTTTGCTGGACCAGTCTTCTGGTGAATATTTTCAGGTACAGTGTCATTGTGTCAAGTGCAATAGCACCTTGCTGTTAGATTGCGCTCCTGCTCAGCGCAAGATCCTTTGTGGGCCACAATCCATATTGCCTCAGTCTTCCTACAAGAACTCCCTCTAGCTGCTGGAAAGGGGAGTGAAACCTGTGGTGAGATAAGAGACATTCTTCAGGGAAAGACAAGCATTTTGTCCAGCTGCATCCTTCTAGCAAATATCCCTGACAAGACAGGACAAAAAAGGAGGCCCACCAAAAAATTAACAGAAGATCTTGATCAATGCTATGCCAGGCTGCTGCTAGCTCCAAAAGGGGCAGAGATCACTCATATCTCAGGCTACCGAGGACAGTCAGATCTCCATCTCCTCCTGCAAGGCATCAAGGAAATTGCAAGAGCCATAACAGCTATCAGCGCTGAATTGCCATCCTCTCCTCTTTTGCTATGGTCACAAAGGAGACAGAAGTAGTTTGCTAACGAGACAGCCCAAGTCAAGTGAAGACCCTAAAGAGCCAGGAACCAAGGGCCACTGTGCTGTGAGGTGCCATCACCTATCCCCATCCTAGGTAAGGGACATATTAAAGAGCAGCTGAGATAGGCTCTGGCATTTCAGATATCTACTCTCTTCCGGGTAACAACTTGCCCAAGAAGGGTCAGAGGGATAGCCCAAGTCCACCTGGGTTTAGGAAATGGATCAGTGGATAAGAGGAAGGGAAAATGAGGAGGAAAAACACAAAGCCCCAACCCATGGCCCGAGGCTTCAGCCCACCATGATGAGGCATAGCAGCACCAGGAGTAAGAAAAGCCCACAGCAGGGATGGCTGGATGGGTGCCTTGGCTTCCCCACCAATCACAGGAGAGACCCACAGAGCTGAGTCAAGAGGTATAGCTCCCAACCTCGCCTGCACCATGAGCCAGTGCCCGCTGCTGGCTCCATATGTTACCTGTGCTCTCCCAACACTTCACCTTCCACTGAAAGGGTGGTGCCTCCACCGAGGTAGCAACAAATCCCACTCTACATCAGCACACCTGTAATCACTTTGACCCAGCCAGGAAAACCTCCACTTGCCTCACAGCCCAGAGTTGCATTCCCCGTGAGTCAGCGCCACTCCAGCCTGAGCTGGGTAAAGCTGTGGTGGGTGTATTGCTTTTTTCAGGTCCAACTGTAGCAAGCATGATGTTCAGCTGGTTTTCTCTTCCAGCTTGGTGAGTTCTGGTATTGACTTATTGCAGAAGCTCCTCCATCTCCACCACCAGCTACTTTTCACCAGCTCTCTTGTAGCTCGGTAGCATTGTTCTCAGCCAGCTGCACTACGGACCTTTCTAAGTCTTGCTTAACACAGTAAGGTTAATTAGAGCTTTGGCAGATACGTAGCAAGAAGTCTCTTGCCAGCACATACTAGCAAATACACCAGACCTCCATAGCTATCAACCAGTGCCATAAACATCTACCAACAACCACACTGCAATATGCCAAAAGACGTTGTGACTTTTTCCCCTACTATTAAGTGATAGTGTCTTCTGACTTAGAGCATGATAGCGACAGGCATATATTCAGTACCATAAACTGCTTAACCTGCTTTCCGGTAAGGTTACTAATTGCAGTTCAAGTCAGACAAGGAACAGTCCTTGCTCATTGTCTTTGAATAATTCAAGGGCAAATAATTTTGCACAGAAGACAACTCAAGGAAAAACTAAAAGATGAGTATTTCACCTTTGGATCAAGCCTTTCAAAACTTTCTGTGTATTCTACTGTACCATGGATTTTCCACACACCTGGATAGCTGCGCAAAAACATGGACTACAACAATATTTCATGGGCAGTACCCTACTAAATTTCTTAGCCAGGTCTCCAAATTTAATTCTTGACCTACAGTGAGTCACTATAATTCCTTGCTCCAAGGAACTCTGTATCTACAGATGAGAAAATTAATCTCCAGTAATTCCATAATATGAGTCATTGTTGATCTTACATACTTAAAATGCATTTGGTCTAAAATTGATTACATATTAGTCTCTGAAAGAGCTGACCAGCTAACCTTAAGTCTTGCTGGGCAAGGCTTTATCACACTTCTAAAGAAATTCAGTGAACTCACTTATTTGTCACTTCATGAAAGTTAATAACAAATATAACCATAAGAAGTGTCCGTATGTTCCTGTGGTAGCCAGTGTTATTCATTCCCAGCAGGGAATATTTTTTTCTCCCTCAAAAAACAAACACAAACTAACTGCAAAGGTCTTTTAGCTGAAGTAAGATCTTTTTCACTGCATAGAAACAGCTAATGTTTCTCCAAGGCTTCTACAAGAGGAACAAGGGGAATTGCAGAAAAGAAAGCTTGTACTAAGACCATCTTTTTATTACATTTTCAGCTGCCTATGTACCAAGTTGACTACAAGGGCCTCCATCAGTATCCCTGCCTACTCATATCACCTCATTACTTCAGTACAGCATTAGGATGGCTGGCCACAGGCAACTTTGTTATGTTTAGCAAAGCTTTGCACACTGGTAGGTAGTTATTCACGTAATGCCATCAGGAGTAGTGCTGTAGTACAGCTCATGTGCAGCAACACTTACAAACAGCTCTGAGGCTTAGGCAGGTGCAGGGCACACTTCCCTCCTGGGAGGCAGGAGCTGCAGAGAGCACACTACATGAGTCCTCCAAAATCTTCATTAGCTCTTTATTCATCTCAGGAGTCATCTCAGGATGTAGACGGTGTTCTGTAAAGCTCTCAAACATTTGCATGTGAGCTCTCCTTTGTACCAGAGAGAGTCATCAGACTTGAGAGCCTGGAAGTTGCCTGTGGGGGTCTTATGGGAAGAGCTTAGTTTGGAGCTTTCTCTTATAAAACTTTCAGCTGTTGAGCAGGTTCTTCAGGTCACAAGGCATATTAAGAAGCCTACCATACATTTTTACCTGGGAGGATGAGTCTCTTGGCAAGGCTGGGTGACCAGCTGCTTTGCACACTGCTGCCATGAAAAACTTTTCTCCATCATCTGCATGCATTTTAAAAACCCAAATATAAATACAGAAAACATACCACATGCATAAGGAATAAGATTTGTGCTCATTTTTGATTTTTCTTTTCATAAGGAAGATTACCTCATCACAATGAATTTGCTTATGCATTTTCCCTTAGGGCACGTACGTTTCCTTGATTGAATTAGTTACTGAAATTGATTATAGTTTAAGACCCACCCCGCAATGTGTGCAAGGTCCTGATTTATTATTAAATGGTTTGACTTTTGTACATTTGTAAAATGGACATACTGTGGATTTAATTTATGTATTTTTTTAGTTCACTGGCAATGAAGCCATGGATGTCACACAAAGTTTGCATAATTTTGGTCAACGTAGCACTTGCTGTTCCTATAAAACTAACCAGTGCAACAATTGCCCACTTTAGTGTAAACACGTTTGAGGAACCCTTGCTGTCAGGTTGTAGAGACAAAAGACGTTTTCTTCTTTGCCAGTGAAAAGGAGAGAGGTAGGATGTATGGAGATTTGCATGGTGGAAAGGAAAAATTGCTGTCAATTCTTTCCCCAAATAAAGGGATTTATTTGTTTCTTTTCTTTGTCTTTATATGTGACTCTGGATTAGCCATTTACTCTCCCTTGAATTTTATTTCTGACTTTGCGAAATGGTAAATCTAATGCTGAGTCGTAAATCTAAAACTCTTCCCTCCTTACCTCAGAGGGCTAAGGGGAAAATGACCCCAATAATGTGTATTCAGAACAGCACTCTCTGTACCAAGCTGTGAACGAATGAGTTCAGGTAACGAGAAGAGAAAAATTGCTTTAATGCAGTCTGGTCCAGATGCATGCCAGCTTAATCCAGCTGACCTAGCAAGACATACTTTTTGGAATACTAAGAAGAGCCAGAGGAGCCCTTAGCTTTTGCAGAAATAAACAGAAAAATCAGCATTAAACACTTAACAGATTCCAACATTCCACAGTTATTTACTATTCTAAGCATAGGGAGGTGCCTCGCAGTGTGTCATAGGTACAATGGCAGCAAAGGTGGAAAATGCTGATCCTCTGTTACAAGGTTCACATTTGTATCAATAGACAATTATGTAAAAAACAAAAAAATGGTCACTTTCCATAAGGGAGTACCACTGGATCAGAAACCTCCTGGCAAGACCCACCATCACCATCTGATCTCAGTTTACACCATATGTACACAAATGTGGGCACAAGGAATTGCTCTCCAGCCAGTGGTCTGTTTGCAGGAGCGACTGAGAGAGAGCTAACACACAAGTTGGTTCTTGTTCTCAGAGCAGGAAAACTAAGTAGCAGATTAACTGAGATCTGCCAGGAATTCAGCACGCCTGCAGATCTCAACGGGAAACAGGGAAAATAATTTCTTTGGAATCTGCAATCCTCTTTTACACAGTTTTGAAACAAACTGTGTCTCCCCACCGCGTTCAATGTGTTCCCTTCGAAATTAAGAAACAAAGAGGTGTCCTACCATGGCTAATCTAACATCTGTAAATTCCGTGGTTTGCAGTGTGGCGCTGTACAATGGACAAAATGCCTACTCCAAATCAAGTTCCAGTAGTGCATTTGGATATAAGCTTAAAAACATACACTGACTATTTATTCCCCTGGCATTCTGACTACACGTTCATCCGTGATTCCTAAGGCACTTAATTTAATCAGAAAAAACAAACACTGAGACTTTTTCACGTTGTGTTCAAAATAATTTCATTAATTTTCACATCAGAAACAGCATGCACCTTCTTTTTCAAGTTGGTTTAACCTATCTCCCCCTGATTTCAGTGGGAATAATAATTTAGGAATAAGAATTCAGAAGTAAATCCATACCGATCTCACAGAAGCATTGCCATTTACCTGTGGTGAAGGTAGCTTCACTGCAGACTCTTTCAGAAACTGTTGGAAGTTCCCCAGATATTTGTCATCCTTCTGCAGTACACCTGTGCCTCATCAGGGGCTTACTATCTCAAATACTTCAGCTGTACCTATTTTAGCTATGCCAAAGTTCAAGTCCAGTTTACCCAAGGAACTGTTCTTTTGTTCAATGCCTACTTTGGCAGTTTGCTTTCCATGAACACGTGATCTGTAAAATACAGCTTAACAGTAAAAAATAATTTTCTTAGGAGCTGTAAGTTTAGCTGGCTATGAGGATGACAAAGTAAAAGCGGTCCCTCTTGTTGCTCCTGATCAAAATTATAAAGAAAAACTTCAGCACCTTCTGATGCATTTCCCCATCTCTTAAAAGTTTAAGACTATTAGTTTCAGGTGTTTCTGATGTTCCTTCTACTTCTTGTTGGACTTTTATTCTAGCAATAGTTTGACCTAATGTCCCTAATTTTTCTCCCAGCTTCTTGCAATCTCAAGCAGAAGTGTTCTGACATACTGTACATTACAGTCAATCAGACATGAACTGTGTCCAGTGCTTGCTTATAACTTTGCTGTTAAATCCAGTGAATCCTGGACCTCCTGCTGTTGTGAAAGCTGACAAGTTATCTTCCGCCATCTGGAAGATGTGAAATGCACTAAAAATAATAATAATCTTTAATGGATCCAGATTCATTTTAATTATTTTTCCACCAGCTTCTGTTGTTTTTGAGCTCACCTCCTTCAGAAAACCTTCAACATATCCTAGCGAACAGACTGAGTTGTCATTGCCCCCTCTCAAGGCACATCCGTAGCTGCTCTGTCCACACAGCTGACGCAGGTGCCCAGGTGTGCAGCTGAAGTGAGCATGAAAGGGCTGGATCCTACCACGAGGAGGTATCAGCAGCAGCTGCCCACAGCAGTCCCACTATCAAACACATATTACAAAACTGCCTCTCTTGGAAGAAAGGTAGATTGCAATCTTTTTATTCTTTTGAAGGGATTTCAAAGCCCCTTTGGAAGATGTTTTACTATTAATATTCAAGAAAATGAGGGAAGAGTAAGTTTGAGGGGGGCCCATAGCTGAGAAAGCCTGCGGGGAAATTTTTCATTTCTTCACCTTCTTTTGTCAGAAATGTCAGCTCACATATTTTTAGCGTGGCTCTCTTATTTGTTTTCTTTAGACATTTCATGATTAAGAAAAATAGCTGATCTCTGACCAAAAGAAAAGAAAAAAGAAAAAGACAATTTTGGACCAAACTATTACAAGGAAAAGCTGGAAAACTGGTACTTGGGTGAACTGTATGCACCCAAACAACAAAAGGCAGTTTAGTTGGTTGAGCTGCCGAATTAAAAAAGCCACGGTTCGTACAGACCCATTCTCATACAAACTCCAGTTGAAGCTTTTCCCACATTTGTCACACTTGTAATCTTTTTCCCTACTTCTTCCCTGATCCATTCACTCCCTGGAGTTTAATTAGGGTTGAGCTCAGACTGAGCCTTTCCATCTACTCATTTTGCCTTGCAAGTTGCAGGAATTTAAATACCCCAACATCTCTGTGAAACCTGATCAATAGATTGTGATGGAGGAAAGGCCAAACAGCAGCACAAAATCATACTCACCCAGAGCATGACCATACTACCTTCCTCTCCTTTGAAAAGCAAGCTAAAAAAGGGGGGGCTGCTCCCTTTGTTTTGAGCATTATGAGTGCCTGTGTCTAACTCAGAGTGAATGAGGTGGGCATTCAAATGCAGCATTTTGGAAAATGCAAGGAAAAAAATCAAAGGCTCTCCTGCTGTCTCTGAGTAAGAAAGGAGGATATTGGGTGAAAGGGGATGCACGCCTGTTCAGCTGGGTAAGCGAAACAATTAACTTCTACTCTTTGGCTATCTTTTTAATTGCTCATTAGACAGATCATCTGTGTATACTAGCAATGGAAAAAAAACCCATCCAAAGTATGTCACAAGCAGATGTGTGTGCCTCCCAGCAGTAACTCCTCATGGACCTCTGAGACATGATCTCAGGATCGGAGCAGGGGAGGAAGTATATTGATCGACCAGGGAGGCCAGTATGCTGAAATAGATCCTTTTATGTTTTCCATAGCTGTAGATGAGTTGTTTGGATTACAAAAACCCAGTCAGAGTAAACAGTGCAAGTAACTCTTTTGCATGTGCTGCAGCAACCCAGAAATGGTGATTGCTTTCCACAGAGAAGTGCAATAGGATGAGTGAGCTCATGAGTGAAGGCACACGAATTTCATAGCTGCACACACGACTACCTGTCCCACCCATCCTCCTGAAGCTACGCGTCTCCTTCAGAGCACACCTGAAAAGATAATGTCGTGCCATAATACATTCATGATAAGCAGCTGCTAGGTGAGCTTGTCTCTGCCACTCTCCTGCTAGCTCCTTGCCCTAAGCATGAACGCACATGTTACTTCACCTACCTTCCACTCCAGCAGCTATTTTATAAATTCTTCACTGTGCATTAGCCTATTGGTTTATTTATTAGAAGTCAAGAATACATTTACAGCATCCCTCTCTATGAAGCATTCTTTTAAGAGAGCTTCCATACTAATTAAGTTAAATGCGATAATGACACCCTGTTGATGGAATTGAAGTTAATGATAATGATGCCATATATTTACTTGCAAGCACCTACTCAGTTAAATGAATGGGTCTATTGTTTGAACAGCACTATGTCCCACAGCCTGGGAGAGTGCAGAAGGGAAAAAAAAAAATAATGTTACAATGCAGTTGCTTTGCAGGACAATAAATAGGTTTGAAATGAACTATTCTGGCTTAGATGAACATGTGTCCAATCAATTACACTGTCATGGTATACAGAGATACTTACTAGTGGAAATAGTGTGATTTCTAAAACTGGAATAATGAAAAATGGATGCCTTTTTAATCAAATGAGTACACACTTGCTCTGTCCAGAATATTTTTATTTGAACTACCATGGGTATTTGGAAAAAAAGTATTTCTTCTGAGAATGTTTGAAAATCAATAATACTCTCCAACCTTTGCTGATCAGATATCAGATCTTTTTTTCAGACTGGAAATGTGCACTTAGGACTGAGTGCAAAACAACCTGAGTGAAATCACAATTTTTCATTGATTTTACACCCCAAGACTTCCCTGCCTCTTTCTCCAAACACGTTCCCACCAATACAGCACTGTTTTGCTGTTGTATACCAAGATTTGCCTTTCTGAAAATGTCTTTGTCTCTGGTTTAAAACAAGAGGAAGGTTTGGGGTTTTTTTTCTTTCAAATTACAATATATCTGCAGTAATGTTGATCTGAACAAATGATATGGTTGATCTTTTTCACCTGCAACAGCCAGGTGTTCCTTCCATAACAGCTTTCTCTTTTGTTCTTGCTTCCATGATTAAAGAAATATTAAAAATATTCATCTTCTCAAAAATAATTCTCAAGCATGGAATCTCACAGTTACAATTGCATACACTATTATACTTGAAAGGCTGCTTTAGTGCTCGGGATTCAGCAACTAGGTGCTGTGGTAGCTACACCACAGGATACTTTAGTTGCTCCTCAGGAAATTCATTTCTGTGAGATGACGACCATGTTGTTTCCTGCAAGCTGTTGCTATAAGCAGCTGCCTTGAGATTACCTTTCTCAAAACATCACTCCCTGAGCAAACACTGCACTTTCTCCCCTATTTTTATGGTGGGTGCAGCCCCAGGTCCATCCACCTTCAGCAGCTCTGCTCCCTCATATCACCGGCTTGGGGCTGGCACTTTCGCCCAAGCCCAGACTTGGCAGATCCCACTGGGGAGAGCAGCTCACCCCGCTGGCCAGACAGCTCAAGTCCTCCCTGTTCACTGTGGCTACACCAGCTGGCTCAATACGAACCACGTAAACAAGTGATCTCAGCTAACTGCATGGGAGTAGTAACCTTCTCCAATGGCACAACTGAGTCTAGAGGATGGATCAGCTACATGCGTTGACTGCCACTGGCTCTTCCATATTCTTATTTCTGCCCACTTCCTACCCCTCTGCAGTTGGTTAAAAGTGAGTTTTTGAGGGTAGCTGGCTCTTCTGATCACACACATGATTTTGCAAGACTGCCTGAATGATCTTGCAAGTAATTCACAGCTCAATATGCGGTTGCCCACATATATATATGCAATTACTTTCTGGCCCTACGATAAACTATTCTTTATCATCCAGTCCTACAAACTCTTATGCACATCCTTAGCATGACATCCATGAACACTTCCATTAAAACCAACACAACTATTCAGATGTGTAAATTTAAAGCACATCCGTATGTACTTGCCAGATTTTGGCCTGTTTCTGCTGCCATTTCATGTCTATGGAGCCCCTATGACTTGGCATATTTAGAAAACATCTGCTGTAGTTAACAGAGTCCATACTTCTACTTTTCCCCTCTTTCTTTTTTATGTTCTCCCTCAAAGACATGACAGCATTGAGTGTAAATGGAAGCAATATGCTGTATATATGCAGAGCCTAATAGATTCCGTCTCAGACTGATATATATGTGAAACTGAACCAATACATCTTTAAACCCATAAGATCTGCAGATGTCATTTATAGCCTTGTAAATTACAAACTTTTACTGTCTTATTTTTACAGTTGATGACTGTAAAATATAAAATTGTGCATTATCACTGTGTAATAGCACAAGCTTTAGAAACACTGCTACAGAAGGGAGCATATATTGAAAGCCAGAGTATTCAAGGGAGCCTTATAATGCAATTTTAAGCTCTACAGCTGACTGTATAATAAAACTGTAAAGCCAGATATGAAACAATGTTTGCTAATAACAGGAAAGTGAAAACTGCATTGAATTCCTGGGATTTCAGAAGCCAGCAAGAAAAAACAGATGCATAGAGGGCATTTAATTAAGGATAAAGACTGTTGGAGTCATGCTGGGGCATCTGGTCACCCTGCATTAAACCGAACACTACTGTGAATAATAAAGTATGTAAGGATGACATAAAAATAACTTAAAGGCAGCATTGCAAGCTGACAGGAGACAGGAGCAAGGAATCCTTGAGTTAAGGTCCCCACTCTCCCCCTTTAAATCACCCTCCTGTGGCTGAAATGCGTTGGAGCCACTCTCAGTGACACTATTTCTCTCTCTAATGGCCAGGGCAAGAATACAGATCCAAATGGCCAGAAAAGGCTTCCAAAACGCGTAATTTTGCAGATACCAAATGGGACCGCACCACATTCTTGAGCAGCTCGAACCCAGCAGACTTCACAGCAGCGTCTCCTGCTCATAGCTTTCCAAAATGGCAAGAGTGGCACACATTGCCTTTCACACCCCAGGCTCTCCAGTGCCTGGTGTATGATCCCACACCTTCTACCTGATCACAGCCCAGTGGCCTCCTGAGCATCCCCACACCACCACAGGTTGCATGCACCAGCCAGGAATAATTAGAGCATGTGTTAGGAGACAACAGTACTCATGGTTTTAAAAGTTACCCTCTTCATCGTGTTCCCCAGGGCTAAATACTTGACTGCAGAGCTTTGAGTTGCCACTGTCTTCTGGCAACAAGCCCCAGAGAAGGGATGGAGGGAGGGAGAATCATGGGGTGCACACACAGTACAAAGCAGCAACAAAACCCTAAAACTACCCTGGCTTTTAGCCAACTTTTAGCATATGGATCCAGTGTCCCATTATAAAGATTTTTGATCCCATACACTGATGCTTACCAAACTCTTAATGGGTCAAAGTCTCAAAGATACTCTCTTCCTTAAAATGTTGTAGAAATAAGAGAGAGCCACAGCTCATGTCCCCTGAGGGGCAGGCTGAGTTGGGGAGTCCACAGAGAGAATTGCTGCAGATGCCCCAACTCTGCAAACCACTTTATCCACAGTTTGTGCCTTATTGGGCACCAGAAAGCCCACTGCACTGCCCCAGTTTTGCTCCCAGATGGGCATCTCTCCATCTGAACATCTCTCCTCACAGTATTCTCCTGAGCAGACTCTCTGGTGTCCAACAGGGGTGACCTCATACTGCTGCTTTAGGACAAAATTCAATTAAAAAGTCTGTCAGCCATAAGAGGCATACCCGTAGGGAGCCAGGCTGCATTAGCTCCCATGCTCAGAGCCCTATTGCTCTGTACAGTGCCAAACCAGAAGTGCTTTTATAAGAAGCTGCTTGCAATTTCTCCTCAGTGCTATCAAGTACACCCACTCTGCCATACAAAGGGGATCCCTGAGAGGCTGCATGGTATACAATAGCTTATTCATAACAAAATATCAAGGAGAGACGATATCAATTGATCATTATTGGGTATTTTGGGGGTGTATCCTAATTTTTGCTCTCTACAATAT
Source organism: Numenius arquata (assembly GCF_964106895.1). Lineage (NCBI taxonomy): Eukaryota > Metazoa > Chordata > Aves > Charadriiformes > Scolopacidae > Numenius > Numenius arquata. The sequence continues at coordinate 18,793,857 of NC_133576.1, read as the reverse complement.
AAACATCACAACCCAGGGTCGGTCCTCCTCCCTCCAGCTCATCAAAAGAGGACCATCCTGAATTGTGACTATCTTTTCCCAGATCTATTGAAAAATGGGTTGCAAATTATGCTGAGACACAGGGGACCCCCACAGCTTTGCAGCTTGCCCACGTTGCAGGACACAGTGCCATCCTACTCAGAGCAGAAATGGGAATGAGAGCCCAACAAAGTCATTTCAGAGGTGCTGGTCTTGCCAAGACCCCCCGGGCAGATTCTTATTTCTGCATGGAATCACGTGCAAGATCAAAATATCGTTTTATCGCTGAGCCAGGGAGAAATTACAGCTCTTACTAACCTCACATTTATGGAAAAATTTAAAAAGGAAAAGGAAAAGGAAAAGGAAAAGGAAAAGGAAAAGGAAAAGGAAAAGGAAAAGGAAAAGGAAAAGGAAAAGGAAAAAAAAGGAAAAGGAAAAGGAAAAGGAAAAGGAAAAGGAAAAGGAAAAGGAAAAGGAAAAGGAAAAGGAAAAGGAAAAGGAAAAGGAAAAAAAGGAAAAGGAAAAGGAATCACGGAATTGTTGGGAGTTGGAAGGGACCTTCTAAAGATCATCTAGTCCAACTCCCCTGCTAAAGCAGGATTGTCTAGAGCACATTACTCAGGGCTGCATCCAGGTGGGTCTTGAAAATCTCCAGAGAAGGGGACTCCACGACCTCCCTGGGCAGCCTGTTTCAGGGCTCTGTCACCCTCACCATAAAGAAGTTCGTCCTCATATTTGAGTGGAACTTCCTATGTTCCAGCTTGTGCCCATTGCCCCTCGTCCTGTCACTGGGAACCACTGAAAAATGTCCGGCTCCATCCTCCCTCAAACCACCCTTTAGATATTTATAAGCATTAATACCATCTCCCCTCAGCCTTCTCTTCTCCAGGCTAGAGTCCCAGTTCTCTCAGCCTTTCCTCAGGGAGGTGCTCCAACGCCTCAATCATCTTTGTTGCCCTGAAAAGAAAAAGGGAAGAATGTTCTGGCAATGTTCAGAGACTTACTTGTTTCCAACATGTAGAGTAGCGCATGAAAACTTGGGTACTATGTGACCTGCTTTAAAAACATTATCTCACGTGCATACATGTTCCTTTGACAACAGCTCCTTTCTCCACCACTTCTCTCTCCCCATCACTAATCCGTTCTGGAAGACTGGTCCTCAACATTTTATTTTTTTTAAATAAGCCATGCACGTGGCAGGTGAATAAAAAAAATAGCAGAATTTGAGTGAAGAGACAGAGGCAATGGCATGAAGTGTTCTGAAGAGATAAGAGATCAAAAAAGGTTTCGTTCCCACATGCCTTAAAGGTCTATTCATATATATAATAGATTCATCGTACCCTGGAATTACTTTGCATGGGAGCTCAGTGTGTGCACATTTTTATCACCCAGCTTCAAAAAGTGCATGCCTTTAGGAGGTACAGCCACCTCGGCAGCCTGGAGATGACGGCAGGAGAGCTGGGCAGCCAGAGCCAACTGCCGCTGCTGCTGGGAGCAGAAAGATCAACCTCACCCGCAGACGTTGCAGACACTCACAGGTGAGGTTTTGAAAACAGGCACACTTGAGATAAAATGTACACATATAAATATACATATATATATATACACACACAGACATATATATCTATCTCTGGAGTCAGGAATCCGACAAATCCTGGGACCACAGAGATTTGCATCCTGGTGCCCTGAGTCTTGGGCTACCATCATTCCTGACCAGGGTATTTTCCTTTCTCTCATGGGAGCCCTCTTTAGTCAGTGGGTCCCTCAGCAGGGCCAGGAGAGGGCATATGGAGCCAGTGGGAATATAGGAATTACACAGTGTGGGGAGGTGGTTTTTTTCTCCTCTTCTGTCAGCAGTGGTGCTTCAGATCAGTTTGAGAGAAGCTTGATACAACTGTCTCACAACATCCTTTCCAAAGTGTTCTCTGAATGAGAGGGATAAAAGGGAGAAGGAAGAAGAGCACAGTAATGATTTCAAATATCTGCTACCTTTCCTTGACAACCTCTTTCTTACTTTCTGGCCATCCCATCCTTCTTGGTGTCCCCTCCCTTGTGAAAAACCATGCCTCATGAGATGCTGTATCTCAGGCAGCCATAAATTCATTTAAACAAATGCACAGCCCCTAAATGCTGGCTGGAAGGCAACCTTCCAGACACCACAAATGAAATAATGGATTAATGAAGTCAGCAGAAAACCTTCACTGAGTCACTGGGTTGCCATTTGGGGGCCTCAGCAGTGCTGAGCACACCCATGAGCCACATGCCTGTTCACCATTGCCAGCCACTGAACTTTTCCTTTTTGTTAATTTGAACCTTCAGCTAAAAGTGGTGAGTACTGGTAACACGTATCAATTAAAAAAAACCCACCTAAATATTTTTGTGATAGAGAAAAAGGCTTGAAAACATCAGATAACTGTGTCCCTTAAGTTCAGAAACCAGAAATAAAAGAATAAATACATTACAATTTTTAAGCAAGTCTCAACGGGTTTAGGTGGGTCTGGCTCATGATTTTTTAGTATCTTGGTTTGAAAATATTGCCCAAAACCATAATGCTGACGTCAACATTTCACAAATATTCATGAGGGAAATAAAAGAAACAATATATATGTTTTAGCTTCAAAAATAAGAAAAGTAAAATCACATACTTGGAGAATAAAGTACTCCTGCTATAATTGCAAGCTGTTTAAATGAAGGGTGACTGAGATGCTGCCATAATGTGGCTGTAAGGCAAATGTAGTATGTGCAAACAGTCTGAGCAATGGGAGAGATCAGAGAGTGTAGGTGCCAATGTCCAAGGCACTAGTAAAACTTCCTGGATGTACAATTAGAGTAGGTCCTGTAGGAGAATATCTGGAATATGTGCACAGATATCAGGGATATCCAAGTTTAAACAAGCATTGCAGACATGAAAACCTGCACTAAGATGAGACTTCTTAAATAGGTGGGTGCAAGGAAATATCAGCATTAACATCACTCAGCATTAACTCTGCCTCCATATAATGACTTCACAGCACTTAAATATCAAGGAAAAAACTACTTGCAACAGAACTGCAAGACACAAATGGTCTAGATGCAACCCCCCCTGCCTTTTTTTTCCCCCTATATATCTGGGGTTTTTATCTTAGCCTGGAACTTCAGATTTGAAGTGGCTGCCTTAATCTCTCTTCTTCTGCCCACCATCTCTTCTGCAGACCCAGTCTGCTCTCAACTGCTCTCTGCCGGTTTGACACCTCTGGCTTTGGTGAGCCAGCATCAGAGCACCTGCAGAGAGGATTTAATTTGGCTGTCTGTCCTTCAGTCCTGACCCGCAGTCCCATAGCTGTGTTGGCTCTGCAGGACTGATGGGAATAAAAAGTAGCTAAGAACTTATTTTTGTGACTGAAGTCAGCAGATACGACTACTTACAGAGGCAGCAGATGTGTCGAGTAAGAGAATTTTTAAATGGTGACTTCTCAAAGTGGGATTTTACTGTAAGTTATACAGCATGCCAGTTTTGTGATCTCTCAGCCCTGAGACTGTCCCTGTAATATTAATTATATACTTTCCAAAGTGCTACCCTTAACATTTTTCTCAGTGCTAGCAGAAGTAGTAAGAAAGGACCAGTACCTTCCAATAAATATAAATTTTGTCTTACTTCCTAGGTAATCTAATCCATACAGATGCATTTCAAGGTCTGTCAAAGTTATTCAGGCTCATTCCACAGCAACCCGGACACTCTCTGCCCTGGAGTTTTACCAATACATACTGTGGAAACAAATCCAGGAATAGGTGAATTTTGTTATCTGGTCCACAGAACTGGTAATATGAGATATTGCTGGATAAAACTAATATTTATTAGGAAAATAAACCAACAAATGAAAAACACAAAGATGCCAAATGCAAAAAATGACACTCCCGTCACTGAGACAAACATTCAGAAATACCCAAACGGAATAAAGCATAAGATTTAATAAACTGTTCTTGCAGACGTGGTTATAACTAAGTTTTAGCAGCAATAGGTTTTACTGCTCCTCGGGCTTGGAACCAAAAGCACTGACAAGGCTCTATGGTCAACATTATTCAGGGGAGCACTAAATAAAAGTCATCATAGCAGCACTCTCTGGCATTCAAATACCTAAGCTGTGAATAACATTACACTGGCACATGTTGGCCCTTGTGTCTGCCTGTATCAACAGTGCAGGTGTCAGCAGATGCTACCCCAAATACACCATTAATTATGCAACCCAGGAAACCCAACCACAGGACAAGGGGCTTAGCAATTTGAACAAGCTCATCCCAACTCAGGAACAAGCCCCCTCTGGTGCGCACAGAATGGCACTTAATCTTTCCCTAGCAGGTTTCCATCCCTCAGCTGGTAACATCTGTCCTCGGGGATCCATGAGGCTCAGTAATTTAATGCAAAGCCTTGCGTAAAATTTGAACATCACTGCCCCTAATATACAAGCTTCTCCTAGATTCCATGTTGCCAGACTTTCAGGAACAGCTCCCTAACCCTAACGTGGATCTCCCCACCAGCCACAGCAGCACTGGACCGACAGCCCCCTGCCCCATCCCCAAGCCAGGAGGCTGCCCCACACTCAGGGCAGGGGCAAGCATCAGCAGCCTGGGGAGAGCAGGAGAGTGGCTGGATCTCACAGGGCAGAAATGTTGGAGGGTGCTGGAATGAGGGATGCTTCTCCCTGCTGGGGAGCTCCCCATAGCCCCATGGTACATGCAGAAGGGAGCTACCAAAGAAAAAATAAAAAAAAAATAAAAATCTCAGAGAGGATTGGAGCACCGCTGGAGGTTAGGGACTTGTACAGATAAGGCAATACGTGCACATATGGTCCCAAGGACATGCCCTCCCAGCAGCCTGCTCCCCATGAGACCACAAACAGACAGGAAAAAGGCTGCATTAGTCCCCATGCTTTTACCACTTTTGTCTAACAGGATGAGGAGGAGCAGCGGGCTCTTATTTGCTCCTATGGCGAATAACCTGATAGCTAAACCCTGTCTTTGCTTGGGTGGCTTTCATATCACATGGCTAGGCTGGGCTAGTATCACAAATGGAGAAACCACACTGGCCCATGCAGGGACCTCAAAAAAAAAAAAGAATTAAAAAAAAGAAGTAATTCTAGTGAACACTAAGACAGAATTGAAAATCCCAGCCATCCTGCATTGCCTCAGACCGTAGACCTGGATTACAAGCAAATTTTATTTTCCTGTAATAAAACATTCCTCTTTACAACAGGAACATCAAGCTGACATTTGAAATACACCATTTGACTGGAATTACACCAAGAGTGAATGCGGCAAAGTGACTGCATCACTGCACACGGCTGACAGTAATTATTAATAGGAATGCTCTTCCTTTGATAGGCATGCATTACAGATGGCTGAATAATGGAAACATTTGTGAACAATTGTTTGGTGGCGGAAAAAAAACCCGCTGCCAAAATTTTAATGCTTAAAGACAATGCAATTAACCAGCTCCAAAGCTGAGCTCTTGCAAAAGCATGATCATTTTTGTAACACCCGCTGAGCTCTGCAGGAACACATATGCGTGGGGTGTTTACAGGGTCAGGAGCCGATAGGGCAGAGGTAGTTAGACTCACAAATCACCCTTCCAGCAGGTAAGCCACCCAAGTTATTAGGATGGCTCTCAACCAGAGCCATCTACTGCTAGAACAACATGCAGAGAGGGGTGAACAGAGTCCTGACCTAGCAGGCGGTTGTGCAGCCATATAACCACACCACATAACGCTGGAGCCCATGGTATATCCACTGCTAAAAAGAGGAAGGAGAAGTCTCTTTAGCTCTTCTAAATCAGAGATATGTCTGTAATAGCAAAGAGATTCACAGACTGAATCAGAGAGGACCTCTAACTCCAGGAACTGAATAAAAATGTCAGCATAAACCAAGCAGTAATGGCTACATTTCCATCAGAAAACCAGATTTTGGCTTGCAGGGGGGGTCAAAGGAATTACCCTTTGTTACCAAGTGTTTTCTTTACAAGAAGATCTCAGGAGGACAGGAGGAAAAATTGTGCTTCATGGAAAGAAATAATAATAAAAAATAATACAATGATAATATAATGGCCCAAACTTCCAAACTGTTATCCTCAGTCAAACCAGGACATCCACGTGTAGCAAACGCACACTGGGCTCAAAAAGCAGTACCTCATACGCAAGCATTTCTCCTGCCAGCACTCATAGACCTCATTTAATCTCAGACGCTTGTCGCTGCTCCTTGCTTGAGCCATGTTACAGCTGAGTCCCTGCCTGGCCACATCCCATGCCAATTGGAACCCTAGCCTGGGGACTGGACCTCACAGCTTGACCTCAGACCTGCCTCCATGCTATGGACTTGCCTGTTGGTCTGGGCTCTCAGCAACCCAGGACTCTCCATGTTCGGGTACCGTGGGACTGCACCTCTGGCCAGTGACGCGCTGCCCCTGCCTCCCTGTTCATCACAGTCCTGCTGCTCCCGGACAGCCAAGGGGCATCTGAGGCTGCCTCCACCCTCCTCCTACCACGTCTCCATGCAAAAGCACTTGCCAGGGTTTTCCAACATCTCCAAATCTGGTGATCAGAGCTCCCATGCAAATGCTTACTGAGGGCTGACACTGCACATCAGGGAAAGTGCACTGGGTTTGGCATGTCCCCAAAGCTACCCACTGTGAATTTGTCACCATAGCAGAGGCATGACTTCCTCCAGTCTGATCCATGGCGGCAAGATACTTGGCATTATTTCACCAAACCCTGCTATTTTCCCTCTCCACTCATGATTCTCTTTCTGCTTTCTTTTCTCTGTTGTTTTTAAGCTACATACTTTTTAGGTAGTCAATTTTTTAAAAAACATATTAGACCAAACTAAATAAACTGATTTAAAAATAGATTAAGCTGAGTGACTAAAACACTGAAAAGAATAGTCACTTACTCCCAACGTTTTCACTGACTGGCCTTTGCAGTGTACTTTAAAGAAATGCAAATTTTAAAAGTAGAATCAAATGTTTTTGTAAGCTCATTTTTAGAAAAGTAATGCCACCAGTTTTTACTTAAAAAGCCTCCAAGCATTTCTACTTAATGTTTTAAAGAGGGGAGAATGAGTAAACACAGCTGTCTGTCTATAGGAACAAATAATTAACAAGCCTGAACTGTAAATTGTCCAAAACCAGAATACATCCTTCAACCAGGCTTGTAATTGATGCCAGCTATTCGGAGCAGCAAATAGCAAACTCTTACCACTTCTCTCCCACATGAAGTTTTTGGCATTTCAGATCTATATTGGCCTTATGATCTCAAAGAGAAAGCGCCATCTGACATTGACTGATAGGGCAACAGTTATCCCAGGGTTTTGTTATTATTCCACTTACATAAGAGAGAAAGATGACAAGTATGGCTTATAACAGGAGTCCCACCAGTTCAGCTGAGCAAGGCCCATGCAGCAACCTGCCTGCTGAGGTCAACTAAGTCATGTCATCCACCGGGGAGAGACTTCAGGGCTAGGCTCGCTCCCAGCCACTTCAAGTGGTAAACTCCAGCTGTCCCTGGCACATGTGAGCGGTCAGACTGGGGAAAACATTCATGACAAACAACCAGCCTCAGCCAACTCTCCAACTCCAGCTTCAACTCGTTATTGATTAAGGTTAAAAAGTAAAAACCACCAAATTTCTTTTCACCCTCTTGAGCTCTGACTCGGCAAGTTCCCGCTACATTTGCAGCAGGGTTATACATAGCAATCAGCATTGTTTAATTAATGGAGTAACAATACTAATGCTGAAATGCCCAAAAGACCAGCGTCAACAACCTTCTCTACTGCCAATACACGAGACAGTGGTGAGATGTTTTTCCCCGTGGTGGGACATTCCCAGCTGACTCACACCAACACGGTCACTTTAAGGTGAGGCAAGCAGGGACAGACCACATGCTCACCTGCACACCAGAGAGGAGGTCTGCTGGCAAATGAACCCTCCATCACCAGCCCCACCTTCAACCCTGGGAAGTGGGAGTGGGAGCAGGAGCAGCTGGCGCACACATTTAGCAGCAATACCTGCCCGAAATGCCACAGAGGTAGCAAGCAGCATGGACCCTGGGGGAAGGAGTACAAGCGGTGGCAAAGAAAGTTTGGGGAGTGCATTTGGAGGTCAGTACCTAACCCTAAAGCAGCTGTAGTTCCCTTCACTGGACAGCACTGCTGTAAAAGCCTTGGTCACAGATTGAGTGTAGTCAGGAGTAAGCAACAGCATGAAGTGTTGAAATCCCCAGACCTTCAGGCCAGCCCTGTGCAGACAATCAGGAGAAAATGGGCAAAAGCCGTTGCTGCTCTCTGTTGTTGCTAAAGACTGCCGTAAATGTAGAAACATACAGATAAGGACACTGTCAGAGCCTGCTGCAGGATCCCTGAATGTTGCCATGCCAAATGCCAAATCTTTCATTACAGAAAAATTTCCAGCTGCCTCACTTGAAAATGAATTGTTTCCTGTCACTAAGGCAAAGCTGTCGCACGCCAAAGAAAAAAAAAAAAAAGGCCAAATAAAATCTGCTGCCTCTCATTAGATGAAAGGTTGGCAGCAGAGATAAACCACCACACAAAACAACATTTATTTAGAAGAGCAATTGACTACAGAGTCATTTGTCACTTTTAATAATACTACAGTTGTAAAATTATGATAATGGAAATCAAGTTACCCTAATGGTAATAAAATATTTGTAAACTAAACTTGTTCATTTTGACTATAAAAAAGACATTGAAATAATTTAACTGCAGAGAATAAAATTGAAATGGGTCTGTAATTACATAGATTTTCAGCATCTTCTCCTTTATGAAAAGAACTAACTGCTGATGACTCCCACATTTCTGGCACCTTACTCTGCAAAACAAAAGATTAGAAATATGTACCAGATGTACAGAAAAGGGGCCTGCAGCAACATTTCAGAAGTGATGCATACATTTCTTCCCATTCCTCCCTCTTATTAGTAGCATGCCAAGTGTCATATCTCATTAAGCAAGTGAGCATTTATGCCAGTGAAACTTCATTGAGTCAAGAGAAGGGACAGAGCACTATTAATGAAGTCATTGGATCTCAAAATCCTCCTTGTCACCATCAAGGAAAACCCTGGAGGATTTTTGGTTACTTTCATAAACCAGCATGCTGACAAAATGTATACTGATGTGGCCTGATATGGCTTTCTTATCCCATTTGACCTGCCTTCACAGGCTGATGAATTCAAAGTAAGGATTGCAGGAAATTCAATGTTTTTCTCTAACCTCTCAGGTTTCTTTCTTTGAATTCTGTTTTGACCCATTTTCTAATGATTTTCCTGGAACATTTCACATTAAACAAGTTCCAGGGCCATCAGCTGAAAAGAATGCCAGTAACAAAGGAAAGACTTCAGGGAGCTGAAGACTGCCTTGGTAGCCTGACTCACCCTTGGATTCCTCTTGCTGCTGTTTTGAATTTTATTTTATTTTAAATTCAAGCCATGTGAGTTTATCCACTGTATCTAGATGCTAAGACAGGCAAACCTCTAAGAGAGTCAAATCTCTCTGATCCCAGAGCAAGCGGGTGCATCTCACAATTTTGCACATGCCTTTCACCCAGGTTGGGTCTAAGCTGTGCCAAAATCAATAACTCTGGTACTCCACCTTGGGGGCATCGCTCCCTCAGACCCACCATATATGATAAACAAGGATGTATTTTGAAACTGGATGACCTGTCCTACTGCACAGGAAATTTCTCAGTTTCTCAAATGACTTTGTCTGCAGGGACTTGCTTGTCACGTGTCAGAAACTTACAGAGAAAATCTAGACCTTAGGGAAAATGGCAAGGAATCAAAAACTGAAGCCAAAACATAAAGGCATGCCAAAACTCTTGCCAGCAAGGGTTTTATAGCTGCATTTTAAAACATTCCTTGCATTTTGGTGTTGGTTTTGTTTGTGGTTTTTTTTTAATTTATTTAAAAAGCTGCTATTAGCACTATACTTTCAGTGCTCCTGCCGTTGAGGAGGGAACCCAGAACAGCAGCTCCCGAGGACCTCAGGGGACTCCACAATGCCTGGAAGTCCATTGTATTCTTAGAAGGAAAACTATAAACCAAACTATCAGTTACTGTCCTGAATAATTTATGTTAATATTGAAGAAGCCAACAAGGGTACTTAGCAGAAAAGAACTATCCTCCAGTCCTGCAACAAAATGAGATCTCAGGAAGTAAATATTTTATTTCCTATATTCTTATTTAGGGAATTGCAGGTTTTTTGCTTCAAGACTGTCTCTATATGCATGTTTCTGATAATTATGTATATATGTTTGTATATAAAACTTATTGCAAATACAAAGGATGAGCCACACAGTTTGAACACAAGTGAGCTCGAGTTCCCTACCCTCGCAGAGATTTCCTGCGTGGACCTGAACAAAGCCCATGGAGTGGTCCTGCATTGCAGTCAGAAACATGGTTTCAGTACATGTAGGCAAACTGGAATCAGCTTCCATCCAGTGAAGCTGCATGGAAATAGACATCAGCAAAGCCACAGTCTCAGCTGGGATTGTGCACAGTTGAGCCTAACTGCTGGGCTTTGCTGCCAGCAGTGCTGGACCAGGCACACTGGAGCTGGGTCATATAATTGCTCTTCTTCTGGTTCTTGTTAATCATCCAGAGCCAAGGACACTCATAAGGCAGAAAGAGATCTGCCTGAAAATGAAGAGGTTTACAGTTTTCAGTGAAAACCAAATGGCACGGAATCACCACACAAAATACATTTCCTCTCTGGTGAAAGGCTGAACTCTGAACTCACTGGTGAAAGCCTCATGAAAGCGTTGCAGTCCATATCTCCATTCAGCGTCAACCTGTCTTCTCTGTATCACTGTACCTCAAATCCCCTCTTGTAAAGGGAAACTACATAGTCCTCCCTTCAACCTCTGTCTGAAGATGGACCGTGCCATACATGCTTATGAGGACCAGCTCCAGCCCTGGAACCAGCCTGCCCACTCTCCAAAGGCATGGAAGAGGTTTCAGTAAGCCTTGCCTAATTGGAGCTGCTCCAGGGAAAGCCAGCCCAAGTGTCTATTTGCTAAGTGCTGAACTGGAACGGGAAACGGTGGGGAGCAAAACACAGTGGTATCCCTCTGGCTTCCCCTGGAGCCAGCTAATGCCCAGCCAGGCTTTTTACCTCTGGCTCCAAACTGGTTCGTGCAGACCATTCTTGGGCGACTCTGCACAATGGTTCACAGGACTTTGGGGAATCTTCTTTGCTGTGCCACAGTATGATGCTAACAGAGCCAGCTGGGGTGCAGCCACAGCCAGCTTAGATGTCTTTCATCCTAAGGGTAGCCAAGCCCATTGAAGAAACATTCAGATGCTATGCTGGCACACAGCCCTTGAAAACACAGCTCTCTGCAGGTGCAAACACCCCACCAGGATCTGCCAGCTGTGGGAGGCAGGACACAGTAACCAAGCATGTTATCTGATTCAGTTAAACGTTATTTTTCCAATTATAACCGGCTGGTTGTATACCATCTTAAAATATCATCCTGCAACATCTAAAAGAAATTCAACTGTATTTGACTGGTTATGTTGGGGATTATATTTTTTTTCCTCTGCAACTGAAGAAAATCATAGTAATCTCTGGAGTGAAAACAGTGATATGCCAGCTTAACCAACTCATAACCCTAATTCACCTCAAAAAATTAAATCCGTTGATCAATTTTACTGAAAAAAAAATAATGACATGCTCAAGAATAAAATCTAAGTGAATTTTCAAGATATGCACAGATGCACAATCCACTCAATCAATCATACCTAAACCTAACATACAATTAGTTGCTCACAAGTGCCAATAAGATTTCACACCCTGTTTAATTTCCTTGTGCAAAGCCTGGTGTTTATTTATGTCCTCGAAGCTTCTAAGTGATATGGTAACATTAATTTGTCCTAAGTCACATCTAAGAAAATTTGGTCAATAATATGCTAAACATCAATTTCAGCCCCTGACAAAACAATGCATGAATCCAAGATCCTGAGACTCATCAAATGTACTGGTTGCCAATGCAATTAATCAGCTCTGACCACTCAGCGTAGCTTGAGGAACACGCTCAATTTTATTCCCAGAGTCATGACTTTGACACAGGAAAAAAAAAATAAATGCTGTCACTAGTAGTAGGAGAAGAAACAATATATTATTTCACAGAACAATACATCCTGATTTTGTCATGGGACTGACTGAAGCAATGAAGCTCAGATGGGTAAATGCGGACTACAGCCCAGTGCTTCTCAGCCTGCTGGCCTTCGCAGCACACACGCTGCTGCCAGGGCCACCCTAGGCCAACGGAATGAGACCGATTAATTTCAGAGGCATTGGCTCAGTCCCGAAGTTTCTCAGCACTGATGCTAGAGGCCCACTGAATCAGAGAATGCCCGAGAAGTGTCTGGCATACACCAAGAAATAAAATATATGAGGTCCAAAAACTAAAGTATAGGTCGAGATTAATTTTTAAGAATGTATTTTTAAAGAAGATATATGTTCATATATATATATGTATATATCAGACACAGAACACTGCTATAAACACACCTCAGGCCCTCTGTCAATATCTTAGGATGAAGGACTGCTATGATGTATGGTTTGTTTTTCTCTTCTAAAGAGCCAGAGGACCTATGTTCAGTGTTTATCAGTTTGCCTCTCTTCAGTCCTTAAAATAATGTACATATAAAAGAGGGGACTGAATGAAGTGCTTCACAGAGCCTTGTTTCCAGCTATAGCCTAAATGAGTTTTGCACATGAGTGGAATCATTTACTGCTTATTTAACTTTGCAAGTGCTTTGGAAGACCTCTTGTAACACTGACTTTGTTTTTCTCTGCTTGGCTGCTGCTTTGAGTGCCTCAAGCAGTTTCCCTCTGCAGTCACAAAAAGGGATGTGGTCTTCTGGGTTTTATGGCCACTGAGCAAGGGTTGTGAATACAGCACTCCAGGGCAGACCTCTCAGTCTGCAAAACCTCTCCACCAGACCAGTGTTATCAATGCCAAGTGGGGCTCACTGAAAGCAGCCCACACACAGCACTCAGAGAGCCCAGTGCTGCTGTAAGGTGTTGAAGTGCTTTCATTGCTGCCCTAACAATGGGTTTAAACCACCAAAGAGCATCAAGTCCTGAGCAGTGTGCCAAATATGAATGTGGACTCAGAGATTTTTGCTTTTTCCTTCTCTGTAGGCTGGACTCTCAGGCTTGCCTGTGGTGCCCAAGGGCTACATGCTTTGAAATTACACTCCTGGTAACCGTGGTGAAATGCGTGGTCCCATTTCTTATGAATAAAGCCCTTCCCAAACATCTTCTAAAGTGACTGCCCATGGGCAAAAACCTATTCTTTGACATCCTTTCCCTCCTTGCTTTCAGCTCTGATCCATCAGAGGCACATGGAAAAAAAACCAGTATCGCTCACAGGGTCATGAGGTGTAAAACTGCAGTCGGCACAAGGAGGTCAGTCCATACAAAGCATTCAAACATTTTTGGCTAAAATAGCCTGGTTTAGTCTGAGCGTGTTCATTCTCAGGAATCTAGATTTTTCTGAACATCTTTGTGTTCATTACAGCTCTGAAATTTAGGGTTTGCTCTTGACTTACAACTTCTATTCACAGGTCAAATACTCAGCTCTAACAGCTTCACCACCAATCTCTTATAGACACTCCATTTCCCTTTTAATTCTCCCTCATTTACCCAATTAGCATTCTGTTAATTAAACACCGAAAGTGCCTTTACTTTCACCAGAAAAAACACATTCCTGCTTAACCCTTGATTTATACGTGTACCTCTGCAGGCTGTTTCAATGAGATTAGAGTTTGCACACAGTTTTTTTTCTTGGTTTGTAGACATTATTCTGAGGAAATGCTGCTGTATAACATCAGACTTGCTGTCTGCCATTTATACAGGGGTTTTGCCTAGCATAGTTTGACTGCTGAGATAATTAATAGTCTTTAGAAACCATGATTCCCTGGCTGTGAACTTCAAAGACAGCAGTAGTTTTATATTCTTTCCGTGACGTGAAATAGCAGACAGTAATTACAACATTACATGATTTGAAAGTGGGGGGTTGTCCAGGAACCATTAAGTGAAGTTGGCTAGAGGGGATCCACCAAATCTACCTTGAGTCAAGCTTTGTATGGGGAAAGGATTATATGATTTTTTGAATTTCCTCTCCATTTCCATCTGCACTCTGTCAAATTCAAATTATTGTATTATTCAGTTTATGTTACAATACATTACTGTGCGCCTGTCCCAGAACCACCCAGTGCTTAGTGACTTCCAGCAGAGGACTCTGCCTTCCACGAGGCATACACAGCTCCATTTGCACCTCCTGCTCAGTCTTGAGGCAACACCAGGATTTGTGCTTGTATACAAGCACAAAAGCATGGTATTTCAAGTCCCTTCACTGGTCTTCAAAGCCCCTGAGAAATACCTCAATGTATTTACTTTCTGTTCTCCTGCCTCTTCATTTGTATGCCGCATGCTTAAAGAATACAAACCAGACGTACAATAAAATAAGATGTAGCAATTAGAGTACCTCTCTGTGGCTTCAGAGGTGTGGGTATGAGTCTCTGCTCTACTCTTGCACCAAAATTTGCTGCTGTTCCATTCAGATGAACACGGCTGTCTCCTCCTACAGCACCAGCTGGCAAACAAACAAGACACCTTATTGCCCAGGTTGTGGCACAGTGTGATGGAGGAGGCTGTACAGATCCTAGGGTGTCCTGTGGCCCCAGCTGTGTGTGTACCAGGTTACCATTGCAGTAACAGAGCCTGTAGCCTCCTGCGCTGCTCAGGAACTTCTATCTAGTTAGCAATTTCAGTGCTTACTGCACCATTAGCTTCAAAAGCCTGGTGTATCTTGACATCACCACTCCATTGCACCAATGAGACATCGAAGTGTCTTCTATAGGTTAAGCACAATACGGCATACTCTGTGTCTGTAAATAAATACTGGTGAATCCAAAAAGGAGGAAAATATTATATGGCTTTCCCCAAAACCCAAGATATCATTTCACCCTCTCTGTCAAGACACCTGAGAATGTGAACTTGAGAATGGCATAAACCCCAGGTCACAAGAAGCAAAAACTATTCTCATTTTACAGACCAACTTTCCCATGATTACAAAACAACTCAGAATTAAAGTCCTTATTTTCATCTATATCCCACTGCTGCTCCTTGGCTGCAGGCTGTACCACCTCTGCATTCTCACTGCCTCAAAGCCTTCACTTGGTTTTTGGTGACCCTCTTCTTCACAACACTCCTGCCAAGACCATGAACACTAATACACCCAGTCTGCAGGTGGGGAGATTGAACAGCTTGCTAATAAATGCACACAGTGCTCATAGTAGGAAAAGGCAGGGAGTTGGGGTACTTATAGCCCAACCCATTGAGTTCACCACTGAGTTCATCTTCCTTTTAGCTGAAGCTGAGTTCACAGAAGCTCCGTGAGCACCACTGTGCCTGCCAGGAGGTACTTCAGTGGGCACAGACACTCTTCCACAAGCTTCCCTGAACCCCTGCAAGAGGTGGGTACCTTACAGCAGAATTCCTGGGCAAAACACCATCTGACTTAAACAGATGGATGCATATACCTCTGGGATACCTTAACTGAGTTAAGATTACCAGCCCTTCTTGCCCATTATTAGGATACAGTCTGCTTGATTTTTCATCAAGAACTGATAATGCCAAGATATTATGACAGATTTCACAGCAGTGTTTCTTCCAAGGGTGTGCACAACATTATACCAGCTTGACTAACCCACTTTCAAGTCATTGCCCCAGTCAGACTGAGGATACAGGTAAGCCTCCAAGAACAAGATGGCCTGAAGTCTCAAGAAGGCATACTGCTGCTATGGGACTGCCACTCCATCCTTCAGCTGTCTGCAAGGCAAGGCAACAGAGGTCTGAGGAACACAGTTTGGGCTTCCTTCACTCTAAATTTCTGAGGATTTATCGACTAGGGAAAAGCCTCCCCCTCTTCCCCTCCTTTTTTTTCTTAAACAAGAGGACATGGATAAGGAGGTATATGGTTAATTAATAGGCATATAGTTATCAAGCAATGCATACTGTATAGAACTCTCTATGTACACATCTGATTAAACTATTATAGACCAGAGAAGGCTTCTTTTTGCAAGAAGCTCTTAATGTAGGTAAAGGAGTCTTAACATAAAATCACATCTATATAAATGAGTTAGTCAACTCTCACTCCCATTTTATTCAGCAGACACAAAGACTATACACTTGTACAGCTGCCCTGTATCTATTCTTCTGATCTATGTACATATGTACCTCAAACATGAGAATTTATCTGAAGCTTGCAGTTAGTCACCAGTTTATAAAGCTTTTCATCCAACTAAAGAAGAGGAATAGCACCACATAACTCAGGTGACCAGGCGGAAAAAAAAAATATAGAAAAAACAGACACAGTGTTGATTTATAGCAAATCCAACAGCTGCAGTTTTGTAGACAAATGAGTCCCAGCACAATTACAAATAATGAATGAATGACAAATACCACAATTTGTGAAGCATTTTGAAGAGGGAAAAAAAAAAAGAGACTAAATTCATTAAAAATAGTGCAGCCAGCCTTGGATTTAAAATGTAAACATCCATGTTGTCATTAAAGCGGCAGAATATCCTGTTCTTACACCTTTCACAAGACTCAGCACCCAAGTTTTTCTTAACATTTAACATAGTCCTATCAGGAAGACTGTTTCAACTTAAGTTGCCAGTGCATTTGAGGTAATCCAAAAGTTGCTTTACTTGGAGACATTTGGAAAAAAAAAAAAAAAAAAATCACATCATCATTACTTCATCTATTTACTGTGAAACCCAAAGGAAATATTTCAAACATATCATTTATTGAAGCGAAAATGAAAAAAAAAAGTACATTATGCTTTTGGAAATCAATTTTCAGCTCTTTTCTCAGATGGATTCATCAAAGACATATCAAGGGGCTTTTGGGGGGAGTTAGAGGACTTTTTGCTTTTACACTATTAAAAGTCAATTTTCTCTGTGTTTGCAATTGATTTAACGTAGCCTTTAGGATTTTTGATGCACAATTTTAACTCTCAGGAGAAAGCATGGCCATTTAAATAATCTAAATAGGACTAATATGTTTCCTTAGTCTTAACTGCTTTTTTATTGTTGATAAGAATTCAAGTAAAACGTGCAAAAATATTTCCTCAGCCTTTATGGCACTGGTTGTTATCTGCAATTCATGGCAAAGAAATCCAGTAAGTTGACTCCAAACAGCAGTCTACCATTCACGGTCAGCGTCAGACATTTCAGTTGAAGAAACCATATAGTAAGACCCAGAAAAAAAAAAAGTTTCCTCCTGATCTCCAAGTCAGAGGTTGGCTGAGAGCTCGGATCTCCTCAGCCTTATGTTCGTTTCAGTTGTTCACAGCTAACACTGTGAATAGCTTCATTGTCTGCACCCAAGTTCTTTTGAAATCCTGCTACAGTTTAAGAACGAGTCACATCGCCTGGCAATGAGGCCTCTCCACCCGGCACTACCAGTACCTACAGTTAAAAAGGGCAGGTATTGAACTGAGCCACCTCTCCATCTCACTGGCTGTCCCCTTGTTTTTGAGTGAACAAAAAAGGGATCTGTGAATAGGAGCTGAAGATTTCACTCCAAAGGGCATTAAAGATGTGATACAGAGGTACTATCTGGTCTCATTTCAGGTGAAAGTACTCTGAAAGAACGGTAAAATCATTAAGATTTCAGTGCATGTGTCTTTTTTTCCCTAGCAGAAGAATCCAGATACTTCAAGTTCTTTAAGAAAAGAAACAGTAAAAGGTGAATGACAAAAGCCTGAGCAAAGGGTCAGTGGCAGGTCCCTGGGAAAGATTAGCTCTTTGAAATCCAGGCAGCAGGGGATGCAAGGTGTCAAAGGCTGCACAATCACCTCTGCTGAGCACCTAATCACCAATGGGTCTGATCAGTGGAGAACATGAGGTGAGGAACCAGGAGAGGTCACTAAGCAGGAGCTACAAAGTGAATCACGCTGCTTTACACAGAAGGCAAAAAACCCCTAAAAAAACGCAGCCCATAGAAAGGAAATGGGGAAAACAAAGAATTGGTAAAATGCCTAGGAGGAAGGGTAAAGAAATAAAAATGACAACAAAGAAGATCAAAACACTGTTGCCACGTCTGTGGGAGCTCATTGACTTTAGAGAATGGCTTCTCACAAAAGCTGTTTCCCCTGGTGCCAGAGAGTCACTGGGGTAGGTAGGAAGAAATAGGCCATGGGTCACCATCTGGCTTTGAACAAAAAAAAAAGAAAATGGCAGAGAAAATGTCAATTACAAAATAAACAAGCATCTTTTCAAAGAAGTGGGGAGGACAGGTGGGAGACACCTCACTAAAACACAGGGGTGTTGATCACACAGGAGCAGGTGTGGTTTCACCTGGGTGAGGAGCCTCCCTCACTGGGAGCAATGTGTTCAGAGTTAAAGTACTTCATTGACCAAGAGCTCTGCAAAAAACATCACCCCTGCCTATTCCTTGATACATGCCCAAGACAGACTGGGAGAAGGAAAAGTGTGCCTGTGCTTCAGCAACCTCGATGCAATCTCCAGCCCACTTCAAACCTTAGTTCAACTCTTTCAGTGGTTTAAAGGACCACATTGCTTTATGCACCAGAGTTGTGGAGGCATGCTTTCCACCCTGTCCACATCGCTACCTGCACGGTACCATCTAACAAACATCTGGACTTGGCAGATGTGGGGGTGCACAACATAAAGTATCACCATTAGGTCCACCAGAGCACTGTGTGTTCCTGTGTTTCCAGGAAGTTTTCATAGATGGCAGATGCGCTGGTATAATGCCATCAAAGGGTGAAGGCAAGGAGAAGAGGGTGGAGGTGCTTCAGGGCCATGGCCACATCCCTACCATATGGTTCAGGGTGTCTCCACGCTAGGATGGAGAAGGCTTATGGGGAAGAGAGGCTACAGGTCCCTTCCCCGCCTCAGGCCAGGCTACAGCCCTTCATACTTTGCTTTTCTTCATGAGGAACAGGCAGAGAGCAGTAATTTAAAACATGCATAAAAAGAATTGTTTTTCCAATAGATTGGCATGCCTGTGGTCAGGGGGGATTTGGGAAAGCAATATGTGCACATGTAGGGACTGAGAATTACATTTTCCAGAATTAAAATGGAAAGACGCGAATCCATTTAATGATGGTCACAGGTTTTGCTCTACATTCCTAGATAAACCTGAGTAACTGCAAGACGTCTTCACTTGTATTGTTAAGGGCTGTATTTATCAAGATCTGTGGCAAGTTCAGAAAGAAATCCCCATACAACAAGATGGATACTCACCTCTGGATTGCCCTTACCTTACCAAGTTTCAGCAAACACACTGATGTGTAAAGGTACCTAGTGGCTAATTGGATGTTTATCAACACAGGATTTAAGAAGTACTGTTTTTTCCCAGTTACAAGTTGCACATTTGTTTCACAGTGTTTCACTGGTTGTATGACTGCTAAAACTATATATTCAGGATAATGAGGTTTCTAGTGGTTTTGAAATGTTATTTAAATGCTGATTTCAGAAGTACTGTTCGTAACCTCTGCTAGGTCTGCAGAGAAAGCACAATTTCCAAGAGTTTTATATCAGTGTAAATCTACGGAGCTTTGTTGAAGCATTGCATTCAGAGCAAAAATTTGCCACTCATTTAACTAGATACCCACAAACCACTGGCCTAGCTATAAAAAGTAACCTGCAGCACAATGAACTGACAGGCACAGGAAAGTATTTCTGTTAAATCCGAAACCTTTAAGGTTCTTTTTCTCTCATTTCTCTTCATTGCCCTCTGAGTTTGGAGGAAATTTTCCACACCCAGATTGGTTTCAACCCAACTCAAAAATACTTCCACAAATAGAGTCTGCTGTTCAGTAAGCCTGTTCCCTCATGGCAGGGAGGGGATAGAGGAATCTTTTGCTTCTGGTGTTCTAAAACACCACAGTCTGTAGCCAGTTATGTGGCTGGGCTGCTGGATGACATCGTTTAAGTCACTCCATCTCTCTCTGCTTCAGATTCCCATCTGCTTGGCAATCTACTGACAAAACCACTTTGAAATTCTCTAATCAAAATCCTTGAAACAGCTGGGTCTTATTTTCACAAGAAGAAACATAGCCCTCTGCATATGCAATGGGGCCAGAGCAAGAAGTAGAGCAGCGGGTCCTACCCTGGCTCTGACACTGCTTTCCTCTGTGACTCAACTCACTCCTCTTTGTCTTCATTTCCTATGTCTGGTGTGGTATTCATCGTGTGTTTGGTATTTAGCCCTGTTGCACCTCCTTCCAGAAAACTGTGCTAAATCTTGCTGTGTACCATGTAAGAAAGACTATGAATCACAGAATGATTGAGGTGCTGGAGGTCATCTGGTCCACCCTCCCTGCTCAAGCAGAGCTACCTAGATCCAGTTGCCCAGGACCATGTTCATATGGGTTCTGAATATCTCCAAGGAGGGAGACTCCACCACCTCTCTGGACAACCTGTGCCAGTTCTCAGTCACAGGAAAAAAGTGTTTCCTGATGCTCAGAGGGAATCTCCTGTGTTTCACTTTGTGCCCATTGCCTCTGGTCCTGTCACTGGGCACCACTGAAAAGAGCCTGGCTCCATCCTCTTTGCACCCTCCTGTATTTGTACACATTGATGAGATCCCTCTGAGCCTTCTCTTCTCCAAACTGAACAGTCCTAGCTCTCAGCCTTTCCTCATAGGCAGATGCTCCAGCACCTTAATCATTTTTGTGGCTCTTTGCTGGACTTTCTCCAGTAGTTCCATCTCTCTCTTGTACTGGGGATCCTGGAACTGGACGAACATCTACAAATAGTGAGAAAAAAAGCCATAATAATTATAAAAGCCAAAAAAAACTTCCCTTAGTGTTAGAGACTTCAGGAGTATACCGGTTACTTTATCAAGAAGAAAGGTAAGCGTGAAGCTTGATCACAATTTTTAGGGACCAAGGTAGGGAACACAACATTATTAAAGTGCTTGTCAATTCACCAGACAGAAGTGTAAAAGACCAAATGACCCAATTTGAAAGGGGACATAAGAGAAATAAAGTGCAGCGCAATTATTTGTTTAACAATGGCAGCAATTAGCTGCTGGAAAATTTACCAAGTGTTCTGATTGATTCTCTGTTGCTGGTGATTAACTCAAGTTTATATTTTTTTGTCTTCTTTGAAGTCTTGTTCCAGTTCATATAAAAATTCCTAGGGCCTGTGTCATGAAGTCAGACAAAATGATCATAACAGTCCCTTCTGGCTCTATCATTTCTATCTTTTATATGAGATGATATTCACTGTTCGGATGATTAGCCAATTAACATTGCAAAATACCAGAAAATTCCTAAAATTCAGCAGCGCTGAACGCCTTGAGTTAGTATTCGCCTCAATCTCAGAACAAAACTCTGGTCACAAAACTCACAAAATCACCACTGCACCTGCCTCTAAAACAAGCCAGAAACAAGACAAAGAAGAATTTGGTAGCTTAAATGGCAGTTTGGTGTATCCAGCTTATCTCACTTGTGTGCTAACGAGTATGAATGCCTAACTGAATGCCAAACACAGGCTGATAAAATCTCTATACTCTGACCACGATCAAGTGTGGCAACCAGATTTAATTATGAGAAACCGAAGCATCTCTAAAGGAAAAGTGTTAAGGGGTTCTTTATCCTAGCACAACTACTCAGAGTGAAGAGGTTTGCATTTACTCTGGAGAAGATTCCTTTAAAAGGAATCTTTGAATGTAGCTAGGAGCTGGAATAAATTGACTAGCGGAGGTCAAGTTGCTGCAGCAACGATGTGTTTGGCTTCTAGAGACAGTCTACCAGATGTACCAAGCAAGAGCAACTTTTCTGAAATAGCCTTGATAATAGGTTTCTGAGGGAGACGTCCTCTTGAAAGCAAACTGTTCTGATGCCATTTACCAAGGTATGCCATGAAAGGACAGGAAGGCATTAGAAAACAAAATACAACATATGTTAATCATATGCAATTCAATCACTTTTCTGTATAGCTAGGAAATGAATAATTTTGTATAATGCTAAGCACAAGCCTGTGACTCTTTGTAGACAGCCCTTGAACTGAAACAATAAAGAAAACAGCATGCTGTTTGTCATTCTATTGCAGCCCTCGTGAGAGCCAAAATAAGCTTTAGGAAAGTTCATGTCTAATTTTCAGACTTGACTGCTATCAAGAGATCAAGGAGCCTGAAGAATTTCCCTACTGATGAAGTGTTCTTATTACCTTCCTTTTATTTACCAGACCAGACTGAATGTCCAGCCCAGATCCAGAACCATAGTACTGTGGGGAGGTTTGGATGGCACATGACTGTGGATGGAGACCTGCTCATCAGGAATATGCCACCTCCTAAGCCAATGTCAAAATAAGCAGTTTTAGAGAGGAAGTGGATTTATTTTACAGGCATGGAGTATAATGTTTCCAAAGCCATGGGCAATGCTGTGTATAAAGCCTGTGTCTTTCCCACTGTAGTATGATAGAAGGAAGTGGGAACCAAACACCTATTTGCAACCCATCTCTGTTTATGCTCACAGCTCTTATAGATATGCTCCTGTGGCTTCCCAGGAACCGTGGCCGCTGGAGGTCTCACAAGCTAGTCAGAAGGATACCACGTAAATCCATTAATAGATTTTTTTTTTTATTTAATTTAGTTCATATCACCACTCACTGGGGGTAGTGATACTCATATAAACAACTACTGCCAAGGACAGCTCTCACATCACTTAGAAACGGTTTCTCTATTCCTCCTGGCACCCTGGTTTAGAAACCCTCTGCTTACATTGCTTCTAGTTACAAACCCAGAGGCACAAGACAGCACTAAACTCATTACTCTCCTTAGCCAGTTTCTAGAGTCCCTGTTCTTAACTTCTTCAGTTAAAATCCAGATCTAGACTGGAGCTTTTGGAAGATTACATAGTCCCTAAGTACATCAAGATAAGAAGTGCAGTGCCTCAACAGGACTAGCTCATCCCCACCTCAGCCAAGGCTGGAACTAAGTCCCTTTGACAACAGGCATTATTTTAGCTCATTTGCTACAGCCAAATGGCCTAAAAAAACACATAACAGGGTGAGAAAAGATCCTGGAATTAAAATTTAAACTGTGTTTGTTTATAAGCTGGGCAAAGAGCAGTATTACTGTGTCCCAAACCCTCTGCTAATCTGCACACAGGCAGCCTTATCTAAGTTCTTTCTCTTCACACACACCATCATCTCTTCGTTCTCCTGCTCTTGGCATCACCTGTTTTACCTAATCCATTATAGCTGCTAGAAATTATTGAAAGGAAAGCTTGAAAAAGGCTGAGAGAAAAAAAAAAATAGTTTCAGCAATATACCATCCCCCATTCAATAAAAGAAAGTTGAGAAGTAAGGGAAGCTCACACACACACACATATCCTGAAAATATAAACAGAAGAGGTTCTTAGTTTGGCAGAAATCCCATTAGTGAGTCCACATATAAATGGAGGAGTTTTGAGACCAGCCCGCTGTGGGTGTGCGCACACACGTATCAGCTGAAAAAAATCAGCTGTGGTCCCAAAGCAGATCTGGCCCTTGGTGCACGGGCACCACACAGCTCTCCTCAGCAGGGAGACAGTGTGGCAGAGGAGAGCCCAACATTGTCCTGACAAATGAGAGTGTCGTGGTTTTGACCAGATTAACCAATCAGAGTGACAGATGGCCCCTCCCTCCCCCCCCAAGGAAAAGAGAGGAGAGGAAGAGATAAAAGAGATTTATGAGTTTAGAAAAAAACTAAACTACTTTAATGAAAATATTAATAAATAATGAAATAATAAATAATAAAAAAAAAGAAAAGAAAAAAATATATACAGTATATACAAAACCGTATCAAGCTCCCAGGGTGATGATCACGTCACCGGCAGGCACAAGGGAAAAGTCCCAGGCTGGACTCGGTGATGGACAGGAGCTGGATTCCGGATCTGGAGTCAGGATTGCTCGGATCGGGATCAAAGGCAGACGAACAGACAGGGTCCTCCTCAGATGTCGGCCATTGAAGGAAGAGAGATGACCCTTTGATCCCTCAGCTTTTATACTGAGCATGATGCAGATGGGATGGAATACCCTGTTGGTCAGTTTTGGGTCACCTGTCCTGTCCACTCCTCCCTACAGGTGTGACCCCTCTACGCTTTTCCGCTTCCGACCCTCCAACGGGGCAAATAACAAATTTACCTGACCTTGGTTGTTATAGCAATAAGTATAAGCAAGGGCCTCTCTGCATCCCATTCCTTGGTATAATCAGGTCTTATCACTATGAGAGCGAGCAGTTTCTGAACAATATGCCATTAATTTCAGAGTTTAGTTGGTTAGAAGAGGCCCAGCTAAAAAGGAAAAATTACTGAACAGAAAATTAGTTCTGTTTTACCTCAACCCAGGACAGGGAGGAATGCTCCAAAAGGGAGAAGAATACAGTAGGGACAAACACGCAAAGCACAGCACATAGGCAGGAGCACATCGGCTGGGGAGCAGCTGCTGGGTAGCAGTTCGGCAGAGCGTGGGCTGGGGGTCCTGCCGCTCACAAGCAGAGCACAAGCCCATGATGTCTGGCTGTCATGAAAAAGGGGCACATTATACCAATTTATATAAGAACAGTGGCATAATTTTTCTCTTCTTCAGCTTCTGTCAGACTCCTGTATGCATTGCTGTGAAACGCTGGCCTGAAGGCAAATACAGACCAGTTGGGCACAACATAGGAAAGCACCCCGAGTGGCCCAGAAAACATATCCTCCAACAGCAGGTTGCAAGCCAAGTGAAGTGGGGCTGTTTCTCGAGAGGAAGAAAATATTTGGTGGTAGAGGAAGGAGGGGTGACAACATTCTTCAAATTCATGAAGGCAGCAAAGAGAAAGGGAACAATCTCCTGGGCTGCATCAAAAGCAGCATGGCCAGTAGGTCGAGGGAGGTGATTCTCCCCCTCTACTCTGCTCTTGCGAGACCCCACCTGGAGTACTGCGTTTGGTTCTGGAATCCTCAGTACAAGGACATGGACCTGTTGGAGACAGTCCAGAGGAGGGCCATGAAGATGATCAGAGGGCTGGAGAACCTCTCCTATGAAGACAGGCTGAGACAGTTGGGGTTTTTCAGCCTGAAGAAGGTTCAGCCTGGTTCTCTGTGTCCACAGGAGATCAGACAAGAAGAAACAAATTTAAATCATGCATGGAAAATAGCTAGGTAAGCAACTGGAAAACTCTGGAAGGAAGTCCTTAAGACAAACATCCCTGAGGTACATCTTACCCAGGGGCTGGTTAAAGTATATTTCAATATTTACAGCAGTCAGAAAGCACAGACAATGTAAAACACATATAGCATGTACAAATAGGTATATGTATATCATAGGTATGTAAAGCATCAACTGGCGTCTGAAAAAGGTGTTTAGCTTCAAGTCTCAATTGCAGCACTATTTTTGAGAGGACCGAAGGTCAAATTTAGAAGGTGCAAAGGGCGTTCAGCTGAACTTAGTTCATTTTCAGGGGAAATTGGATGCCAAACTCTTTTCACTTAGAATCTCACATCCTTTCCCCCTCTGATTTTCCTTTTCCCCTTTAATAGGTTTTTTCTATGAATGCTGAAAGTGTAGAGACAGTACCTAAAATAATCTGAGGTACACACACTCCTACTAGATATAGGTAAATGAGGGTGGCCAGTACATTTGCAGAAAGCCTGTCACACACTAGGGAATAGTCATGTCAAACCGAGACCTTCTCTCCATTTCTGTCTGGAGCACTGGCTCACATCCAGTTCAGACAGCGTAGCTGAAAGTCATTTCTCTCTGATGTTGTTTAAAAGCCCAAATGCAATGAAATACTAGTCTGAGTCCATTTCCCAGTGAGCTAAAGTGTCAAAAAGCCACCATCAGAGCTGGATCTAATTGGCAGTCCCAGCAGGGAAGCAAGGAAAGAGATAGTCGGGGAGATGCAATACCCTGCCTCCTGTGGTACTTGTTACAAAACTTTCTGCAGCAGCGGCTCCAACTTTCGGGGCACTGAATTTCATTTGCTTCCTACCTATATCAAAACGCCCCACACTCTAACATGGTTAGCCAGACACTTCACTGAGATGTTCTGCCTCTTTCTCCCCCTGGCTTTTGCTGCCACTGAAGTGTTGCCACTGTATGAAAAGTCACACCATGGATCTATATTTTTGATTGATTATATCCAACTTCAAATGCTTGACCACATGCCAGACTCATGGCCATTCTGGCCTCAAGCCTGCAATGGCTGCATTTCAATATATTTATCCTTTTCACTATATACAGAAGTGTACAACTCAATTGAGCACAGAGTTATAGGGTCAAACATCATCAATTTTGTAACTGAAGCCTTACCTCCCCACAAGTCACTCTCAAGTCACTCTTATTACAGTGAAACAAATACAAAATCAAACCCAAAGCCCTGGAAGATTGGCTTGATAACATGACCATAAAAACAGATTATTCAGCCTAACCATGCTTGCTCAGGAGCTTTGTGTGAACTTTTGGGACACATAACACTGAAGAACTCATGTCAAGCTAGTCGTAAAGTCATAGGCAATAATTGCTGTAGGTAGTCCTGTAGTCAAGTTGCCAGCCTAGGAAACCTAGGAAACCTAGGAAACCAAAACCTAGGTTTTGGATAACTACTACACCACAGACTTCCTCTGGAAAAATGGGCAAGTCCCATTGATTGCAAGGAGGTAAGCATCTCACTTTTCTCCCTTTCTTCCAGGCTTCACTTTGCAGAATTACCCCATTCCAGGCACTTCAGAGGGAAGACTTGTTTAAAAAAGGAGCTCAGATACAAGAGTGATGAGGGGGGATGACTAGGTACCACCAGTACCTAGAGAAAGCATTACTTTATTTCCAGTGATTATCTACATCTCTCCATGAATGTACACTGCCCTGTACATTGTGCTAAAACAAGTAGGATGTATTTCCCTTCAAAAGCTTACAGGAAGAAATAGCTTATTTTACAGCATCCATCGTTAGAAGGTTTCTGGAGTGTTCCCAGCAGTAGTAACAAAAAAATCACAACAGGCTCATTTTCCTCACTAATTTTCCTCCCAGGGCATTCAGAAGTATTCTTCTGCTGGTTTGCGCAGTTGAGTTTATTTCCTCATCCCCCTTTCCTCTCTCCTCTCTTTCCCTGATGTCTTTACTTATATTTTCTCACCTCCCTTATATTTTTGTCCTCCTTTTCACCTCCTGCTCTATAATTCATTGTGGTCTGCAGGGAAACTAAGTCAAAGCAGCAAGTTTTAGGTTTCAACCTGAGCACAAGAAGATTGGTCACTCTTATCTCCTCTGAAAATGAGTTTGAAAACATTGGTCTTGCTGCCAAAACTGCCCTGTATATGAAAAGAAGCATAAAGTAGAACAGCACCAAGAATTGGCAAAGAGCAAATATTAGTGGGCAACTGACAACAGATTTCTTCTGGGTTCCGACACGGGCTCTCCCACCATCCAGAGCTGGGAGAGGACAAAACATTCAGTACAGACAAAATTTTAGGCTCTGCAGTAGCATTTGGCCAAATAAAAAGCCCCAATCTTTCTACAATGACAAACATGCCCCTTTACACATCTTTTCCATGCAAAAAGAGGTGCGCTGAGCTCAGAAGACCACTCCTGACAAGGGAAAGGGTGGCAAACTTGTCCAAGAACATGCTTTGGGAGGTTTTCCCAGGAAGGGTCTGGATGGCCATTTTAGACACCCTTCTTGTTAAAGGACATGTCGAACCATGAGAAAAACCATGTTTCCCACCAAGGGAAACAGTGGCAAGTTGCTTTATAGACAAGCACCAGGCCAAAAGCTGGAAGGTGCCTAGACAGAGGAAAAACTAGACAAATAGTTCCTGGACAACCCATTAATAGAAATGCATCCTCAAATCCTACTCAGTTTCAAGTAAACACATTTGTAGCAAGGACTATTTGTACAGATAATTAACAAACTACAAAAAAGTCAAATACAGGCTTTCTGTAAATTCAGTTCTATTAGTAACCTATACAATAACACCAACACTCTGCACCATACAGCAAGTTCTGCACAAAAAGGGGGAAATAATATAGCCTGCCATCATATTCCTCCCTGATTCCTCCTCGTTTGTTGTAGTACACTATTAGGAAATAATGTCCCTTCTTGCTATGTAAAGGAATTCTCGTTTTGCTTTTCTAGCTCCTTGTCTTTACTGTGGACAGGACAGCTTTGCATGACAGCAATGACTGGTGATGTGCAATACAGCAGCTGGTTCCAAAAATCTGATTTCTCTGTTTACAACCCTGGCTTTAAAGTCCCACAGTAACTAAAAAAATAATATAAACCCCAACTAAATTACCATGCTGAAAACTTCCACATAATCCTATTTATGCAGAAAGGCTTTTCTTACAGCACTTTGCAAAGTTTCTTCCCAGTGGCTAATATTTTAATAAAATACCTTTATTATCATGGAGCACGCTGGGAATTAGACCTGGAACTTCTCTAACTGCAGGTTAGCAGGGAGCAATAAATACACCAGTAAGAACCTTTGCAGCTCAGGTCTTTTTACTATTTCTTTCCTTTCCAAAATGTTTTGGTTAATTCCAAGTCTTGCACCTGCTTCGATTACCCATTTTACTGATGATATTTTATTTACCCCAGCTAGAGTCGAGGCCTGCTTTGCTTTGCTTTACACTCCCCAGGGATAATGCTTCCATCAAGAATGCTTTA
This sequence comes from Numenius arquata, assembly GCF_964106895.1. Lineage (NCBI taxonomy): Eukaryota > Metazoa > Chordata > Aves > Charadriiformes > Scolopacidae > Numenius > Numenius arquata. The sequence continues at coordinate 18,765,117 of NC_133576.1, read as the reverse complement.
AAAGATGAGCACTTTATTTGGCAGCAAAGAAGTAAACCATGACGTGTTTCACACAGAAGGCTGCCTCGAAAATAAATAAATAAAAGAACTCACCTCGTATTTTATCCAGCATCTTCTGAGTCTCATCAGAGGAAATTAAAAAAGAAATTGGCTTCTTGAGAGGATAGATCAGACACCTTAAGGAACAGCTGCAATTTGTGTTTGTGAGAAATGAAAATTGAAAAGCAGACTAAAGTGGGTACTGGGTGATTTATAAACTGCCTGTCTCCATTCTTACTGAGTGTCGGTACATTCAGTAGATCATCGATAGCACCATCCTTAACATACGATTTCCAAAACTAAATTAAGCAGGCAACTTCCTGCCCCGCTTCCTTCCCACCTCACAGGGAGCACAAGGCTGTTTAGAGGACCTTGCAGCCCCTGCCTGCATGGCGGGAGGCACGGCTCCTGCAAACATGCTCCCCAGACCTTGTAGCCCCGATGTCGTACAGCTGGCACCAACCACTGTAGCCTTTAGCGCTGTTTGTGCTAAACACTTGAGAGCCGGCTGTTGGACAAGCTCACGAAACGCACGAGGCTTGTTTGTGAGCAAAAATATTAAATGTTACTCCTTGACATTCTGTTGTTTCAGTAATCTAACCCCTTGGAAACCACCTCAAGATCTATAAAGCCATTCAGCTCTTAATCGTAGCAGATATGAATCACTGTGTCAGTTAACACGAGGTGCATAAATCACTGGCAATGTGGATTTATGACACTGCGATGTAATTCACCAGTATCAGCTCTTAAATTTGATTAGAAATATGGGATTTGAGAACAATGGACTTACATAGCTGGTTGCCATTTGAGTGGTGACCTTAACAAAAAAGTCAGGGACCGAGGCTCACAATCTGCCAGTGTGCTTAAGCAACAGCTTCACGTTCACCCTGCTCAGATTAATTGCTTCTTTAATCTGTGAATGCTGACACATGTGCACAGCTGTGCACACTAATAGGGAGGAAGGCAGCCGAGGCTATATCAAGTTTCATTATATCCTATGCACTTAATTGTCTTCATCACTGGAAACCATCATTTTATTTAACAGTTTAAATACGGCAGGAATGCCATAATTATATTTAAGTATTAGAGACATTTATAAGCAAACAGAAATGGCTTTAAGAGGAACACATGTAACAGTGCTGCATGGACTTGGTTGCCTGGTGCAGGTAGAAGATTTTTCTACTCAACCCCTGTGTCTGTAACCAAAGCAGGGTCATACTCCATGATAAAAAGTTTTTTGATTCATTCAGCTTAGCCTAGTGACACTGGCACGCTGGGTCAAGTGCACTGTAGCTGACTGTAATTGTAGATATTAATGAAGCTTTGAAAGGGATTTAAAAATTACTATAAATGTCCATGCTGGCTAGAAACTCATTTTGTTCGCCTATAAACATGCCAGATCATCCAAAAAATAATTCAGCTACTTGGGTCAAAATGCACAGATAACAAACACTTGAGCTCCTTCACAGTTTATACTCATGCCAGGCTTCTCTCTCCTTGACTCATTACTTTGTTCTCTCCTTCTCATTTGATGGGGGAGCCTGCCAAATATTAGAGCACCACATCCACATACTGATGCTGCCCCACTTTCTATTACAAAACACAGTCTGCAGAAGCACGCTACAACTGGCAGCACTGGGGCGTGAAACAACTACTCCCCACTGAAGTCTTGAAAGTGAGATGTTTGGTCCCAGCCTTGGAGACATGACAGATATGAATTTCCCACCACCAAGTCACCCTCTTGACTGGGTGGATTTTACCTGTCAGAGACCTGCAGGGCATTATTGAGTGTAGGTGCCTTCTCCTTCCCCCGGGTACCCCTCCACTCTGCTCCTGCCGATGTCTTTGCTCTGATCCCTGGCCCCAGTGATTCCATGGGTCCCAACCTTGTGTCCATGTCCCCTTTCAAGATGCTCCATTTATGGATAAAACAGGTAAAATCAACACGAAGAGACCATCCTGACAGCAGGCATTGAGAGGCCCAGGCTAAACCGCAGCTCTGTGGTGACACCCCATGGGGTTACAGCTTGTCTTCCACCTGTCAGTACATGTCTGTGAGCAGTCTGCCTCATTGCCAGAGCAGCAGCCCAGCCCATCCAAGGAGGAGCAATGGAGGGGCAGGTTGGACGTTTTCTCCCAGTCTGGCTCTGTCAGCCACTGACCACCCACATAGGGAGAGCAGAAACTTACAGAAATCCTTCTTCGAGTCAAGAGAACTTCTAGCACAGCACAAAAATTTCATTTGCTAGCTTGAAAGCATGTCTTTTTCTAAAGAAACCAGGCAAGTCACTCAGCAAATGCTCTGCAGAAAGCCCCCACGGTGTTGCGGTGCCACGCGTCAGCCCTCCGTCCCCTCTTCCCAGCGCCAGCCTTTCTCTGCATGAGGAGCTGAGAATGGAGCTGTTCTCCTTCTCCCTGCTGTTAGTCAAACTTTGGAGCATCCAACCGATACTAGTCTATCAGCCTTACAGTTATTTAAAGAGAGCCTGTCAGTTTATTATTAATAGTAGCAATTACATTATAGCCGTTAAAAGACACAAGTGAGATTGGCAATGTACTGCAGCCAGGGTTAGAGATCTGTTCAGGCCTAGTCTGTGCTAGAGGAGGCTTTCAATTGTGATTATATGGGCAAACCCTTCTAGCTGAGGCCTGAGATACATCTTCCCATGGTACGTGGCATAGATATGAGCACGCTCTGCCAGCCACCCATCTATAAGCTGAACGGCCACAGAGCCAAACTTCAGCTAATACACCCTTCCTCTTAGCAATATCTATTGCCTCAGGTTTAGCGAGGCATTCATCTATCCATGTCACTTCTGGTCATTTTGGAGCTTGAGGCAGAGCACGCTGACATTTGCTTTCGGCACATCACACAGGCAATACCACTCCCTCATTCCTGCAGGAAAAGCACCACTTCCCCAAAAGAATGTAGATAAGCAGCAGAAAGCCACACTTTTTTTTTTTTTTTTCCCAATATAGCTGCATCTAAACTAGGGCTTTACATCAGCATGAAAGCATTATTAAAATAGCTCATCTAACCAACATTATTTTACCATCAGCAACTCCAAATGTAGGTCTGAGCCACTGGGAGAGAATCATCTTCCTAAATAGGCACTGAAGAGTTCATGCTTTAAACACCTTCTCAAAGAAGGGAAACTGAGGCAGAAAGCAATTGAAAGACTCCCCCAAGGTCATACAATACATTTATGCAAACCATGACCCTACCTGCATTTTAGTCCATGGCACAGATGCCACAGAGGTAGCAATTTAATAGGCTATCAGCCCCATCTGTTCATTATTGTCTCAACTGGAGATTGCCATCCCCAAAGCTGAGCCACATTAATTGATTATATGAATGCTCCTGGTTTGCCCCAACGCAAAGGCAGTCAATTTAATTTAATTCCTTGTTGGAGGAGATTTCAATTTGCTGGCTGACTTTATGCTGAAGCAGACAAGGAGGACTCACATAAGTTTCATAACCCACTCCTGCTACGTCTGACAGAGCGCATCTGTCCACCTCCTACCTATCTGGAAATTTTTAAATCAAAACAAATAAAACAGGAAATAAGCAAAATGAAGGTTTTTCTTGTGGCGCTACCCGGAGCTTTGAGCTTAACAGAATTTCAGCTGGCAGCATTTCCCAAATCTAATAGCGTTTCTCAGTCTAAAGTTTTCCTTGTCCTGAAGTTTCTCTAGTTTGCTTTCCAGCACCATGTATTTTCACTTTCTCTCCATATTTGGAAAGACAGCACCAATATCATATTCTTTACCATATCAGGGTAAAGAAAACAGGACACAGTTCACATTTTTGTTACAACTACCAGCACTAGGCAGCAGTGTTAGGGCCACAGAAGCTACAGGGAGGGGAAAAAAGCTTTAAAAAACTCTCCCTAAATGGTGCATCCACTCTTTTTGACATTTTAAGTCATCAAAACTTCACTAGTGATATGAGACAGGATGCTAATTTTTTCCCTCTTACCCTTTTCTTTCATTTGTATTAGCGGCTGGATTTTGATTACATTATGCCCAACAAAGACCAGCTGCCTCCAAAAGTAACTGCATTATCATCAAAGGCAGCCACAAGTAAAAGCACTATGTATGTAAAGGGGTCACAAAATTTACTACTTTTTTTTTAATATATAAACTGCACAAGAAACCAATTCACCTGCACCCTTCTAGTGTTAAAATAATAGACTTGCAAGTTCTCCCTATGAGCTTTGCTCCGGGTGGGAAACCTACATCCATCGAACAATCCACTTACCCTCCAAAAGCATCATTTCCCTCTTCTGTCCATAAAAGCAAGATCCCTTTTCGCACACTGGCTCTGTTCACTGAAGCAAGAGTATTTTTTCAGCTGAAAGCCAGCATTAATTTTTAGCAGTTACCTAGCTAGCAGTTACAGTCCTGCTTTGTTTGCATTGGGGATATTTTTCTTTTATTCTTGGGAAAACTAAGAAAAAAGATACAAATTCCATCTCACAAACAAAAGGTAGGAGCATAGACACTTAAGGTGTTTTTGCTCAACTGCAATGACATTACCAAGAAGTGCAACAGTAAATAAAGTAAGCAGATGTTTGCAGGCAGCTGAGCAAGGTGGTTTGAAGGTACCCAAATTACTGCAAACAGCCCATTTCTCTTTCTCTTCCACCTTCTACCCCATCACTTGACCGTAATGGCACTTTTGCTGTTCATCACTCTCTCTCCCCATCAATTTTCATTGCCCTCCACTGCTTCTTTATCACTTTTGTTGTCAAACCTACAACTACCTTTAGTTCAGACGTTTGCCATAAATTCTGGCAATAGATATCTAACCCATGAAGAGTATAAATAAATTGGCTAGTTTTAAGAGGCACTAGGCTATAATGTATTTTTTCATATCCACAGATACAGCTAATATCTTCACATCTCTATTGGAAAACTGACATTGCACTAGTGCCCTTACTCTGACCGTTTGTCTGTCCCCTCTGCGCTATTTTAAGAAGCGAGCACGTTCTGGTGCAGTAAACAAGGACCAAAACACCATGTGACTTAAAACAGTCACCAGGAAAGAAAAATTTTCAGCCATTCCCTTTTCGCACACCCTGCAGGCTGCTTTACTACAAACTGCCATTAAAAAAAAAAAGAAAAAGGTTTGATTTTAACTCTAAGCTTTGCTAAAAGGCACTGAATGCTCCTGGGTTTAATGTTCGTGAGCAGAACTATTATCATTTTCAAAGATTAAAAAAGATAGAGTTTTAGCTTCCAGAAAAAGAAATACCAAAAGCATTGCCTCCTTTTTCTTGCAATTTTGTGGTGGTGGGGTTTTTGCGTTTGTTTTTTTCTCTTTTCATTTTTACATCGATGTAACAGCATTGACTTCAGTGGGATTTGAGGTTTACTTCAGTACAAACAATCAATCTCTTTCTGCAGATATGTGTATTCCTTAAGCCGAAATGTGTGACCAGGAACAGGCTCCAACACAGAGCACCCCATGAGCCACAGACCCTTTCACCATGGTGCCACAGCAGAGCCCACCTGGTGGCTTGTTCCAGCCCTGCTTCATCTAGCTAGACTGAAAAAACAAAACCTAGTTCCACACCACGTGTAAAACGATATCAGTAATGAGCAAGCCTGGCCTTATGCGACACTACACATCCATGTTTATCTGACATACTCAGGAAATTTCAACTCTCTGGAGTTGAAATTCTGGAGGTTTTGGGGCAAAACCCCTGTTTTGGCTAACAGCTCCACAGCCACAGTCCTGCCATTCTCATCAATAGCAAGACACAATGCTATTCCTGGTAGCCTGGACCACAGAGTCGTAAACTGAAAGCACAGCCTCAGTTGACAATAAAGAGACAAATCTCTAGCTGCTGACAAACCTGGAGAAACATAGCCCAAGTATCACTGAAACTCACAGAGACCAAATAAAAAGTTTTTTAAATAAAAGTTTCAGCTACCACTTACTTTTTTTGAGGGCCACAGGGAAGGAAGGGAAGAACTCAGCTCATTTTGAGGGATGAGCTCAGCTCATTTTCTGGCACTGTGGTGCTCCTAGGACATGGAAAGACAAACTTCCAAAGATGCACTAGCTGAAGAACAGGGTACCAGCAGACACACATGTCCATGAAGGTCTCTTCTCCTTTTGCTTCTCATTTACCCTGACCAAAATGAAAGGGTAAGACAACTCCTTGCTGCCAGGGAGACGTCCCACCAGCCCTCACTTTCTCCCCATCCTCCTACCGAGGCAAGAGCCCCTGCAAGAGTGATGGACATATCCTTCACAGCTTTCATAGCTCCTGTCCTCCAGCAAGAGCACCCAGTCTGTGCAGTCACACCCAGAGCTGCCTCCTTCACCTCTGCAAAGTGAGGGGCATTTGGGCTCATGGTGGGGGGAGAAAGTTGTTTCCCCAAAGATACATAGCAAAGCCCAGCTGCTCTAGAGAGGCAGCCTCTTGGCTGGGGCAAGCGGGCTCGCCACATCCGAGTGCTTCGTGCCTGAAACCGTGAAGGAACACAACCTCTGAAACAGTCAGTGAGGCTGTAATTAACTGACTCCTGCCAGGGGCAAAGAGGGACAAGGAGAAGAGCCTGGAGGACCGAGCTGGCAGCTGAGTCTCTCTCCTTCAGAGAGGCACAGGGGCTGGTGCCCCTCCATCCTGACAGTGGCAGTTGTCACAGCAATTGCCATTGCCACCCTGAGGCCACCTCACAGGCAGCTGGTTGAGGCATCCCAGCACCTGACCATGCAACCAGCGTATTTAAGCAGCACAGCGTACATTTGCAGATACTTTAGAGGGTAGCCTGGCCCTGCTGCAAACCATCGGTTCGTTATATCAAGCCAGCACCCACCTCATTTCCAGCCTCCTCCCTCCAGGCAAATGCTCAGAAAGAAGTGGTCACCACCACCTCGGATCATGATGACCTGCAAGTCTAAACCAAGGCTACCACGGTTATCACAGTGATGCACATGGGGTTTCTCCCTCCCTACTTCTCCTCCTACCTGAAGCATTGTTTCACTTCATTGCAGCTACTTAGGCACACCTATGATACGGAGGTTGGGGGGGAAGGCAAGGCATCAATTCAGGAAAACCAAAAAAGAGAGTAGAAGAGGGAATGGAAATATTCAGGTGTTAACAGACTGTGATGCACAAATGGAAAACATATTCATTACTGGAAAACTGTGTTTAATATTTGCAATTTACGTTCACACTTGAGAGTTCAAAATGGAAATGCAGCTCAGCCTCTGAGAGGTGCTCTCGCCATCCTTTCCTTTCACTCCCCAACAGAGCTGCCAGAGATGAACAGCCTCCAGCACACTGTCACACTCGCCCTGAGAGCAGGGTGCTGCAGAGCCAAGCCCCCCCACTCCCCACCGGGTTACTTTGGTTCCCAGGGGACCCCAAGCACTGCAAAACTGACAGGGGAGAGGTCCGGTATGGGAAGTGACTGCAGTTGATCAGTGGCATGCAATGGCCGTTTCAGGAACTAGGCTGTCCATATAGGACAACCAAGGTCACCTTCCAGTACACCCTCCGTCTTGCTCAGGCAAACTTTGCCTGGTGTTACATTTTAGGCACCCCATAGCTTTTACGTTCCCCATGTCACACATGGATTAGCAGCCACCACATACGTCTGCACACAAGCTTCGGCTTTCTGCTCTGTTATCAGGCACCTGCCGCTGCCACCGCCTGATTGAAAGACTGCCTGGTGCCGGCTGTATCTGTAATGCAGTCACCGGTGATGAATTGTGATGTCATGAGCGCTAGATCGTGGCATCGCTGAAGGAATCAGGATGATAAAGGGGGAAGAATGCCTGTATTTACACACAAATGTCTTCATAATCAGCAGGGCCAGCAAAGGAAATAGAATTAGGCAGGAAAATAGAATTAGCATTATTTGGACTCTAACTGGAAGAAACGTGATGCTTTTAAACACTGAGTGCATGTGGTGTTTCCTGGAAAAGGATATTGCATGCTGACACACTGGAGACAGGCTGGGCAAAAGAAGAAAAGGGAGAGTTGAAAAGAGGCTTGGGCTCCAGAGGAGAAAATAAGGATAGAGAGAGAATTGCTTTCTGCATGAAGGCTTTTACTTCGAGGAGAAGCGGGGAATATGGAAAGTATCTCAACAGACCGAGATGATTGAATTTAGTTTGTTTATTCCTGAGAGGGCTGAAACTCAAGGCTCAACGGACCAGGTCTGCAAGAGTTTCCACCCTCCCCACACACCTTCCCCTGTGGCCTCATGGAAATGACACCAGCCTGGGGAGCTGTACCTAAACTTCGTTTTCTGCAGCTTACCCTTTCCCCTTCCACCTCTTGCCTTCACCTTTTAGAGCAGCATGTCCATGAGACAGAGGTGCAGACTTCACGCTGTCAGGCACATGCCCGATTTCACCTGCTTCTGTCATACAGACACCACCAAGAAGCATTTCCACTGGCATTCTTTTAAATCCACACCTGACTGGTGTCCATCATTCACAGCTCTCTGCTTCCTCCCTCATGTCTCCCTTCAGCTCTCAGAGCGCTGCCACTGCTGATCGCAGGATCTTTGCTTTTGAAGGCAGCCTGGGGAGGACTGCCTCCTTTTGGCTCTCTGGGAATACAAAATAATGACATGTTTTTTACTTTGTGAACGGGAACCATTCAAAAGACACAGCGCCCCTGACAGCTCCTGGAGAAATGATACCCAAGTGACAGGCTTCTTTAAAAAGCCTGGGCTCCTCCTGATGCCCATCTATGGTCCTTAGCATTATTAGGACGTTTACAGCCATTTCAGGGATGGCAGGCTCCAGGCTTTCAGTCTGCAGAAGAAACACAACTTTGCATTGAGCACTATGCTCTGTTCAGGCTGTGCGGTTTGGTCAAAACAAAATAATAAACATACTATCTGATGGAAGAAAAATTTCCAGGAGTGTGGAGGTGCTTTTGAAGACCAGCTTCATGCTCCTGAGCTTCAGGGGTATCGTAGCACTAGCTAGAGGCAATAACTTTCAGAAGACCACCTAGCACGAGACTCTAGGCTAAATATCTTGACATAGCTGTGCTAATGGTTATGTTTATGTATTTCTCTCTACATAGCGTGCAGGGTTCTGCCTTCTTTTTCCTATTCTGCTATGAATTCCCTGTGCTACTTGAGAAGGCCAGTTTATTTGCATGTAGCTCATTTATTTTGGAGGTGAAGACTGTACTTTTCTGCCTTACAGACACTGGTGCAGTAGCTATGAAGTTGCTGGGTGAAAAGTGATGTAGCACCTTTGTCAGATTCACAAATTCTCTAGGAATCCTTATCTACAGCCTCCCAGCCTAATTTTGCCTTCTGATATAAACAATTGATTTCTGAACTGTCCAACTTGAAACAACCCTAAAGGGAACTGGTTTTCAGGAAGATGTGCTTCTCATTCCTCCCTCCGCTGAAACCAAAGGTGTTGGACTAAATCAGTTGAATGCTCAACACTGCCGAAGGGTTGGAGCATGCTCCCACAGCCACAGCTCCAGGATACTTGGAAAGCTTAAATCCTTTTCTAGTCATCCGAGTCATCCCCTTCAACCATGTCCCCAGCCCCTGGACCTTTGCAGTAAGGGACAACTGAGACGAATGGTTCTGGGAGGCAAGGAGCTGCTTTGCAGAACGACCATCCTTCCCTCGGGCATCCAGCGAGCGCTCAGCCTCAGCACACCGTGCTTTGCAGCCCGGGGCGGGGAGGAGGGAAGGAGGGGGAACGTACCCCGATGTGAAAAAGAGCAGCCGCTTCGCCGAGCGAGCCCCTCAGGAGCACGGTCTTCCCTTCTTGCCGCCAGTCCCACTCCCCTCCCCACCACCTCCAGGTCAAAGCCACAGCGAAGAGCCAGCTTCGGAGACTGCCAAACCATTCAGCAGAGGAAGCTCGGGCTCAATGTCCTCACTGTTAGCTCTGCCTCGCCTCCGCTTCAGCCCAAACAGCCGCGCAGGCACTGCCGTGCCCGCCCGCAGCCCCCGCCACAAAGGCTGGGCAGGGAGCTGCGCGGCTCGCCCAGAAGTAGTGACTTTCCTGGCATTTAAATGGGGAAAGGGAGGAGGAGGGGAAGAAAAAGACGGGAGAAGAAAAGAAGCAGGAACAGGGGAAAAGGCGAGCAGGGAGACGCGGCACAGACCGAGAAGAGAGCGGGGCTGCGGAGGCCGGGGCTGCACTGTCACCCAGCGGCGGCGGGGCGAGCGGCGGGGCGAGCGGCGGGGCGAACGCCCGGGGCAACCCCAGCGAGACGTCGGGGCGCTGCCGAGGTCTCCGGCCAGAGGCCTGAGCTTCCCAAAGCCATGGGAGCCCTTTCTGAAAAACTAAGGGAGCAGTGACTTTCTGATGAGGTTTTAGGGCAAAAAAAAAAAAACCAACAACAACAACAAAAAAAACCCACCACAAAAAAAAACCCAAAACCAACCAAACAACAACAAAAAAACCAACCACCAAAAAAACCCACAAACACAAACGAAAATCCAAGCCTCCACCTTATTCCATATAGCCCTCAAGCATGCTTGTGTAAGTCACGAAGTGGGAGGTTTCTGGGGAAAGCACACATGCATTTCACTCTGTATTGCACCAGACTTCGCAGTGTGGTATTTTCACTGGAGCTGAAGGGAAAATTAAGCCCTGCTGGTGAAAACTCAGCACCTGTGTATGTACCGGCTTAAAAAAAAAAAAAAAAAAAAAAAAAGTTTTCAGATTCACGTACCTGTTTTTCAAGAGACTGAGAATAAATCTGTCTTTTTGCAAGATAAGAAACATTTCACATTTCATTTCAAAGAGACAAAGTTAAATAGTTCTGCACAACAAGGGCAATGTTTCAATCAGAGCCCCAGTAATAGATGCTCTATGTTGAATAGTCTTATGTAGCAATGACAATATAATCAATTGATGGATGAGTTAAAATCTTTTAGGACTCACTCAAACCCCACTTTATACAGTAGCATAAGCGTGTCCATTTTCCAGATAAGCTGCATCCATCAGTAATACCAAGGGAAGAAATAGGGAAAGGCTTCTGAAATCATGAAAGATACTTTAAATATATCAAGCTTTTCCTTGCTTTTCTATTATGCTTGATCTTTCCCACCCAATCCAGTACAGCCATTTGCCTTACAGAGAAGTGCTTTGTGATATGGAGAAATTATGCAGGAGGAAACAGGAGTATGGGAATTAGATTATACCCATAGCCCAGATCCACCTGGAACTGCTTGTTTTATGAAGCCAAAAGAGATCATACGACTTCTTCACCTTCTTATCATGATTTTTTCAACTTCTCTTAAAATTCTCCTCTGAGAATTGTCTCACTTGAAACCCACCCAGGACTGGCAATGAGAGGGCTGTTCTAACATGGAGACTATCTATTCTGGCTAAAACCAGAAGTCATTCATTCTAGCAGTACTCTGATACATTTGGTAGGCTTGTAAATTTGGGAATTAGACAATACAAGTTCTGAACCTCATTTTTTCCACACCAAATTAAACATCTGAGTTTTACCCACCACTGCCCAGTGCTGCAGTTGGCTACATAATTGCCTCTTCCTAATGAGCTGAAGCTCTGCACGTCTTGTCATTTGTATGGTTTTGTGCTATGGATACAAGGATTAGCGAGGATTTAGGATTTATATCTCATTTGAAAGATGAATAATTTACCGCTACATGTCTTCCACCAGTGGGAAAGTTAAGCAAAGTGCCATGCACTACAGTGCCCTGTGGACTCCAGTCACAAGAAAAAGGGCTGAAGAACAAGTGGGTTTTACCCCAAAATCACCGTATCTAGATCTGGTGGACAGAAGACCGAGGTGAATCCCAGAGTTTTGGAGGCTACACTGGGAACCACCGCCACCACTGCATGCTGAGGAAGGGACCACTGAGGAGTAAAGACATCCCTGGAGGCAGCAGGAAACCTCCCATGCCCAGTGGGAGCAACCCTTCCCACACTCCCTCCCTTCAAGTCTTGGGGCAGGAGCAAAGAAAACTCCTTTTTGTGCTTCTGTCAACTTCATCCAGCTTGAAAGTTAGCTGCAGCACCCTCACAAAATCCCTAGCTGAGACAGTAATATAAAAAGGGAGCTGACTTCCAAGCAGGCTGAAATTTCAGCCACCGCCAGTCTCCCACACGTTTGAACTCCCTTCTCCCCAGTTATTTTTTTGTTCCTCTCTCAAGCACCATGACAAGTCAGCTCTTTGTTTTTAGTACTTCAATTACTCCCTCACAGCACTTGAACTGCTGAGCCCTCCCACAAAATCAGCATAATGAATAACGCTCAGCTCATCGTCTGCTTCGGTGTATCTGTTTCTCCCCCTCCCGGGCTTGCAACATGACTGGAGAGGCACAAGCACTGACAGCTGAACAAATCCCACGCTGTCAGGGAGGACAGGCACAGCAGCGTAGCCTGGAAGCCTTCTCAAACGCTGCAGCCTGCTTTTCCATCTTCTGGGGTCTTTCTCCCAGCAACCGGCCGTGGAGAAAACCCGGCCCCATGAGAAGCGAGGCTGCAAAGGAGTCCTGAAGTACGGGGATGCCCAACACAGCAAAAATGTGTGCTCCTCTCCTTGGTCCTCCCCAGAAGTGTTACTCCTCGTACCATCCTATGTTAATAGCCATTTCCAGATACGGTGACCAAGGCACAGATGGGGGAACATCAGATGTTTCCAACCTGTGCCACCTGTAACAACATTAGCTGCTGAAATCAACAGCCAGCTAGCTGTAAGTTAGCTCTTCTAATTTTGTTTGTATAGGTTTGAACTGGACTGTTTCCTATTAAAAATCAAGAAACACACAGAGATATGTGTAACATTGCATATAATATAGCATATATTGCTGTTACTTATTCCTACAAAAGCCTATTTCTCTAGCAGAAATCCCTGTCATTGCTGACTCCCCTTCGGTCAGCCTGACTCCAGCACCAGGAATCACATCTACCTGCAGCCCGGGAAGCATCAGTCACTTTGCCATCAATACCCTCACAACAGAGCCCTACAATGGTTGAAATTGTTGCTCAATTAATCGCCGGCTAGTTCCTGCCAAATTGCCTGCAATAGTTCTTCCTTTGGCATGGAAGGAAAGAATAAGGCCCTTTAAAGTGCTCTGAGGTCACATTAGCCTCACACACACTCCATTACCCGTGACCTTGTCTCTCTGGCAGAAGTTGGAAGCACATATCAGCTATTTGCCTTGGGCGGATGTCCTCCTCTGCCAGCGCCTAGAGGCACTAGGCTTGAGACTAAAGGGGGTCCTGTTGGGAGACGTGGGGCAGCCAGAGGGAGCATAGGGTCAGAGATGCTAGAAATGCTGTCCCTGAGCTCCAGCCAGGGACTTGCCTTGAGGGACCGAAGCAGCCAAACAGGGAAAAGCAGCCAATGTGTGAAGACCAAGAGGAAGCTACAAGAGGACTGGGGGGAAGCGAGGGTGCTCTTTTGAGGGGGGAGAGGGTACCAGGTGCAGAGGTGGTAGCCTCTGCCTCAGACAATGACCCGGCCTCTTCACCTGGAGAGTGGAGCCAAGAGGAAAAAAGATGTTTTACTTTACATGCTGCCACGAACACATGGAGGTTGTTCTCTTTGCCAAGAGCATGAAGGAGAAATGCAACTCCACGTACACTAGAAACCCCAAAGTGTGTCTCCAAGCACGAAACTGAGATCTGGCGTTACTCTGCAGCTTACCCAGGAACGTACAGTGGAAGTAAAATCTCTGAAGTTAAGCAAGAAAGTCATTAAGCGTGCAAAGAATATGGAACCTTTGTTAAAAACTATCACAAAAGTACTGGCTGTCATCATGGGTTACAGAAGATTTTTGGGTAGGCAGCTGCTGTGTTATATCTTCCTGAAGCTTTTCACTATTAATTAGCCTTGCTGCAAAATGAAGAACTTAAGACAGCAAAACGTTCTGTGAAGCCATGAACTTTGCAAAATTTTCATTAAAAATATTTAAAAACAATGACATTTTTTATGAAACTTTTCAGTCTTCAGTTTGGAATGGCTTTCAGCTTTGAAATTAAATTTCCCTTTTAAAAATGAGTAAAATGAACACTGAAAAGAAATCTTGATATTTTTACAATCCAATGTGACAAATGAGCCATTTTTCACATTGCCAATTTGCTGAAAAATATTTTTAACAAATCATTCCAAACAGATTTTTTTCCAAAATATTGACACTTAAAACAACTTTCATAGATTGTTTTTTTTTTTACCTACTTCAGTGAGGACTACATATTTTGTGATTTTTTTAATACAGTTTGCCACAGATTCTAGTCATCCAGATACTCATGATTTTTAATTAAGTGCTTTACCACTCCTGACTGTAAAAAATGTCAGAAATATAAATGAAGTGTCAAATAATACACTGCAGTCTACTTGTATTCTAGAAAAAAAAAAAAAAAGAAAATTTGAGCTCTGAGTTGCAAACTCCATCTTCCTCTAAGTAAGTTCTTGGTAGGTTTGAGTATCTACAAAGGATATGTTCTCATTTCTTCTAAGAGTTACACCACTTTTCAGCATTCAGCAGGAATATCTGAATACTGTGGTTGTCACACCCTTCCAGAAAGCTACTTTTACGCCTTTTCAGATGTAAAATTATCTCTATTGTTTCAATTTCAGATAACCAAACTTCCCTCTTACTGTACTGCCTACAGCATTTTCCAGAAGTGGTATCTATGGAAAAAAAAAAGAAAAAAGACTGAAAAATTAGGGTGGAGGTGGTATAGAATAAATTCAATTCAGTATAAAAACATAAAATGCAAAGAGGTTCTAATTTGAGTAATTACTGTAACTGAATAAAATCTTCTATTTTTGTTAATATAAGTGCTGCTTTATTTAGTGTGTTATTTTAGTGCTATTTCTAATGTAGCCCACTGACATGAACATAGGGATCACCATACTCATCCATCTAAATATAATATCTTGTAGCTGACAGTGACAGGTACCAGGTACCTATTATTAAACTGCAAGAAGATGGCAGATGATAAAACAGTGAGTCCTTCTGGAAACCTGAGCAGGCGCCTGCTGCCATGGGGTTTGAATGGAGCCAGATTGCCTTGGGGTAGTAAGTGTAGTCCTCCTGACCCCCCAGGATCTTAACCTTCAAAACAGAAAGAAGGAACCAAGGCAGCAAGGCATAGGACGCGTGATGCTGTCTGCTTCAGCCTCCTGACAGGCTATGTCAATAGCTCTAAGAGCAGCAAGAAATCGACTTTACTAGCCTGAAACAGTGGCTCTCATGGCTATTTACAACAACTTAGAAAGTCAGCACAGCATTCAGTTATTTCTCTGCTCCTTCAGAAAGTTAAAGAGGTAAGACAGAAGGTGAGAAACACATAAAGACAAAACATTACCGGGATCTGCACAATCTGCTGGGAGCAAAGCATCGCTATATGGCCCCATTCACAGTAGCATTATCTGTCTTTCCCTCCCAGCTCACCCACTGACTTGAAGCAATTTCAGTTTTAATGAATGCTTAAATTCAAATATCATCGCAGAACTATCCAAGACTCTGCATACAAATATTTGGTTTATGCCTTTTGTGCAAGGTGGCATCCTTTTCAGCCTCACTGGAAAGAAGCCCAGCCAGAACCTCAATGGGTATCAACAGAGCCTGCATTACCCTATTTTAAACATTTGTACAATGCATGCTAGCATCACAGGTAGTTCTGGTGCCTCAGTTAAGCAGAGCTCTGCTGGAGATGAAGCTTACAGGCAGCCAATACTTTCGTTGCCGGGGGGGCGCTGAGGCATCCAGCAAGCCCCATATACCAACTGGAAATTTGGATATGTATGTTTTTGGTTTCAATGCCCCTGTTTGGTTTTCTCCTACAAGAGAAAAAATAGCCCTCAGTTATCTTTTTTTTCTTTTCTTTTCTTTTTTTTTTTTTTTGCATTTGTTACTTTACCCCTCTTCCCTAGCCAGCCTTAATAATCTCCTCTAAAAAACTAAATAGTCTCAAAGCGAGAAGCACAGAAGTTTTTCTGTGCCTTTGAATATTTCCCCATCCCATGGAAACCCAGGGCTGGCCACAGAACATTAGCTTGTCACAGAGCAGAGGTGTATAACTCACACTGCTCGAAGACAAGGAGAAAGAGCACAGGAATTACATTGATGGATTCACTCCCTAATTGTTCATTAAGATAATGAGAACAAGCTATCAGAAGGATTTCTGAAAGAAGCATATTTGAAGGAAGGACCCCAGAGAGGGAGGAGGGAGGCCTGGAAAGTGAGGTATTTGGAGATTAGGGGAAGAAGTGGCACATGAGACCGTGCTCAGAGAGCCGCAGAAGCAGGGAGGGAGATGATCTGAGGGCAATGTGGAGGGAAGCCTCTGAGGAATCTTTTTCTCATCGTGGTTTTTTTTTTATGAAGAGAGCCTGAGAAAACCTGTCCCCTGGGTCAGGCACCACACAGTGTGGCTATGAGTGCTCTTCTTTCCCCCACACAAGACCCCCATTGGTGTGTGGGCAGGAGAAGGAGGAGGTAGTGAGAGGGGCACCACAGGGAGGGGACACCAGTGCCCTTCAAGCAGTGAAAGATGTGGGAGGGCAGCTGGTGGGGAGTAAAGGTCCATGCTGGGTAAGTGCCTCTGTCCTCCTCACCACAGCCTCCTCTCGCTGTCCCGAGCCCTCACTCAATTAAAACTGCGCTGTTTGACAGGGCATTGGCAGAGATAAATCAAGGCAGTGGCTGCGAATACCGAGCAGAGCTTGCCAGATGCTACAGCTCATCAAAGGAGGGTGCCCACAGTACCCAGAGAGTGTGGTAGCTTGCCCCAAGCCCAGCAGGCACTGGCACCAACTCTCCAACAGCCCCCTGTACCTGTAACTCACCACCTCATCCCACACATCCTCCCCTGACTTTCCCAAACATCATGTCTTTCAGCCAGAAGCATCTCTTCAGCAGCAGGCTGTCCACTCTGCTCTTGTTTCCCGGCACCTCTAGAGGGACCGGGCAGGGGTCTGTCCCCACCTCCTGTCCCCTGCACGGACAAACAGATATTTAAACAAACACTGCGCCGGATGGCAGCACTCAGCTTGCATCTTGTTGCCTCCCTGCAGGCAGAGCTCTGTTCTTGCAAAATATGTTGGCAAGCACGCCGGTGCCTGTACCAGCTCCTCCTGACTCTCTAAGCAAGACTGCAGGTCTCAGAGTGCATATTGCAGGCCGCCCACAGGAGGAGGAGGAAAAAGGCAGCTTCCTCATCCTCCTGGGTACTGCAGCTACCCAAAGAGCGGGATGGGCCTGGGTCAAGCGTCCTCTGCAGGGCATGTGTGGAGCCTGGTGAAGGTACTTCATTATTTGGATGCACCTGCCCTGCAGCTTAGCTACTAGAAGCCAGACGGAACGGCTGCACACCATACAGTGACCTGTTGCAGCAGCATGGTTGCTTGCCCCCAAGCTTTCATGCAGAGACAAACAAGGAACCAACACCTGATGTGTTCCCGCACAATCATCTCTACCAAGTTTTAGTGCATCTCTCTGGCTGGGTTTGAGCTAAAAACCTTCTCCAGGGTCTTTTGCAAAGTCCAGACTCAAGCTTCATGACTGAGAAGTGGAGCTGGTCATCACACTCATACCTCATCTACCTGGACTGTATAACACAATGAAGGGTTTGATGCTCTGGCTACAATCCAGCAATGTTGCTCTTGAAACTATTCAGACCTTCAGTAAATCCTAGGATGCAACAGCACCCTCAAATTCTCCTAGAAATGAAATATTAAAGGAGGCTCTAGGATATTAATGTGAAGTTTCCATTAAAGGAAACTGAAAGAAAAAGAACTGTAGGTGGGAGGATGAAGGGACCTGGGGAGACTAAAAGGAGAAAAAAAAAAAGAAAAAAGCATGTCAAGAGGATAGTATGAATGTTGCTAAGAACAGAAGGAGCAAGTAAAAGGAGGGATGAGATAAAGGAGCAGAAGAGCACTAAGCCAAGGAAAGCCCTAGAGCAAGTCAAAGTAACATACCTAAAAGAAATGGACACCAAACAAAACAAACAAAAAAAAAATACATATTGTAATACACATAGCAAAGGAAAGGGACAAGAAAATGAGCAAAAATCAGAATTTAAAGGTGGGGGAAGGGAAAATATAGGAAGGGGAAGCGAGGCACATGGAAGCGAGACAAAATGCATGAGGCAAGAGGCAGTAGGAAAAGGTAACGCAAAAGGAGGTAAAGTTTCTGCTAAAGCTCTGGGGACAGCAGGACCTTAAATGAAAGGGAGGAACCTACTTCACTGCACAGTGGTGTATAAGCAGTGCAGAGCTCTTCTTTAGGATTTTCTATGTCACTTGAGAGAACAGGTGAGCCAGGGAAGTCCGGGTGGGAGGTGGAGGTGCTCTCCCCATGCACTTGCTGGAGAGCACGGCCTCTTGGCTTGCAGGCGTGACACCAGGTACCACCACAGAGGAACACTCGCTCTGTCTCTTCGTGGCCCAGTCACATATGGACCTGCCAGTGTTTCTGAACTAGCAGCTAATAAAGCAAAGGGTAAAATCGTTTTGTTCTTCACCAGAAACTCCTGGTTTTCGATCTTGAGGTCTACAAGCTCAGTTCTTACTGATGACCTACGTTTCCCCAATAAAGCCAGCAACTACATAAGAGCCATTTCAGATGTAATCTTACCTTATAATGAGGGTCATTATGTTTGCATTATAGCAAGCCTGAAACATTTCCGTGGTCCTTTTTCCACATCTCTGAGGGAAAAAAACAGAAAATTCTTCAAGCACTTTCTGACAATACTGTTTGCTGTCAACAATGTTATAGTTTTGCAAGGATCTCCACAGCAAAATTCACCTACAGTTTATTCCTATCTGCAGGTCTTCAGCTCTCCTTGGCCACTTTCACCATCTGGAAGAAACATCCGAGACCGACATGAGAATTTTCTTTACCAAAACCCACTAAGTGGGTTAAGTTAATCTCCTGCTCTTCTTCTGGACATTTGGATAGTCTTAGAGACCAAATGAAGACATGACACCGCCCATGCCTGACATTCTCACCATACCACGGAGGAGTAATCTCTGGTTCCTCTTCTGTCAACAACGGTGCCTTTCACATAAAGGCCAGTTGAAAACTTCAGCTGAGGGAAAAGTGTCTTTTCTTTCCCAGCCTAGTCAGAGAGAATAACCCTGCCTGACCAAGAAATCCTTTCAGAAATAACTATGTTCCACAACACAAAAGAAAGGATTGAAGAAAAGAAATGGTCACCTGAGAAAGAGAGGCACAGAGAAGCTGGAGATGCCCAAAGGTAAAATGGCAGTTTGAAGGACCCCAGGAAATAATTAAAAGGGAAGAGAAGCACACATCTGGTGGGAAACGCGTGAAGCAGAGGTTGTCAGATGCAAAGAATATCCACATCTACAGCCATGATTAATTGTGAGAGTAATGGGTTATTTGCCCATCTAGAATGCAGAAGTAGTGAAGTGTTGTGTAGAAATGCCATTAATCTCCCTTGATGGGTACATTATTTCCACTGAATTCTACCTGACATTTCAAGTTGCTTTCAATATATTTTATTGTATATTTTTTCACATTTTCAGTGCTCTATTGCCAAAGATTCTGAATCACCAAAATTAATCAGCAGCCTGGAACAGAGCCAGATATAACAAATAACGAACCAGGCGCTTTTGATATTCTCCCAGTCCTAGATGGATGTATAACTCACATTTATTGGTATGGGAAGATCTGGGGCTGCTCAGAGAAGAAAAAAAAAAAAAAAGAAAAAGAAAAAAATAACAACCCCCATGTGCATTGTTGCAAGAAACTGATAGGCACTGTCAATGAACAAATGGCTACTACTTCTGCTTCGAAGCATTTGTTTTACTCGTTGTTTGAAGATCAGCAGAGAGAGGGGAGAGTCCAGGACACACTAATCTCATGCTGGATAAATCACTAGGAACTGCATCAGATGCAACGATACTACACTCATGTAACTGAGGGAGGTCTCTGAGGATGACTGAAAATATCTGGGCTCCATACATAAAACCTACCCTGAAGGCCTGACTGCAAATTCAGACCTACTTCTTTAACAGAGGAAGAATAAGAAATATATTTGCTTAATTACCCCTGAAGGACAGCCTGATGTGATGGAGAAAAGCTTCCACGTAATAAAAAGTAAATGAAAATCCCTACCCCTACTGCCTGTCATAGTGTGCTGTTACTTAGCACACTGGAAACCAACCACACTGAGGATTCCCTGTTAAATGACATTGCCTGTGCTAACTCCTCACCAACTTGCTGATAAGCACAACAACAGGAAGTTATCACTGACGGGCAAGAGAGACGACCTGCAGCAGAAGTACGGCAGTTCCCACAAACCATGAGACAGCCAGGCGAGATGTTTCAAGTGGAAGGAGAAGCAACGTTTTTGGAAAGCCAGTATGCTTTCCTCCTCCTTCCCACTCTTCTTTCTCCCGAGTGAACAGTTCTTGAGAAGTTTGTGGTGGCAGCAGCTAAGCTAGACTGGAGTTTGAGCTGGGCCCTCCTCCCCATACAGGCACCAGTGGGGCTCCTTGTCTGCATACCTCTGCATTGAACCAAAATTAAAAATTCTGTTAAGAGAGGAAATCTCCTGCCAGACAATATCCCCAAGCTCAGAGAAATGCTGCAACAACAAACACTGTGACAGGAATTTCATGCTGAGCCCCGGCACCAAGAGGACACTATCATTTTTCCGTGCTGTTTTGAAGTGATGCAAAGATGTCAGCATCGAAGGAACTTAAGGGACCCATTACTGCAATGCTCTTTGACAAATAAATAAAACATGAAAGTAGTTCCCTTTGCAGGGAGAGCAGTGGAGAAGGAGGATAAGGGGAGGGCTAGGAGCAGGAACACCATTTTCATTATGGATTTTGAACATTTTAAACCTGCCTCTGAAGACAGCTCAGTAATTAGCAGCAGCTTACGCTTGCGAGGGTATTTTTGCACAGCTCCATTGCAGTGGCTAATTGATGGACTTCCTTCTTTGCCAGTCAGGAAATCAGGAATGGGCTTTCTTGCTGACATACCTCAATGCCCTGGCTGCTATTTAAGGGCCACCTCCATTCACATGCACACATCTCTCTGTATATATACTTACACAGCAAGCGTATTTACAAACACTGCAAATATTTGGCATCTTAGAAAAGCTCTGATAGAGCCCTCTGTTTTCTTAGCGTATTTAGCATAAATGTACTACCTAGGAAGCAGAACTGAATAAAACTGTTTGCTCTAAAAATAATTGAAACCGTGACACAATAAAGTTACTCTGAGAGATGCGCTTGCTTCACATATAATCCTAGACTATTATCTACACTACCTGTTGCAGGGTTGGACAAATTAAAAGATTAGGAGATCTTGCTGTCTATGCTGTTTTTACCACTATGGGCCCATTAAAATAATGCACTTCTGAGAGCAATTGCTCCCAAAACCAAAACTGAAAAGCAGGAATCCTGTCATTTGTTAGCTGCAAGCAGCAGTGTGCTGGTGCATACTGCATTCTTCATCTTAAAAACTTTTCCCACCGACTTATGAGAAAGAACAGACAATGGGCTGCTGCTTTTTGTTTCAGAAAGGAAGCCAGGAAGAGTCAATACAATTCTTTTTGGCTTCTACACACAGGATATGTATGCTGCCAGATAAGAACATAGTTGTTTGTGTTCTTTAGAAAAATCTTTTAAAAACTGTTCTGAAGAATTTCTATCAGAATGCATGATCTTTATCAGTAACTAATACAAGCTGAATGCCTAAAATACAGGAAGAAGTCTTGGGTTTACCTTTTTCCTCAGTAATAATAACCTTTTCAGTGTTATGAGCGAGGATACAAGCCAAAACATTGCATGCTCAGGTAGCAGCATCCATTAAGAATACTAATCATCTCCACTCAGGTTTCATCGGGGCTGAGTTGAGACCTGTCGTGGTTTCGGCTGAATTTACCAAAACCGGACTGACAGATGGCCCTTCCCCCCCTTCTTCCCCCCCCAAAAGAGGAGAGAGGAGGAGAAAGAGATAAGGAGATTCAGAAGTTTAGAATGAACTAAACTACTTTAATGAAGAATTAATATTAAAATAAAAATAAAGAAGAAAATAATGAAATAGATACAATATATACAAAACCGTATCAAGCTCCCAGGGTGACAGTCACATCACCGGCAGGCACTGGGGAAGTCCCAGACTGGACTCCGTGACGAATGGGAACTGGATTCCAGCCCTGGAGTCAGGAACACACGGATCGGGATCAAAGGCAGATGAACAGACAGAGTCCTCTCTGGACGTCGGCCATCGCCTGAAGGGGGCTGACCCTTTGATCCCTCAGCCTTTATACTGAGCGTGGGGCAGATGGGATGGAATACCCCAGTTGGTCAGGTTTGGGTCACCTGTCCTGTCCGCCCCTCCCAACCGATGTGACCCCTCTACATTTTTCCGTTTCCGACCCTCTAAGGGGGCAAATAACGAAATTGGCTGACCTTGGTTGTTATAGCAATAAGTATAAGCAAGGGCCTCCCTGCATACCATTCCTTGGCATGGAGCACAAGCATTGGTCTTATCATTCTGAGAATCAGCAGTTTTCTCCACAATATGTGTTAATTTCAGAGAGTTAGAGGAGGCCTAGCTAGGATGTAAAGTTACAGAACAGAAAATTGGTTCAGTTTTACTTCAAACCAGGACAAGACCTTTCTGTTGACTTGAAAGGACCTTAGATCAGCCCTTCTACTGATGCAACTCAGGAAAGCACTTAAGCACCTGCACTTAACTTCAAGCCCGAGGCTAAACTCCACTGAAGCAGAGGCAGACCGGTGCTCCAGAGCTGATCTGATCAGGAAATCAGCAAGAGAAAGAGTAAGTAAAAGCATCCATGGAATTTGGGAGACAAAGGAGTGTGATTTCCTTTGTGATGGCTGCTTTGAAAATCCTTCCCGTGCTCCAGTGTTGCTCCTCCTGCCTTCTTGCTGTTCCATTAAGACGAGTGTTTCCATCCTTCCTTCCTTTCCTGTTGCCAGGCTGTGGCTCTCTGAAACGAGCTGCAGGAGTTGTTAATTATTTTTTTTTCATAAGTAAACAGTGCACTGTGCATTATGATATTGCTAAACCTGCATTTTAGCAAATTAGTCAATAGAGCCTCTATAGAACATTGTGAAAGCAGACTTCTACACTGGGTCAGCCCTGGAGAAAGAAAACACCCATGCATAAATACTTACGCAGATGTTGACTTGTCCAGCACTTTTCCTGGATTAAATGTATTCTCTCCCCTTCTCCCACCTCCAGCGCTGGGTCCCCTATTGTATCAACAGTGAGCTTGCTGGTGCCATCCCACTGTACAGCTTCCATGGCTCCAAGCAGCTGAGAACCTCCTTCGAAAAGTGGATGACAGCTACGCCAGCCAAGGCCAAATTACTGGAATGATGAGCATTCCGCTTGATGACATCCAAGCCTTTTGCTGTTGCACACATGGGATGAACTGTAGGGTGAGAGAGGCCAGAGAAACAGCTGAGCAGTCAGGGTTAGACTTTTCCTCCACAATTCACCTTCAATATATATGTTTCTATATCTAGCCATCCTTTTAACACACTTTTAGGACAGCCAGGTTGCAGAGGGAGTGTTAGATCAAATGTTCACACATACAGTGATTTCCACAGAGGATTCAGTTGTCTCAGAGGGAGGTGGCCTTTGCTGAAGTACAGTTTTCTAGCAATTAATTTTGGCAAGAAGCCTTCTCTCAAACACCGCATTCAAACAGAACTGCAAGTTTTCCTTAGAATGAAAATCCTTTCTTTGAAATAGACTGCGGTAGCCTATGAAGCTTAGGTTTTAGTAACCCCCTTCAGTAACCGGAAAACTGTTAGATCCATCATTTTCAGCCTTCATGCAAGGCTCCAGTTGCCTGAGAACGAGCACCAGCAATGACTTTCCTTTTCCTCCAACTACTGTGAATTAAAAATACTATCAGCTTGACTTTGTATTTCGTATTGATTCTTCAGGACCCCCAGCAATCTGATGTGGCTTTGAAGCTGGTCCTGCTTGGAGCCAGAGGTTGGACCAGGCCAACCTAAATTATTCTGCGATTGTAAGATGCAGGTGGAGTAGAATCAGTGGTCACAGAAGAACTGAGTCAGGCTTGCTCACTCAGCAGCCGATGCGAGGAAAGGGGACCAGCTTAACTTCTGACTGCTTGAAAATTAAAGGGCACAGAATGGGACAGCAGAGAATCTACAGCTTCCAAAATGCCAATTTTTCACTTGAAACCCATCACAGTACCAGAATATTTTATGCTCTCAGTTTTGCTGTGTAGGAAGTAGCAATGTGTCTCTGCTGCATATCACGACCCTCTCTCCTGAAAGGCAATAGGAAACGCACACATCTGCATCTCCCATTCAAGCTCATTGGGATGACTCACACTACAACCACATGCTTTAATACTCACTGAGTAAAACTCCAGGCACCCTCCCATCCTATCTGTAGCTATAAGCCATTCTCCCACAAGCATTCATTCTTTGCTACATCATATAGAAAGGTTCAAAACCATGTGAAAAGGTTACCATTTTCTATTAAATTCTGTAGTGCTTTTCTATAAGGCTAGTAAATTCAGTTTATTGAGCAATATGACTGCTTGAGCATTTTTGATGTGCTATAATGCATAAGAGATATTGTATTATCCAGTACATTTCAATCTTTGAAAAGTTTTTAAAGACTGAAATGTTTGCAATTTAATTTTAGGAATGCATTAGCCCATATACTATAGAGAAAATACATTCATATTCAGGCAGCATTATTATAATTTCTGTTATCACAAAAAAAATCTCCTCTACTGGCATTAAAAATGTACATGGAGATGGACTGTATTCACCACAATTATCATTACTGTTAAGCATTCAGAAAGCTTGAGCCCATTACAATTTGATGACAGTTAACGAGAAGACATTTTGTGATTAAAAGCCTAAACATTAGACAAAAAAAAATCTCGTATGATATTATTTGCAGAGAAACAGCAGATTCAGAGCTCTAAAATAGGATTTTAAATAATTTAAAATGTTGTATTTCTTTAATGAATTAACAATGCATGCCTGAGTAGACTTTTCAGTATTCAGTGGAGGATTACCACAGGAAGGTCAAGTTACACCAAGAATTTGTGTGTGACAAGGTTGTTCACTTAGTGTTGAAACCGACATTTTAGGGCTCTGATGTAATATTTGAATGGCTACCAATGCACAATTGGTCTGCAAAGAAAAGGCTGATAGTTTAGGAGAGGAAACTATTAGGCAGCCAAAGGTTGAAATCAATAATGATGCAGTACGCTTTTGTACAGGGAGGGTGAATTAGGCTGCATGCTGTAATATTAACAGCAATCGGACCAGCTGCCATAAACTCAGAATTTGCAACAGCAAATCTGACAGCACGTTCAAAAAGTTATGCTAATATGCAAGAAGAGATAAGGGAGGATATGGTAATGATACTACAAACTGGTCTTCCATTGCCTGTAGGCTACACACAGTTAAGGAAAGTATGAGTATATCTTCAAAACAGAAACTTCAACTATTCCTGATTATATTATGGTAGATTTTGTTTGCAATGACATGCTAAATAGCAGGATTAAAGAAATGTATATTAAAACTAACAGCAATGAAAAGAACAGTAATATTTGTGCAGTACGTCAGCACTCGGAACAGCATCCTTCAGCACTGAGAAAAGTCCCTGACAGATAAGGTTTGACACACCAAAATGATTTTATCGAAACTTGGAAAGCTATGCCACAGGCTTAAAACGCCCAGGCTCCTGGCAATGCTGAGCAAAGCAGTGGGTATCCAACCACATCAAGACAAGAAAGGGTAATTGGGCAGTTTGGTTCCAGCTTCAGAAGCAAGTCTTTTTGTTATCAGATACGCCTGCAGCTGGCATAGCTGCCACCAGCTGTGGAAGACTTGGCTTTGCAACCATGGCACAAGTGGCATTTCAGGAGCATTTTGTTTGAGGGCCTAGAGAGGCACACAGAGTAGCATTATGCCTCTAGACATGAACTAATCTCTTGAGTAAAAGCATAGGATCCACCTACTGACCAGCCAAGAATTCTACTGAAAAATAAGCCAGACAACATCTTTTATATTTGGAGGTCTGTATTGTGAGGAGTTCCTCATAATCTTGAATGACAGTGTGATTGCATCAGGGCTGGGCGAATGCCATCAGTGTATCACTTCCCCCACATGCTTTTCCTTCCCCCGTGCTTCACAGTTTCTGCACGGCAGCTTCCTTCCACTGTGGAATAAACGCCTGTTCGCAAAGGGTGACTTTGGTCTAGAGATGCCCAGCTCTACATGCCCACTGTAATCATGGAAAAACAGAGTCCTCCTAGGGTGATTTGGAGAAGAAACACAAGTGATCAGTCCCCCCCAGGAGAGTTAAAATACTTCACTGGCATAGAATAAACCCTCCTCCTAAAATTATCCTTTGTCAGGCTCCAATGTGTATTTTAAATCACACCTATGATAACACGGGATGGAACAGTACCTTGGGCCATGTGAAGCATTTTAACTTCAGCTGTCGATGGGCAGTCTTTATCCCCTCCACTTCTCCTCTCTAGGGCTAAAAAACTCCTGTTGGGGAATGAGGGTCACTCCAGATGCACATGGATGAAAATTACATGGAACATTAACATGAGTTCAGCTAAAGGAAAGTCTTCATAAAAACTCCCTCTAGGGCTCAGGTAACACCCATCACATTTATTAGTAGTTTCTTGCACACCAGTTTAGAGATAAGTAGTCCAGAGCAGTGGAAATGTTGCCTTTTCCCTTGGTTTCATTTTCTGTGTATTTTGATTTTATTTTTTGTGTGCATGGGGATTATAGACAACATGAATAATGTCGGGGCAGAGGTGATTCATTTTTATGACACTTTTTCAGCAATGGCATGTGAGATATGAGCAATACTGTGTCAGTTGCTTTGGCTTACATTTGCATCCAATCGTCAATGAGTAAAATGAAATCTCAAAGCTGCCAAAATTCAATTTCTGAGGCTCTCAGGATTTTCATCACACATCTACAACAGACAGAAGGTAACTCCCAGATTACTTTTGCTTTAAAGTTACAATATTATATTTATTTTGAAGGACAAAAAAATAGAACTAGGATTACTTCCAATAAGTCATTCATACTGCATGCTATATGCCATTATAGAATTATATTGAATACACTTAATAAAAAGTTTATGTTTGTGCGAAAAATGCCAGGTAAACACATTTATTTGCTGTGTATCGGTCTAAATTGATTGCAGTTAATGTGGCAGTCTTTCGTCTGAAAGCATCTCGGGATGGACTGCCAAGTCATACTGGCAGATACATATTAGAGGCCCTCTAATACTCATGCTCCAAAGCATAGCAGATCAGCTGTCAGGAAGAAGTTTCCTGCTTATATGTGATTTAAGAGTTCTCATTCAGCAGATCTCAGGTAGCCATTTCAGCTGATAGCCAATCTTAAGGTAAAGAAAGCTTTCAAAATATTGATGGATCTAGCCTTTCAGGCTTCAGCAATTCTGTCCTCTCTTTCTTAACCCACTATATGTATTTCAAAGCCTCTCAAACAGCTCACTTAAAGAAGGTTGGGCAAAAAGTGCCTGATCCAGACCTCAGTGAAGTCAAAAAGATTTGTAATGACTTGAATGTAGTTGGACCCAGAACCATGGAGGTGTCGTATGATCTGTGTCTGCATTAGCAAGTTCACTGAGGAGCAGATGTGTAGAGACAAAGTTGGGGCTAACACTTCATACCTTTTGGGGTTGAAGGGTTTAGTGCAAACTCTTCGCAGTCTGGTCCCATGGGCTGAATGCCTGTAGCTTCTGCAGTGCTGCAGGAGCAACACTTCTGGTTTTTATTCACTTGAAAGTTGCCTGCTTTGTGCAACCCAAGACCACTCTGCTAGGCAGATCAAAGCACGGTAAGTGAGGATGGGCAGCTTTGCTTCAGAATGAAGCTTTTCATCAAGCCTAAAATGCTTGCTTGGTGAAGCATGTCCACACTTATCAGTATAATTATATTTCTTGGCATTTTGTTAAGCATGGAAGCAGTAACTGCAGTCCTATAGTCTTGAACATGAACAAGTTTAGTCATGACACTGAGAAGCACCTATGGCATTGTCACTGTTTGGCTTACTAAACAGTAAGCTTTTTCAGATTAAAGATTCTGAATGATATTGAGATAGATAGACTAGGTCAAAAGTCTACTTAATATAGACTTCTACCTGTGTAGCAGCTGACATTAGGAGCTTCTGAATCATCCTTTAAATTACCCTAACCAAAAGTGCATAACAGTGATTTATCTCAGTTAGACCTTCATTTTCAGATGACAGCAGTTACACAGTTCAAGCCCCTTCCCATAGCCTCCTTCATATTGGAAAACTAAACAATCAAACAATTAATGAAGCATGGCTTTGTTGCCAGAAATAGCAGGTGCAAACTTTCTTAAGTGTGAGAAGACCTGCAGTCTTGAGGACAGTCGTTTTTGCCACTATGGCATGAAAACTGTGAATTGTTGAGCAGTGTGTTTGGAGCCTACCTCCCACAGATACCACCATTGGTACAGACTCTAAACACAAAAGCTAGCTATTGCTATTCTTTCCTGGAACTAAGAAGATAATGTTAATCTCCTATGTAACACACTTTGTTATCAGCGCTCAA
This sequence comes from Numenius arquata, assembly GCF_964106895.1. Classification (NCBI taxonomy): domain Eukaryota; kingdom Metazoa; phylum Chordata; class Aves; order Charadriiformes; family Scolopacidae; genus Numenius; species Numenius arquata. The sequence goes on along the minus strand of NC_133576.1, from coordinate 18,736,484 downwards.
GGTAAAACAGCACATGGCAGTCTGCCATGCCATCAATTCTATACATATGTATAAAAATATAAAACAAATTAAGATTTTTTTGTCGATCTCAACTAAAAAAGAAAATAAAGATTAGTCTCCACTCTCCTCCTCAAAGTTTAACTTATCATATTACATGAAAATTTATCCCCATCAGCAACAAATCTACAAAAGATTTTAAAGGTTTTACAAGCATGTCTCTCAGGGAGTTTTGGTAGAGCCTCATTGACAACATCCCACATTTCTAAAACACTGTGTCTATACAACCGAGCTCTGAACCCTAAGCTTACAGAGAGCCTGCCAACATACATAATGATCATTTATGTCTACTGCATTAGTTCATACCGACTTGGTCCACACTATCCCAGTCAGGTACCAATCCTCAGCTGAGAGGAGAAATGTCAAAAATATTGGTAGCTTCCTATCCTGCTGTAAGTCATTGCCCAAATGTTCCCAATTTGCTTCTGTCAAACCGTGTAGGACAAGACACCTTCACTGGAGTACCCTTCAACATATCTCTGAGCAGGGGAGAGAGGGGGAGCCAAAAAAATAACCTCTTCACCTTTGCATCGCTAGAGTGTTCCCAGAGGCACTTCCAGACAGGCAGCAGTTTGAAATGCAACCTTCCCTCATCTGTTAGCTACTTCTTGCAAAGGGAAAATGCAGCAACTGACTGCAGGTAAGCACCCGCGCTCCTCAAATCTCCAGTGCAGAGCTTGGGTCTGCTGCTTCACGTCTGCTTGATCTGAAGGTGCTTGTTCAGGTGTAGGACTTGCAGGACAGCCTGACCTCCTTAACTGGTTTCTGGTTTGCTTGGCAGCTGTTTCACACTCTGAGTGCAGCAGTTATGTGTCTGTGGCTGCACAGCATGGTAACTTGCTTTTCCTGTCTTGAGATCCCATTGAAGTGAGCGCACAGACTTCCTCCGAGCCACTCACAAGGACACATTTGCAACATTTGCATAGGAAATTTCTTTGTGAGCCTAACAACCATGGGCAGCCTAAGAAGTCTCCTTGTGTAATCAAAACAAAGAGGCATGGAGGGGGGGAAAGTGCACAGTTCACTCGCTACCAGATGCAGCTCCTTTTCTGTAGCACTGTCACATCTGTGTCCGAGCAGGTTTCAGATTCATTTAACTTCACCTTGCCCATTCAGAGAACCTGTGTTTCATTCAAAGCCCTCTCAAATGGTCTCCACTCCATCCTATCAGCACAGTATTCTTTGGAAGTTATTTTTTCTTTTTATTTCACAGAAAAAGTATAATACGGTTTTGTTTTACTGAAGAGACACTGATACAAATACTATCAGCCTGAAATTCTGTACCTTAAAAATCCTAAGTACTTTCAGGTACAAGTCTGTCTGCTGCCAATATTTTTGGTTTTACAGTCACCTTCTACTTTGTTCCCTTTTTGTTTTGCAATAAATTATCTCCCCCACTGCTGAGCTAAAGCAGTGCATTGAGGGAAACCGCCTTTACATAAACTGTTGTCAAACAAACAAAGGACAAGTAATGCTTCTAATCTAAGGCATCACAAGACACAAGAAAAGACAAATAAAATTGCAGTTTTGAGTGTGAGGTTGTACACTAACCCTATCTCTGCAATCCCTGCTATGAAGGTGCCCTTCATCTATAACATCAAGGATGGAGCGCTGGGTTCCATTTCACCTTCATCTCCAAAGGCTCAGGATTCACCCTGTACCATCGTCTCAGGGTATCAGCTGCATTTCTTGCAATATATGATCTAGGACGAATACGTTCACAGAGACCTTGCCCACATAAGGTAACTGCAGAAAACTGCTAGGTCTGGGGTTCAGTATTGTTACATAAAGCCCTGGCTCTCCACCTGGCCTCAAAGAAACCACCCTCGAGAGGAGAGTAAAAGGGATTGGGTTTGTTTGGTTAAAACATGGAGGAGACCAAAAAAAAAAAAAAAAATCCATTCTCGCAACCTTGCCCTTTGCCTCTCTGAATAGAAATCAGAGCTCATCAGATAGTAATTGTCATAAATGTGAGCTGGTGGCATTATGAACTATTGAAAATGTTAGGAAATATTTAGACTTTGTCACTATGAGCACTGCACAGTGTCAAAGGTGACATCTGCTTTGGAGGGGAGTCTAGCTTAAGGTGTTAATTGACATTTATTGAGTAATATTTATGACTTTAATCTATACAGTCTGATCTCTGACTCGTGTTTCAGACAACTTCTCTGTGTCAGTTAAAATATGTAAATACCCTCTCAACATTAACACATCTCAGATGCCCTTGTGTTATACAGTTATCCTCTTCATTACTTTTGACCAAGTCTTTGGAAGCAATTATCTTCTTATCAAAGATATTTTACATGTTCATGGAAATTAAAGATTTATATAGGAAGAAAAATAACAGGAATGGTTTGTAAAGAAAAGTTCATATACTTCCTAAAGGCTTAAATCTTTTGAATCTAGTATCTTTGAAAGGATAGAGATCTAGAAAAAGCTTGCTACACTGTGAAAAAAAAACAACCCCCTATCAAAGCTGTAAAGATTCAACCTACTTCGGTAATAAATCTTGGCTGTCTACATGCTTGTCTTTGTTAATTCATGTGCATCAAAGTATTCTAACAGAACTCAAATGATATACTCAATCCAAATTTTAGTAGTGTTTAGACCAAGCAAGGACACAGTCATAGACCTGATTTTTATGGCTAAGTGCAATATGCAGTTTTGTCACTAATTCATTGACTTTTCGTTCATGTGGGACCCAAGGCAGCCCACAGTAAATGTTGAATTCTGTCTGTGTTCTCCAGCCTCAGAACAAAATGCTTTTTTTATTCACTTCAGCCAAGTTCTGTCTCTTCTTTAATTGAAGGTACTCCACTACAAAAATAAGTAATATATTACCAGCATTAAGTTCTCCACGGCATTGCGCTGTTGCAGACAGTGCTGTGGTGGGAAAGAAACAGTTCTGGCACCTGGAGCAGACGTGCAGGAGACCTGTTAAGCTTCTTGTGAAATTATGCAGACCTGAAAAATATCCTGACATAGGTAAGAGAGAAGCAAGAAAGCATAGCAAAGTAGAATAACAGCACCAGCTAGTTTCTGGTGTAGGTATGAAGTAGCACAATGAAGATGCACAACAGCTAGCAGGAGATCATGCATTTGTTAAGAGCCTGCCAACCACACAGCACTTACAAATAGAAGAGTGGTGGCTTTTGCTCATGTATTTTATAGTGGTGTGATGGGCTTGGCCAACCCCCATGCTGGCAACGTTGGATTGTTAGGAATATGAATGTGCAGATACTGCAAATGAATGAGGAAATGTAGTTGTTAAGACTCCCTAAAGAGGACATCCCTAAAAGAGACAGAAATGTTTATGCGGGAGAGAGGCATCATAAAGGGAACAGAGAAGGGGAGCAAACCATAAGAGAAGCAGACCTACGTGCAAATGTCCTAGCTAAGGAAAAAAGCGCACGGAGGGAGCCCAGGAAAAACACAGTATTCAACCAGGACTACACTAGTACTTCTTCAGGAAGGAAGAAGTAGGTTATTGAGTGCTATTTAATGATGCCAGGGAAAATCTTCAATCGTTCTACTACTAGAAGAGAGTGACTTTAAAGAGCATGGTGTTTGAGAGGGAGACACAATACTGATAATAGTGACTGTAAAGGACACAAATTGTCTCAGAATCTTCCTCTCCAGTCTTTCTTACTGCAGGGATTTAAGAACGAATGTAACTGAGTGCAGAGCAGTTACTGGCAGGGAAGGCTAGAAGGAAAGATGCTTCTGTATCCATCAAAGAATACCAGGCCAATGCTGCCAATGGCATCAGTGAGAAATCTGAGGTCCAGATGGGAGAGTAAGGATTGCCCATCTCTTGTCTTTTACATTCCAGTCCCTTTATTTCACAGACTGTTTCTTTATGGATATGTCAGAAACAGATTCTTGCTTCTTTCTGAGGTCATTCAATCCCATCCTGAAGTTTGCAGTCCCCAGACTGCAATGTTTGTTTTGTTCTTCAAGTATGAGAACAACTTTCCCTACAGGGAGGTATTGATCATCTGAAAACCTACATCAACAGCAACAAAAGCTTCAAAACCATCATTAATGTTATTTTTTTCACTTGAATTTGATTCTCCGTTCCAATTTCTTAGATTGCAGATGGCAGAAGACCCATTACTTTACTTAGAATGCCTGACCACAGTTTTGTATATTAATGTTGAAATTTCTCAAATGCTCCTACCTACTTTTGATACTCCTATAATAAATCCACCATGAGAAGTCTTTCAGAGCACTTTGAAAAATGAAGCTATATGATCCTAACCAACAATTTTCTGGAAAAGGTAAGTAGAGGTCAAAAGAAGAGGTAAAAAAATCAATGCATTGCACTATTTGACAAAAACTGTAAAACTCCTGAGTTGGCTGAATGGCTGGTTGCGATGGAGAGGGAAAGATGGTATTGGAGAGAAACTTTGCCTCCAGCCTTCTTATGTGGAAAAAAGAGGTGATCTAAAGCTGAAGTTTGTTACCTGCTTTACTTGGAAATTTCCGCCTGCATTATAGCAGAAAGCTGGGTTTCTGCAGTAAAATGGCTCACAGTTCATACCTTTTGTACTAGTATCCCCTAAGAACTTTCCAATTAGATGGTCATGACCTCCACTAAACCTGCTGTTTAATACCTGTGATCTAATGCAGTAGCAACAAAACCTTACCTCCAAGAGTACATGGAAATGCCAAATAGTTCTTATCGTTCTGCAATTACATGCATTCACAGTTTAGCTTTCTGAAAGCATCATTATGATTTATAAGATTCAACAACACTGGCACCTACTGAACACAAAATGCTGAAGTCCTGGTACAGTACAACATGTGCTTACCTATAGGAGAACATTACTTGGCTGCAGTTCAAACTTATTTTAAGTATTTATGCACTTGTTCCTCTTTAGTTTATCATTTAAAGTTCTGACACATCCTCAGAGGAGGTTGCTCTTTGGGTGTTTTTTTGCTGGCTAAGATACTAGTCTGTTTGAACTTTATATTTTGAAGAATCAGAAACTGAAACATAAAAGGAGAAGACACTGACAACTCTCCAGCCTTCAACTGCAGGTTAGATCACTCAGTGTCTGATGCCTACAGCTTCACTGTTTGTGATGCTAATGTGCTGTGACGACCGTTATCTGTGGCGACAAGTTTGTGGGCTTTAATATCTTTGGAACATTTCTCTGTGAAATAAGGGTGCATTTAGGCTCTGCCTTTGTGCACAGATAACAATAAACAGTGGCCTCTCCCATCCCTATCAGCTGGGATGCTTAGAAACATACAGTTGGAGTGGACTTTGAGAAATCAAGTCTGTCAGCTGCTATTGCAGGCAGTCATATCATAATCGTGCTTATAAACGTACCAAGATCTAAGAAACCAGCAGATGTCTTGCCTTTACTATTTCTTTCGGAGAGCTTGCTCCATGATCCCCCATTACCAGACATTACACTAGTGCATCACATCTTTTTCCTTTGATCATGCTGGTTGCTGTTCTTCTCATGTGCTCCAGCCTGAGTTACTCTTTCAAACAAGAACCACCAATATTTCAGGTGGCCCTAGGTACTACTGGGGCCTCATACAATGGCATCAAGACTTGTTGATCTACTATGGAAGTCCTCTCTTTCTGGTCTGGTGGACTGTGAGGAAGTTTAATCCTAATCACCATGGTTTTCCTTTCAATTAGTTCCTTACATGCTATATGGTTCCTGGAGTAATCCACATCTCTCTAAATACAGGTGTTTGTTTCCCCAACAAATGGACAGTAGCAAACTGTCCAGGAGCCTAGACTTACTGTATTCTTTCTACTTATTTTCTGGACATCTTATCAGAAATGCCATATTCATCAACCAGTGCAATTTACTAGTGAGTGAACCCAGGCTGACTTTCCCCCTCTCCCCTTTTCCCATTGAATTTTCTTCCCAACTTGGTCTAAAAGTTTTCCTTTTCCTAAACTCAGTCTAAAAAGCCTTGCCCATATTTGAGGTCACACTACAGGATGAATAGTTGTTCAGATTCCTTTTAAAGCTTTTTTAAACAGAGGTATTATACATTCTGCAGAGTTATAACCTTGCTCTTGTGTTGTTCTTTCAGGGTCATGGAGAAAAGTTTACCCAAGGAGATCAGGAATTGTTGCCTTTTGCCCTTATACCCTAACATTACCCTTCTTAAAAAATGCAGCAGTGTGTTTGGGGAGGAAAGGAAAAGAAGGGAGCTCCTGACATTTTCTGTAAATTCTCTTTCATCCCAGTATTTCATGAGGGATATATGATACGTCATGGGCTATTTCTTTCTCTCATACTTTTTTTACTTGTATTAAGTGGATGAAGAATGCTGCCTGGTTTTTACCCTGTGTGAGCTCCACTTGAGCTCATCAATACTCAAGGCAGTCTTGCACTTCTCATTGATCAACAAGTTTTTCCATTCCTTATGGACTTTCTGCATATCCCAAATATCTTCACTGAAGCACTTATTCATTCAGTTAGATCTGGAGCTCTTTCTAACAAATGTTTTCCCTTTGCTCAAGAAACAATTTCCATCTAACATGCTTTTGTATCTTTGCTTTGAAATTCCCAGCCTCTTACGCATTTAATAATGCCTTTATATTTCAAGAGAAAACTCTGACTAGCTTTAGCCATGGGTTTAGTCATTTTCTCAGTAATTTTAAACTGTGGTAACTTGAGCTAAAGCTACATGCAACTTGATCTGTAGGGTATTGCCCATCTGAGCCCTATTATTAGTGTGCTTTTTTTTTCCTCTGGTGTATATATATGGGGAGATAGGCACCCATAATAAAGTTCTCAGTAGAATTTCTACTCCAACATGTTGTCTCCAAGGGCAACTCTGTTTTTTTTGTTTCTTGGTTCTAACCACTAATATGACATGAAAATCACCTTTTTTTTTTTTTAATATAATTTCCTTCTAAGACCTAACACAAAACTGTTTATTTATCTTCAGAAAGACTGAAAAGAAAGACTGACTAGAGAAAGGTAGGAGAATAATGTCTTAGTTGCAGAATTAAGATGAGGTAGTATGCAACTCTGTTCCTTTGCTCAAGTCTCCATCCATACAAAAAAAAACCAAACCTTTCATTCCAAGGTCTAGTGTTTTTAATTTACATGGCATTGCTATGTATTGGCCAAAACTCTACAGTTGGTCTGTGAAGAGATACTTTGCCTCTAGTACCAGAACAGACAACTATGCCCTTTCTAGATGCGCCCAACAAAGGCATGACTGATTTGGTACAGTGCCTCAAAACACATTTTGCTGGAGTTATCCTCAGATTTCCTGAAATCCTTCTATATTTTGTGCACCCAGTGCTCAGCAATAAAACTTGCAATGTCGAAGGGTACAGAGGTGCTCATGAACCTTCTAAATTTATTCCTTCAGAACAACTAGCCTGTCCTACATTGTCTGTGTCCTTGCATCCCATTTCCATGATACCACTTTCTCAACGATATTCGTATTGCGAAAAACCTGCTTTTTCAGAATACTGTCATTGCATATCTTACAACGAAAAATCTGAAGAGAAAAACATCCTCCAGTGTTAAACAGGATTGTTAAATAGGAAGATGCTGCTGAGGGCACAGAGGGAGCGTGCTAGTCCAAACAATATCCAGTCAACCCTTGCAGCAAAGAAGGTCCTCGTAGTGACTTTGAAAGCCTATGGATAAGGACACAGAGATGCAAAAGCACTGTATGGAGATTATGAAAGGACCAAAAACCTTGCTCCTCATTTGACAGAGTGCAACAAATTCTTTCAGCTCTTGTTGGGGCCCCCTTGCATATTCTTAATGATTATTATTAATGCCCTTGACAAGAACAGCTCTTATGAGCCCTTCGTTGAGTTTTTCGACTCAAAATAAGAACTGCTTTTCTAGTCTGCAAGATAAACACAATTAAAAATACCAAACAACTGCAATAAGCAGCTATAAAATTATCAGCTCAGTGTCTCATCCTGAAATTTCGAACAGTTCTGTAACAGACTGTACCCTTGCATTTAATTTCCATTTATAGTTTTTACATCATTTTGCACTGACATTTTTACCTGCTTTAAAAAAAATCTATAAAGAAATAATAAGTGATAATAACAGAAGGTCCTATTCAGTGTTTTTTTAAAGATACACAATAAACTTCTGCAGTTTTCATGTCTTGGGAGGTGTGCTTTTAAGTATGAAGACTATACTTTTAGTTTTAAGAGACTAAACAAAGGAAACAGCGTCATGACGGTATGAAGGGAGAGTTCCCAGTATCTCAATTGTTTAAGGAATATCATTAAAAATTCATGAAACAAAAATATCAATCACCATCCCTGTAAATAAGCCTGTGAGTAGCATCTGAACAAAGTACAAAATGGCTGCTGCTGACTCCTGGTATCTATTGATACCCAAAACAAAGCCATAATAGTCCCACAGCCAAAAAATCACAAGGCTGTTTTTGAGATTTGATTTAAAGTGTTAAATGGGGGACTAAAACAAACTTTTCAGGGAAGACTAATCACTTCTTTAACTCTCCATTATGCTTGAGAGACGTATGTAATATAATATGCTGTCCTAATACATTATAAAATTGAAAAGTGCAAGCAAAAACAAATTATAGGTGTTTGGCTCCAAACACTGAATTAATGCAGCTCTACAATAAATCAAAATATACCAAAGTCATGCAATCTCTTTCATTGTCCTAGCATCTTTCATAAAATGCTTTGAAAACATACATCTTTTACACACTTCAGATAAATAATACAAGGATTGAAAAATATCATTCAAGTCCAAAAAATGGAAGGTGGATGATAAAGACAAACACATATTGCATTATAGAAGACAGACTCAGATAGACAGACTTGTTCAGTCAAGAAAGAGAAATGCAAATTCATCTCAGAAATATATCTCCAACATACCACCTAGCAGAAAGAGGAGGGCTGGACACTATATTCTAAAAGGTTCCTTTCAATCTTGTCATCTACAATTTTATGGCCTGATTCTTTCTTTATTGGATAAACATTGCATATAAACACCAGAAAATGCAGAAGTCTGGAAAGAATATAAACCCTCAGGTATCCAAGCATAAACAACCTCTTAACTAGCACAGGAAGGAACTCTTCTCACCAGCAAGTCATTTTGTAAGCACCCAGATCTTGCCTCTCATAGGGAAACATCTGGTACCAAAAAGAGGATAATTCCTTTTTCCTCTAGTTAAAGCTCACACACCTGAGGGAAAAAGCAAACACTGAAGACAGATGGCACCTCACATTTTTCTCTTGGGAAAGTGCAAAGTTGTGAGGATTATAGAGTTAAGCCCACCTACCTGTGCTGCTTTCTGTGGCCAAAAAGCGGCCATGATAATCCAACAGCAGAAATACAAATCGAAGATAATAATCTTTTGATCTGACAGGAGTCGGTGGCCTTTCCTACTGACCCAGGACCGCCTTCTTCAGGTTGGCCACCAAGGTTTGCAGAGCACTGGATGTGGGGAATGCTATTTAAGCATCTTAAAGCTTTTCTGCCTTTTTTTGAACCTCTGACCTTCATAGCTTCTCCATCTGCCCAGGTACGAGCTGTATCCATTTGCTATGACACTGCAGAAACAGTATTTGTCAGTTTTCACCAAATTAAAATATATACGTGTGGGAGAAAGAGGTTTGGGGGGGGTTTAAAGTAAAAAGAAAAAAAAACTCATTTTCATTTGCAGAAGAATTCTTGAGCTCATTTCTTCTATCATTAAAAGAAGAAAATTATCACCAAAATGTACAACTTTTTCAAGTGCTTCTTCCACTTCTTTTCCACATGACCTAAATATGACCCAAACTTGCAAAGCAATATTTATCACTCCAAGACTACATTTTTAATGTAGGCTTCAATTCAATAAAGTCACTAAAAAAATACATAAAACCAAAAATTTTTTTCAAATGCCTGACTCCCACATAGTATTTTCTCTAGTCTTATTGCAGTGTGATAGGAAAATGTGATTTATCAATATTCAGTGATTCTGCCCATTGAGCTATGAATCCTTATTTCTTTTACATGTGTGCTTTTCCACAAAAACACATATATAACCGTCCTTAAAAGACATACTTTCCATCTTGAAAGTTGTAGGTTTATAGTCTGCCTGGTAGTTCTTTCTGAAGTATGTATCTATTTTTAATGTTATTTATTCTATTTTTAAAATTAACCTAGAGCACAGATTGAAATCAGAAACCAGACTAGTTTCCATGAAGGCTGTGACAAAAGCCCCACTGACTTCAGCTAAGCCCAGATTTCACCCATGTGTCAAAACCCTTTGCAAGGAGTTCTCTGTCTGACAGAGGGGAACTGCTGAAATTGGTGAGTTTTGGTGGGGCTGAAATGGCCTATCTACCCAGAAAATATTCATCCCATCTCATCTGATTTATCAGATTCCCTTACTCTAGCCTACTTTTCTTTCCATCCTGAAAAATTTTCCCTGCCTTGCCCACATGAGAAAAAATTCAGTATTTCTTTATCATCAGGAGTGCTATACTTGTCCTTTGATATTTCTTCTTTAATCTCTGTTTCCATATATCATATAATCAGATATGTGGCAGAAAAGGGTCACCTTAGTTCTTATTACACTAGAACAGGCTAGAGGTGTGTTCTCAAAATTGACTTCAGGGTAATTAGATAAAGAAACAGAGAAAAACAAAGAAACATGATGACCAAAGTGCTACGGCATAGAAGAGACAAGATGTATACCAAATATTATGCCCATCCAGCAAAACACTTCTGTTCACATCTGCACCCAGAAGCTGGAGTAAAAATAGGAACACTATTCCTATGCCTGTATGGCTAGCTGCCATGCAAGTATGCACAAATACATTTTACAAGTCTTAAACAGCTACAGCACAAGATATTCCCAATGGTTTGTTGTAGAATATATGCAGCACTTACTTATACACAACAGCAATATTTTGGATATGGCTAATGTAAAAATCAATGTCCCTTTATAATGGGTGAATTTGTAAATGAGATTATCAGAACTGCCTATTAAAATATGGTCTGTAATAAAAAGATACTGCATAATCTCCAGACAGGAAGACAGAAATACAGTATGAAGGCTGTCATTTGGTGGTTTGCTGACACTGCTGTCTTTTTCAGAATTTTTTTCTTTACATCATGCAGACATTTTCAGAAATAAGGCCAATATTATTTTAATTCCTCTGGTTTTTCTTGAATTTTTTTATAGCAACAGAAATTACCATACAATGAGGAAAACTACCAATCATCTTAACTTAAACACATCACATAAAATTTAGCTGGCAGAATGAGTAATAAAAGAAAAGAGGAGATAAAGCAGGGGAACATGAACAGCCAGGAGGTAAGGAGGAAGAGGGATCATGGAGCGGAGGATTCACAACACAACCCCGCAAGTTATGCCAGTATCCTTACAGACAGCTCCAGTGATTAGTGCTACATACAGAACCAGATTAACATGATTTACATGGGTCTAATGCATACTTCTAGTAATTTTCTGTGAAGGCAATCAGATGTCTAAGCCTAAGTCAGAAGAGCTACATTATACATGGGCTTAGATTGAATGACGTGAGATGCCAGTTGTTGGTAATTACACTGGTTTTTACATAGGCTCCGTCTGCTCATGGAGAGCATTTCTAGTCCTGTCGAAAGGGCCACAACACTCCAACAAAAAGGGTTCTGGAAGATTCAACACAGTGACAATATTAGTCCCAAATTGTCCTGTAATTGCATGCTTAAGTTTTGCTCTCTCTCATGTATTGATTGCTTCCTGCATTCTAGTGCATATTTCACCTCATGATGTAGGGAAGGCATACACCCATCATTTTCCACAAGACTTCTGGGACTTTCTGTGCTGGTTCTCCCTCAGCAGAGGTGGCTGAGCAGCAGATGTTTGCAGCTTAACCAAGCTGAAAATTCTGCCTGTGAGAGAGGATGTTTCCAGCTGCCTCCAACCATGGTAAATGTCCTAGAGGAGGTAAGTTATCAGAATTCAAAATGACCCATAAATAAGGGGAAGATACTAATTCTCTTCTCTCTATTGCCACACTGAGGACCCTAAAAAATAATGATTTCGCAATCAAGCCACCTGCCCCCAAGATAGCAGGCATATAATGCAACATAATATTGGGTAGTATAAGACTCCTAAATTTCCTTAATGACTTTCTATTTTTTGGGTTCTTTCCTAATCCCCAAGAACTTGAAACATATTAAATTTTGAAAAAAAAGTAAGAGAAAGGGAACAGAAACTGGTAATGTACTCAGGATGGAAGGAAGGCTGGGTAATATATTCATTCTAATTGTATTAACCTTCCCCCGTAATGAGAGGGGGAAAGCCTACCATCTGTTTAAGTCATTAGTCAGTTCCATAATTAAAGGATTAAGATTAGCTCTAACAATTTCATTACTTTTCCTAGGAAACTGAACATCCAAATACTTAAAACTAGTCTACTGCCATTGAAAGGGGCTATCAATTAGTTTTCTCTCTCTTATACTTTGGGAGATTGCCACCACCTCAGATTTAGTCCAATTGATTTTATACCAGGAATATTTCCCAAAGTTGATTGCCATGTACAATATATTAGGAAAAGATTTTTATCAATCCGATATAAATAAAAGTATATCGTCAGCATAAAGTAATAGTTTAACCTCACATGTTCCTGATTTCACACACCGCATTTTATGATTATCCCTAAATTGTATTTCCAACTTTCAAGGGCAGTGCTAAATACAAGAAGTGAAAGGGGATGCCCTATTCTTTTGCACAGCTTTTAAGAATTAAGCCATTAGCCTCCTTTTAAGTAAGAGTTATTGTGGACTATAATAAAGCAACAAAATCCAGGTGAGAAATGATCACATAAGGCAAATCTACATAAAGCACCAAGACAACCTAATCTTGTCAAACTCCTTTCCTGTATCAGGGCAGCGCTGTGGCAAGGATTTATCTGAGTATTGACAGACACTCATTAATTCGGTCAGTAATCTTGTACTATCAATGCCTGATCATTATTTATTAAATTCATCTAATTAGCACAGTAGATAACATCTATTATTTCATTTTATCTTATATCCAGCATTTAGATGAGATATTTAGGTTGGCAGAACCTAAAGTGTTGCAGATCTTTGCCCAGTTTAAGCATAACTGAGTAAGAGCCTCAAGAGAATGGTCTCCTTCAAAATATGCAGTTGCTTGCATGATCCAGAGGTCTAGGGGCTAGCACTTATATGGGAAGCATTGGTAAGGTTTGATATCTCCGTTAATGGGGTTTTTATTCAAATCTTTCATTATATTCGCTATATCTCTTAGTAAAGGAGGTGAGAAACCCTGAGGTTGCCTCCAGCTACCCACCACCAAGTTCCCACACCATCTGCAAGGTAGGTTGTGTGTCACTCAAGACAGAAACAATCCAGAAAATAAGAAGTGTGACGATGTTATTTGCCAGTCACAACAAGTAATTCTTGGTAGTAAAAATTAAAACTGTCAGTGAAGAGTTGCAAAGAATCGGACAATACCGCAAGCAACCCAAAAATAAAGTGGCAGGTGAAGCTCAGGGTTCTTAAAAGCAAAGTAATGTACATGAGAAAAAGTGCTACTTTAACTATATGTAGATAATGAATGGGTTTGCATTACGCTACTAGCAAAAGGAAGGTCATCATGGATACTTTTCAGAAAACACCAGCAGAGTGGTCTGGGGAGTCACAAGGAAAACCAAGTATTAGCACACAGTAAAAGGACTTGAGAGGTAAAAGCATTTTGCCATTGCCCTAAGCTATAACATGCTCATCTCACACACAGCATGTAGCCACAATCAGACCAATGTCAAACAAAAGACTGGGAAGAATTAAAACTCTACAGATGATGACAGAGATGATCTAAGACATGAAATGGGTTTGGCTGGAAAGAAACCCGCAGAGATTAATCTTCAACACAGAAAAGGAACCCTTGTTAAAGGCAATATGACAGAAGGCAAGAAAAAAAATGGTACTGACTGGTGTCCAAAACGGTATATGAGGAACAACCATTCTCCACAGTACCCAAGTTTTACTGAGATACACAAGCAACCAGTTTAAAACAAAGACATTTGTTAATTTTGTAGATTATTGCTTTTATTTGCATTATTACATGGTGGAACTCAAAGCAATAGGATGTTGTGTTGGCTAAATGGATTCACAGAGACTAGCCAAGTTCACAAAGGATAAATCCTTCAGTGACTATTCACATGGTATTTCTAATACAGGCTCTGGTTCCAAGAGTCTTTAAACTACTGATTGTCAGAAGCTGGGACAAAACAGCAGGGAAAATGATCATTTCAGAGTCTAAATGGCTAACCTTGCCCATCCTGGTTATCACATTTTTGTCAGAAGCTGGGACAAAACAGCAGGGAAAATGGTAATTTCAGAGTCTAAATGGCTAACCTTGCCCATCCTGGTTATCACATTTTTGATATTTGAACCTTCATTTTTAGCTAAAAAGACAATAGTTTCTTTCTTCCTCTCCTGATTCCCCGAAGTTGTTGGTTTAGTCTCAACATCCCAAGCAGGTATCACATCTTAAACACATTTTTTGTTGTTTATTAAGCTTTCAATTAGATGATTCCACTGACATTTTTTATGATGAGCAAGCCTACCCATACCCAGCCTCCATTCTGCTGGTGCAGACACCCAATATACAGTTGGCAGAACAGTTCTCTAGACTTATTGACTATATACTTCATAGCCAAGACCAGGCTGGATGGGGCTTTGAGCAACCTGGTCTAGTGGGAGGTGGCAGAGGGGTTGAAACTAGATGATCTTTAAGGTCCCTTCCAAATCTAACCATTCTATAATGGGACCTTAAAGGCCTATCTTGCACAGAGATACCAACAGTTAAGTGTAACCATATATGAACAGAATTCCAACCCCTATAGCATTCATCTGACTAAATGTGTTTATGTTGAAATGTAAAGCAGTCAGTATGGACACCATTTGTTATCAATGGAGAAAAATGGTCACTTGCAGTGGCCGCCCATTTCAACTTAATATTCATGAGTAAATTCGATCACACAGATCTGTCGTGGTTTAGGCTGAATTGGCCTATGATGGTGACAGACACTCTCCCCCTACTCCTCACTCCAGGAGAAAAGGAGGAGCGATAAAGAGATTTATGAGTTTAGAATGAACTAAACTAATGAAATAGTAATATTAAAATTAAAAGGAAATAATAAAATAGATACAATATACACAAAACAGTATCAAGCTCCCAGGCTGATGTCACCGGCAGGCACTGGGGAAGTCCCAGACTGGACTCAGCGATGGATGGGAACTGGATTCCAGCCCTGGAGTCAGGAAAACACAGATCAGGATCAAAGGCAGATGAACAGAAAGGGTCCTCCTCAGACTTTGGCCATTGAAAAAAGAGGGTTGACACTTTGAACCCTCAGCTTGTATACTGAGCATGGGGCACATGGGATGGAATACCCCTGTTGGTCGGTTGGTTAGT
Source organism: Numenius arquata (assembly GCF_964106895.1). NCBI lineage: Eukaryota > Metazoa > Chordata > Aves > Charadriiformes > Scolopacidae > Numenius > Numenius arquata. The sequence goes on along the minus strand of NC_133576.1, from coordinate 18,720,992 downwards.
TTTGGGTCACCTGTCCTGTCCATTCCTCCCTGAAGGTGGGACCCCTCTACACTTTTCCGTTTCCGACCCTCCAACTGGGCAAATAATGAAATTAGCTGACCTTGGTTGTTATAGCAATAAGGATAAGCAAGAGCCTCTCTGCATTCCATTCTTTGGCATGAAGTACAAACATTGGTCTTACCACTCTACAAGCAAACAGTTTTCTCCACAATATGCTGTTAATTTCAGAGAGTTAGTAGAGGCCTAGCTAAGAAGTAAAATTACTGAACAGAAAGTTGGTTCGATTTTACCTCAAATCAGGACAAGACCATGTCCTAAAGCCCCTATTTTTTTCCCCCCAGTATGGAGGGAACAGTGCGGTGAGCTTAGATAAAGACTTCCGCTCTGTGAAGTTCAAACACTATGTCAGTTGAATGCCACCTTCAGTCATATTTGTACTATTCAGAACAGGCAAGGAAATTCAAACTCCTTCCCAGGTATAAGGTACTTATTACACCTGTAAACTAACATGCATCCATACAAACACACAAGCATGCATAAAATATACCAATTCCTACAATTTAGGGTGGTTTTTTCCTACTTGACCAGGAAATGGAAACTTAACTCAGTGCAATTCTAACATTAGTTTACTATAAATTCCTAGTCTTTAAGCTAATGGTGAAATAATGCTCCTCTCATTAGTTTAATGATCATATCATGCTTAATAGAAGCTTCCCCCCCCCTTTTTTCCCTCTTTCATTAACTCAGTCTAATAGTTGCAGACAATTTGCTTCCACTATAAAGCTGTCAATCTTTTTCTTGTATGTAACATGTCAGTCTGTTACAGCACAGAAATCATGCAATGCATTTATCAGACTAGGACCTCTTTTCATTTACTGACTCAAAAATTATTTTGAGCTATCTACAACAAAGCGTGTTAATGGAGCACATTATAAGAAGCGACCATTTAGATCATTTACAGATTTTCTTTTTTAACTATGATATGTGCTTCCTTATCAGTGTTTGATTTAGAATAACCTAGCTGTCACTTGGAAAAAAAAGGAAAGGTAGATGAAACCAATGCAGCGGAAAGTCCCTCAGCTCAGACCGAGCTGGCTGTGCCCCTGAGGCACCCAGACAAAAGGCTTTTGCTGTGGCAGTCTGCAGCAATACACAGCAACAGTGAAGCTTCCTTCTCTCCTAATGATGCAGCCTTTTCTTAGGAGCATGAAAAAGAGGAAGAAAATAGGCATTTTTATATGCTAGATTTTAGAAGCAAAACCAGCTATTGTATTGGAAGGGATGAAGGAAAGGAAGAAGTGATAACAACGGATGTGTCCAAGAGCTGTCATGTGAGACCCATTAGATGCCTAAGAACTCAGACGTGTTTGGCTTGACTAGAAATTTGGAAATGCTTTATTCTAGGCACGTGATCTATTCAGCCTTTCTGTTGGGATCTCCTACATTCAGTAGTGCCACATCATCTAAGTTGACATCTACTTGCTATGAAAGCACAGCCCTGCATTTCCATCTACAGTCCGAGTTTCAGGCCAGTCCTGACTGTTTCCTACACCCTTCTGTCTCTTGCTTATGTTTATCCCAGCTTCTTCAGAGTTCATACTGTTTTAATAGCAGAAATTTGTCTTTGTCCACAGTCCTGCCTCTGGTCTGTTGAAGCAGAATTTCCAGAAAAAGCTGCTATTCTTTTCTTCAGTTCTTTACAAGAAAAGACTTTATCAAAATAAAACTGGTGAAAAACAACATTGCTTCGACTGCAGGGAAATTTAAGGGGTTGCTGTGTTTACCCTTTGTTCTTGATTACTGTTCTTCTCAGAGACTGCCATTCCCGTCCAGATTTGTTTGTTTCTTCCCTGTTTCCATGAAAATCTAGGTTAAGACTGTCCCATTTTAACCTTCCCTATTGTTTTTTCCCATCTAATGTATGAGGACTGCACTTAAGTCTCCATATCTCAAGTAGTCATTCCTGAGATACCTGATCAAGCACTGTGTTCCGTCAATCCATCAGTAATTTTATTATATTTTAGCCTTAAAATATGAGGTACTTATGACTCACTTATTCCAAAATTTTTAGAGCTAAAACAGAGTATTAAGCAAGTTGAGAAACTAAAACCTTGCAATTCCACACTGAAGTCAGTGGTTGTCAACTTTTTGAAATGAGAGGCACTCTTGATCCCTAAAATATATGCTGAGGGCCAAACCAAAGCTTTTCAAGGCTTTAGGAACACTGAAAGGGAGACATTAAATGAAGCAAATATGTAAAACTACAGCTGCTCTGTTACTTACATCAGGAAAAGGAGCTGGGCAGGAGACTGCAGTGATCTGAGCATGGCTCATGGCAGCAATGATCCTAGCATCAAACTGCACTGAGAATGGTACCACAGCAATGGGAATGACAGACCATTTAACTGGTGCTGCCATTGATCTCTTAGGCGATCTTGGCAAGTTCCTAGGGGAAAAGATACAGGGAATAATTTAGGTATTCATCCACAAAGGTACCATGAAAGGCACTTCTGAAATAGGCAAATGAGAGAAGACTCAGGTGCCTTGTTCACGCTCAGCAAAGCACTTGTGAACCTACTATTATCTCTTTGCATTTCCTAGAGCATATGCAGGCCTTTAGCTTCACTCACATGGACAGTAACAGTATTTTTAGGGCTATGACTACAGCCTCTTTTATGAAGTCAGATGCTTACTGCCCTAAAAACACACTAGCCAGCCCCAAACACCTCTGACTGAAGAGAGATCAGAAACAAAGACCAATAGCTACCAATAACTACCACGTGAATGCACTGAACCAAATAGCTGTATCTACCTCTCTCCTTGCAAATATTTGATGGGTTTTTTTTCCCATTTCCCCAGACAACACCCACACTTTCTCTTGCACACATGCTCACTGCTCCGTCTTTGTGTAGCTGAAAATGGATCAGGCTATTCTCTCACACACTGTTTCAACCAGACTGATTCTGAAATCTTCGTGGGGCATTCAAGGACAAAGAAGGAGGGGAAATAAAATAAAATTACTGGCTAGCAGAGCTGAAGAGCTCTTCCCAGACATATCTCCCTCGCTCCTCTCTGAGGCAGAGAGCAGTGATGGCTACAGCAAGATCTCGCAGCCTCTGTGATCAACTAAGCCTTGTCCTTGCCCTTCCCTCCAGGTCCTTGCCTCTCGCTGCTTTTGTAAAAACATGGAGGAAAGTGATCCATTTTTAATTCATACAATGGTTTATATTGGAAGGGACATTAAAGATCATCTAGTTCCAACCCCCCTGCCATGGGCAGGGACACCTCCCACTAGACCAGGTTGCTCAAAGCCCCATCCAGCCTGGTCTTGAACACCTCCAGGAATGGGGCATCTTAGTTTCTAATTTGATCCACCAGCATCATTCACATTGAGACTAGTTTCCAGAAGTTCTAGAGGAGCTAGTCCCATACCTTATCTTCAAACCTGTGTCTCTCCTGTCTCTCTTTTCCCAGGCTTTGGGAGCATCAGGGGATTTCCACTGAAGTCCACAAAATTATTGTTAGCCCATGACATCTCAGAGGCCAGCAGACTGTCACACCTTTGTTCTGGGTTTGGTCTGTTACAAAGGAACTTCTCTCCACCCACTGCAGGGAGGACAGAGAAAGCCCAGCCAAATCCTGACCCCCTTCTACCTCCACCCCAAACCAGGGGAGTCCAAAAATTGGTATCCAGCTCCCACAGCAGGACCTCTCTGAACCAGACCACTACTGTAGGACAGACTAGAGGAGGCTCTGTGAGTCTGATTTTAGCCCCTGTTCAATGCCACAGTAAAAACCCTTTCGGCTTATTTCACATGTGCAGCAAGTGACTAAAAGACAAGCATTTGATTAAATCTGAGGTCATTTCAGGCATACAGCTGCAAATGAAACACACAGCAGCTCCTGCATGTTCCCCACCACCGCACTCCAGACCAGACAAAACTGCTTGTTCAGGCACCCAGTGCAATTTACACTGCTCCAGGCACTGGCATTCAAAGGTGAAGAATACCAATTCGAGGGCTGCAACTTGAAAATACCACTTTTTTTTTTTTTTCTTCTTGCCCGCATTCCTGTATTTCTTTTTCAGCCTGTCTTTTACACTGCAATTCAGCCACATGCCTCTCTTCCTAAAGCATATCACCTTTGGTCTTCCTCAAATTACTATATATATATATATATATATATTTACTTTAGCAAGCCAACGTGTAAATGCCATTGTCTGTCACAGTTGACTGTTTTTCCCTCTTTTCAAAGAGGACAATGTAGCATGATGAAAAAGGACACACAGATGGGCAATGCTGTGCTGCAGTCTGTATGTTTTTCTTTCAGACAAGATGGACAATAAATGCATGTCTACTCCTGGTATGAGGAGTCAGTAGAAGAACAGCGAAGGAGGCCAATGTGTCTCAACAGCTTTCAAACTCACAGTGCCTGTTCCCAAAGCAGCTGAACTCTGACAAGTGCTGTCAGAGTAGCTAGCACTGAATTAAAAGGTGAGTTAGATGTCTATATCTTCAGGATGCTTCTCTTAAGAAAGTAGACACTGAAGCCACCCAGAAGGACTTGCTCCTGGATTCATACTGATTTGTTCTACTGTGAATTAATATTACTCAGGTATTATTGAAAATAGCGGCTGAGGTTGAATCAAAGAAACTGCTTCTCATCACAGTGCCAGAGCAATATAGCCTGGAGCATAGTAGACTTGAAAGTGTATGGTATGTTTAGTGAAATATTAAAAGGAGGCCTTGTATGGTTTTAGCATTTTCTCTTCCTTTTATGTGTTTGTTAGCCTCTTGGAGGCTTGAGGAAGAATGTGATTTCTCCAAAGAGACACATACACAAGTCTGCAAAACATTACAGATAATTTGTGACCCTTCTGGACAGAGCTGCTCTCCTGCAGCAGAGCGCACTAAGTGTACCAGTTCGGGGGGGCTGTTTTACAGCAGGACTGTGGTCTGCCACATGCAGAGGCTACTGTGTCACAGCAGATTAACTGAGCTGTCCATTGCTGTCATGAGTGATGAGACAAATCAGCATAATATGGTGGCACTTCACTAGCAATAAAGGGTTAGAGTGGGAAGCTCAACTTCTGGCAACGGCTAAGAGCTAAAGCTCCGAGGGAACATGAAAGAGAAACAACATTTACAATATGCTTTTTCCAAACATCAAAGTGAATGCTCACTTCTTCTAAAACTGTCTTTTCTCAAAATTTCCAATGAGGATTAGCAGCCATGGAGTTGCGTGTTCTTGTTTAAACTGAGCTTGAGGAAGCTTCTGATTTTCTTCTCAGAAACAGTTCTTCCATTCCATCCCTTCTCTAGTTGAAATGGTGAGACAAACCTGTGATCAGCACACAGTTCTAGCCTCCGGCTGATGCCAGGCAACCAAGTTAAAGTGACCATGCTCTCACACAGTGTCAGACTGGTCTGCTTCGCCCACATGTGCTGCTAGAGAGTGAACTCAGAGCTCAGCTCTGCCTATGAGGTGGACTGGGAGGCCTGGATTGCATGATTGTCAGCTAAAGAAAACTGGACTTTTCAGCCCCCTGTATTTCAAAGCGAAGAAGGAGGTTTCAAGGCCTGAAGCACTGAATGGTTACCATTTGATGAAAAAAAGAAAAAGGGCACCGAAACACTAAAATGCCTGAAGGTATTGTTTGCAAGAAATGTTGTACGCTCGATTTGAAAGCAATATTGTACTACCTGTACAAAGGGCCTACCTGACATCCATGCCATGCCCAGCACAGTCCAGCAGGAGAAGGTCTCTTGTATGGAGCAGCTTGATTTGGGAAGGAGAACTGAGACTGTTAAGCTGCGGAGCAAGAAGAAACTTCAACAAAAGCTCAGCACGGCAAATCCTAGAAAGCAAAGGAAAAGATTCACCTAAGTTTTTCAAGTAGCGTTAGCAAATTGCTCATTGCATTCATGTAGTAGATTGCAGCACTTTAGAGATAACTTCATCTCTGCTGAGAAAATGCTGAAAGAGTCCTTAACAAGCACTGTTTTGTAAGCCTTTTAAAAACTGCTGGCCCTTAGAAACTCAGAGCGGATATTCTCTGTCTCTGTAACATGCTTACCAATAGCCCTGTGCTCTGCAATGTGTTTTGGCCACTTCATGCTTAAAGAAACCTAATGGTGCTAGCCACAGGGCGAGTTTCTTTAATGTGAGTGCTAGAGGTCAGTGCTCAGGACAAGCGAATGGAGAGTCAACATGAGGCTGGCAGGTCGTTTGGCACACGGACCAGAGGCATGTGCAGCCTGAGCTGAAGCAACAGGAAAGAGAAAAAGCTGTGAGAGGCAGCTCTGGAAGAAAATCAGAATGGTAATTCCTCTCCTCTTGTCTATACCAAGGGACACAGTTTTGTGAGTTGCCTTTCTCCACGAGAATGGCTGCTTTGGGAAAAATACATATTTAACAAGTGTCCTCAAAATCACAACTTTTAAGCCTTTTTTTAGTGGGGAGTCCTGTATTCCCTCCCCACTGCCAATTCTCAGCCAGGTTTTTAAACAGTTGTCTTTAAACTTTTGATGCTTCAGGTTTCTCTGCCAAAATGCGGTCAAGTTTGTGTCTGTACCTCTTGCTCATGGAGTCTGATCTGCCACTCTAGTCCAAATTATGGACAGTGTATGTCCCTGTGGCATTTCTGTATGCTTGCCAGATGTTGTCTAAAAGCCTCTACAGAAAAGAGATACCATATATACCAAATATATACCATATATATACACCATATATGCCATATGCCAAAAAGGCAAAATCAAAGACCACTTTACATACACCAACTATATCCCTTTGTCCATCTATTGTGTGGCATTTCCTTAACCATCTGGTCTCTTCGACTGTGTCCACTCTACAAGATGAACTGAATTAATTTAAATTATCTTTTTTTGAAAAAGCTGTAAAAAAATAGGCATTGATTGAATTCCACAGGCCAACAAGTACAGCTAGGAGAACTATTTGCAGTTCATAACTTACCTCGTTTTGTTCCTGTTCATAAATTATCCACAAAGGACTTTGATTTTTACTAATCCACTCATTATTCAAAGCTCTTCGGCAAAAAATTAATGCCAACATATTTCAACATATGGATTCTGTCTGTGGGCTAGTCACTTCAGCAACCTCCTTGACTACCTTTTGTTTATGGCCTGAGAGTGGTGAAATAAACAACACGGCATCCCCCACACCTTGGCTGGATATCTGGGCCAAACCACTGAGACTCTTTCTCACATGGAAATGCCAATCAACTTTGCCTGACATCTCACTGAATCAGCTTCAGGTTTGAGGTATCAATTGCCAGAAACTTATGGAAACAAGAATAGTAGGAAGTGGGGGTGGTTGATGTTACCCTCTTCATGACTTGAACATAACACAATTCCCTGCCTTGCCTGAGTTCACAGACTAGAGGTATTTCCCACAGCTTCTCAGATGACTTATTCCATAACTTACATGTCAGTAACACAAATTATGGGTAGAGAAAGACCTGACTAAAAAAAGGTTAATTGCTTTTTACTCTACTGCCCTGTTTCTTTGTAGTCTTCATTACCTTGTTTAGAGCTAACTTGGATAGCTCTACATCAATCATGTAGAAATAGCTATAGTTTATACCAAAAATGGGGAAAAGATAGGTGGGATGTTTTGTTCATTTACAACAGAACAGGCAATGATGTACTTACCCATTTCACTTACCCAAGTGAAATGAAGCCACCAGGGACAGTTTCCCAGTGCACAGCACCAAGCTGGTTTCAGTAGATGCCCTCTGCAACATCCTCATCTATCCTTTCCTCAGGATTGCCTGGGCACTGCTTGTTCGGACTCTGGCAGGGTTCAGTGAAGCCTTCTCAGTCCCTGTGCTCCTGAGAGTCTCTGGTCCAAAAAGGGCTTCAGACCAAAACATCTGTCCCTTCATAAAGTTATGATTTCTTAGAGATTTTGAAGCAAGGCAAGAGTTATAACCAACGGTTTCAGGGGGGGCGTTTACTTCTTATTTTTTAGATTAGATAAGTAGAAGAGGCAGCCAAAGGGCTTTTATACCTTTTTCCAGAGCAGTGATAAATGCCACTAAAATCATAATAGCTGCCCGCTTCCTGTTTAAAATGCTCTTGCTTGGCTTTAGAAAAGAGAAAACAACTCTTTAGTGTCATTTTGATCAGCACTGCCACCATCTGCACAAGGGATTTGCAGACAAATTTCAAGCAAGGCAGCACCAACAGTGTGTTTTCAAAGCTGACAGAATCAAAGAATAAGGAATTAAACAAAGTGATTCACTGAAGAGCTGAATTGGCTGACCCATGTTGCCAATCCATCGCTGCAAAGTCTTTCACAGAAAAGCCCGATAGAGAAAAAAAAAAAAAAAAAAAAAAAAGAGAAAAAAAAAAGTTTCCCAAACAGAATCAGATCTGCTCAATGTGAAAGAAAGAGACAGAGAAGGCATATGTGTTTATCTGATGCATTGTTGAGCTGTAGCTTCTTCTTCCAGACTCAATCGATACATTTTCTCCTTAAAGTCCCCTGTCCACTGTACAGAAGTCAGCTATGTTTGTTTACCAACAGATAACCATCTTAATTAGACTACTGTATTGAAACCCTGTTCTGAAATAGTTTTGTTTCCTCTGCCATTGTTTTCCTTGGTGGTGTCTCTTGCTAAATGGAATCTTCTTCTGTTTAATGAAACAGAGTAATGTAAATGCCATCCTGTGATCTTTGTGCCCGTGTCACTCCCACTCAAGTGAAACCAGACAGGACCCAGTTAATTAGTACAAGCCATTAAAACCAAAGTAAAAACAGCATTAATGGCCAGCTTATTTATTTCTAAGCATCTCATTTCCACAGCATTGAAAACAATTGGAATCAAGCAAAACAACACCCAATTTTTTATGTTTTGAGCATGGAGCCTGTGCGCATTGCAGGCGACTTCTTCCAGAAGCCATAGTGACTTGAGAAGCAAGTCCTGAGTTATCAAGCAAGCTTTTCTGACACCAGTATGTCCACTATGCAGGAACTCTCATAGCACAGACCCCTGTGCTGTGTGCTGCTACCAGAGGGCAAAATCACTATGCCACAAGACCTATTGCAAGCCTCGTACCCAGCCGAGGTCAATTCCTAACACCAGCAATGCTTGTCAACCCGTATTGAATTCAGTAAACATTTGCCTGTAAAAGGCGGCAAAACCTGACCCCACACTGTCACATTGTACTGAAGAACTACTACTCTTCATAAATATGCTCCTTTTTTCTGGTCCTTAACAGGTACTGCATACCAATTATGTAATAAGTACCTATAGGGCACGTTTAGGGACACAAAAGCACTATACTTTGCTTACAGTTCACAGCACATCTTGCACAAACTCCTGGTAAGGCAAGAAGGTGAGAAAGTACTTTTGAAACTATGGGAAACTTGCTTTTCCTGGGACAAGTTTTCCATGGCTGTAGGGTCAGCACCTTTCTGGTTTTTCCTCCTTTTTTTCTCAAGAGGGCTATGAATAGAAGAGTTTTTCAGGAAAGAAATCTAGACCCCCAACCTCAACCTCTTTTTGTACCAAAAGTTCAGGGTCACATTCCTCCTCCAATTTCTTCCATCTGCATGTTAAAGCTAGAAGGAAGGTCCTTCTTCAGGAAGGAGCCCAAACACGATGATCGGTCATTCCAGTTCTGCAGCTCTTCAGCAATAAGGAGCAAGAAGCAGCAGTTTCAGAGGAAGAACCAAGCCAAGAGACCCACCAAAAGAAAAATACTTTTCGCTAAGTCAGTAACTGGGACAAGCAATCGGGGACGGGGGGTTTGATTGACAGTGTAAAGTATAGGACTATGCCCAGGTTATGCCTTCTAAATCTGGGCATTTCCGTGTGAAACAAGGAGTTACAAAAGCTAGGAGAATATTTCTGTTAAAAGCATGCTTTGATGGCTGCCATTTTTTCCCCTCAATATCATGCTTTTGCCATCTGAGAAGCTGTAGGTTTTCAGTGCAAGTTAAGAAGATTGGCAGAAATTCTTACTCTGTCACTGGCTTTTCTTGAAAATTGACTCCTGCAAACTGCTAGCTTTTTCACAGTCACAACCTAAAAATAATGTGAAGCAGATTAAGGAAGACGATATAACCAGTTCTGCAGAGCCATAGTGAAAGATCCAGGTTAAATAGCTATTCTAGTGCACACTTTCCATCTCTGTTCACCCCAGCACACACACAAATATTAAGAGGTGGGTAACACTTCTCCACACAGTTTTAGCATCAACCAAAGCAGGTGGTGATATGCCAGAAAAGGACATGTTTCAGAGCAGGCACGTTCCACAATATCTGCATGTTGCTTCTAACCCAGGTCTTCTACTCCACTCCTCCACAAACCTTTTGTACCACATGCAGCATTGGAGACAGGAACCCAGCCTCCTTTTGGCCAAGAGCCCTCCTGCCCCACTTTGTGCTGATGCCAATCTAAACGTGGGCACTTTGCAGGACGCCTGCCTATAGACATTGGAAAATGGAGCAAGGAGGGCAATCCAGTGAACTAAAATGTCACACTCGGATATCCACGTTATAGCACCTGGTCATTGTAGGTTTATTTTGGACCTGACCCAGCAGCCTTATTATTGTATTGTATCTATTAACACTATTGTGTACTAAATAGCAGGAAGAATAATAAATGCATCTTTGCTTAAAAAAGAAAAAGTTGAATTTCATTTTCTCCGCAGCCTTGAAGCTGTACAATAAATGTTTGCCAATGCAAACACAACGTTTACTCATCTGTCCTTTACTGCAAGCAGTAACGATCAAGAAATAGTTGGATATTCTTCAGCTGCTCCCCACTCCAATTTGCTTTTTAATTAGTACTGATTCCAGGAAATTAGGTGGCTAGATTTTTCAATACTGTAGGCTTTTATATGCTGTGATATTATATAGTGACATGATCAACAAATGTCTCTTTCTGGCCCTGGAATATTGCACCCACGCCTGTTCTGCTTGCTTTCCATCCATGGTCCAATGAAAGCAATTAGAAAATGAGTAAGCCCATTTGTATCCTAGTCATGCCCGCGGGCACAGATGAGGTACGGAATCTAATGACGAAGTTTAAATGAGATCATACAGGACTTCCAATATCTTGGTCAACCGCTGAATAAAGTTAGCTTTGTTCTCAGACATCACCAAGCTAATGAAGTTCAGTTCCACTTACAAATGAATGCAGGTGGCACATTTACTTTGTTATCCTCCTACCTTTTCACATCTGCTAAAGAATCCCCCAGTTCTTTGAAGTTCTTTTCAATTGTGCCTAACCTTTAATATGGTGAAAGCCAAATGAATTTCATAAATTTGAACTGGGCTATGCTTTAATGGCATGACATTTTCAATCCTTCATTTTTTCAAACAATATAATTTCTCTCTATTTCTTCCTCTTCCGTTTGCACATGTTAAAATGACTGTACATTGGTCTAGAAACTAGTGTTTGAGAAGAATTTAGGAAGCCCTAGAGCTCAAATACCACTCCCAGCTGCCCAGATCTCTTTGGACCCCACGTATAGGGAGAGCACTTCCACTGCATCCAGCCAGCTCCATCCCTGTGAGGGTCCAATAAGCTTGTTAATTCCCCATCTCTGCACTGACTAGTGTAGCATCAGTTACATGGCCCAGTAACCCAGGACATGACAGTGCACAACATGCAGACTTTTTAGACTTTCAGTAGCTCTTTAGCTAGGAGTAATAATTCATTGTGAATGACAATACACATAGAGATCATGGGGATTTATTGAGTATAACCTACTGTAGTCTATCCATCAAAGTGACACTCAGTCACTTGCAAAGTTCCTGCACTTACTGTACTTAATGAACACTTCACAAGTTCCTGCAGTATTATTTTTGCCTAATGGGAAAGCCTCTCATGTGATTCTTATGGAGGCAGAGAAACTTCCCTAAGCAGTAAAAAGATTTGCCTGAGCCCTTGGTAATGACAGCACATGCTGATGTTTGATCGATGCTTCTCACGTATCATCATTTCCCACTTGCTCATTCCCACAACATAACACATACTTTAAAATTAACATTTTCATGGCTATTTTGTAATGCAATCTCATTACCTGCTCCAGAGCAACAGGGGAACACAGTCTCCCTGTGCTTCTGACTGCCAGCTTCCCCTGAGTGGGCATCAGGAGAGCAACTCCTGGTTTGCTTGAAATGTGAATGACTGCAATTACTGCTTCCTTTCTTTCTAGGGGCAGAAACTCAGAGTCTTCTCATTTCAAGCGTTGTCTCTATCAACAACCCTACAAATAAATGATAAGCAAAATTCTCCCTGGAGTCAAACAACTAAAATAAGAAATTACTTCTCTTCCCTTAAGCTGTTACTGCATACCCTTGGAGATGTTTCTGATCTCCCCTTCATCATTTTTCAGGTTCTCCCATCCTTGTCTTCAGTTTTCTTCCAAATAAGTTGTTCTGTGACTACCTGTTCTCCCTCTTAGCTCTGTTACAAAGCAGATAACAACCCTTTTGTTCTCCCTAACTCTTATGCTGGCCGCCTCTCATTTTCATCATTAGCCAGACAACTGCCAGGCCAAGTCACAAAACCTCCCCCCTACAAGTCCTGGAAGGCAGCCAAAATGTCCACACTACTTTTTCTCAGACTTATGACCAACATGCAATGCGGCCTCTTGGAACATGCCAGCTTCAACAGTCCTCGTTCAGGTTCAAAATCTCTAGCAATCCTCTAGCAGAGCCACACTGTCCCTGCCCCAGCAGGGGACAGTGACCCTAGAAAACCATTGACACTGGCACAGTTCAGAGACAAACTTCAAAGAGAAGTTCCCATTTCTTCCAAATAAGCACATACATCCCTACTATACATCCCCAAGGACCTGGAAAAATATGGGCATTAGAGAGTTACCAGCACTGCTGCTTAGCCCAAGAGGTAGACAGGTTCCTTTATCCTCCCCTGCCACCCTACAAGCTCAAGACAAACACAAATCCTCCCACCACAGTCAAAATACCATTGTCCTGAGGAAGGAAAAAATAAGCCTCTTGAATTGGAAAACTTACGTTCTTTTCCGAATTTTTAGCAAGTCACAACAGCTTAATAAGACAAAGATTTGCTTGATAAGACAAAGACTTGAGCAACACAGATGGCCTGAGAAAATAGCTATATGGCCCTGCCCACATAGCTTAGTAATTGACACTTGCTGGAGATGCCTCAGCAGCTTCACTCTGTTCAATGCAGAGCATGGGCTATAACAAAGGTGTCCTAGTGAACAGCCTAATTACCACTCATATTTCTCTGGCATCCGTACAAACAGAACAGCTGCAATAGGGACGCTGCTCCCAGACTACCCTGTAGCCTCTGATCTAAACCAGGCAGATGTGATTTGACCATCTCTCTGCTGTGTCCCCAAGTGTCTCTGCCTACACTATTCAAACAAAGAAGAAAGAGTACACGCTGCCACCAGCGCAGACACCGCTGCCCTTCTCTAAAAGGCATCTGTCACCTAAGATATTATCTTTGTTCTATACAGATTCATGTACTTGGTGAACCTAACTCAAGTTTGTGCCTAGCTTCAAGTGATTCCAAGTTAAAATCCACCACAAAACAGTTTGTCCGAGCATCTTCCAAACCTTATCCATAGTCAAAAAGAGGCAAAGTAGCACCTTTGTCTGCAGAAAAAGGTGTAGGCCTCTCCAATCACATAAAAGATGCCAGCTAGAATAAGACTGTGCATGTCCTGAGTCAGACAGTCTTTAAATATGCACTGAAATAATGTCAGTGACAAGTCTGATCACAAGTGCAGCTGCTGCCTCAAACCATCTCAAAATTTTTTCTTCTGAGAGGAAGTACTTGCTGCCCTTCACATTCTTCCTTTATCTGCAGAAGGGTGGGGGGAAATTATTTGCTTGCAGATGTTCAGCTATATTTTCTGTTTTTAATAAAAAAGGAAACTTTAAAAAGAACACTTGGTTTCCCCTTAATGGCCCCTGAAGCATTATCGTTTGAGATGTCTGGCACCAAAGCCAAGGGCAAGTTTGTATTGCTGCTGTTCAGCTGCGCTTTGCCTGGGGTTAGCTTCACTTTGTGTTCCAGTGCAGCTAATCTCCTCTTTTTCCATGAGCACAAAATACTTGCTTTCCTTGGGGAAAAAAATGAAGACAAAAAAAATAACAAAAAAGACCCATATGTACAGAGACAGCAAAGATTACTTGTAACTGCCATAATTTCAGGGCAAAAAGAATCCTCTTATCTCACCTGCAGAGTGGATTTAAAAACTGAGAGCAGGAAGAGAAATGACTTGCTGAAAGGAAGTTTTGGAGAACGTTATTAGGGTCCAAATACAGATTTATGTGGCCTTCATGCAGCTTCCTGATATCTTATGTGCACTTTGGCTTAGACAGATATTGAAAAAGGAACTGGAGTGGATCTGAGTTCATCACCAACACATAGTCAGTCATGTCACTTCTGCTACATGTTTATTCAATGCCCAGTAAAAGGGTTACTTCTCTCCATATCAGGGTCCTAAATGTACACTGAAACAGCTAGGAAATGGTTTAGATAAATATTTGGGATAGGAAGGAGATGAACACGTGCATTCCCAAATATACTACATCTGTGCTAATAGAAATCACACTGCAAAGGAGAAGGCCTAGCATCACCAGTCATTTGCTTCCATGCAAAATGAGTGAAAAAAACACTAGTGCGGTAATGGTGGTGCTTTACGCAGAACTATTCACATAAGCGTCTCCATTACATCCACTATGTAAAGAATTGCTGCCAGTAAAATAAATATGTTTGTACACACATGTGTGTATATGGTGTGTGGCACAACAGAACAATTTTACCTCCAAGTATCTCCAGAAGGGTTAAGCAAAACAACCCTCATGCATGGACAAGCCCTAAATAAAGAACACCTCTTTAGGAAGGTGCCAGACTACAATATCGCCATGCAATTAAGGAAGGTGGTAAACCTGCTCATCTAACTGTGCAATTAGGATAATGTCACTTTCTATTTCCACATTGTAAAATACTTTGAGATCCTCAGATGAAAGCTCTGTACCAGCGTGAAGCATTTATACCTTCATCAATGAAGCAGATGGCATGCGGTACGCTTGTTTGTGTGAACCCTGTAGTCATCACTGTTATAATTAGTTAAGAGTCACCTCCTGCTCCACTACAAGCTCTGCTGTTTGACAGCGTTTGGTAGGGGCTGGCATTTCCACAGGAGAAACTGTATCTTCGTCGCATATACTTACACTGCTTCCATCACTGCCATAGCTGTGTAACTGCATTTTAAGAGTATTGTGAATATATGGTTGAAAAACAACACAACAAAGGTATACATTAACTAATGAAAACTGGAGGCGGCTTTGAAAGGCCATCTTGTCCATTGCTCTGCTCTGAGCAGGAACAGGTACTCATAAGCATTTCCCAATCAGTTAGTGTAACTTGTTTTAAAGATTTTCAGTGACAGAAGCCCGTATCTTCCTCAAGAAGTGTTATTTTGTACTAAGTATGAGCTTCTCTAATATCAAATGTCGAAATGTATGCCCATTATTTCTAGTCTTCTTTCATAAAGAGTTTTTTCCATCCAAGGCCTTTACTCTTTACAGCTATCTTTGTATACTTGAAGATTATTGTATCAGATACGTTGTATTCTTTTTCATTTCATTGAGAAATACACAAAGCATCATGTAGCTCTCAGCTCCCTCCATCTGTCTGCTGCAAGCCCATAGCTGAATAAAAGGAACATTGGAAAAGAAAAGATAAAATAAAATTAAAAACATTTAAAAATCAAGCATAGGACATATCTTTCCAAGTAATTGCTGTTCAGCAGACCAAGGCTGGAAAACAAGCATAAATGTATTCTAATTATACTAGCCCCTGAGTTGTATTTTGGGTTTATTCACATCAATGGGAATTACAGTGCTTCTGCCTTTGCCAGCAGGAACAAAGCACCTTGAACCAGACACGGATATATCTAGCTAAATAAGAGTAAATATTGTGTGACAATCCACAAATAAGCACAAAAAGAAAACTTGAAAAAAATTTGAGTAACTCATGTAAACATCATCACATGCAAAGACAAGGAAGAGGGTCAGCTCCACTTCCCTCAGCACGATGCATCCGTGCAAATGCTCAGGACTCTCTTTGCCTCTCAGAGCACCCATACTCTGTAATTAATTTCTAAATTATGGAGATTATATACATTTACGTAGTTCTTAGACAATAAGTCATTCACTTACAGGAATGTTACCTGTATTTGTAATTCAAGTTCTCTAGTTACAATTATTACTTTTCTCCTAGAAGAAAAGAAGCAATGCCTAAGATAAAAGAAAAGTGACAGGACTTTTTTTCTTCTCTGTGTTTTACTGGATAATAATTCCTACAAAGGAAATTAATTGCTGGGCTGAATCAGGCAATAAGTCTGTTATGCCCAATATCTTGTCTTTGACAGGTACCAGAAACAGGTTCTTCAAATCCTCATAGACAGTCACACAGTAATGTTCCCACAGAGGAAGTTTCTTCCAAAGCCAAGGCACTTAAGACTGGTTTATTGTCTTGAAGCAGAAGGGCTCAAATCTTTAATATTTTACTTTATTCCAGCTAGTACAACTACAGACAGCCACCTGAGTGGAATCCTCTCCAGTCAAATTCAGTATGTCACTAATAGTGTCCAGAAGCAGTGAGTTTCACAGGTTAAAAAGAGGCAATGAAAAAAAAAAAACCAACCAACCACATATTTTCATATACATTTTCACAATTTCCTCCTTCACTTTACCAAGTTATCTCCATTTCTGAAATAAAAATAAAGGGCAAATAGTCCAAATTATCCCTTTATATATTTCCTTAGTTTATATACTTTTATTTTCATTACAATCTCTTTGATCAACTCCTAAAATTTTCAACAGGATTTGAAAGTCTCTCTGTGCCCAAAACAATTTCCGCTGCATTTGCTTACATCTCAGCAAACGTCTTTTCAGCAGTGAAATGATGAGGAGTGAACATGGTAACAGAAGGAAAGCATTTGTATGATTATTTTCCATATAGTTATCTACCATTTTCCTAAAATATTCTACAACTTAAATCCAAACCCATGTAAAGAGCTACCCTTGGTATCTTCTGGGTAATTTCCTTGAATGATTTAACTGAGCAACAGGACCTCAGGAAGTTCTCTAATCTATCTTCTAGCCAAGCACGGATCAACTTAACTAAAACCATGCCTTTACTCATTTGTTCTTAAAATCTTTAGGAAACAAGATTTAATAAGTTCTATGGATAGACAATTCCAGCGATTAGCTGTCAGAAAGCTTGTCTCAATGTTTAGCCTAAATTTCCTCTGCAATTTAAATGTGTCAGGATTTGCCCTGTTCGTATGCCATTACATACTTGTAGTGCAAACAACTCCTCCTAAAGCAGGTTGTCTTACGCACCCTTGCCCTAAGTGTTTTGGCCACTGAGTGGTTTCAAAAGACCATTAAAAGCACAATGAGCAGTACAGAGCAATTTCTGCCCACACAGTTGCAGTGTCCAGGAACACAGCCTTAGCAGCGATGCAATGGCTGCCGAGTTAAATACACACCATGACCTGACTTCCACCCAAGTACAACTCTGTGCACCAGATCTACCTTCCAAGATGATCTCCTGAGATCCGCACCCCCTGGACACTGTATTTGTGAGAGCCAAGCCCAGGATCTTAAGTGCTATTCAGTGGAAAGTCAGACTCAATTATTGACCTGAGCAGTGAAACAGATTAAAAAAATTTACGTTGCATCTCTGTCCTCTGTGACCACATACATCCCGCCTGCCTGGATTGTTTTGAACATATGTAGCATATCTAATGCAGAGCAGTATTGTTGGGGCAAAAAAAATAATCTCAGCTTAAGGCAAAAAGAGTTCATTCAGGATGATGTCAAAAAGGCTCATTTTTAAGTTTTCTGTCTCTTCAACTTTCTCCTTATTTTTTTAAAATTAATGGAACAAAGCATCAAAAAAGAAGTTGCTTGGGATTAGGAAAAGATAGCATCTTCTTCCAAGAAACAACATGTTTCTTAGAGAATATCAAAATAAAGTACTTTGACTTTCTCAGAACATTTTGTTCAGAAATAAAGAGGAATGACAAAAATGGTCACAGAAAACATAGAAGATCCTTTGTCACAAAACGTTTTCAGATGCAGCACTTGGCAGAAAACATGTCATAAGAATGAAGCTTGCCAAGCTTCCACATTGTGGCTCAGGCTACCTGTTCATGCTAAACAGGAGTGGCACCTTGCTTTTCAAGACCTAGATCACCGTGCAGCAAGACAAACAGACCACAAAAAGATAAAGTCACTTACCAGCCACAGCTGCTGTTGTTCTGGAGTTGTTTGGTTTCTCCATGTCAACACCCTGTGGTCTAGATGGTATTTTCCTGTTGACCTTTGAGTCCTGTGTAGCCAACTTGCCTTACACCAGCTCTCCATGCTTTAGAGTTGTCTTTATCTCCTGCGTGGAGTAGATACTTCTCCAAGAAGCTTTATACCATCGTCCAAAACAAAGCAAGGGTTGATGGTTACCCAAATGCAACAGTGTTTTATAGTGTGCTGTATTATTATTTGTGTATGTACATATACTTATGGATTATTGGTAAGTTTATGGGAGACATCAGCACAGACCAGACAGGAAAAAACATGAGACTAGGCTGTCCTTCTGGGAAACACTGATAGTCTAGAAGAAAGTAATTACTTCACACTATAATATTGTTAATTTTTCGACATGTTCCAAATAGAAGTGATACACTGTCAAACACCTGATAAGGCCTTAACAATTACAAAGCTCCTTAAATATTGAGTTGAATGGGTCATTTTATTTTTTGGTTTAGCAATATTTTACCTTTTATTGCTTTGAGAGTACTCAAACATGGAAACAGGAGCAGGATGTACTATTACATGGGTAAACCGCCAGAGAGAGCAATATGAAGAATAAATTGAAATCCAAATCTCATACACAAATTATTATTAACACTAATTTCTGCATATTACAAAGCAGCTTCTTTGCATGTATGACATTGCCTTTTGCACCCAAACATGACTTTAATTAAGATCTAACTTATTCATGACTATAATTCAGATCTAACTGCTAGTCTAGTCAAATGAGTGTAATTAGTCCCAGAGGGCATATCTAAGAGAACCAGGTTTTCCTTTTCATCACCACATTTAGGCAAACACAATAGATGCTGGAAGATCAGTCTGAGAACCTGGAAATGTAAAGAGCTTTACAGAGCTGGTGGGGAAATTCTAAACAAAAACATTGTTAAAAAGGATTTTCATAAAGGCTCAATTAGTCTGATTTATTCTTGCAGACTATGCAATAGGAGTGAAACAATGAAGATGATTAACCAACGTAAAGCTGATAAACTTTTCATAATGATTTCCTTGTTTATTAAGAAATAGAACTGTAGCAGTTTGTTTAGTCTATTCACATATTACTTTAAAAGGGATTAATGAGGTAGGTATTTATTTTTGTTCCCGTCCTGTAGAGACTGCAAATAAACCAATCATCTCCTGCATAAGTTGACGTTGGCATAACCAAGTCAGAAGAAAGTCCTAACAAATACTCTGTTTATCAAGCATTCATTATCCTGATGTCCCGATCCATAGCATACTCTGCCCAGAAGGCACAATAATGAAGACAAATCAGTCCATATGATTTGTTCTTTCTTCTAGTATATCATCCAGCCCCTACAGCTGCTTTACTTTTCATCCAACTCCTTCTCCCCACCCACTTTGCAGCACTTTTGTCCCTCCTCCACAAGGCACTAACTTCACCCTCCCCTGCCAACCACCCCTCATCCTGACCCTCCATCCTGAAGCTAATGGAAACTGGATTTGCAGCAGGGACCACCTTGTTTCCCAGCTGCTCCATTTTCAGAACAGATTGTAAGGCAGATTGCAAGGAATTGCAGCTCAGGCCCAGCTTAAATCTTCGTGCGCTCTGTCGTGATGCTGTGCTTTGTGACCCTCTGGTGCAGAAGACAACACTTTCATTGTTGTACCCTTAAACTGTCCTCTGAATTGGTCACTGGTTATGTCTGAACTGCAATGTGAAGCGTGAGCTTCCACACGCTGAACCCTGCAGATTGGTGCTCTTCTGACTTTCACAGCTGACAATCTATCTGTCCTGGTGACTCAACCAGGTGCTTGAGGTCTCCATGCTGTGCTTTAGAAAAGCCAAACTCAGGAGAGCTTCTGGTGGAAAAGACCATCACACGCCCACCCTATCTCATGCTCTGGTCCAGCCAGAGGACTGAGAGCTAAAGCACTGAATATTTTGCTGGTCTTACCAGAGATAAAGCAATTTCTTAGTGCAGTTGGCTAACTTTGGTCTTCAGAGTGATGCAGCCCAGGGCATCACTATGTAGCTAATAGCAACTGTTTTTCTTTTTAAATTCAGTGCAGAAGAAACTTCACATTTCCTAAGAATAAATCCACCAACTCAGTTCCCAAAGTTCAATGACAGACAAGCACTGTTTTTCAGAAACATGCACATGTTCTTAATACTCTTTTGAAGTAAATAGGGCTTGGTACATGCCTAGTTTCAAGTATATTGTAGCTGCCTTCATAAATTAAGACTTCTCTTAGTAGATGTAAGCACAAATTGTTTTGAAATGATTCTCAGTGAGAAGAAAAACAGTCAATTTCCCAAGGAAAGAGGAAAGTTGTACCCAGAGTGTAGCAATGGCAGCTAATACATGGGGCTCATAAGGCCACGCTCAATTGATATGGTGCCTATACAGAAGGCATTATTGAATGGCTGCTATGTGAACTTGGATAACTTTTAACAAAAGTTAGAGAGGTTATTTTTTAAATTGTATTTCAGGACATGTACATTCCAAAAAAAAAAAAAAAGAACACTTTTTAGCCAATGTTTTGGAGTGAACTCGGTTAACCAGGTGATAAAAATCAGGGTTTGGTTCTGTTCTCAGCATGCTTTTTCACCTGTGTGCTTCCATCATTTTCACCAGTTTTCACCTTTGTATGTAAAAAGACAATCAAACTCTCAAGAGAGTAATCATTTCTTTAATTGGTTGCCATTTGTCACAAGGTCTCTGTTAAGAATAAGCGTGACAGGTATTCAGTCAGTCATGAACACAAAACAGTTATTTTGATTTCAGTCCCAACCCAGAGAAGTCATTCAAAGTTTAACAGGGAGATGTAAGGCTTGCTAAATTTCCAGAGGCATTTCTGAATTCTTGCATCCCACACAACCCTACCAAGAAACGACAGCGACACTTTAGGAGGAGGTAACTAGATTGTGCTTACTAAATTGCTTTTGACTCAGTGAGGTTTCAAGATGATGTACTGCCTCAAATGACAGAAGTATTTTTTTCTAAGAAAGGGACTGAACAAAGCATATGTGAGGTTCTTCACAGTAACTGACCCTACACACTGCTAAAGAAAAGCTGGATCTGAAACAGGACTAAGAGGCTGAGATATCAAAAATGCCATTTACATTGCCACTTGCAACAAGTTCGAGATGAAGCTGTACTCCACACACCCTTTATCACGGGTTGTACAACAGACATAATGCTTAGCAGGCACTTGTGTACATAATAATAGTAGTATACTGCTAGATACGGAAACGAACAGCTTGTGCATGCTGCATAATGAAAAACAGTGGACAGTAAAAAATCTAAGAAATAAAAACCTATTAAATTATCTCTTTTATCCCCTTACCACTATAAGATTTCACTCTATAATAATTTCATATAGTTTATTCTAGTCTAGTTTAAAAATGCCTGGGGTGAAGAAGCTTCCCCTGGGATATTATTCACAGCTTGATAGATCTCAGTATGAGGAAGCATTTCCTAATACACACCACTCATGTTTCCCTTTGAAATTCCATCCCATTACTCCTGGGCACCCACCCTAAATCAATATTTCTTTTCCTTCCTTTATTTCTCACCTTCAAGTTTCAGCAACCCACTCCTCCTGCTCCCATGTAACAATCTCTTTAACATGCAGCAGTTTTCATCTCTTCCAGTAGCATAAATCAGCTCCTCTCAACACCTCCTTTACTCGTGCCTTTCCCCCTAAATTGTTCATAACCCTCAGCCGAGATCAGGGTCCCTTCTGGGGGGCAAGGACGGGCTCTGGGGAGTCCCCATTCCCCACTGCAACCCAGTTCTGCTTCCCAGCCACAGCCATCTCCACCTGGGGTCAGGGTCCTTCACCTTGCAAACGTATTCCGTTTTGTTGCATAATGTGCAATGTAAAGGTATAAGTACATATGTAAATCCTTGGCTGCAGATTTATTTTTAAGATGGTTATATAGGCCACATGGTTATTCAGGCAGTTAAAGAACAGTACAATTAGGAATTAAATCCGCTTTTTCTTCCAACGCATTTTGCTTAAAGGCTGGCAGGTGGCAGTGCATCCTTAGGAATGAGCTATGAAAACGTGGCCACTGTAATTGCTAGTTATCATTAGTTGAGGGAGTGGGGGTCCCTTTTTCTTTTCTCCTTCCTCTTCCTTTTCACGTCTTCCTTTTGATCTTTTTTCCTTCCTTACATTTTCCTTCCTAATCTCAAAGAATTTTTTTTACGTTCTTTCATTCATTTACAGAAAACAATTAAAAAAAAAAAAAAAAGTGCTTCAGATCCTGACTGCACATGTTCAGGTATAATGACATTTTTGGTTTATTCCTAAAGATGCTCTCTCCTTATGGACATTTGAAAAATTTAACCTGCAAGGTCGGTCAGAGAGACACTAAAATGAATCAAGCTCTTTTGGACAAAAGCTGAAAGGAGAAGGAAATCTGAATAAACAATCTTGCAGATGCAAAGGATATCAGCCAGCTAGCTCAGTCTGCCATAGAAATATGCATTGCTGGTCTTTGATAAAAGAGCAAAAACTTATCTGGTTTCTGCAGGAAGCCTGGATGAAACTGAATATACGGCGGGATAGGAGAAAAACAATGCTGATACCATTCGTGTGTTGTCTCATCTCAGGCAGGGAGGGCAGTCTCTGTTTCAGGTACCATAGATGGCTTCTTAGGGAGGCATCCCAGCAGCATCTGCTGAAGCAGAAACCCCTTCCCATGCACTGTGGGCTCCAAGGAACTTTTTCGGCTTCGTTCCCAGGCCCCAGTGCTGGGTGGTAGGATAAGGAAGAGCCAGACTGTCAGCTGAAAGGGATGTTAGGAGTAGGGCTGTAAAGCCAGGGCACTCCTGCTGCCCCCCGTCCAGCCCAGGAGAACTGTGGGAAAGCAGAGGACTGAGAAGCTTCTGCCACTGGCCCTGACTTACACGACTGCAGTGATAAACCTGCACAGGGAATTTTTGGGTAAGTCACCTCACTTCTCACCTTCCCTATCCTGGCTATAGCATAAGAAAAGTGTGTTTGAGTGCTGGGACAGTAACTTGGAAGGGCAAAAGAAGAAGGGGCAGCAGCTGAGGGCAAAAGAGCTCAAGAGCTGACTTTCTGGGGATGGAGGAAGATTGTGCACAAATGGGGAGGTGCTGGAAGCAAGGCACAAACAGGGCAAGAAAAGGCACACCACTATACGGCAAGAGCAGAGTGGTGTCCAGATGGAGAGGTAAGACCAGAATAGAAGCCCACAGCCTTGGGGAAGAAGCTTCCCCCTCCTCACTGGATGCTGAGTACGGATAGACAAGCTGACACAGCACACAGCTGCTTGAGACAACAGCATGGCAGGGAGGGAGAAGGCAGCACAGGCATGGCTTCTCTACCGCAGACTGTCTCTTCCCATCTCTCATCTGCACAGCCTTCTGTTGAAAGAGATTCACAAGTAACTCTTGAGCCCAACAACACAGGAGCAAAACATCTTGATTTTCAGGTGTGCTGCTGCCTCTAGCTAGCCCTGACCATCTGCCTTTCCAGACAGAGCTTTTTCCTCCCCATACTCAGGGCGGGAGTGGAGGCTGGCTTCAGGAGCAGAGAGAATCCACATTGACCCCCAGTCACATTCACACCCTCCCAAAGCTGCTGAGATCCCATCAGCCCTGCAGACCTCTTCTCCCCTTGCTCCCACCAAACTCCAACAAAGCAAGCTGTTGTCGCACTGTCAGTCTGTGACCAAAGCCCCCCAGCCCTCTAGGGAGTGCCCTATATCCCCACCCTGCCCCACATCCCTCCCCTCACCCTGAAGCCCACAGGGAGCACCGCTTGCTGCACTGCTCCCAGCCCACCACTGCCAAGCTGAGCTCTGCCCACCCTGCCAAAATATCTTCAGCCTCCTCTGGCTGCAAAAATCACTCTGGTCATTTATAACTTTTTTTTTTTTTTTTTAGGATTATTAGCTCATTGCTGTTGCCTCGTGGTTACGGCTGTGAAAGTCCCTTAGCCTTTAAGTTCTTCATCTTTGCACTGTGTTGCAGGCTTACATTTCAGCGTTTTAAGTTATGAACCATTATCTTATTCCCTGGTTCTTCATTATGGTCCCGCTCCAAAATCAACGGAGGCTTTCCTCTGGCTGCAGTGCCTTCTGGATCAGACCCACAGCCCCAGCACAGCAGCATTTGGCACATTGCTTTGTGGTTTGAGCAAGCTGCTATCCAAAGGGAGTTAAGAAGAAAATGGCCAATAACGTTTGAGGGCAGGGAAAAAAATGTTATGGAAGAGATCAGCAGTGGGAATTTAAAAAGCACCATGAAAGCAACAGCTCCCTGAAGTGGTTCAGACGTCCCTTGCAAGGAGATTTAAGTGTGGATATCATGGCTAAAAATATGTCCAGCTTGGCTGAATAAGCACACCGGCGACAGACCAGGTA
Organism: Numenius arquata; assembly: GCF_964106895.1. Lineage (NCBI taxonomy): Eukaryota > Metazoa > Chordata > Aves > Charadriiformes > Scolopacidae > Numenius > Numenius arquata. The sequence continues at coordinate 18,696,268 of NC_133576.1, read as the reverse complement.
AGAACAGAGGAAAAACTGGAATGAAATTTAGGACTAAACACCAAAAAAAAATAATAATCCCCAGACAGACCATTGCTTAGCTTCTGGAATACTCAACAGAAATGAATGCCAAGCTATCCATTGGTATATTTAAATGCAGATTTGGCAAAGCACCAATAAATACTCTATTGGGAAAAATTCTACAGTGACAGAGCTATGAATGCTCTTACAAAAACTTTTTTCAGCCCTAGGCTTTGTGACTTTTAGGATACTAAATAGAAAAAATGACAATCCTTCCCTCCTATGAGATAAAAACCAAAGGAGCCATGCCAAATTACTGTACCATATATGCAAATATCTGAATGCAAATTATGTTGTTATCCTTGTCTATACTCCCAAGGAGCCATAGCATCTTTTAAGGTCTTTCTTCTTCACACACAGTGGATGTAGTCATCCATGACAAATTTGTGTTTTCTTTTCTGAGAAGTAATATACTGTATTCCTCAGTGGCAGAGAAGTGTATGGAGCTGCCATTTACAAATTTTAAATGTTTACACCCAGAGGGCAATTAAGTCAGTTTTATATGATAATGTTATAAATGAAATGCTAATAAGTACTGTAAATGGCCATGTAATCACATCCCGTCATTTGCCAATTATTGGGGGGTGGGAAGCTGAAAGCCAGCTGTAGAGCTGAAGATGACGTACTACTACAAATGAGCAAATGCAGGTACTCTGTAATGTGCAGCCCTGACAGTGGCATTTTATAGCAGGAATTCAATTTTCTAAGCAATGTCTGATTTCACCTTTTATTATCATGTCAGAAGTAATAATAATTTGCTCTGACACAGGCATTTTCTTACAAGGATCACCAAGGGATTTATAAAGCTGAAAGTTGGGATTTCAAAGGAACTGGAGGGCAGATCTACTACTTCAGCAGCTGCACAGTGCTGAGGGATGGCTTTGCCTGGGCTCCAAGGCTGTGGTACAACATCATGCTCTGGAAACTGTTTAGATGCTTTGCTGTGCAACTGCGTTCAAGTGAGTAGTCCTCAAGCAGGACTTATTTGCTATACCCCTGTGCCTAAATGGCTTCCGAACTGTCCCTCTTTTCCCACCTCAAGGGGCAAGTTTAGCCAGCTCTCAATAGCTGTAGGGACTTACCTTCAGGAAGGGCTCAGACTCTTAAGTTTCAAGAGACTTCAGTGAAGTTTTTCCTCAATGTTGTAGATTAAACCAATTCAAGCTGTGAACTGCTTTGCACATGAAACCTTCTTAAACAAACCAGGCTCTGGCCATAGAAGACCCACCTCATGAAAAAGAGTATGAACCACACATTGAACTATGGGGAACTACTGTTGACCCCAATACACACATTGGGTAAACAAAAAGCAAAGCCCACATCTGATCTCTTCTCCAAATCAAGCCTTCTCCCAAAGAGTCAGGCAGGGCCCCGAACCACTTCTGCTAGCACCAGTCAGTTGCAGCAAAAGCTGCTCACCAAATCCGTGAACAAAGGTCAGGATTTCATGTGGTCTGGGACACTTTCCCAGACAATGTTTGGGGGGCACTGTGGAGGGAAATTGTTGGATTACTAAGATGAGAGAAATATAATCAAGATTCACCAAAATAACAATTAAATGGATATATCTCATACCTATACAGCATGAGGTCTTAAGGAGAGCAGAAGGCACCTTGTCTCAGTCCTAGGGTTCACCTGTGTGAAGACAAAGCCAGCACAGTTTGTGCAAAGCAACAGGCAGACCAGGAAGGGAAAGCCTTCCACACTGGTGCAGGATTGTGTGGTTCCACAACAGCAGTAGACACCCATTTTGCACCAAAAATGCAGATTTAGGTACCTCAGTGCCAACCTGTCTTTTTTTCTAGAGCAGCAAAGGAATTGTCTTCTCATCATAATGGGAACTGAGTCAGGCACTTTAAGGCTGTAACGCCGCCTTCAAGCCATGAAAAGCCACATCAGATATCAGAATGCATAAAATTTGAAAATAATACCTCTGACATTCATTCTTTCAGCCTTTGAGCCCTTAGAGATCACATTTTCAAAATCCTCTCCACCACTAAAAAATATCAGGAACTTTCTAAACAAAGCCTGAAAATCTCACCTAATCATACAAATTCAGAAAATTGTACTTTTTTCACACTAACAAGAATCAATGGGCATATAGCAACACAGAGCTGGCAAAACTGTACATAGGTAAAGACTAGGAGTGAACAAGGAGCTTCATGTTCAGAAGCAGCACCAGAAGATGAGTGAAATAGGAATTACAACACTATCCTGAGAACTATACCAATTTTATGTACTTACACTATTTCACAAATTAAAGGCCTTCAGAGACTCAAGACAGTTTTGTGTCTCAGGACCTAGGTCAGGATAGCAAAACTGACAATACTATCATGTTATATTTCTCAGGCTGAACTAAACTATAGTACTTCTGACTGGGCTTTGCTAGTCAGACCCTGAATTTTCTGCACTGTCTTCCTTTATGGGTATTGATCATGAGCACTGGCCAGCACACTGCAATAAACATGCATAATAAACAAATATAACTACTGTATAGGAGAAAATTAGTTGATGTTGATGGTAATTAGCAGGCAATTTCCATGCTTATATTTGGTTTTAGTCAAGACCATGAAACTTTTTTTTGTTCCCGTTGTAACAGATGGAGCGTGACACACAAAGCAAGTCAAGAGCTTCACCTCTGACTCTATGTAAAGAGACAAAAGTTCTACAATTCACTGTGCAAAGTACAGTTATATTTTATACAAGTCGGCAGCTTTGAGGAATAAGGTAGCAAAGATTCTTAAAAACCACAGAAACTAGAAATTATGTTGGACAAGCCCACCCCCCCACCCACTAACACCTGACGAGTGAGACATTGGTACACAGTGGTCATGAAACCTCATCTCTTTTAGCAGTGATATAATCAAATCTTCAATACTTGTAGTCTGGATGAGTGAGAATTCTAAGGGTGAGCTGCCCTGTGGCAACCCAACCTTAAGTCTGCGGTTGATTTTGACCTTCAGTGTCCCCATGAGCAGGGCAAAGGAGGGTGAAAAAGGTTTAAAATTCACCTTTGCATATGCCTACACTCACACAGGCACCCCAGACAGAGCTGAAGGCTATGCTCAGTGATTACACTGATAGGCAGGGTTTTGAGTGCACATTTGACCTTTGGGTTTTGCCTCTGTTGCGGTTTGGGCCATCCTCAAACCAGGACAGCCCCTCAGTGAACAAAGGGAAATACTTCTCCTCAGTGGACTCCATACATGCCCTTGCCTACCAGTGCCTCAAATCCATGAATACTACCAGCAGGACTACAGATGAACCAAGGGGGTTTCATTTTCCTTCCACTTCTTCTCAGCTTTAATTCATCACCTTCTCTCATCGCTACATAAAGTAATATGAAAAATGAAAAACCAGGAAGCCCAGATGAATATCTGAAAGACCAGCACCACATTTCATCACCTGACTTACATGACCAAGCCTGCCAACACAACCAATCGATACACTCAATATGGTCCCCACTGGCACGCTTTGCTTACCTTCGTAGACTGAAGTCTGGACGTATTTGTAACGAGGAGCGCACTCCAGCACGCACAGCTTCTTTAGCAGAGCACTCTTGGCTAGAGAGGAGTAAAGGTTTTGCAAGGCACCATCCCAGTGCTTTCCTTCTCTTGTGGTTTAAACCCAGCCAGCAACTAAGCACCACACAGCTGCTCACTCATTTCTCCTCGCCACCGCCACCTGGTGGGATGGGGGAGAGAATCGGAAGAGTAAAAGTGAGAAAACTCACGGGTTGAGATAAAGACAGTTGACAAAACGTCATCAACTCCAAACATCCACCCCTTCCTTCTTCGTCCCTCAGCTTTATGTGCTGAGCACAACACCACATGCTCTGGAATATCCCTTTGGTCAGTTGGGGTCAGCTGTCCCGGCTGTGTCTTCTCCCAACTTCTTGTACATCCCCAGCCTGCTCACTGGTGGGGTGGTGTGAGGAGCAGGAAAGGCCCTGACCGCTTAGAAACAACCAAAACCACCAGTGCCCTAATCAACACCGCTCTCATCTCGAATCCAAAATGTAGCTCCACGCTCACTGCTAGTAGGAAAGTCAGCTCCATCCCAGCTGAAACCATGACACTTTCAGAGCAAATACCAGAAAAGAGCAAGCCTGCTGAGGAAAGGAGCAGCAGGCCACATCCATATCCCCCGCCATAGCTCAGAGAAACACACTGACAGCCAGAAGTTCGTGGCTGCAGTTTCTGCTGGAGGACTGCCTGTAGCGGACATGTGAGGGAAAGATACAGGACAAGGAGCTGCGGTGTGTTTGATCTACTATTTGTAAAGCACTCCGAAGGTGAAAATCATGAGCAAGAAATGGGAAACAGCAGTGGCAAAGCTTCCCACACACAATGTTTGCTCACTTCACACTCAGCAACAGCTTTTTAAGTCCTTCCTCCCACTGGAACGCCAACTCCATGCAGAGGAATTAAAAAATTTACTAGCTTTTCTTGTACAGTGTTTAATACCCATGTTACTCTGTCAGTATGTGGACTTGTTTTCTACTTGAAAACTTTCCAATTTCATCCTGCATGAAACACCAGTAAAGTTACAGAAGGAAGAAAATCCCAAGGAGTTTACATGAGCTGTGTATGTCAGAAAAAAACCCCAACACATTAAAAGGGAAGCCAAAAATCCAGCAGGGATATCAAACAACCGATTTGCTTAAGCAACAGAAGACAAATGGGAGGAAATGTCAAACGGGTGAAATGGATGGTGCACATGGATCCACAGGGCTAGGAAGAGTGGTTTAGCACCTCTCTCATGCAGGCAGGAAAACTGAAAAGTTACTTTTGTAAAAATTATGTAGGAGGCATTCACATCTGAACACAATTCACAAATTAAATATGACATTCACAAGATGGAAGAGTTCCCCTTTCACTGGTTTCCCCTGCCTTTCACAGCCTCCCACTGGTAGGCATCCAAACCCGGCTCAGGGCAACCAAGCTTTTCTGGGTTAATGCATCATCGGAAAGGATGGATCCTGACCACTGAATTCAGTGAAATGGCTCAAACCAATGGCACAGGGGTGAGACAAGGATCTGGCTCAGCATTCAACGGTTTTTTTCTGCAATGTTAACAGCAAGTAAAAGAAATAAATGTCATAACAGTCAGTTTTACTTACAAAAGGAAATAAATATGGCTCAGTACACTCAAGGAACAGAACTGTTACATAAAGAAATGCTATTTCTACATATTGCCATTACTTTTCAAAATGCACGTTTTTAATGGAACAATGCAGAATAGCAAGATATGCGTAATATGCATAAAATGCATAACTGATTCATATTTTCAGTGGTTGAAGAACCATTCAAAATTATCTTTGTTTCTCCTGAATGCAGTTCTAGAATAGCTACAAAATATTTCATGTACTCAAAATACATCTATATTCTTGTAACGCAGTCTGCTCTAGGTATAAGTGTCAGAAGAAGTTAAGGTGAGCAATTATAACTGCGCTCCACATAGCCAGTAGCCAAAGTACAAAAAAATATGCAAGACCACAGGGTTTTAGAATGAGGGGAGAAATATATTGTTTTTATTAAAACACATTAGGATCTCATTTGTCTAATTCCCAGTTTAATGATGCAGCCTCTTGGCAGAAAAATAGCTTTTCCATTAGTTAACTTGATTCTGTTGAGGGTGGATTTTTTTCCCAAACAGAAAAGCTTTAACACCAAATTGATTTTTTTCTTCTGTTCAAATGAACAAGCACAAACAGAAAGATCTTTTTTTCTGGGAGTATTTTTATTGGGGAGAGGGATTTTTATCTATTCTGTTTTGGGGAAAGGTTTTGTGAAATGGATCATCACTAATCTAAGTTACTTCTAATTGTAGCAGCCTATTTCTGTGTAATTATTCCTGAGTGAAATGTAGTTTTATTTCAATGGAAAAATAACTGTTGAAATGCCTCATTTATTCCTATTGATTTGAAAAGCAGCCAAAAGATCATTGTCTTGAACCTTTTGCAAATTTGTTACATACCAGTAAGTTATTGACATAAACAGCCTCAGTATTAAACTACTAAAAATGTAACTCTAGGAAGTTCTATTGAGCATTCTTTGACCAAAAAGAAAATCATGAAGCTGGGAAAGTCAAAATTTTTTATACCTAGCTTTTCCTTTTCTAATTCCCCCATAAACTATTTAATACATTATTTCTCTATGTTGCCTGTGTAATCGGAGCGAATGCTAGAACACAGTTTTCATCTCAAAATTAAGACACGATTTAAAGTTCTCAGTAAAGGTATAAAGAGTTTTCTTTACTCCAGGTTTGAAGAAGCAGGGATGGCATCATGATTAACATAGAAGGAAAAGGAAGAAAACTAGGGAGTGTGGAGAAGGGTGTGAGGATGGAAGGAAATGCAGGGAGGAGTAGGGAAGGCAGGGCAGGAGGAGCTGTGCCGGCAGCTAAGGAACTTTTCTAAAGCAGAGGCAGAAGATGGAAGTAAACAAACCATCTGAGCAAAAACAATATGTCAAGCCCCAGACACACACCACCACTACCTCTACACTCTGTTCCTGATGAGAGCTAACTTGCTGTGACATTACAGCATTTCTCACGTTTTGACATATCTGTCAGGACCCACTTTCTGCACCATTTAACTCATTTCAAATGCAGTTTTGCAAACTCACTCATTGGGAAATCTTTATATTTTCACACATTTAGTTAGCTACAAAGGGGCAGAGATGAGATTAAAATCCCCACGAAGCAAATGTTTTTGAAAGATATAGCTGTTCAGAAGCACAACCCATTGTGGAGCTTCTTATCAAGCTATTACGAGAAGTAGGTCACTGCAGCTCCGACTATTCAAATGTCACTCCTTCCTTCCAAGAATCAATCACTGCTAGGTCTTGGCTAATAAAAAGCAACTCTCCAGCAAAGGAAAAAACCAGAGAGAAGCAATTTCCTAAAACATCAATGGCTTCTCAAGAAAGCGGTACTGACTTTGCAGTATCTGCTGATAGATAATTGTTATAAGAAGTAGAAGGAGTGTATCTGGAAAGATACTTTTCTTCAAATAACACTTCTGAGTTTTTCATACATCATTTCATGTATAGGGAGGTTTGTTAGCTTGAGTCAGCTATCCCTAAGATGTTTTTCTTTTTCCTTGTACAATACCCTCACTTTTATTCTTAAGCATGGATTAAGTCCACGCTATCACACTGAGGCTTTTTGTTCTCCAACCCTTCACCTCCCACCATCTTACAAATAAAACAATATTCCTATCTCCTCTCATGTGGAGAGAGAGGTTTCTCCCTGCTTTGCAGAGGACATCGGATGATATTAACAGGTTTCTGCACCGTACTGTTTCCCCCCTGCCATCCTTGTAGAGGACTTCAAGAATATGAGAAAAATGTGAAATGCAATAAGCTTGCATGTGTGTCATCCACTGCCTTTCTAGGTAGGGCAAACTAACGTAATAAACCAAACCAAAACAGAGGTTATTACCCAAAGTCCCTGAGGCCCTCTGCTTATATTCTAAAGAGCTCGGGGTTTAGCAGTGACTTGCTCTGTGTAGTCCAGTGATGACTCTAGCAAGCTTCTTTGCTACAACCATACCTGGTAACATGATAGAAATTTCTGTGAGTTGACTCTCTGTGTCAGGGCACATGCAGTAACAGTTTATTCACTGAAAATTTGTTGTCATTCTGCTTTAAGTATCTCCTTGCTCCTGAAGGTCCTCCACAACACATTACAGACTTGCAGGTTAAAGAGGCCAAAGGCATTCTAATTGGCCCTGAAATGAATGAATAAATATGAGAGGGGAGAACAAGATGACTGTCAGAATGCTCTTCATGCTTTTTCATGTCATCAGTGTTTGGCACATAATTCATCTCCCATTCTCTGTTTCAAGGTAAATAATGAGTGCTTTCTGCATCCTCTGACATTACTGTACGTAGCCCTTCCTATACTGCCTCATGACCTTGCAAGGATAAATATATATATATGGCAGAAGTACCCTTCACTGAGCTGAAACCCAGTATTCCCAGTATCTGCTCATGCTTGCCTTCAGCCACTGAACCAAAATCTTATGAACAAAGAGCTAGTGAGCAGTTCAGACATTTCAGCACAGACTTATACTAAACCAGTATAAGCAAGACATCTATCACATGACCTACAGGAAACACTGGTCTTCACAGAGTGGGAGCCAGATACCATGCAGGACATTCCAACATGTCTAAAATGTCATTGGAGTCTAATGTCTCAGCACTTGAAGGTCACCATCAGTGACCACCCCTTCATTCTGAGTACAAGGGGATTACTGGTCTGACAGTTTTGAGATGTCATCTTCCCCAGCTTCCTGTAAAGTTAAGGGAGCTTGGATGCTCAGTAAATCATTTGAAAAATGAGGCCAGCACAAAGCAAAACTGCTTAAATCTCATATGTAAACAGTTAACTGAACTTTGTAATGGATACAGAGATGCCTTCTGAGAATGAAAGAACTTTCTTTGCTTCTTTTGATAACTTCACAGGTCTTGAGCCACAAGAAAGTAAAGCAGAGAAAACCAAGAGAGGCAAGAGAGAGTTACAGGAATTCAATCTGAAACAGAACAGTCAAAGAGCTACTGGAGCTTTGTTTTGTTTTTAATCTGTGGCACAGCAGCAACTCCAAAACAACACTAGCCTAACAGCGATGCTACATCCCGCTTGCCCTCAGGCAACCTGGCCTGAAAAACCATGGCCAGGCCTGAGCTCTGAAAGAAGGATGCAAGGCAGTGCCTGGACCCACCTGCTTGTGGAACAAGCGCAGCAACAAGAGCAGCAACTCCTAGGTCTGCTACTGAGGGCACAAAATGAGCCTAGGCAGACCACAGCCTGTCCTGCACACAAGCATGTCAACAAGTCATGACTTGTTATTAATAAAGATACAAAGCATGCATCTGGCAGATAATGGATAGCAGATGGTCAAAAATCCAAATGAAATCTCTAATTAACCATAAATCTGTGTTCATTGAGTGAGATTTGTCAAGGAACCCATGCTTGCCTTGGCCGATAAGGATATTATGAAGTCTGAAATTACAGCCTTCAAATGCATCCCTTCAGATGCCAGTGGAGCAGATTGTTCGGGCCTCACTGCCTTGTAACACCCTCAGTGTCATACAAGGAATCGCTGCTCTGTACGATTTATTTATTACCCATACCTGCCTGCAAGCAGAGGGGAGCCAGACCCTAAGGATCCCAGACCAGGAGGTCACTGAAGCGAAAGTGGTTTTTTTCTTTTCTTGTCACTTGTTGGTATTTGACAGTTGCTTTCAACAGCTCTAACTCCAGCAGTGGCTTTCTGGCCTTTCCTCCAAGCTGGGGGGATCCCCACTTTGAAAGGGATTACTCCAGGGCTAATTTTGGGAGGATAGGCCTGAGCATGAAGACTTTCTAAGTACAGACACATATGGATTTTTAGTCAAAAAGGTTCTGTTCACTTGAAAACCACAAACAGTTTCCTAAGTTGGTTTACCTCTTTTCTACAGAGAATAAGAGTATTTAATATGAAAGGAAACATATCTATTTGCACTTGTTGCAGGCTTTTTAACTGCTCAGCCAGTACCCCTGAAAAAGCGACTTACTCCTTCTTGCCACCACCAAGTTTATTACACAGGCAACAAAGGGCATCTGCTTGGCCTTTGTCCATGGAAAAAAGCAAATAATGGTGCCATATTATAAAAAAAAAAGAATTTCATCATATTGCAGTACAATGTACAGCATTACAAAAGCAAAACATGATATTACTCTGCAGCACAAAGTCGTTTTCTCAGAATTCATCTGGGTGATGTGAAATGGCCTTGTTCAATACTCTAATGATTGACAGACATGATATAAAATACCAAGATGGATGTGAGCTGCAGGGCTCTGATTTCTCCCACCATTCACAGGATGAGCCAGTCCCAATAGGAAAGAGGTATTAAGCTGTCGTTGGAAACCGCAGGACAGCAGCTTCACATTAACAGAATTGCCTTTTAACAGAAGGCAAGAGATAAGGTCAAGAATTTCAGGTCATCTCTTTATGTACAGATATATAAATTCTTGATATGCCATGCATTTTTATTTTTCACTGTTGATCTTTAATATCACTATGTGCCTTCTCCCTACTGCTAGATATGAAGTGTGACAACTGCAAAAGCAGTATTTTCCCCAACTCTACTCCAAGAAACCGCCTCATACAGTCAGTGCTATCACCAATGCTAATATGAGCAGTTTCTAAGCTCACACCAACATCACTGGCACCACAGCACTAAGTGTACTAACCTGAATGATTCCCATTATGTGACGCCTCAGTAAATCTACTAATGTTACCATAAGCTAACAGCAGCAGCTCGTAAGTCCCTCGTGCTGGCTTGTATTGACTTGGAAATATGCTGGTTCAGAAATAAAATAGCACAACTGTTAAAATCTGATCATAGCTGTGTAATAATCATAATATTTGCCAGCTTACTGGTGTTACGCCTTACTCCCTAGTCAGTAAAATAAACAAACTTCAAAGCACTGTTCTCCAGGGCTATAATCCACCTTGATGATGTGTCCAGGTGCTGCAGTACATCCGTAAGACAACTGCAGTCTGGATTCAGGAAAATTATGTGGGCTTGACATGTTTTCAGCTTTCACCTGCAAAACCTCTTTGCATTCTTGCTTGTTGATCCTAATTCTGCCTCCCTCCGGCTCTTCTGTCATTATCCAACCCAAAATGCTAAACATTCCCTCCCTTTGGGACTCACTGTGAGGAAGATGCTCTAAAAGACACACAAGTATTGTTCCAGCATAGCAGGAGACGTGCACTCTGAAAAGCAGGTGTTTGTCCTCACGATGCTCCGGGAGGAAGTTGTGCACTAAGCTGCGTGTAGATTTACATTTTAGTTATCTTTTGGCAGCTACCCCACATCAGGTGTCTTACCCAATCCTGGAAACAGGTGAAGGTGGGCAGTTACCACAGTGTAGTTTGCAAACTGCAACTTTGTACTTAAGCTACTGAAGTACAATAGGTGTCGCTTACTCAAGGCAGATGCTACAATATCAGTAAATAATCCTTCAGTTGAGGATTGCACAGGCTTGTCTTGAGTGAGTGGGACTCAGCACGCAACAAGACGCCGGATCCTGTTGTCCGGGAGATGCACAAGTCGTAGCTAACTCATCTCCCCAACCTTCCTGTTGGGATATCAACGAAACCTGACCACCACCACCACATCTGAACAGCTTCTGCCACCTCAAAAAGAGTGGACACATGACGTTAAGTGGTGTGCTTTATCTCACAGGCACATCTCTCTATCTCCTTGATTTTAAAGTAGCATAACTCTTCAAATGACTGAATGAATAAAATGGGAGAAAACAACTTGTTTACAAAGCTCTCCGCACAACCCTCACAGTCCGCATGTTCTCTGTATGCTACTACCCCACATCTATATTTCACTGGAAGAAATCCTGGCCAGCCAAGTCACCCAATTACAGTAAAATGCAGATAAAGCATGGTCTAAAGTCTAGGAAGGCAGAGGAGACATTTCAGCCAAGCTGGAAGGATACATTTTATTTTTTTTTTCCCCGAAGAAAAGCCTACCCAAAGGCTCCTTTGCTAATCCTGCCTTTCGTTGCTACATCTTAGCAAATACTTAGTCAAGGATACCTTGCAAAAATCAACAGAGGAAAAAAATTGTTGTTTATTATTTTCCTCCATGGATACCTTTCCTACTGTCCCTAGCAGCTTTAGAAATAGCAGAGAAACAGAAGCACTAACTGTAACAAATACAAGAGTTATAGCAGAACTTAGGAGGTGAAGGACTCTGCTCTAGCAATGCTGAGGAAAGTATTGAAAGGTGAATATTAGAGATGAAAAGAGGTTTCCAAGAGCTTCTGAGTTAGGAAACTAAAATTTCAAAGGAAAGAGAACCATGTACACAATGAAACAAATGAGGAGAAGCTTACACCACAAAATTTACAATTCTCTATAAAATATACCAATTTCAATGTTTGCTTCAGCAATTCAAATGGGAACTGTTTGTGAGACAACTCTCTGAGAGGCTGAACTGTTTTTACCACATTGAATCAACAGATACAGACACCATTAGCTATTGTGTTGTATATTCACTGCCTGGTAATCATTACAGAGGTATTTCTCACAGGGGTAAGCTGTTTCCAGACAGCACAAACAGCAGTAAAGTTCAGCTTCTTTGTTTGCAGGCAGGCAGAGACAAGTGATCTCCATACCCACCTTAAAAGAGACTACTGGCAGCCTCAACGCACCTATAAGCAGAATTAACCCAGTCAATCATAGAAACAGGAATAAGAAGCAGGGTACAAGTCTCTCTCCAGATTTCTTCCACCACAAAACTCATAAAACAATGAGAATAGCAAATAGCCTCTGCAGCATCAGAGCAAACCTCTACAAATCATATGAACAAACAGCTGAGGAAGTACATAAGAGGGATGCCCTCTGAGGACACAACTATCTTGCTTGCTCTATTAACCGTAGAAGGCCCTCATGCTGGATTCACGTCTGTGCAAATCAGAATATACCAGTGACATTTTTGCACAACTCCAATCCAAAACAGAACAGACCAAAAAAGCTACTGAAGCACACAGATTTCGGTTTATTTTTAATTATGAGGTAAGTGCAAAAATATTAGCATAAGGTTTTGCTGTTGCTTAAGATTCTTTACTTCCTCTTAATGCTAGTATTTTTTCTCTTCAGTATGATGACAGCAGCAGAGCACACTCAATATATTGAGCATCAAGATTTATTTGCTTAAGATTTACCCGGAGGAACAGCAAGTTTGACATTTACCAAAACAAGAACTCATTTTCTAGACTCTTAGTCAGTGTATACTTTCATTACTGTAACCAGAGGTCCCATGTGCCCTATCCCAGGTAAAGGGAAATTGAGAAGGCAATAGCCACCAAAGAGAAGTTTGGCTTAACCACCCCCACCCCAGGATGGAGAGCACTGGCGCTCAGAACCAGAAACACAGCAGGGGTAGTTCTGACACAGCTCCCACATGGTCACAGTTTAGGGTTATGCCAGGCTGGCTGGACAGAAGCAGAAGAGTTGAGGTCAAGGCATGCTGAAGTCAGGAACAAGAGAAGGCAGATGCCCACCCACCCAGGGAGTAGCAAGAATTATGGTCACAGAACAGCACAGAGGTTACAGCACCAAGGAGTCCTAAAGAAGCAGGCAAGGTCAGAATAATATCAGACACCCACAGAGGTGGAAAGCTGTACCAGCAATGATGCCAAGGATTAAGGCTTTGGCTTGAGTAGACAGGATTCGGGGAGAAGTTTAAGAATTAAGCTACAGAGCATGACCTCCATTAATTTTGTCAGTTCAACCCAGTCATGTCCAGCAAGAGGCTGACCCAGAAGCACTGTATAAGACAGCAGACCAGAATCAACTGCTTAATCACACCACCATCATCTCTTAAACCACTTCCCTGCCTCATTCACTGAAAACTGTAACTTTTTTGGTAAAGGAGACAGGGCTCCACTAGGTACTAACCTCCTTTCTATCCATTGCTTGAAACTACCCTAGTTCATTGTTCATCCTGTGCTTTATAAAACAAGGCTCCATGGAAAATAAGAGCCTTTCCAAAAAAAAAACAACACACCATGTTTGAGCATACCTTCTCAGTGCACTACTTTGTAACATTAGCTTTCTGTCAGGATTGGATTTCTGATGTAACTTCCTGATTAAAAATAAACAAATGAAACAACCTTCACTGCGTAGCATCATCATTGTCCCTATTGTACTCAATCAGCAGAACACGAACCTTGAAGTGACAGCAACAATCTCTTTCAGTTAAACAAATGGAGGAATGGTAGCCAGTGCAGGCCAGTGTGACGACTGGTGAATGTGAAACAGACTTCAACCGTGAGCTTCATACCTACTTGCAGGTGGTAACATTCAGCCTCCTGGGTTGAATCCCAAGTGCTCTGTAGCATTTGGAGCAATCACACAGCAAGTGCTCTTGGAACACTTTTCTGGGTGCACAGAGAAGGTGGTGATGACTGGGAAAAGCAAGCATGGATTTACCAAAGGTAAAATGTTGCTTGACTAACTTAATAAAATGACTGAATCTATGATCAAGTGCACAGAATGCATCATTCACCTCAACTTCAGCAAGGTTTCCACATGGTCTCCATAGAATTCTTCTACCCCAGTTAGAACATTATGGTTTGGATGGGTGAACAGCTAGGTGGAAAAAATTTTGTTGGTTGGCTGAGTTCAGAGAGTAGTGGCTAGTCGGTCATTGTCTACCAGTGCCAAATGGAGTACTGAAGGAATCTGCTTGGGACCTGTCCTGTTTAATGCCTTTATCAATGACCTGGAGAAGGTGACAGAGTGGACTCTTGTCAAGTATGCAGATGACAGCAAATTAGTGGGATCGGTTGATACATTTAAGAGCAGGGCTACCATTCAGAGGGACCTAGGCAGGCTGGAGGAATGGGCTGAAAGGAAGCTCATGAAATTCAGGAAACACAACTGCAAAGTCCTGTACCTGGGTAGGAATAACCCCTGTAATGATACTGCCTGGGGACTGACTGGTTGAGGAGCCGCTCGGCTGGTAAGAACTTGGGAATCTTGGTGGACAGCAGGGCTGTACAGGAGCCAGCAGTGGGCCCAGGAAGCAAGGTCAGCAGTGTCCTGGGCTGCATGAACAGGAGCATGGCCAGTAGATTGAGGGAAGCAATAATCCCCTACTACACACCACTTTTCAAAATGCATCTACTGTGCCCTATTTTGGTCCCCCCAGAAGAAGGAAGACATTAATAAACTGAAACAAGGCTGGTGGAGCGCCACCAAGATTGTCAGAGGCTGGAGCACTTGCCCTGTAGGGAAAGTCTGAGGGAATGTAGTTTGTTCAGGCTGGAGAGAACGTAATACGCTTAAAGAACTTGCAGATATGAAAAATACTAAGAAAAGACAAAGGACCATCATGATCTTATGGCAATTCTTATTCTAAAGGATTAAAATCAGAGTAGTGACTGAAAAAGAATCAAACTCAAAACATATCTGAGTTTAACTAATTTAAGAGCCAAGGCACAAACCACACACCCACAGATTTGGCCTGACAGACTGGAAACACCTTTATTAAGTGCAATTAACTTAATAAAGGCTCCAAGAGAGAGGTTCTTAACTGAGCAGTGTACCAGTGCAGTCCTCTGCAAGCACTGATAAAAGATTTTCCCAGCTGACTGTGCTGTGAACATCAAAGTGTCACCAAAGCTAAAAGCCCATTCCTGCTGCAGCAGTGATCTGAACAAGAGGAAAGTATGTGAGTGCTTAAGTTTTCACTCTGTCCACTTGTGATCTTGTTGCAGGCTCAGTATCAAAGCAGATTTCCTTAGGATGACAAAGTCCTTCCTAGTTTGGACTATAGAGTCTATGTTATGCACTAATTGCCACAGCGTGCACCGGGCCAAGAATAGATATGTGCTTGCCCCAGGGATCAATTCCTGCCACATAACACATTGACTGGCTTTTGAAGCCTGGGTGACTGGAAACAGGGAATAAAGCTATGTCTCTTCCTTGCAACCTGACATCTCGACAGCTCATTCTGCAGGGGCTGCTGTTCTCCCCCACTCGCTGCTCTGCCTTCATTTGTGGAAGCAAACATAATTATCCAGAGAGGGGGTTACTCAGTGGTTTCCCACTAACTGTTAGTGGTTTTAATCAGTGTTCCCACCAGAGCAAGTCTGTGTGGGAGTTTGTTCACGTGTAGTGAAACAAGCTGCTCAGCAATATCAAGGTGCAGCAACACAAATGGACAGCAAAAGCATTGCCAAGGCTCTGCTATTGCTTTGTCGAGTTACAAAGCACGTGCAGGGTGCTACCAGAGTGGGACCCACAGCCTAGGAGGCAGCAGGAAACAACGGTGAGGCTGACTGGGAGCAGCCGTCCTGGCCACTCGTTTCATGGCTCCAGCCACACTAGCTGTAGTGCTGCAATGACAATATGTAACCCACCAGTCGGTGTCTAGGAGAGGGTGGAAGGAGGGGGGGGGAAGGAGAGAAGCCCCACAGGCCTTACTCCATCCCATGGCATTGACACAGCTGTGCAGCCCCTGACACCCAGAAGCAGGGTTTGACTCTGCAAGTGAGAGAGTAACTGTGAGTACAGGGCCAGTACTCACCTCCTGGCGAGTCACGGGCTCCAGAATCAATGCAAGCCTGTGCAGAATACACACCTGCTGAACGTGCAGCTCGTGTGCACCAAATGAATCATCCAGTACAGGTTCCATGCTGAACTTTTGCCTTCACATTCATTTGCAATTAACATTTGAATTAACTGGATCATTATTTTTACTCACTACAATTTAGAGAGGAAAAAATAAATCAGAAGTATCTGCTACATAAAGCAGCCTGTAATCACACTGATCAATCCAGTTCACTAATTCCCCTTCATAAGGTAAAAGTGTAGAATAAAATCCGTGTGCTAAAACACATTTAAAAAAAAAACACTAAAACTATGTCTGTCCCTTAACACAGCTGCTGAGCAGAGAGATATTACCACCTGTTAAGAATAATAAAATTGACTGAATAGAGCTTATAAGTATCTGCTTATAAGTATCTAAAGGGTGGGTTGAAGGAGGAGGGAGCCAGACTCTTTTCAGTGGTTGCCAGTGACAGGACGAGGGGCAACGGGCACAAGCTGGAACATAGGAGGTTCCACTCAAATATGAGAAGAAACTTCTTTACGGTGAGGGTGACAGAGCCCTGGAACAGGCTGCCCAGGGAGGTCGTGGAGTCCCCTTCTTTGGAGATTTTCAAGACCCGCCTGGATGCAGTCCTGAGTAACATGCTCTGACATGCTCTGGGCAATCCTGCTTCGGCAGGGGAGTTGGACTAGATGATCTTTATGGTCCCTTCCAACTCTAAAAATTCAGTGAAATTCAGTGAAAATTCAGTGAAATTCAGAGGCAGACCTCAGCCTGACTCAAGAGACAAGGGATTAAAACGCTGAGGGGAAAACAGTCACAAGAGCAGATATTGCCTTACCCACTCTGAACAGTACCTGTAATGGACATCATGCAGCCTTTCTTTCCTCTTGATGGGAAGTACAGTGCTGGCAGGAACACGAGGCCTCTCCCCATTCATTCATGGTTGAAATTACACTGAAGCAAGCCCTTTTTTCTTTTGTTTAAGCAAAACAAGCAAGTTTGATAAATGCACCTCAGAGGCTTTGAGTCTAAACATAAGCAAGGCAGTCCAGGATGTAAACAGAGCACCTGATGCCTGCTCAGGCTAGGATACTATGTATCTATAACAATCACCATCCTATCATTCCAAAGATTTCCCCTTTTAGCAGGGGATTGCAAGTGAACTTACAAAACATTTGAGCTATTGCTAAACGGCATTTCTTGGTTACAAGGACTGGTGTGGATCCTGCTCTAGCACAGAGTACTTTTCACACTACACCAAGAAGTCCACAAAAGCAGAGGTTATAAATGTAACACCAGCATTTGAAATCTGGCTGGCCAGCAACCCTTGTCAGTTTGCCAACAATAATTAGCTTACCTTCTTCACAAGATAAGCCACTTAAATGAACAAGTTTTCTGCCTTACATCTTCAATTTCACTATCTCAAGGATGTGCTTCCTAATTGTACATATTCTTTTAAAGACTGGAAAAGAGTTAACTAACTAGTGAATAACTGAAAAGTTGTAAAAACTTTTCAAAAGCAACATTATGGCAAAGAGCCATGATAGAATTCTGAAACCACCAGTGTATCAAACAGCCAGTCCAGCCACTGATGACTGTGCAGAGCTGCTCTCTGCTGCCTCTTCCACCTCCATCCTACCTCTTTCTTCCTGAAAGGCATGGGAAAGGTCAAGTGGCACTGAAATAAAACCTGAGAATAACCTGAGGAAGGACCAATTTGCCACACTTGGAACATTTCCTAGTTTATCACGATACTCCCACCTATGTCTCCTCCACCTGAAGAGATGAGTAGCTTAACAGGGTAAGGCTGCTGCTTCTGGCATATTTGTGGAGCCTAAGAGATATCAAGAGTAAGAAATGCCACCCGCCAAATGAAGAGGGAAATGTGATTTACTTCCAGGTTCCCTTGCCAAGACCTGTTTCTCAAATATCATCAGAATTTATCCCAAGCACTGGTGCGCATAGCTCCAGTTGGATACATCATTTATTTCTTCTAAAGACAGGAACCCAGAAATTGTTTTCACCTCTTTAGAGTTATTAAATTCTACTGGTTTTAAAGCTAAGCTTAAAGTCTTCCTCAGTTTCTTTCCCATCTGCCCTCCAATCTGGATCACAGACCTGAGAACATTTCAGTACACTGTGCTTACCTGCAGAAACCTGACCCCTGTTCAAAAGAGCATTTAAACACATGTAATTGGCAACCCTAATAGAAGTGATTTTATTAGCAGAGTCACTATTCTTTTAGTAATTCAGTTGCACTTAACACATGTGAGATCCCCATTATGTATCTGGCCAGAGCTCCTTCGTCCAAAGTAGAAAGTGTCTTCTTAATTCACTGCTCCACTTAAAACTTGGTATTTCGAGTGCCAGAAGCCCCTGCCCACCATATGTAATTTATGTTTTCAATCCATTGGCCCTTCCCTCTCATCTAACATCCTGCCCTTCAAAAAGTATAGTGTAACCTTCATGCACATTCACCCAACTTCTACCTGACCTGCTTCTCGAAACTTGTGAGGCCACGAGTTATGGCTTCCGCATGTTCCTAGATACCTGTATACTTCTTTCAAACAAACCAGGACGGGGATGTTTTCACAAATGCAGTCAGTCCTCTCCCTACTAGAAATATTTGGGCAGCCTGACTCAAGTTTTCACCTCCCCTAAAAACCATTCATAAAGCAGCCCTGTGTCAGATCTGCAAATGAATAAGCCTGGTTTTAGACACTATTTTTCACCTGTGACTCTCTGTTTTGCTTTACCAAGGAGGAACAGGTATTTACATCATTTAATGAATGATGGAGACAAATGTATTCAATCTATAGCAAGCTCAGTTATGACTCATACAGATGACTGTGGGAACTATGTTCGCTAACTCAACTGGTGTGGGATCACCCTTTCGTACCTAATAATTTTCAGATGAGGAAAAGTTCCACGAGGCACATCATCTTATCGGGTTCACCACAAAAACAAACCAAGACAGATATTTTAACTAATGTAAGAAAAACATTTTGCATATTACATTATTGGATAACAACTCCATTTTTATAAAAAGCTACCCAAGCCTCAAAGAGTTTGGTCAACAAGTCTCTGCTAATTACTGTAAATTACTTTTCTCTCTATAAAAACAACAAACTGTCTTTCCAGAAATACAGAGAAATTGAAATAGGACAAATATGATATTATATCAGCAGCTTTTGTTGTTTTGTCTTGGGGTTTTTTGCAACACTATCCACTCCCCGCCCCCCGCCCCCAACCACCAGCCCACCCCGCTGTGGTCTAAACCAAATTATGTGAGATTTGTGTTAGAAAAAGGGTCTCCCTCAGTTTAGCAAAGGCACAATAGTTTCTAATATCTGGCAAGTTAAACTGGGCACATTCACATTAGAAATAGTCTTTTAAAAAGTACTAAAGACAGCAATTAACTGTTGGAACAACTTACTACAGATAGTAATGGCTATCTCCATCACTGAAAACTTTCAGCTAAAGCTGCTGATTATGAAGTAGTAATTACATTAATGGATTTTCTGTGGTTGTCTTTATGAGTAAATTAAAATAGATTATCTGAATTTATTTATCCCCAGACTGTGATATCAATCTCCAGAGTTTATTGCCCTCCTTTAAAGGCTACTAAAGGTATATTTAACATTAATTTATCCTATATATTGAAAGCTTTTACCGAACTGACTTAAAAAAGCATGAGGTCACTGAAAGCATGTACAAAACTGTAACAATTTGACAGGCAGAGGAAAACAGTTCAGACAAGGCATCCATTCTGAAACGTTTCAAATAATTTTATTAAACAATCGTGTTTTACATGTCATCAGACCTAACCCCTGAAGTGCAAAAATGTTTCTGAGGTATTAAGACTGGAGGAAAACAGGCACAGTATTGGTTGTTAGGGACACCACACTACAGCACAGTGGACTTTGCGAACAACAGGCCTTTATACAGCATTTGCAGAATCAGAGAAAACTGAGAACAAGTCTGTATTTGTCTTTAGTCTTGAGAGCCAAAAAGCCCTGATCACTAGCCAGTTGTGGCACATCAGTGAAAACACAGACGTGGTTAACACAGGATGATGATAAATATTGATGAGGTGTTTCTAGGCCAGCATGTACAGTACATCAAAAATGAGATTTAACTGCTGTATGTGTGACCAAAATCCCAACTGTCTATCCAGTCCAGCTTAATATGTGTTGTGTCTACGGTGGCCTCTCTAGTACCAGCATTTTTGGCTATTCTACACAGCTATGCCACTGCCCTGTGCTCCTGTTTGAGGGCACCTAGTTACTCACACTCACTTCAGATAAGTCTGATGTTTAACAGATTAACTAGAGTCAACAGTATGGTACTGCTTGTGGCCTGTTATCCTTCTAGTTGCCCTCTTCCCCTCATCCATGCAGTGAAGTCTAATCCACACAGAAAATCTGCTAAAGAAATAAGCCTTGATTTACAATTCTTCATGTAGAAAGCAAAGCCTTATCTGAGAACTGCAAAGCTCATGAGGCAAAACTTGCCCTTACAAAGGAGGATATTAATGAGAGTTTTACTCAACTGCCAAATTGTGCTCCAAAAATAATTTTGTATGACGAAAGTTTGGGCATTACTTGTTCAAGGAGCCAGGGGGGGAAAGGAATGCTTTTCCCCCTGGATCAGTTTCTGGGGTTAGAATTTGGCTAAAGGCTGCAGATGTGGCAATTCTGAGCAGAATTAACTTTCTGCTGAATATGAGTTAGATTTAAAGCTCTCACTGATTCTCACTCAAGGATCTTGCTGGAAAAAAGTTTTTTCCACCTCAAGAACTGCAGCATTATTCCCTGGGACCAACTGCAGTTTGCCCTAAACTATTTGACTCAAAGATACCCAGCCAAATTATGTCCTTCCTGTGATATAATGACAATTCAATGGGAGATACTTGTAAGAAACATTTCCAAATGAATAATAAGCAAAAGTAACTTATTCAAAGTCTCTCTGGGGCTATTTTTAGCCAAGACTGATGAAAACAAGTTCCTCCTGAGATACAATTGTTTTTTCAAATTTGTGAAAAATACCTTAAAAAAATAGAAGTAATCCTTATCTTAGTAGGTGTTTATGAACTTATGAATGTTTCTGAATGGATCAGGTTTTGTATAAGAATGGCATACTTGGAAAGGTTCTCACCTTCAGCATCTTCAGCTTTGAAACCTTACTGGGACCTCTACTGTCAGCACACCCATGGGCATAATGTCATACAGTCTGATCACAAACACAATTGCGATTCTCATAATTTTCTAGGATTGTTACCAATATCACTGCTGCTTACCTACACAACATCTAGCAAATCTACAAATACAGAATAGCTGGAACAGAAGCTGGATACAGCTGGAGTGTTGCCTTAACATTAGTTTTAATGGAATCATATTTCACGGACAAGAAAGGCAACCCCAAAGAAAAAGTGCAAGTAAATCATCACTTTCAGTTGAAAACTGGGTTTCGGATGCCACTCAAGACTGAACTGTTGGGCCACTTTCTGTGCAGAAGAGTTAGGGAACATACAAAAAAGAAAATGCTTGTGATTCCTAGGAAGACAATGCCTGAAATCAGTGCACTGGTGACCGAGTTCAGCTGGAAAGGAGGTCCGTTTGGATGAGCTGCAAAAGAACAAAAAAGCACAGGTAAGACCTGGATACAATCTCTCAGTAGCGCCAAACACTTCTGTCTCTCCATTACAACACCATATATACAGAATAATTACAATGAAGGGACTAAAACTGCACTTCAGAATGAGCACCTGTCTACTTGGATAAAGCTTATCTAAGTATACTTTGAAAATAGTTGTTAGTTCTTTCAATATCCATCATGCTGGGGGATAAAGACAATAAGGATACTTCTAAGGCATAATCTCTCATATGCTAGTGACAAACCTTGAGCTGTGCTATTTAAGGCAAGACTATAATCGTCCAAGAACTACCCAGGCAGAGATATAAGGATTTGCCATCTGATCAAGTTAGTGAAAGGGTTTCTTCCATGATATCATTATTCACATCTCAATTCAAAGTGTATATAAATCCTTAACAGCAATATCTGGCACCAGATATCTGAGCTACTCTAAGTTAGTTTTTCTGTACAACTTCACAGAAGGCTTCTTAACATGTTTATGAATTCTCAGGTGGAAGTAACATGTTTACTTACTTAGTGTAGCTCAACAGGCTGCTCATGGACCAATTCTTGGATACTGGAATACACATACATGCAGCCTCTACCATCTTTTCCAGCAGAAGGGTGGGTGGGGTGGAGATAACAAAAAAAAACCTATTTGAGTGGCAGATGCTATGCAAAGCACCAATGTGTGTTTGCCATTACCAGTGCTGGAGAGTGAGGTGAAATGACCACACAGTTTCTATGTGGTAAACCAGAGTGTTCCTCCCAGAAGCAACCACGTGCCCTCAACATTATCAACCCCTCCTGCTTCACCAAAGCTGAAAAACATCAGCTCTGTTGATCAGTTTGCCATCCTCTACTCAACACTGTGCTGCCTTCTGACCTTACTTGTCTTTTCTCCACTACAGTAGTAAACCCACCTCACTCTACCTCTATGCTCTCCACTGGGACAGCAACAGGCACAGAAAAGGTTGTTCTGGGATGGAAAGAGAGGGCTGCTGCTTTCATTGGACAGGAAGGAAAAGTAGCAGTTATTAACATAACAAGCTCCACGCAGCAAATGGAGAATTTGCTTTTTATCATCATTATTATTATTTTAATGATATCCATTGGCAGGAACACACCAGGGAGCAATTCATTACAGTGAGAATTTTGTTTCCATACCAGGAAAGAAAGGTAGCTCCTTTTCATGTGGTCTACATTAAGAAAAGAAGGCAACAAATCGTATTAGAGGTCAGAGAACAGGAGAGGTTGCTCCTGCCACTCGGTTCTTTTATGAATAAGAAAGAAGTGGAATGGCCCAATGGACCATTTGATTAGCTTCACCATCCTTTCTTAGTTATTAGCTACTCCTTGTTACCAGCAGAGAACAGTAACACACAGGCTGAAACAAGTCCTCCAAGTGCCCAAAGGAGAAGCACTCTAAAACTTAAGAGAGGTTAAGTTAAGGACCTGATC
Organism: Numenius arquata; assembly: GCF_964106895.1. NCBI lineage: Eukaryota > Metazoa > Chordata > Aves > Charadriiformes > Scolopacidae > Numenius > Numenius arquata. The sequence goes on along the minus strand of NC_133576.1, from coordinate 18,672,977 downwards.
TCCCCTGCAGCCTATTTCCTTCATTGCCCTAGCAGACCACAAGTCCTATCCCAGCTTCTCTGTAGGCTTTTTTTATGTCGTTAAATGAACAGGAGATGAAGCAGAGCTCTTCTGACTTTGAGCTGTGAACTGAGCTGGACTGCAGCATAATAACCATTTTGCTGCTCTACTCCTGCATGGCATGAGCAGATTTTACTGCTTAAGTATGATTTTGCATCTGGCAGTTGCAACGTTCCCTCACCCTTATGTGTCATAGCAGCAGATTTTAATTTCAATTCCAACATAGGAATTAGAAGTTGCTATCTTGGTGGGGCTGGGTACACAAACTAAACTGAGCATTCCAGATTCACCAATTGCTTTCTTTATAGCATGTCAGTATTGACTCATTTAAATGACAAAAACAAGTCAAAAAAACCCTACCACATTCCAGCTCAGTGCATAGAGCTCAATCAAAATGGTTCATCTCATCAGTTCTGTTTCACTCAAACCCACTTTTATGTATCTTGGAAGTCTGATTAACTTACCAAGCTGTGAATTGTTGGTTGGCGTCTCATCTGTATAAAACAAAACCAGGATGCATTATATTTTACAAATACCTCTGCCTACTCCCCCCTCCTTGCAACACAAAAGCCAATAGTCCTAGCTTTATTTTCAAAGTACATCGGCTATACTAGCAACAAGACTAGCAGCTTTTAACATCTCTGGTAGAATAAGGACAACATTAATTATATGACATTGTTTCATTGTTAATGCAAGTACACCAATATGCATTTACTTAGTATTCTGTGGAAAAAAAATAAAACAAAACACACACAACAAAAACCATGCAACAAAACCCACACACCTTGATTTCTTAATTGAAAATGTGCCCATTTCTATTCTGTCCCTCAAAAATACAATCATAAGCACAGTATTATATGCAAATCCCTTCACTGTTAATCATATTACCAGAAGATCTGTATAGGAAAAAAAAAATTAACCTGAGTTTTTCCAAGGAAAAACACAACAGTGACCATTAATGATTACAAAAACGTCCTTTCCCCACGCTCACTTTTCTCTTGAAAGTTACACAGTGGCATTATATTCAGGGAAACATTTGTATTTTTTCTTCAATTTTTACTTACTTAAAATTGTCCATCTTAGAACTACATTTCTTGTGACTGTTCTTGCATTTTTGTGCAACTTGTAAGCACAGCTCATGTATACATTTGTTTTGAGCAGCTGTCTTCTAAGTTTAAGTGAGGCATCCATCAAAAGCTACACAATTTCACCTTCAGAAGTAGGTACCTGCTTTGTTTCTATACACAGAGACTAAAAGATTTTCTTCTGTGTATGTCTCCTGTAATGACTTGGTTTAGATTAACAAACAAGAATAATGTTTCTCTGAAAAGAACAAAACGTTAGAAATAAGAGTTCAGAAATACATAGGAGAAGGACCATTGCTGTAGCACTATTCAGTTCCTATCGAGATAACTGCATAAACAGTTTTGTTACCAGAACAACTGGTGACTAGAGTAATGGGGAGACCTGGGTAACTCAAGGTGTCTTTGCAGACACCAATGTGCACAGGAACAGCCACAAGAGATGCACCACCAACCTAAATGAGGGAAGTGAAGGGTTGTACATCCATGCAACTGCAGACCTAATACTGGGGTACCTACTAGGGTGAATCAGGTGCAGCAGGTTTGATGGGCTCTGTACAAATGTACCTGTACTAAAGCTGGACCAGAGTTAGCCTTGGAAATAGTTTAAGCGCCTCCATGCAGCATCACACCAGAGGAAACCAGCACTGCATCCCAGCACTCCTTATCCAAAACCAGATAGTTTTGTTCATGTTCTTTCATGACCTTCCCCCTGCTTTTCTTTCCTTGATTATAGTATTCATGAACCTCACATTTTTAATGCACTTATTTTCACAATGGGAAGGGCCAGTTCCCAGAATACTAATTCCCTCTTTCTGCTCTAGAAGGAAAAGTGAAGTGCAAGTCAGACTATCTTGCCCAGTGTCACTCAGAAAATTTGTGGCAGAGTTGAGAACTGAATCCCATATTTTTCAGAGTAATTCCCATCAAATCATCCCTCTGTCAGCAGGAGTGGGGTGCACCAAAAGCATACTATCGAGGTGCAGAAGTACGTCTAAACTAAAAAGCTTTAGCCACATGTTTCAAGTAGAAGATACCTACAAAAATATTATTTTCCTTTTCCACCCTTATGCATGTTTTCATTTAAAAGAAAAAAAACCTCAACAGTTGTCAAGAAATCATAATATCATTTATCCTTTCTTTGGGGTCATTAAACAGCCATGGACAGATCTTTGTTTGCTTGAAGTTACGCACTATTTAAAGGTAATTGATGAGATGTTTTTTAATTGTAAAAATAGCATTCACAGCATTTGAATCATAAGCTACATTACCTAATAAGGGTTGCTTATATAATAAGCTTTACCTAGTTTCCATTCCTTGCCTGAGGCTGCATTTCTCTAGCATACATGTTTGTCTAAGCAAATCTGTCATTCATTCCCCATAAGAACTCAGGTACGCAATTTTGAAGTTAGTCCTTTTCACTTTTTCTTGACTAATCAGATAGCAGCAACTCAATTGGGATTATGTGTAATGCAGAACAAAAATACCCATTTTCAATGCAGAAATGTTTCTTGTAACAGACAGTATTTGTTCTAAAAATGGTCTCTTGCTAGATGGTTCCTAATTCTAGAGGGTCATTTGTTGTCTTTTTATATGTGGGCATAACCACTTTGCACGTAAAGGATTTTATTCTCAAGCATTTCAATTATTTTTCCCAGAGAGGAATCAGTCCTGCTCTCAGCTTCCTAAATCTAAAACTGCTGAAATCAGTTGCTTAACTGAAAACAGAATTTCTTAAACATTTTTCAAATATTTTATTATTTTGTCAACAGCAGTCACATAATTTTTTTTTCAGAGACTGCAGATTATATTGAGAGCTGGTTTTTGGTGAGGTTTTTTGGGTTTGTTTTTTAGAAAACCTTTGGCAATAAAAATGGAAATCATGGAATTTCACTCTGGCTTTAAAAGAGTAGCTTTTGGCACGCTCACACAGAATTTACAATGTGTTTGTCCTATTTCTTTCTTATAGCTGAAGGCTAAACATAGCATGTATTAATTGTATGCAACAGACAGAAACCCACAGGTGAAGCTGTAAGAAATGGCAAATAGAAAGTGACAGTGAATATTCATTAGCTGTCCAAATTAAATTGCAACACTGAACACAGTACCTTAAATTCCATTATCTTCAGTGCAATCTGACAAAAAAAGAAGTCAACCCACTGACTGTGGGCTTTTATAATGGTCTTACACGGATAACAGTATCCCACAGTGATTTTACTGGGGTAGGGAGGAAGCATGTGAGCCGAACAGAAATATTAGCTCAAATTTTTTACCAAAGGCTCCAACAGTAGGGAAAAAAATACCCAAACTCATGGAGAATTCACACTTCCTCTAAGTCATTGCAAATTCATATTAAACTGCAAAACATTTCCCCAGGTTTCTGCAATTCCAGCAGTCCATAGAAAAAGTTTGTTCATTCCTACCACTCCTTGTAATGATGGGGCCAGCAGAGATTACAGCATTGCCAGAGGTGCTCTGAGGGCTCCAAGTTGTCCTCCCACCAGCATCTCTTCTTTCTCTGTTACTGCAAATCTAAGCAGTTAATCAAAACAATCACAGTTTCAGAGTGGAGTGGAATTATTGCCCTTCTGTGCTTCCTGTTTTAACGTAAACTCTTTTATAAGCAATATTACAACTTTGATTTTATTTCTTAGTATGCATTAAATTACTTTGCAATAAAAACAGCTGCAATATTCCCTAGAAGTATATCTTATAAATGTCTGGCTTCCCATTGTATTTTGCCTCACTTCGTTTACAGAACTACATCGCTGTTATGTACAAGATCCATCTTATAGTATATTAAATTTTCAGTAGTTAATTTCCCAAAGCTTTGTTTACAGATAGTTTTCCCCAACAAATGTGTTTTGCTTGACTAGAGATAGACAACATGTTACAATACCTATTCTAGCAAGCTTGTCAAGTTAAAGTTCACACATTTTCCATAGAGTTCTAAATAGCAATGACCCACATTAAAACAATCCCCAGCACTCTGTCATCTGGAATCCACCTTTAACTTCTCTAACTTGTTATGTACCTTAATCTTGGGTACTCAAGTTTGCTTCAACTGAGAGCATTTCTCTAATTTCAACTTCTTGTGAAAGAGCTTCAAAAACCTCACAACACAAATTCTCAACAGAAACAATGAATTATTTAAAAGTGTAACATAAAAGTATAAAATAATGTACAAAATGTCAGAAGTATACTGAACTGATAGCATTTAAAATACTAAATGGAAAGTCTTTCAACAGGAAACAATACTGCATTCTGAAGACATTAACACAGAATATTCTGTGTTAATATGTTTAAGTGTTTCAATTTCCAAAATATATTTGTTGTTCATGACACTCCTAAAATGAAATAATTTTTTTATTGACACAACTTCATGAACTTAAAAACAGCAGTTTGCAAACCATCAGGGAGATGGTAATAAACTATAGGGGACGTAGTATGTTGGAGTTTTTTCACTATCTGAAACTCTTTCAAATTTTCCTTGTCAGTACAACTGAACTTACTATAGCTCTAAGTTTTCCACGAATTCTATTTTAAGATATTTATATACACCCACTGTGACTGTGGATACCTTGTTTCTTAGATGCTATACTAAGAATATCAGCTCTGAAGCCCTCTCAGAGTTGTTACTTTTAAAAATGAATTAAGGTCCAAAAGGCAAAGAGGTCATTTCTCACATGTTCAACAACCTGTGTTTTGCAGGTTTAGTATTGTTTTATCTCCAGATGACAGCCTGGAGAGGACAAGGCTCCAGGGAGACCTCATAGCAGCCTTCCAATATCTGAAGGGAGCCTACAGGAGAGCCAGAGAGGGACTCTTTATCAGGAAATGTAGTGACAGGACAAGGGGTAATGGTTTTAAATTGGAAGAGGGGAGATTTAGATTAGATACTAGGAAGAAATTCTTTACTGTGAGGGTGGTGAAGCACTGGAACAGGTTGCCCAGGGAAGCTGTGGACACCCCATCCCTGGAAGTGTTTAAGGCCAGGCTGGATGGGGCTTTGAGCAACCTGCTCTAGTGGGAGGTGTTCTTGCCCATGGCAGGGGGGTTGGAACTCGATGATCTCTAAGGTCCCTTCCAACTCTAACCATTCTGTGATTCTGTGATTAATAGGCCTATTCTTCACCAGTTGTTTTACGTTCCTTTAGACACAAAAAACATTCTTACTTCAGACTCTACAAGTCACCTTCATTCTGTGCCTTCCAAAATTCCATAGCATTTGGATGCAGAATAACTCCAGCATGCCTATTTTATATCCAGATAATTAACAGCAACTTCCATCCACTGAAACTTACTGGCACAAGAAAGGGACAGTCATCTGCTCTGCACAGCTTTGTCACGCAGTGAAGGAAGACCGTAGACATCTTCTGGTTCTTGTGCTTCACAAAGCGAAACACCTCAAAGGAAAACCGGCCCATTTGGCTCTTGCCATTTTCAATTATAGTTGTCTGTGGGTCCTTGTCACAGCTAGGTTTTGTGGAAAAGATTAAAAATAGGATGAGCATCTGTATGATTAGAATTTTGAAGCTCTTCACTGAGAGTAAGATAACTTAAGCAGCAGGTTCAGTGCTTTAGCTCCTTGGAAATGAACACAGTGCCCTAATATCCAACATGGGCAGCCACAATCTGCCGGTTCAGCTGCACAGTCATGGGCTGAAATGCATTCCTATAAAACCATTATGTTTTGTTTTGCAGCATCACAGCTATAAGCAAGGTATCATTTCATTCCAGTGCCCAAAGAAACTTGAGACCTGAAGCAAAAAAGTAATCAGGTATGCTAACCGCTATAGACAGGTAACTCCAAATGAAGACAGTATCTCTCCAGCAACTGTCACTGATAAAATTTAATCTGAGATACTGCCAAGATGTTTTTCAAAGTTCCAATTCAAATGTTATTACTGGGAGTAGCAGCAGGAGCATCTATTTATCTTTAATCATTTGCTTAACTGCTTTTCTTAACTGCAGTCTATGATGTTTTATAACACTGTCATTCACCAGAGGGCTACCTTTAGTAAAACAAAGGCCAGCTTAGCCATTCAGTTTGTGTGTTTATGGTATCTCTAGCAGAGGCACTTTAGATATACGCTTCTCTACCTTCATAATTCTTATGACTTTGCACTTGCTTCTATGTTTATGTTCACAAACAAGATAAATCCTGACATGCTATCTGTAAGCACGGCCCTCAGTCCTCCTTGCTAATACTGCTTAGACTTTCCAGACAGTTTAGAACACCACTATTGAAAAGATTTACAACCATTTTTTAAAGCAACGACCCACAAAACATTGGGTTTGCACAGGACCTACCTGAAAAAAAGATCGTATCGAAGATCATCGCTAGGATTACCAGATGGTGTGGTGTAGCAGTAGTCCATCAAAACATTCCACCTGTTACAGGGAGCAAAGTGATAGATGAGGGGAACTGGCAACGTAAGAGTAGGGGTGGAGAGGGAGTGAGATAAGATTAAAACCACTACAGGCAAGCATACAAACTTACAATGCAGGCTGTTACACTGAAGCTCAGTTACTACATTTAACAGGTCACGTACAAGTCATCCTGCATTCCTAATATATCAGCTGTTTCTTCCCACGACTTAAAAAACTAAACAACACACCATAGCAGCAGAACTGTATTTAAAAAGATCGTTTTGTTTCATGCAGGTCAACCACCATACCTACACATGTTGTGTACCTCCTCTCAGAAGTCATGGCCACCTAGGACTAGAAATCAAAACCATTCCACTTTTAAAAGCTGTGGAGTTTCTCACTTGATCTTACAAATGCCCTTTCTTAGATAACAGCAATACAAGATTTAAAGTATAATTCAGGAAAACTTTCATAACAAGGACAGCAGCAAGATATGCATTCCCCATCAAGGACTTGATACACCTCAGCTGAGGGCAATGATTATCAAACACCAACCATTATTTTAACATACAAAAGGCTATGAGAAAAGACAATTGCTTCTAAATAAGAAAAAAATCACAACACCAAGAGCTGAAAGCAAGCAAGACAAGAAATAACATCCTTTATGGTACCTGCCATCCAGGTTGGTTGCTCTTACAGCTGCATATATTTTGGTTTTCAAAGGTAAACCTGTACTTGGAATATGGAGCTGCTGGCTGTAGGATGAATCCTGAAAAAAACAAAACAAACAAACAACATTGCCTCAGTGTACCAGAAATCCCACTGTAACAACTCATCTGCATCCACAGACTGAACTCCCATCTAATATTTTTGACTTTTCTATGTAGTCATTTACTTTGTCCTCCATAAGGGAAGAAGCAAAAAGCAGCACCAGTGCATTTGCCTACAAGTCTGTCCATAAAGATCAAGAACACTTGACTGGCCTTATCCTATGCAATTATTTTGGGGAATCTATTTATGATTTTAAGAAGTGCTTGTATTGGTGATTAAAGAAAAGGTATCATTCACTGACACCTCAAAATCTCTCAAACCGCCTACAAGCAAACACAGCAGCTACTGCGGTTTTCTAAAAGGGGAGCTTAACTGGGTTGTCACAGAGCACCCTTTCCCAGAAAAGGCTGTAAGGTTATCTGATTTAGTGGACATAGCAATGCCACCAGGTTACATATGTATATATACACACATATATATATATTAAGCTGTAGTCTGGGAGAACAGACACATTCTGTTATCCAGAATGTAGCTTCTATGGAAGTTGGTTTGTTGAAGGCTCCAAGTAACAAAAATTTTCACTTAAATTCTAATATTTAAAAAATGCTGTTTCAAGAAAGCTGTATAGAACATAAAAGTTGGGAATTACCCATATACTACTACACAAATATAGCTGTTTTATTGGTTTATTTTTCAAAGGCAGAACCATTAATGTCACTTTAGCAACAATGCCATGAAACAGACCTGAGTGACAGACATTAATTCAGCATATCAAAATGCACTTACTGGTAACGTCGTCTATGTCAAATCAGTTGCTAATCGGGAAAGCACAGGGACTCAGTATGAGGAGACCTCTTGTGAGAGGTCAAAACATTCAGTACATAAGAAAAATTTTGTTAAACAGAATTTTGACCAGGTTCAACGTGGCAAGCAAGACCAAGAACAGCAGCTGTCAGCAACAAGAAGGATTAAGCACATAAATCGAGTATTTTTTGAGAGGGAACAATGCTAAAACATACAGCATGCCCAATATTCAATCTTTGCAGCATTGGAGGCCATGGGAGGTACACATGCACACACAAACCAGCTATGTGACATACATAGATCACGTCCTTGAAGATCTAGTCAAGTGAGATCAGGTAAGTTTGCCTTCTTTAAAGTTAATTATAAACTTCTCTAATACATAGCTCTGTCACATTTTGCAACAATTAAAAAGTCTACAGCAGGATCCTCACTATCACTATTCCGAAGTTATCCTTTTTTTCTAAAAGTATTTTTTGTTCATTTAGACAGATACTCACAGTAAGGTCTAAAAGCACATAGCCGCTTAGGCTCTGTAAAAGCCCATTAAGCATTCTACTATTAAAGTCTGAGCCTATCATAATGGCTTCTCTTGTCTTTCCTAACACTAACACACACTAACACGAGAAAGTAAATATAAATATTACCTTGTGAGGGAAGATGGAAGTATGCTGAGCAGTTGAAGAGTCAATGTTAGGAAATAACACTACAGCTAAAGTTTGAAGGTATGGCTGTCTGCTCGCAGTCAAGAGCCACATCTGTACAAAAGCCCTGCCCAATACCAAGAGTGGACAGGAGCCTCAAGACCCCTCCCAAAACCAGGCCTCCTGAACAGAGACCAATTGAGCCCACAGGATCAGAGCTCACAAGACCATGGGTGTTCCCAAGAGGCACTCCCAACCAGGCAGCCGGCAGGCAATGCCCAAGCTGTCTGTGTATACACCCAGCCCTAAAACGTGAGCCCTAAGAGCATAACCATCACTTGAATCTGCCAGCATTCACAGTATTTTTCATGCTAGTGCTACTCACTAGAGCGAGTAATACAACTGAAATCAGAAGGATAAGACATCACTGTTCATGGTCGACTTGTAAACTCAGTGGGGTAGGGAGGATGATAGCCCAGCTTGGCATGCGGTAATTGAGGAAAAAATGTGCTCAGAATAAGTACCAATGGCATTTGTACCTGACTGTGTGTAGAGCTGGGCTCTGAAAGAAAACACATGGTGATCAATGCTTGTCCTGACTGAGAACTTTGGTTATCCTCACCCTGCCCCATCTTTTTGGTCACAGGTTTATTTAAAAATGAGAGAAGTACAATCTTCATTTTAACAGATTATAGGTGGCTATTCAGAGCAGAACTCTGTCAAACAAACATGATTTTTTTTCTAAGTATGCCTTTGGAAAATGTCCTGTTACAATATTTATAGCTCATTATGTTCAAAGCATAAAGCATTGACTTTTAAATCAGTTGCATGAATTATAACTCACCGTCATGATGGCATGAATAACGATGCAAAAAAAAATCAGATTCATAATTTACAAAAATGTTGCTTGATAGATTGAAAAATTGATATTTAAATCAGGTATTTAAAATGTATGAATAAAAGTTTTAATCAACATGAAAATATCATTTTAGAGATTAATGTTGTTAAGTAGAGGTCTGTGGATTTTTCACATTTTACTGTCACCATCCGTATTTACATAGTAAAAGATTACACAATAATGCATATTCAAGTTAAATTATCTAACACATATGGAAGAAGTGTGAGTTGAAAGCTGTTAAAATTAACCCTTAAAATCTTGAAAGTCCACACAATGAGGCAATGCGTACAGTGGGTTGAATATTTGGAACAAGTCCCACATCCCTCACTACAATTACAGATGATCAAAACATTCTGATGAGGCTTGAACATAAAAATACCTCAGCAAAAGTGCTAAGGGAACTGGTCTAAAATATTTTTACTGAATTCAACAGAGTATTCTCTGTATCCATACAATGTACCTATACACATACACACACAGAAATAGGTACACACACACTTAATAAATGCAAACACAAGTATGCCCTTGGAGTATGATTGTTTTTATAAATACAACTGATTATTCACAGGGCACTACAACCTGAAAGCCAGAGCTGTAAATTGAGGACCTGTATAAACACAGGACAAAAAGACTGTGTGTGTCCTCAAAGACCAGCCCTATAAATACAAGAGAACAGGTACATGCAAATCAAAAAGGACAAGCGAACTCAGAGATGAAAGATGCCTGGCTGAAAGGCCTGGTTCTTCATGGGAAGAGTGGGAAGGGAACAGCAAATAATGAAGGGGAGTCTGTACTTTGCTCTGCTAATCCGGTTTGCACTCACATAGTGCAGAGATGGATTTAGTCCAGGTCATACTACTGTGTTTTATACTCACATTGTAAAGCAACAAATTCAAAGTGCTGATAAAGGTTCCATTGTTCTCTCTTACAGAAATAGCAGCTGATGACCTACAACAGAACCAGAAAGCAAAAACCATCATGAGGAAAGTTATCTTATTTTCATGTTTATATACTTCAGTGGTTTTTATAATTAAAAAAACTTGCATCATGTTACAAGGAGTTAATTTATGCGTTCGGGTTATAAGCTTCAGAAATAGGAATTTATAGTGCAAACCCTGACAGAAACTTAACTATGCAGAAAGTAATGGATACTGTTGAAAACACGAATCAGAAAAATAATTAGCAGGGAGGCAAAATGACAAAAAGGAACCCACTTTTCATGATGTACAAGGTTTACTCATTGAAATATTTTCTCTTGCACTCTATATTCACATGCTTATGACCTATTTAATGAAAAATTTCCACTTTTTTGCTGCTACCATTCTCCCATCAGAATATCTGAATTTTAAGGGAAGTTTCACATTATCCAAGGCTCTCTTCATAAACTATGTTATCTCATACAATGATGCTACAGAATTTTCTTTCCTTTGCATTATCTCTTCTTTTAGTGCCTTTTCCTTTCCCTTTAGTCTTGCACAGCTAAAAACAGCTATGTTGACAATACTGCTATGGCTTGCATATATTTAGGTGTATATGCATATATACACATGCATATGGACTTACATAAACAAGGGGATGAAACACATATAAATGAAAACTACACTTACGAAGCAAGCTGGGTGTTGTTAACCAAGTACTCCAGTGGATAGCTACAGCTAAATTTGTACAGAAGCCCAGGCAAATAGCTGATAATCGTTGGTGGGTCTGGTGTATCAATATAGCCTGAAACATTACCTATCTGTACCACTGAGGTATTTCCATAAGCATTGATACCTCGAGCTGAGGATACCTATTGAGGGAGACAGAAAACAGCTGTTACCAGAAAATTAACTGTAGAACAAAAGATACCTAAGGATGCTGATGCTTTAGCCTGTAATTTACGTAGAAATATCTTCAGGAAATCCTTCAAAAATCAATTAGTTTAATAGCATATTCCCCGTGTTCTGTTTTTCACCTCCCTGAAATCATCCATACACAGTTGACAAGTGATATCCCTGTTCATAAAACACAGACTTGAGCAACATATGAACAAAACTGATGAATCCTGGAAGCATATTTTTTTGGTAGGTACTTTTTTTCTGAGCGTTCCCAGTGAATTCACATGACTTACTGGGAAAAGCTGAATGAACTTTTCTAGTCCAGTTTAAAAATACCAGCTTAAATGAGCTTCCACATGCAATAATGAAGTCATTACAGAATCAATTTAATTCACAGAAACAATACTCTGTCACTCTTGAGCTATGTTTTTGACACACCAAAACCAACGTACTTTATAAGCAGATACAAGCCAAATAGCTGAACTTTGAGTCTGTGTTTTTGTCTATGTTATACATCTCTAAAGCTAAATTATAAACTTTTTGCAAAGAAACACTCTCAGAAATGCAAGAACTGAAAAGTAATACGACCTTAATACCAATACAACCTTAATTCAGTCCCTGGACATGTGCTATCCTGTGTTGCTCAGGCTCACAGAGTGTGCAGAGACAGCAATAACATGCAGCTCTCCAGAAAACTGAGGCACATCCTGGTAGCAGCCCAGACCAACTCCATCTGTAGCTACTCATCTAAATAAGGGGGTGGTTTGAAAACAGCAGACAAGTGTCACAGATTACTTTCTCGGTAGGCACATACACAATAAGACTAATTAACATGGCACTGGACTTCCACTGTACCATTTCTTTTGTATCACTATATTAGCGAAACAGATGCTTTCTATAGATTTATAGTACGCAGTTTCTTAAAAAGACATTTCATTATGGAAGAATCATCCTGAGGTGCACAAGTTGTAACATTTTGCACTAAATAGCACAGGATACACAACAGGTATTCCTTTGGATACAGAAAAAACAGCTAGAAGACAGATGCGGCCATACACTTTGCCAATAGTATAGCTAATTATTTGCTAAATGGCAGGAAAATGATGATAATAAAATTTCCTAGGATCTATTCCTTGCCTAAAAAACACAGGCTAGAGCACTAAGGTTAGTATAGCCAGCTACATTCTGTTTAGAGTCCTCATCACCCCACCCCCAAAAAATAAAAAGTTTTATCTGCTATATTACAGACAGACTTTGGTTTTACCAGAGTTCTGCCTGAACTGTTGTCTTTACTTTTACTGAAAATTAGTTTGAAGGTCTTTGCTGTGAAACACAGCCAAGAAATGCATGGGATTGTACTACTCCAGTGTGGGGTACATGATAAGAAATGATCCCTGCTCCTTTATCCTCTTTGTTTGTAGCACAGCATGCATAAACTGAGAGGGGATGAGGGGAATTTTTAGTTATATTTTTAGCAGCTGCTACTTTGTCTTTACATCCTGTACAGCCTCGTGGGGGGCTTCATGGGGAGCTCCACTTATTTGGACTTACCAGACTGTTGGGCTTGTTTGGTTTTCGTTTGTTTTTTTGTTTGTTTTTTTTTTTTAAACATCAAGGTCTTACAATTATAACCAAATAGCAAGTTCAGGGAGTTTACAACGTGACCGGCTCCACAGGAAAAAGTTGCTTCCTGGCAAATTCTTCTACTGCAAGTCATGGAGCTTTTCAGAGAAAATAGGAAAAAAGAACCTTGCTGAACTGTTTTATTGTCGAAATTCTAAAACAAAACTCAGCCTGAGGCAAATAGGTGACAGAACACATTGAACATTTCAGCCCAGTTTCACAAAATTATTAGCAACAGAAAACAGGGGGTTTGTTACAAAAACTGACAGGTATCATCGAATGCAAGTCTGAATTCCAGACAGAATATAAGCCTTAAAAAAACCACATTTTTACACTTGTTTTTGTAAGTTATTCATAGATACCTTCATACGAGTCATCACTGCTTGTACAGTGTGATCCACACACAAACTGTACAACTCTCCTCTCCCTTGGTTTAGAAGGTTTGAGGCCTGACTCTCCCCCCTCCTTCAGAGGGAGATGCTTCACTGAAGAAAATTAAATTATACTGCTACAAAACAGACTTCAAAGTCAGCTCCTAGATCAGATTCTGATACCAAAATCTTACCCACAGCTAAGGGTTAGATTCAGTCATTAGCTATACAAAGGTGTGCATTATCCATGCATGAAACAGCAACAGAAAATGTAGACACTGATGTCACACCCCCAGGCAAAACACCATAGTGCAGAGTGGCTGTGCACTAAAAGACCAGAGTTGAACATACAAATCTGAACTTCAGTCCCACATCTTGACTTTTTTGGCATGAATTGAGTGCATAGGTTAGATAGCCCTTTTTTTTGTCTGTCAAACGTTCAAAATTTGCCTGAAAACTTCAGTTTGTTGCCAGGCAGTTCCATATTGAGCTGATACCTTCCAAGGAGGTACAAGACCTCAAGGCACTGCTAGCAGAGGTGTTTACTGTGGGTTGGGACTTCTAGTCAGACTATCACCCTGAGACATTTCAGTCACTGCCTTATCACAGAACATATAAGATCAGTCAATCAGTCAGCAAGCCCTCACATATGAGAGCACAGAAGTAGTTACCCAGGCTCTCATCTATCTAACACACTCTTAAAATATTTCACTTTCACTTTCCAAGTGGGTATTTGAAAAGTTTCAGAAAAATTAAAGGCAAGTTCAGCAAGAGTTTTAAAAATGGCTTGGAAAAATCTCATTTTTCCACTGAAAACATTTTAATATGAAAAACATACATTCTCAAGGACAAATGTGTGACTCACCACATTTTCTCATTAGTAATCAAGATAATAAATTACCAACTTTATCTGGTTTACTTTGATGTATGCAATATATTGCTAGCTGGGCAAGACAGTGGAAATATTATCATTAAAACATTAAAAGATACAACACTGTCAAGGCCATTCACTTGATCCTATGCATAAACAGCCATGCTACAATTTCACTTTGACCTTGTCTTACCACTAAAGTGTTTCCACAGGATTCCAAAGTACTCAGATTGATGATGAAAATGACCACTGCTGGAAAGGTGTTGTTATTGATGAAACCCCTGCAGTGGGCATCCCCATGTTTCCCATTCAGTGCCAAATCTGTCTCAGAATAACCAGAGAAAAGAACTGTGCAAAAATTTATCTTCATAGTAATTGTCTGCACTCCACAGAAAACGTTGATATCTCGTTCAGCTGAAAAAAAAAAAAAAAAAAAAATGTATCTCAACTAATCTCCATATAATTATTGTAGCAGTCAGTCTAGTGTTGTAACTTCTGATCAAATCAATTTTTATACCCTACTCACAGCAAAATATTGGAATATAAAGGTCAGAATTGCATTATTCTGAAGAACAGATTTGACTCTACAACTTCACTAAAGAAAAAACAAGAATTAATATGCTAACGTGGTCTACCGCACAACAAAACCATTATTCCAAAATTCCCCAGCAAATCACGAAGTAAACTGAAGCACTGCAATGGAGTGGAAAACAGCAAGTGGTTAAATATTTTGAGTCTGACTAAACAGCCCCCTTCTCGAACAGAAATTTCCAGTGATTTTGAGAAGCTCGGGAGGCTGAGTTCTGCCTTCCAGCCAACTCTAGCATGGAAGTCAGGTATGTTTGTCTGAGGTTGTCTGGAGTCCACTTTGTATGAGACCGGGGTCTTGGGCTGTACAGACTTTGAAGTACAATCAACAGCATATCAGAGCAATTTATTATGATATCTTTAAAGTTGGGGTTCTTTTAAGAACCATCAACTTACACTTTAATGAAAAATCAGTTGGCTCTTGAAAGACAATGATCGATACTACAAAGTGTATTGCAATCTTTCATTCTGTACATTATGACAATACAAAAGACCTAGAAAACAGCAATTGTTACAACTGATCAATTTTTGAACAATAGCAAAAAACCTTCTTGGATGAATCTGACCTTTTCTTTGAAAGTTCTGAAGATTTTTATGTACGCGAATAGAAAAGCATCAGGTTAGGGTAAAGGCACAAGCAACAGTATGTTTTGCTTTAGAGCTATAACGTAGCTTTTCTATAACCTCTGCTCTACCTATAGATGATTGGGGTGGCTATTTTAGTATTTTCCCCTAGCCCTTTACAAAAAGACATACTGCATCGTGTTAAACACAGACATTACTCCTTTATATAACAACTCATTTATTACATCTGCTTAAAGATTAAGTGCTATTAAAAATTGCAGAACAACTTCAGTCAATACTATACCATTAAGCCTGCTGAAATGAATTGTTTCATTGCATTGTCACAACAGAGAGGAAATGAAATCTCCATTACAATGAACTAGCTCTTCCCCCATGGTACAGAAACACAAGCAGTTTAATTTAGACAGCTTTAACGGTGGCTTTAAAGCCAAAACAATCAAGTGCAGGAAATAACAGGCTAAACTCAGTCGTGAGCTAATGTGGTGATAAATGTTACTCACTGGGTGTAAATTTGGGCTGAAAGGTATGGAAGCAAGACAGGAGTTGAAGCAATTTGGCATGAAATTCTCCTGGTTTGTACATAATACATACAAAGATCAAGAAGAAGCTTGCCTTGGTATTCTTGGTATGACTGTTATGATTCATTTAATGCATATACTAAGGTAGAGAGAACAATACAAAAAGGCAAATAGCAAAGTGGTTTTTTACACTTCTTTGAACCAATGCACAAACAGTCAGATTGTAACAAATTGCTGGAGGCAATATAAAGTAGCTCAGTTCATTTTATAACTCACTTCAAGCCTTTTAAAAAGCAGGATATTACTTTACCTGTTAAGGTACCGTTACCACTTGCAAAATTCTCATTTGACAGTAAGGGAAGTGAGACCACACAGTATAAAAACAACCCTTGTGCTATACAGGAGGATAAATGACATATCCAGACTGAACCTTTACCGCCCACTACTTTACACAGAACTATTGTTGCCAAATTAGTTCATTCTGGAATTAAAACATTATTTGTTCAGAAATTAATCTGAAATCTGGTGCAAACAGATCTAATGTTCCTTTAGACGCTAAACATCTAGCTCATTTCTTGAGGATTTAGAGAGATAAATATTATTCCTATATACATATAAATTTAAACAAAAAATATTTGCATTCCTGCAGTAAAGGCTTCTGGTTTTCTGAGTAAGAGAGGAGCAATGGTTTGAAGGTTAGGTCACCCAGCTGATGGGGCCTTAAATGTAGTGACCCTTTTGTCACAGAGTTTCCATACAGGCAAAGCACGTGGCCTCTTTCTTACTCAAATCACACAAACTACCTATAGTCAACAGTACTCACTGCAAAACAGAGTAAAGCTTAAGACGTACATAGATACTACAGTAACAGAGACCATCTTGAATCAAGGACAGACCCATGGCAACATGAGCCAAACGCTGACAGTTCCACTGCCCACTTCTGCTGTGGTACCTTTCCAAATATTGACAAGACTCACCCCAGAACTCACCCCAAGACAGCAAAAAACCTGCAGAGGACAAGAGTTTGCCACAGAACATCATTGACAAAAGTCATTCCACTAGAAGAGGCATGTAAAGACATTTATAGTTCAAAACCAGGTTCTCTGCATGAGCCTCCTCTTTGATCAAATCACTGCTTTGATAGAGAATTGAAATGCATAGTGTATGGGAAAAAGCTGCAAAATTTTTCTTAGCCTCTAAATTCTCAGTATGCATTTACAGCAAGAGCCCCCGAATCAAAACTGTGTGTTTCCCATCTGAAGACAGCCAGACTGCTATGGCTCCATCCCCCAAAAGCCTTCTAAAAGCTATGCTGTTCTGCAATGCAGAACTAAAGCTTTTTTCTCCAGGCAACTCTCTGAAGGACAGCAGGATGTGACCTTATTCCATACTCTCTTATAAGACATCTTGTGTTTGGTATAAAATGTCACAGAATTTTCAATCTACCAAATATGTTTTTTTTTCCTTCATCTCTGCTGACTACTGCATATCTACACTCTAAAACAAAGCTACAAACTGCAGAAACAAAAGTCCTGCCTGATTATTTATCACCCTATTTATGCAGTACCGTCCCTACGCAAGAGTCACCTAAGCAAAGAATGATAAAAGCACAAACAAATGAAAAATGGATGAGCTCCAGGGTTCCTTTAGGAACGCTTAATTCCTCATCTTTGCTGAAGACAACTTCTGTTCTTCACAGCATTTAAAAAGAGCAGACAACTTCAAAACACAACGGCTTCTCTGGTATCTGCACACTACAGGCCTCAGCAAGAAAGTCCATTCTCACTCCATGTTTGCAATTTCAGCTGACAACAACGAAGATTTCTTGTGTGGAAGAATTAAGGAACAGGAAAAAAATCCTATTCATAACTAGGCTCTGTGAGCAGTATCTCAGTGTGGAGGTTGCCGGTTTTGAAACATTCTTCTTTTTGACCTCTCTCTCACCACTCCCCTTATATCTGAACTCCAAACGCAGTGAGGCCAGCACCTTCAAAGCCACAGCCTGTGCCTACACTGGGAAGCAAGCATATCAAGGGCAAGCCCCTTCTCCCCACAGAGGCTCTCTCACCCATCTTCTGGGGTTCTTGAACCCAGAAAACAGAGTTCCTGCAGTCCCACTCGGCTCCACTGGCCCCAGCCCATTACATAGCAGTCCATTCTGCATACTGAAAATAATGCCTGTCAATTTTTTGGAAAAAAAGGAGTTTTTTTGTTTTCACCTTCATCTCAAACACACGACTAACAAGCAGAATTATTTTTCTTCCCTAGCTCTCAAAATCAACACTAAGACTGTTAATTATATTCCAACCTTTGAATCTTTACTGCCTGAGATCAGAAACAAGAAAGAGCAGGACTCTACTCTCAGCTCCTACGTGCAGTACAGGGTGGTTAGCATTTACTAAAAAAAAAAAAAAAAAAAAAGAAAAAAGAAAGAAAACTGTTTATTTGTAACCTAAACAGATTTTCTCCTGAGTCCCTGAGATTTGGCAGACATGGAATCTGATATAACCCTTTTTTATGAGGCAGAACTGCAAGGGGCCCCTAAATACCCACAATATGAGCTGGACTCAATTCATGGGTATCACATTGCAAATATAAAGTCTTGGCACAGGGCTGATGCAAAAAATGACCAGAGAAAAATTTAAAAAGCACAGAAAGAGGAATCTAAACTTCCCACTAGCTGTTGCAATCCTCTCAAGAAGCCTATAACAGAAAAACAATTACCTGAAAAACTATGAAAGATAGATCTGAGACAGGTGGGCACAATTCACCCACACTTTCAAGGCAAGCTTGTATATAGAAGTAGTTTGTGAAATACTCAGTTAAACAGTGATTTTGTCAGGGATGGAGACAACATATTTGCATGTCTTATTTCTCTGCTTTTCATATTCACATCGATTGAGTGGAAAAGGATCAAACCCACTGTTGGCCTTTATGTTAACAATGCACCTAGCAGTGTGGTGGTAACACAGGTAACAATAAATAGACTGTAGGCTTTCTGCTGACTTAAGTTTAAGAATAGAGCTGATCCTTCCTGAAAAAATCAAAGCTATTATTATTTGGAAAGCAACAATACTGAAAGGTATTACAGCGTAATACTAGACTGAGAGTTCATTACTATACTGTTCAATTCAATTGCTACATCCGAAACGCAAGATGTGAGCGAGCCAGTATTCATGGCCTTTTTATTATTATTGTTCTGTCCAAGAAACAACTGAGGCAGGAAGGATAAGCAGTGTAACAGAGACTAAAAGAATTCTTTAGGTGAGTAAACCCAGATACACGTCACTAAGACTGAAATTTCTTTTCTATTTCTCATTGTATTAACAGCTCCAGACATCTGATGTCCCCAAAATGACTTCATTCCCTTTTTTTCCACAGTCATCAGTGTACATAATACATAGATACATCCCATTCACCTGTCCCTAACCAAGCATTTAATGTTGAAGTGAGGCACTAAATTTTGCCATGAACTTCATTTTGCTCAAAAATATATATATATTTCTTTATTTCACTGAAAGGACATAATTATATACTATCACCCAGATAAAACATGATGAAAGAAAACCCAGTTAGAAGTTTCAGACTCTTAAATCTATGAAGAACATTTACAACAACATAACCTCTGGTGAATTTCTTAGGCAGGACAGAGCTCTGTCAAAAGCAGGTCAAACCCCACTGATGTGAGGGGAGTTATATTCGTTACTACTAGGCTGAATTTGACTCACTGTGCAGTTAAGAAGAAAGTAAAGTGCAACATTAGAGGAGTTTCATTGTCACCGAGATACTTAACACTTACTTAATGTGGAGTCCTACCCCCGGGCTTCAGACAGATTTAATGCTCTGTATTTAAAAATAAGCACCGCTTTGAACCAAGACAATAAAGAAGCCATTAGAAAAAAAAAAAATCTATTAAACACTTACCAGGAAACCTGCTATGGAGGTTTGCATCACAGTTGTATCCATTGAACTGAGCAGTCACTGAGAGCACTTTAGTCGTCAGCAGGAGCAGTAACCATACCTGTTCCATTGCAAAACCTAGCAAAACATTAGGTGGTTATTACATACATCTGTTCATTGCATTAAAGATGCCTACTGCAGACATTTAACCACTTGGGAGATGATGGTCTCCAGCAAAGGAACTGGGGATAAAATTCACAAGCTTATGGGAAAGAGGTCACAAGCAGCAGAGCCCATTTCTCTACTTCTGAGTAATGTGTAATTTCTATAAACTTCCACAGCTTTTAATCATAACTTGTGGCAAAATAGGTACTCAAGGACGATATGAAAGAAGAAATCCCTAAAATATATCAATAGATCAGGATTGCTTAAATATTTAAACTCCAACAGCTTTTTTTGACATTTTAGTGTAAAAATTCTTTGAGAGAGACATCTTAGAACATTAGTTTTATTTTAGCCAAGTCCTTGCAAACCATTAAGATAAACGGCTTGCTGAGCAATTCTCAGGCTCAAGGTCCTAGAATGAAAATCAGTTCATATCTATTTGCCAAAAATCTGTTCTTTGAAACATGGATGCAATTACTTTGACTTTATGTACAAAGTTGGCACAGACACTTGCATCCTACTTGAATTGTATTTGGCAACCAGCCTGGGAGATAAGAACACATTAATTTCTAGTGTCTTAAGTAATTATTCCTCTTAGGAGAAAAACTCCAAGGTATTTACTCCAATACCACTCCTGTGGTATTTAGCACAACCAAAAAATATTTGATTCATGCTTTTGTCAAAAATATCCCAAAATATTGAGATTTATATATAAGATTTTGTAGTTCTAGAAAAGATCTCTGCTGATGTGGACCCTGAATGTGGCAATGCTCTCCATTTGCCTAGACAAGAACCGAGCAATTCTAAGATTTAGGAGATTTACTTCCTCTAAAACTATAGATACAGAGATGCTGATCATCACCTTTCTCCAAGTGGACAAAGAACACTCATAAACTCTGTAGGTGCAGCACACCTAAATGCAGCCATATCTGCCACAGCAAGTGGCAGTCCTGCAACTCTGGGAAGAGCTGGCAACAGCACATGGAGACAACATTTCAACAAACCCTCACTCTTAACTGAATCTTTCAGGGCTACACAGCTGTCTGAGCTAAAGTCTGCTCAAATTAACAGAAAGGCTTCCACTAGTTTTCAAACCACACTCAGAGTACACAAACCTGGGATTTCAAGCCTGGTGTTGAAAGACAGACCCATAGAGGATGCTACCAAGTGCTTCGTCAGAGAAAAAACCAAACCCAACTACAACAAACAGCCAAACTCTACTAGGAAGTCAAAGGCATATCCAAATGTCCAACCATTCACTCCTGTGCAATTCTGCTTGGAAGCACATGGAATAAAAATGGAGACTTGAAAGCACCAACTTCCTGCTAAGCATGTATGGTTTAAGGATAATTTTTGCTATCATATCAAAAAGCAGTTTTTCTAGCAGGTTCTCCACAACTTCCTCAGAGTGTGACCTATAGCAACTCGTTTTAGTTTCAGGTGGACACAAAACTCTAAATGAAAGCACTCTGACCTTCTTCTCCTTTCCCATTAGACTCCTGTGGAGGCTGACAGCACTTGCAGCTAATGCTGCTGAAGAACTCTGTAAACATTAGAAAGAAAATAAAATTCCCAACTGGGTTGCTATAAAACCTCTGTATTTTCATTATCTCCTCACCCTCTCCATTATTCTCAGATGGAGAAATAAGGCGGTGTTTTGTTTGTTTGTTGGTTTACTATGAAAATGCATACTTTATTATGAAAGAAACATTTTTTCCTTTGGAAAATTGGCATTTCTCCAGTGTACTGGAGCCTTACCTCTGCTTGTACAACAGTTACATCGATAAAGTGGCTATTACTGTTCTGTTGTATATGAGCTGGTTTCTGATGTCCATTACAATGGTATAAATCAAGGGCAATTTACCAAGATCTAAATCTGACTTCAATTTTCTAACTGCCACAGTATTTTTTGCTCCCCAAAAAAAACTGTTTGAAAAGAATTTAATGAAAGATGACACTGACAAAGCTGTAGCTATTACTTTAGATGAAAAGCAGAACGTACAATAAATTCTAAAATTTTAATTATTAAACTCTACTTCTGTGTTTCAGAGGAAGTAGACATGATTGCTGAGTAACAAAGCTGAATTAAGACATTAAGTATTTACAGCATTAGTTCTCTAGCTGTATTCAGAACAAGTCACATTTTAACACAACCAATCATGTCCTACTTGCTTTCTGACTATTGACTCATCTGTAATGGCTCAACATGCAGAACCACATCACCAGTTTAGCTGATTACTGATGATTTCAGTTAAATAAGTTAGGAATATGCATTGTTTTTCATTTCTAGAGAGTATCGCAAGACTAGAAAGCACCCTGAGAGGCCAACCTCACCTATCTTTCCTCCTCCCAACAAGAAACAAGGCAGCCATTCCTGCTTTTCCAGCCTGTTCTTAAAGGCCTCTGGTAATTCATTTCTCAACAGAAATTTCCAAAACTTCAGTCCCCAAATATATGTCATACTAAGCAAAAAATTTGTACCATACTGATACCGCTGAACGTGTCACCTAATTAAAGAAGCATAAAAGTCTTATCAAAATAGTAACAGGAACAACATAATCTTATTGCCTGCACATGAATATGAAATGAAAACTCCATTTACAAAAAACCAAATATGGAAGTGTCATGAATAGGATGACTTATAATCAAGGAGCAAAGAAATTCATGTGGAAGATATTTGCCATTTTTCTTCAACTTAGAACGTAATATTTTAAGCCTTTTTTGAAGAATACACCTCTTGGTGCTTTCAAAAAAAAAAGTGCTTTTTTGGTCTAGTAGCAAACATATTTGGCTGTTAAGAAGACTCTCATGATTCCAAAGATGCCAACACATACTGCAAGGGAAATGTGATCCTTTCTATCTAAGAAACTCTTAACTGACAAACCCATACCAGGTTTCAGTGATGTACCGAGAGTTCTCTTCTATGTTCTTCAGACTTCATCTCTGGTTTTCTCTGCTGAGCAACTTCAAGGATCTTAGTCTCTCAAGGATCCCACAGCTCTTGAGAGGAGGGACCGCAAGGCAGGGACTGGGGGAGCAAACTTCCCTCCCACTGTAAGAGAAGATCAGGTTCATGACCACCTGAGGAACCTGAACATACAGAAGTCTATGGGACCTGATGAGATGTAGCCCAGCGTCCTGAGGGAATTGGCTGATGTAGTTGTGCCAAGCAACTCTCCATGATATTTGAAAAGTTATGGCAGTCAGGCGAAGTCCTCAGTCACTGGAAAAAGGGAAACATTGCCCCTGTTTTTAAAAAGGGTAGAAAGGAGGACCCTGGAAACTACCGATCTGTCAGCCTCACCTCTGTGCCTGGGAAGATGATGGAAGAGATCCTCCTAGAAGTTATGCTAAGGCACATGGATGACAGGGAGGTGATTCAAGACAGCATGGCTTCACCAAGGGCAAGTCCTCCCTGACCAACATAGTGGCCTTCTGTGATGGAGTGACTACATCAGTGGACAAGGGAAGAGCTACAGGTGTGTTGTGGTTTGGGCTGGGTCAGCCACTGAATGAATGACAGATGATCTCTGACTTCTCTACCTTCAGAGAAGAAAGAGTATCTCCCTTCAGATGAGAGGAGAGAACTTATGGGTTGAAAAAGAAACTAAACTACTTTAATGAAATATTAATAATAAAATGAAAAGATAATAATATTAATAAGAAAATAATGGAAAATATACAATATATGCAAAACCATATCAAGCTCCCAGGATGACAATCATGTCACCAGCAGGCATTGGGAAAGTCCAATGCCTGTCCAGACTGGACTCAGAGACAGACAGGAACTGGATTCCAGATCCGGATTCAGCAATGCACAGATCAGGATCAAAGGCAGACAAACAGACAGAGTCCCTCTCTGACACCAGCCATTGAATAAACAGGCTGACCCCTTGATTCCTCAAGCTTTTATAGAGCATGATGCAGATGGGATAGAATACCCCATTGGTCAGTTTTGGGTCACGTGTACTGTCTGCTTCTCCCCACGGGTGTGACCCCTCAACACTCAGAAGAGGCTCAACTGAAAAGTGAAATTACCGAAAAGAAAATTGGTTTTGTTTTACCTCAAACCAGGACAGGATGTCATCTGTCTGGACTTCTCTAAGGTGTTTAACACAGTCCCCCACAACATCCTTCTCTCTAAACTGGAGAGATACAGATTTGATGGGTGGGCTCTTTGGTGGATGACAAACTGGTTAGATGGTCTCATCCAGAGGGTAGTGGTCAACACCTTGATGTCCTGGAGATCAGTGAGAAGTGGTGTTCCTCAGGGGTCTGGTATTGGGACCAGTACTATCTAACATCTTCATCAATGACATAGACAGTGGGATCGAGTGCACCCTCAGCAAGTTTGCCGACAACACCAAGCTGTGTGGTACAGCTGACACACCTGAGGGACAGAATGCCATCCTGAGGGACCTGGACAGGCTTGAGAGGTGGGCCTGTGCAAACCTCATGAGGTTCAACAAGGCCAGGTGATGGGTTCTGCACCTGGATCGGGGCAACCCCTGGTATCAATTCAGGCTGGGGGATGAAGAGAATGAGAGTAGCCCTGCTGAGAAGGACTTAGGGATAGAAGTGGATGAAAAGCTAAACATGAGCAAGCAATGTGTGCTGGCAGACCAGAAAGCCAGCTGCATCCTGAGCTGCATCAAAAGCAGCATGGCCAGCAGGTCAACGGAGGTGATTCTGCCCCTCTGCTCTGCTCTTGTGAGACCCCACCTGGAGTACTGCATCCAGCTCTGGGGCCACCAACATAAGGAGGACATGGACCTGTTGGAGCGAGCCCAGAGCAGGGCCACAAAGATGGCCCTGGAGCACCTCTCCTATGAGGAAAGGCTCAGAGTTGGGGTTGTTCAGCCTGGAGAAGAGAAGGCTCTGGGGAGACCTTATAGCAGCCTTCCAGTACCTAAAGGGCACCTAAAGGAAAGATGGGGACTAACTTTTTAGCAGGGCCTGTTGCAATAGGACAAGGGGTAATGGTTTTAAACTAAAAGAGTGTAGATTCAGACTAGATATAAGGCAGAAGGGTTTTTTATGATGAGGATGGTGAGACACTGGAACAGGTTGCCCAAGGAGCTGGTGGATGCCCCATGCCGGGAAACATTCAAAGTCAGGTTGGATGGGGCTTTGAGCAACCTGATCTAGTTGAACGTGTCCCTGCTCATTACAGGGGGGTGACTAGGTGACCTTTAAAAGGTCTCTTCCAACCCAAACTATTCTATGATTCTATGAGCTGTAATTGATGTTTACATGATTTACCATGTTTTGTTTATGACACTCATAGTGTAGTGCTTAGTCTCATTGAAATACCCAAATCACCTCAAAAATTCTGTCATAGTCACTTAAATAATTTTACTTCTAAATGTTTCTGCCTCCATCCATCCACCTAAGGATCTCTTCCAAACAAGGTCTGGTATTTTCTATTTAGCAAGGGAACCATTCTTTCTTTTGACTTGGGGGTGAAGGTAAAAATCCATTTGCAGAACTTCCATTAACATGAAACGAAGTTCACATGACAACTATCTCAAGCATTTCTAGAACAAGAGAGCTTTAAAGTCAGGTATAGACAAAAAGACAGTCAGGGACTTAAAGACCTACCACACATGATTAATTAAATAATTTCAGAGACGATGGTTCACATATATTTCTAAAAAAAAATCAATTAAGAAGAAAAACAGCCCAACATATCCAGGTTTCAATACAATAAAATTAGAGTAAACTTCTAGAATGCTGAAATAGCCAGGGTATGAATCTCTGCTGAACCAGAATTGTCTACATATTCAGCACTGAGTCACAACTGCAGGTCTTACTGTTCTGTGCTGCATATCATTGAAGAGTACAAAGAGGTAAGAGTAAGAACAAACAGTCCTCAATTTAATTGTTACCATTTCAAAAAGCTCTTCTCCCTGCTGTCATAAACTTCACCATGTCAGAAAACACGCCCAAAATTTCAAAGTAAAAATGTTTATGATTTAAACAAATGCCATTTTGCAGTAATCTTAGGAGTTTAGTTTCATGAAGCAGCATTGGTTTGACCTATCTAGATTCCCTCTTCTTTCCTCTCTTATCACCCGACATACATTTATCTTCACCCATCCTCTCTAAAAAGATCTTCAAAAATTTTCCGTTGTGAACAGCATTCACTGATTCAGCCCTACATTTTTCCTGAAAATCATTTGTGAAGGAGTTCTGACTTCTGAGTCTATTACATATTTCAAATATTCATCCTGTATTTTATAAGAACATTCTATAATCTACTGCTTGTTCTCTATTTTTCATTCAGACTATGTCGCAGCTCTGCAAAATAATCTTTCTGTCTCCTGACTGGATAAGTCTTTCAAAAAAACAGTTAATAGTAATAATGAAAACTTCTGAAAGAAAATTAGAGATGTGATAAGCATATAATAAACCTGGCGGAACATTTATAAGTGTTTTCACAGATATCTAGTAATTGCCTAAATTCTCTCTAGCATTGTACATCAGGTACAAGTGATGGAATTACTACTTTTACTTATAAAAATATTTTCAAATTGTCATGATATAGTTCAACAAGTACTTCTCAGTCATCTCACGACAAAATAGTTCCTTGTCTTTTGGGGTTACATTTGTCTTACTGCCACAGTTGCTTCTGCATATGCAGTCAAGTTGTGAATAGTTGTGAAGTGCGTTAACTGTATCGCTGTCAGGTCTCCCAGAACTGCTTTGCTACTAGACACCTATGAGAACATTTGAAGTAATTTAAAAGTAACCTGGTGAAGGAAAACAGTAGCAGTTCTTCAGTGGAACTTTCTCTTTTAACTTGTACATCATATTGTAATGAATTATCCAGATCACATTTTCATTATTGTCTTCCACTATCTCCATGGATCTTCTGACGCAGATAAAATAGGACTTGGGTCTTTACAGTATCTGTTTTGAAGACAAGCCTACAAAATGGTGATAATTCCCTTTTTCCAAAACGATTGTTACACAAAAAAAGGCACCTGAGATGCAAAGAAGTTTAAGATTCTTTTCAACTATAAAATTTCCCTCTGTGCATAATCTTTGGTGCTAAGACTTTGAAACACAGCATTTCTTAGAGATTTCTCTGATTTCAGACTCCATAGTGCCATCAATTTCTGACACCAAGCAAAACCTGCAAAGCTGAAAATATGTATATATGCAGACATGCAAATGCACACATGTACATGATAAATATATACAGAGGCCCACATATATATCTTGAAGGTCAGCAGTTTCCTAAATAGAGGACTAAAGCAGACAACAGAGCTAAACATGTGAACAGACTGTAAGTTCCCAAAATTACAGTATTTGAGGGCACACAGCACAGAAATACAACAAATGTAATAATTTAACATACATGAGGAAATAATAGAACTAAGGATAGAGATCAGTGCACACTAGAATGTACAAAAACAGCTGATTTTTTTTCCCCCACAAAATGGGAAAGTATTTTTGTTTTAAATAGGTAAACTGATCTCTCTCTCTCTCTCGTAGCTATTCAGAACACAGAGAGCAGTTGCAGACTATGCAAGAAAGGCCACGCATAAAATGCACACACATAGTCAGGCATAGAGTTGCCTTCAGCACCAATTAGTTGGTCCTAGAATGACCCATGTTTATTTGCTAGTCATATACTTCCACTTAACTCGAGATTTAAAAACAAGAGTCCTGGATTAGCTCCATCCATCAGCTTTGCAATTAAATGTTAGGTCAAAACTTGGAGCCTCTCTTAATCAAACTTCCATCAGAACCAAACAGGAGTTTTACTTGACGAAGACTAAATCATATCTAAAGTTTCAAATGACAAGTTTTGTGAATCAAGCAGGTGCCTACAGTGTCCAAGGAAAATGAGACTGGGGAACAATTTTTTTCACAGCTTTTTAAAAACAATAGAACCAAAGCAAAAGGTTTGCATAAATTTTATAAAATTCTGCTATATTTTCCAGTCCTTTTGCAATAATCTCTTTCACAGGACAAGAAAAGACAAATGGACTAAGGAGGAGACATTTATTTTCCTCAAATGGAAGCCACACCAAAAATACTAGACCTAAATCTGAGAGACTTCAAATTTTAACCAGCATGCTACATGGGCAACTGAAATTCAAGACCATAAATATATTTATATGGAAGCAATCCATATCTTGCTTACAAATGGAAATGAAATAACCATTCTAAACCCCACTGAACAACAAATTGCCGAAAACTTAGATCTGGTTCCCAAAGGCATAGCTTAGTCTTTTTTCCAGTAATCTTATTACTGGTAGTGAGAATTCAATGTATATGTTGGATAAATAATAGAAGCCTCACAGCCAAGCAGTGCTCTTCAACCTATAAAATCAGCAAAAGGTGTGCTTAATGAGATACACACTAGCATAGGTCCATCTGGCACTTCATCTCATAGCCTTGGATAGGCAAAACTCCAGCTGAGACTGTTTTATTGCCTGCCTAAACACTAGGGAAATTTAATCGGTGTACCATACGGCCAATGCGCTGTTAAAAAAAAAAAAAAAGATATATCTACATTTTAACACTTCAAAATTTCCCTAATAATCTTTTAAACATTGTACTTTAGTATATGTGTCTTTCTTCATTGTTACAACAAATCCTTGGGTGCACTGAGATTTTTTTTCGTCTGGTCTGAAGAGAAACTAAGTTAACTGCATATTTATAAGGTAAGAAGAGAAACAGTGATCAAATGAAGAATATGGCTGTATGAAATATTTCCAAGTGATTTATACAAAGTAGCATAATACCTTCTTCCAGGGAGACGGACTGTTAGGGAAATACAATTATTAAAGCTTAAAAACCCGAACAATTATTTGTTGAACAAGCCAGAGGTCTTGACTTTCTAGATCTATTTAAACTTATTCACTTCCGACTGTTGAAGTCATGGAGTAAAGTGGTACCCGCTTTCTATGCTAAATATCAGAGTTATTCTAGCTTTTCCTACACCTGATATATCCAGTACTATTCTTCAAAAGCACTACCTTCCCCCATCCCGTTTCATATTATTTTTACTGTAGTTATGCTTAATGATGGAACAGTTGGATTTTACTTTAAATATTGCCATAATACTTGCTTTGCTGTCCCACAAAGATTACTTCAATAGGATATTTAGATCTTTCTTCCTGCATTTCAAAGAAAATATTGCCAAAACTCTTCCAGACATTAATTTTAACAACCTAAGGAAATGCTAGTGTTTTCCAAACCATGCCTATCACATCATACGATGAAAGTAGCTAAACATATATCTGATAGATAAGCTAAAAATTTTAAGTTTGTTTCAAATGAGGTTTCTGACTCCATGGTTCACAAATACCTCAATAAAATGTGAAAACACAAATCAACTTAAAGTTCCAGATATAAAAATGCACAAATCACATTTCCTGAGCTGTTCTGTTCTTCCAACCTGCATGAATTAATCACTGTTTCACACAGAACATTCACGCAAGCATGAAATGCAGAATGTTGTCCGTGAGAGCAGATCTGAGAGGAAAACAGGTCTGAAGGAAATGATTTATGGTCAAAGCTTTGGACCTGAATTAAATAATTTTGGACAAATTCTCCTCTCACTTTCACACTCGTCATATTGTCTACTGCATCAGAAAAACTTTGACATCAGCAAGAGATCTGAGAAAAAAGAAAGGAAATTCAGTATAAGATTTGGACACTATTGTAGTGATCTGAGAAGATTATTTTAGCCCAAATTGAGAGGCTCCTGACAAAGCAAGATCTCCATTTAATCATTAACATCCACATAATTTGACTTTTCGCACTTAGCTCTGCATTTCTTTAATCTTGTGTGTTAGAAATTAGATTCTTTAGTGCAACTTTGGTGAATTTAACATGAAATGCCAAGAACATAAACCTATTGAAAGCAGACAGATTTCCTATTAAAGTCACTGCATATCTGATTCACATCATAAAACTAAAATAAAAATTATTTTGGATTCTCCACTTCTCACTGCAGCTACAAAAATTATTAACAAGAAAAAAATTCTATGGTTAACAGTTAAAACTGCCCAAGTACAAAACAAAGACCATCAGGTAACCACCAGCCTTGCCACACCCACATACAGGCTTGCTCTTACATATAGAAGTATCTGTAATGAACACTGCTACGGTGTTTTTAAGACATTGGCTGATTAATCCAATAGTGAGAAAAAAACGGGCTGATTTTGCTCTACTGCAGCTGTTTTATATTGTGTTCTTCTTTCACTTTTAGTGAAAATTACTGACACACTAAAGCAAGTCCAGGATCACCTAGACAACAGTCGAGTCCCCTGTACAGGGAGTGTGCAAAGAGTGTCCCTAAATCCTGGAACAAAGAGGTTACTCCTAGACTGAAATACGTTCTCATCACATGCACGTTCAGTCTACAGATTTCCTTCTCCAAGTGCTGATCATTCCATCAGCTAGCAAATTTTCACAGTCTATCAAATCATTTGATATAGGCCACTGAAGAGTCATCACGTGCTAATGGCCTTCAGTTGCTTCTAACCGTGGCCTGGTTTCAAACACACTGATCTAGTGATGAGATGCTCTTAATCCTATTGCCTGCCCTCAAAGCCCTGCAGTCACATGGGCAGATAAAGATCTAAATGAGTATCATTCTACTTAATTACTCTTTTTACGCTTTTGAAGAGAGAAATATAAATATAAATCTTCAGTAAATAATGCTTGATGTCACTATCAAGTAGATTATACCGCAGCCATCTGTTTGCAGCTTGGAAAGTTACCGGTAAAATAAGACTTCCCTGACAAAAAGCAGCAACAGTTTATGCCAGTTGTAGAATACTGCTGCAGTGCAGTACAGTGCAGCCTTATCTAATCCTTAAAAGTTAGACAGATATGCAGTAAATAATACTGCTAATGTCTTGGTCTAAGTTAAGTATGTAATATCACAGATTTCATAAACACTGTGAAGTCAGAGCACACTTACACTGTTCTCAGATTTACATTTAAAAAGAAAAATTATTTCTATTGTGAAATAGAAAAGATTCACTTATGGATATTTTTTTCACCATGTTTCAAGTCCACCTCGTAGCCATTTTGGACTTAAAATATGGTTTGAAATTGTTTTCAAGCCAACCTCTAAAACAAGCCTGAGGGTACTGCTCAAGACCTGGCTGAAAGAAAACAAAACATCATGCACCGATAAAAACATTCTTTGATCAAGAGCATGCGAGCAGGGCCAACACTCCTATCTTCTGCTGCTCTTAGACCATGACAAAGTTTCTCCTTACAGTACACAAAGCAATTATAGTAACTACGTCAATTTGGACTGTATCAGTTCATCAGCTCAACCGAAGACTTGATTTCAAATCCCCACTATCTTCATTCAAGAATATATTGTCATTATTATTACCTTAAAAATAAACAAAGGTGGTGCAATTATCATGCTCAGTCACCTTTGTGGCCAGAGACAATACAATTTCCAATCAGCGAACCCATGTCATTCGATTGCAGCAGAGCCAGATAAGAAGTCTCGCTTATCAAAATTTTCTTCCATCAATGCAATGATTGTGGGAACAGGCTGACTGACACCATGAGTTGGATAACATTGTCTCCTTCAAGCAATTGATTGTTTCCCTCCTGAAAGCAACATGAGTGGGTTTGACATACATCGATAGCCTCAGCACTGCAAGGGGTTTGTAAACTTCCTCCTCTCACATTAATAGCTTGAGTCTGGCCTGGGCACTTTTAGGTAAAAGCTAAGTTGCGAAAAAAAAAATATCACCGCTTTTCACAGTTGGATGCTAATTTTTCTTCACATTTCCATTAGCCATTCCCTGCGTACTCTTCCCAACAAACTCCCACTGAGATTTTCCAGTGAGGTTAAATTTGTCTGACAGGTGATAAAGTAAGAATTTTCTTTAAAAAGTTACGAATAATTTGATATTTTCCAATATTTTAGTAAGTTCTAGTTGGCTGACATGGTGGGCACTTACCCAAATCCCCTGTAGCTGTTGAGTCAGCTGTACTCCATCTATCCTGTGCTCCTGCATGTGATCAAGTGTTCGACTCCTCTGCCTTGCAGAACTTTTTCAGAAAATACTCTGAGCCTGTGGATGGGGGAAAAGAGACACTCATTATGAAAATTCTTTTTAAAATAGGTCTGGATTTTAGATGGGAAAGTTTGACAGGTCTCAGAATACTTTACAAGTCTGTTCATCATCAGACTGAAACCTGAGCAGGATCTTTATGGTGGCTTTTTTCAATCCTCTGCCTCTTTTTTTCTTGCAGCCTTTTGATCTGCTTCTCTCCACTTGTATGAAGATCTCCAGAGGACCATGTGGGGCAAACAATCAACCTGGAGAAATTATTCTGTCATCAGCTTGTTGAGGGAAAACCTTGTCTGCTTAAAAAGAGGGGTGGGAGGAAGGAGAGAGATGGAAGCACTGAGATAGGATCAGTAACTAAGCTGCAAGGTTATCAATGTCCCGTTGTGTGTTGTGAGAAGTGTCTACTTTTTTCAGTTCTGGGCTAAATTCATAGTACTAAACAAAACAAAAGCAAAAAGAGCGACATTTCACACTGTGATGAAAATGTGATATAGGGGTGTCATCATGAATACAGGTGTCAACAGAATGATAATTACCAACAGGACATCAATGCACACAAAGCCAAGTGCACACAAAGGCAAAGATCAAGCTGCTAGAAACCAAACCTGCTTCATAATATCTACTCCCCTATCTCTGGGATTTGAAGGGGGGTGGAGGGGAAAGTGTTTAACTCCCTTTTGTTGCATTAGTTTTTTCTTCCTCCTGCCTCCTTTTGCCTTCTCCCTTCAGTTTCTATTGCAACCATCTTTGCCTGGAAGCTTTTGTTACGCCTTTGGCCAGAGAAAACAGTAGTTTATAGGCTTTGGCACCATAGAGAAAGCTTTGAGATGCCTGGATTTGTTGGGGCTTAGGGTGACTTTTAGAACAGAAAACCCCCGCCTCTGCTATGCCTTCACTTTGGCCAGCTCCTCTTAAACATCAAAGTGCTGCAGAGCACACTGTGCACATTCATGATAACCCAGGCAGGCCCCAAGGAGCAGCCATTGCAGAACTGGCAGTGACATAATGCGCTGACCCCCCTACTCCTTCCCATGGTCCTACCATGTCAGGGCACTGGCAGAAGAAAGCAGATTTCCCTTTTAACACTGAAGCATCCTACAGAGGCACAAGCCTTGGTGAAGGAATTCCTAGAAGAACCCCAGGGGGCTCACGGGTCTGCGTGCCCCCTGCTTGCTCTCAGTTTCTTCCTGAGCTACTCCCTGCCAGTCACCTCCACACATGGGAGATAAGCAGCCTCCTCGCCCAGCAGCACTGCGCACAGCTCCAGCAGAGCTGGGGAAGATCCGTTTCACCTTCTTCCCAGTGCTGAAAGAGGGTAGCCCCTGCACACACAAACCTTGTGCTCTGTACCAGGGAATGGCAGACCCCACCTGACCCAGCACTGACCCCTTACTCAGGCAGCCAGAGCTTTTGCTGTTCCCAGCAGCAGTTTTGCTCTAGAAAAGATCTAGTCTAGAAGAGTTACACTTTGAAGTCACCAGGCACCAAAGGGTTCTTTACCTCTGCAAATTTCTAGTCCTTTATTCAGGCACATACCCTAAATCCAACATTTCATAATATGAATAATGTAATACAGTCTGGACTATGGTAGTCTTGAGCTAATAAAAATGTAAACCAAGAGATACACAGCAATGACATGTTCCAGTCTTTTACTTCATTTTAAATGTTTAGACAGGTTTGATACCTCATCGCACAAATCCACAATGAAATATCTCAGCATAATATCAGTTTCACAAATGAGAGTGTTTACAGCACAATCTACCCTTGAATAGGTTTCTAAAATGGGAATCTCTATTTATTTTATTTTATTATTTAAGACTCATAGTTTCAGAAGTCATCCTTTGTCTTTTGGTCTTCAGATGAGGTTATTAAGAACATCAAATCATCTTAAGACACCATGTGCATTTTGTCTCCATTTCCACTGACAGCAAGTACAACTTCTGCAACATCTGGGTTTCTTCCCTCCATAGGGATATGCACACAATGAGATCCTAGCCCAGCATCACAGCTGTCATCCCATCTTTCTCTTGCTGCAGACTATGCTTTTCAGTAAATAAAGGAGACAAAGCACCAGGCTGCAGGATAGGTCCTTATAACCAGAGACTCATTCAAGAAGCTGGCCACCTCTGCAACTACACACTGAAGAGTGGTGGTGCTTTTGGGAAACCCAACTCTCCCCACAAACCATTGGAGCAGCTTAGCTAAAACGAATGCACTTCTATCTGCACACAAGTGTGAGCAAAAGCAGGTTAAAAGCTGGCTGGGCAGCACAGCTCACAGTAGCAGCATCACAGCCCTCGGCAGCCAGCAAGACCAGCCTTCATCCCTGCAGGTTACGTCATGTACCTCTATGAAAACTGTTGGTGATGTATCCCTCTCTCACCATATGCTTCTCAGGGAAAAAGTCATTAGCTAGATGTTCCCAACCCCAAATAGCTTTCACAACCTGGGAGTGCAGCAGTTACCCCCTCAATCTATTAAAACTCCATAAACAAGGGAGAAAAACAACCCCAATGTGTTCTATCAATAATTAACTACTCTTATTTATATAAAGCAATCAATCAACAAATCACTGTACTTAGTAGAAACAGACACTTCATTGCTATCATGCTGTACTTATAAGTGATCTGAAGGATATGTCACATGCAGCCATAAAATCCAATGTTCTGTTTCAAGTTCTCTATAAATAATAGAAAATTCAGTAATTCCACTGCAATATGTGTTATTTATCTATTCTTTACATTTAAAATAAAAAGAAATCCCTGAATTCATTAACACGGAAAAATAAATCAAACCTGAATATTCCATCATTACTACTTGAAGGAATATGCGCCCAACTATTTGATTCTCTAATCTTACAAAGTTTATTCGTAAAGAAGTTATTTTCACTCTGTATAATATTCAATAGTTTTGCAGGCTTTCAGTATGATTTTGAACAGTAATTCTGGCCAGAACAAATATAATACCACAAACCACTGAATATATCATATATAAAGAGCTTTCCAAATGCATTTCATTATGATTAAAACATCTGTCTCCATCCCACAAATCCTTCTGTCTTACTATTTTATGTATTATTTGAGATTAGACAAGCTGATTCTTCTAAACACTAATTTTAGATTAGTCTTGGACAGAGTCCGATTACAAGTTTTAGCAATTAGCATTAAGGAGCTTTCTCTTTTCATATAGAAAGACACAATGCATAAGCAAAACCATTTCTCTTCCCCTCTCGTCCAAGATTTGGACAGCCCCCACTCACTCACAATTTGCTGTGGCTATCTAAATACCTGCAAGGAGACAGAGTGGCTGCAAGAGGATAGAAAAACTCAATAGAAGAGAAAAAATTCCAAACAGACAAGTCCAAGGATTCTTAACCAGTCCATACACAAGCCAAATTCTACCACTGATTTGCCCATGATATAACTTCAGAGTTTGCCAGATTTGCATTTTTGTTTAAAAAAAAAAAAAACCAACAAAAAAAAAGATAGACAATATTATCATTTATTATTAACGAGAAAAAAAATCCTTCTGTTTTTATCACTATTATCCTCTTGTATAGAGCTCTGGATATATCCTAGATTTGCTTTTACCAAATTTAAGCCTCTATCAGAACTTCATCATGAATGTGAAATTCCACAAAGCTCAGCTAGATTACTAGCTTTTTTTAAGCACAGAGGAGTCTTTTCCAAACAAAATATTCTTCAGTTTTATAAGCTATGTGAAATCCCCATGCTTAGTTCAAAAGTGAATTTTTTTGTGCTCTTAAGAGAGAATCTGCCTTTTTGGGCAGTTCTGAAGGTGCACTGTGATTGCCAGAGGGTCCATGGAATGAATTCTGCAGCCTAAATGGCCTTCTAAGGGAACAATTCAACCAAAGTGCATTTTCATTATTTAGGAACAGAGGAAATCTTACATGTGATGAGATAAGTATTTTTATCTACCTATATTCCTTGTCTAGAATATACCTCAACACCAAATGTTTCAAAAAAATTTCAGAGAAAAAAGGATGTTTAAAAGAACAACCTCAACTGACAAAATGAAAACAAGCAAACCTCTCCCACGAAATAACCTGAAAGAAGTTGGCTTATATTTGGGACATATATCGTTTTATATTCAGGAGGGATCTCATGGATTTCCTCTCTAAACATTATAATCATCCATATACAGCTATTATGTCTCCTCTTACCTGCCTCTTTTCCAACCAGGCCTACACTAGTACTTTCAGTTCTTCTTACAGTGAAGTTCTGGAAGCCTCCAAACACTTTCCACCCCTTCTTTCAGTTGCTTTGTGTTTCTCATACCTGTATTTATCTGTATGTAAAAAACCCCACACATTTGCTTTTCTAACCATTTCTCAGTATTAAGCCCACATTAAGCCCCTTGGTATAAGCAATTCACACTACTACCCAGATTTCTTTTCTGAAAGATCAGATTTCATTCAGAACCCAGATAACACAGATTAACAATTTATATCATTCTTACTATACCTAGTCAATGTGTGCTGTAACCACAAGGAAAAAAAAAAAGAAAATTAAAAATCAATATTGCATGAGAAATTCCTCCCTAGTTATATAATCAAATATACTCACACAAACACATGGCTTAAAAATTGTCATGGCTGTTTACATTATTGGCATCTAGAGAGAGCATGCACCAGTTTTAAATAACTGAACAGTATTTAGCCTCAGAACCGACTAGTTCACTTTCTATCTTGACAAAGCAATTTTAATTTAAATCTCTCTAATGCAAACTGTTAGCATAACAGGGAGCACAAGTGAAAAAAACGATCATGAAATTATACTTGCACTGAAACATCACACAGAACCCAAATCCAGTTTATGCAGAGTTTTACCAAAAGCAGAAACATGACCTGAACAGATTATAAATAACACTGGCACCAGTTTCATCTGGGTACAGACCATAGAACTAGGATATATAAATCCTTGTTAGTCATACTAGCACAAAACAACATACATCAGAGGACCAACGTGTTTCATTATTAGCAGAGGTAAACTCGAATGAGAAATGGCAGTGGTAACGAATTGTGAATTGGATTAAAAAACACACACGACTCCTTCAGCTTCTCTTGCTTTATGGAAACCTGCCTGCTTGGTGGCAACAAATCTATTCTAGTGCTTTTGAACAGCTTTTACAAACAGTTCATTTCTTGCTTTAAAATTCCTCTTTGTTTCACAATTTGTCTGCTTTTAGATTTTAGATGTTTTAGCCCCTCCTGGCAGAATCTACATCTAGTAGATCTTCATAGATGAGCTTCAGCTCATCTGCGGGTGTTTTGAAAAAGAGTTTTTGTGTTGACCATAACAGACCTGACAACCTGCTGTGAAAATAAATCCAGAATTAAACTTCCTCTTGGATTACACAGAGAATTTTTGTTTTCCCCCAAATCTAAAAAAAGTAAAAATCACTTTGTTACCACTTGTCATCTTATCTTCAGTCATGGAAAGTTACACTGTCCAAACACAAGATGCAAAGTTTGTTTCTAAGACCACCATTTCCAAATATATATACTTTATTAGCATTATATGAATCCTAAACATTGCACACTCCTATGTATAACTGAGACACACCCCTTTTTGAACCCAGTCCCACCTCCTAGCCAAACCTACAGTCACTATTTCTTTTCCTTTAACAACTATATTATACTTAATCTTTCAATATTTTAAGCATTTTTCTTCCACTGAGGCCTACAGATTTTCAGATGAGAAAAAGAGGATGTTTTCGACCTCAAAGGAACATTAATCTGGTTCTCTTGCTTTACAGCATTGCCTTTCCTTGTCTCCCTCTTCCATTAGCTTCTTCAGCTAAATGCAGATGTCACCAGCCTTTCTTTAGCAAGGGAAAATAAGTGTCCCATTAAGTACTTAGAGGAGTGGACAGATTCTCCCATTCAGCTGCTTCCATACACGCTTGCTGGTGCTGAACAGCAAATCTTGTATTTCTGAGAGAGGGCCATCACAGAGAGGTTATTTTCCTCTAAGTGGTTTCCTTATTTCATCTGTTCTCAAGTTTAGTGTTAAGTTGCTGAAAGATTACCTCATTCATATGATCGGGAGCCTGTTAGCCTCCAGAGTCTAGGGTGAGGCAATAATTATTTGTTTGAAAAATACAGGTAGTTTAGCTTGCATTGCAAAGAAATGCGCCTGAATTTTCCATTATTCCAGGGACTAATCCTGAAGCATTTATTTCCTTTTCAGAGACTCAGGCCCTTTTCACAATGGTGAAAAATTACATGCAGATAGTCCCAGCTGCTGCTCACATTGAGTAAGAGCCCAAAGTGAACTGAAGCAAAGGGGCTGCCTGAGCAAGCGCTGCTGCAGACCATGTGTGCGCCCACACCCTGG
The DNA here is from genome assembly GCF_964106895.1 of Numenius arquata. Lineage (NCBI taxonomy): Eukaryota > Metazoa > Chordata > Aves > Charadriiformes > Scolopacidae > Numenius > Numenius arquata. The sequence goes on along the minus strand of NC_133576.1, from coordinate 18,634,477 downwards.
GGCTTCTCCATGGTGGAAAGCGATCTCTGCATAAGGTAGGACTCAAGTTTAATGTACTTTAATACACCAGTGATGTTCCCCAAGCCAACTGGGCTCCCCTCCCTCTTTTGGTGTAGGAAGGTTTTTTTGGTTTTAGAGCTTGGTTTACATTGTGCTAGAAGCTTCTTTAGGGGATCTTTTGTTTGTGAGATCTGGGGGATTTTTTAGAGCTACTTTTATTCAAGACAAAAAAAAAAATAAGCAAGTGCAGACTTAGTGCAATAAATCAGAGCTTCCCATGTTTATTCAGGCCACAGACAGATTTCTAATACCACTTTCTATGAGCTTTTCCCTAGGTGAATACAGCTGCTGTTTTGGTTACTAGGACAATTTTCTATAATTTAATGTGAGATTAAAACTTCAAAGCAATAGGTGTCAGGAAACTCTAATCAAGGAGAGAGAGAGAGAGAGTAACAGAGATCAGAAATGTTTTTCCACAGAAGAGCCTTGACCCGTACCTCCTAGGTTGTACCTTCTGTCAGAATACAAAAACAGCAAGCTGCCCCGAGGAAGAAAAAATCTCACTACACAGCTTCTATGAACTGGGTTTAAGATGCATGTTCATTATTTTGCAGAAGGAATGTTCAGCAGGATCAATATGCCATCAAGATAAAAGAAGAGTATAAATTGTCCTGAGAGTCGGTCAGAATTTTCTTTTCCGCCAGCTAGGGATTTAAAAACAGAGCAGGAGGCATATTAAAACTGTGCTTTTATAAGCTTAATCAGTAGGCTGGAAAATGAGTTTCACAAAGAGATAATGAGCTCCCAAATCATAATTTGCCAAGAGTGCATCGATTTTCACTGGTCTTCAGATCATCTACAAGCATCCAGCACAAGAACACCTCTCTGCCCCAGACCCCCACCAAGCAGAGGCATGTGCCAGAACAGGCTCCACCAGCACAAGAGCTACCAGTTTAACATTGCATGAGCTAAAAAGGTCGTGAATTTGGATCCACTCAAGATGTGGCCATTACCAAAGCTGAGAAGGAAAAGGTTTTCATGCCTTGTTGAATAAACATTTTTTTTCTCCTCTTGGGCATCTTCACAGAGTTAGTAAAGGGCTAATCATAATAGTTGATCACAAAATCGGTCGTGCTGCCACCGATGTGGCCTTGCCAATCCCATGGTCACTATCCTCATTACCCTCCACCCCCATCAACTATTAGGGCATTTATCCAGTACAGGGGAGAGGAGACTGAAGGTCCCTCCTCCAGCTAAACGGAGCACATCACCCCTTCGGGACCACTCCATTAGGTCAAATGGTGAAACCTACTCCCAGGTTAGCGACAAAAGTTTTGGTCCCACCAACTCCAACTGAACTGATTATATAAACACTCTAATATCAATTATGGCAAATGAAAGAATAACCCAGTTTAGCATACGGCCTAGAACAGTGCCTAAAGTACTGTCCTGAGAAACAAGAAGTTGAAATAAAGCCCTCAGAACAGAGGGACAATAAACCTGGTTCTTCTACGTCTTAGTTAAGTAGCCAGATCACTGGACTAAGAGACAGGAGTAGAGGAAGGTTTCTACGAGGGCACACAAAATTATATCACACAAGTGACATAACAGAAGTTAAAAAAAATAGTCTTTTCATTCAAGTTTACAATTTATTTCTTCCTTTATGACAGCACACAAGCCATATACACATCTACATTCTTGCTACAGGGAATCAGGCTTGCTTTTCCCTCCCACCAAACATCACCAATCCACAAATGCCCTATGCTGAAACGACTGATGATTTTTTTCAGGAGAAAGGCTGGAATCTGAGGGAACAGCCCTATCATCTGACACCTCTACACATTATGTTCTTTTCATTCTTTTATATATATTTTTTAGAGTTTACACTGATATTATTTAACTCTGCTCTTGTCAGCAGAGTTTGACTGACTGGGTACTAATTGTCTGATGTTCTGTTATCTCCCTTCTTTACTGTGTAGTAGGTACAATTTTCTCTTAAGTTATCCTCATCCCAGGACCTGGTTGCATTCCAAGTGAGCTATTTTGTTTGCCAGGGAAAAATTCAATAAAAAAAAAAAATGTTGTCTATCTTTAGGAGTTATTTATTTTCTGCTAGAGAATAGGGCAATTAACAAATGGTATAGGTTGGGACAGCTGAACAGGTCGGGGGGTTGTTTTCTTGTTTTAATTTAGTGTTGCACTCAAAAGTTCATTATCACTTTAAAAAAAAGTATCCTTTTTTCTCTAGCAAAAGGAACAGACTTATAAGAGTGGGGGCTCTAGTCTTTGCATGCACTGTTTTCTTTATCCATTCTATCACATCTCTGCAGAAGTCAGACATTCTCCAAGTTGTTCATTTCAGGGGAGAATTAGAATGAGGATTCCTTGCCTTAGTAGTTAGGAAAATAAGACCAGATGTTGAGGACTACATGTCTGGGGGGAAAAAAAAAAACAAACCTGCAATAAGTCCTGTATTCCTGTATTTCTGTCTTCCTTGTATTGGCTGAACATGTATTTTTAATAGCACAGTTCATCACACACAACAAGGAACGGCCTACTTGAAGTTCTGCATTGAGAGAAGTCAAAGAAGCTGTAGCGTTCCTCCTTTGTTCCCATTAGCTGAACATGCCCATCCCCAGGTCTTAGCAGATATGTCTGAACTGGTATGACTACTTCCCCCTTTGAACTGCCATGCTCAGAAATAGATTAATCTGATTTTGCCCCAATGCAAAGAGCTACAAAGTTGACGTTCTGAACTTCACACTCATTTTCTGGAGAAAATATGCAGGAAATGAATGCTTGCAGATCTTCATTAGTCTGTGCGTTATGGAAAGATACTGTAGGCTAACTATCAGTATTGCCTGTTAAGTACATTAGCAACAGATCAAAGTAAATGTTACTATACTAAATGAAAACATTACAAAAAACCCCATTGTGATTAGAGATACTTCTTTTAAATAATCCATAAAATCAAAAAGTGAGAAAAATGTATCCTCTCAAGAATTACAGCTCCACTTGATCTATTTCTTCCCTCACTATTAAGTCCACTGCATTATTTATTCCCTCAAGTGCTTTAATCAAGATAAGCGCTCAGAAGCCATTTGATTTAAAAGAATGCAGTGTTAAATGTAGTTGTAACAGATCACAGCAATTTGCAGCCCACAATGATGTACGTCAGTACAAAAAAACTAGCCGTATTGAGGGCACATTACACTATTACAGCTGAGAAAGTCATTCTGTCGTGTAAAAAGGAGATTATTTTTTTCTTTTTTAAATAAAGAAATATTGTTGTGAGAGACAGCCCTCCCCTTTATGCTTGACCCCAGGACCCACACCAACCACACAGCACCACCAACCATAGTTTGAAGGCTTATTCTGCAAGATGACAGGCTATTTATCTTAGGCACATTTCAAGCATGCAGCCCTACATGTGAAGAGCCAGGCTGCAGCAACAGGGGACCCCAAACATTTTGAAAAGCCTACCCCAGAATCGGGTAAATACGTGGCACAAAGGACAAAACACTACTCTTGTGGCTATACTATTTGCACCAGTGCTATCATGCTTTTGAATGCAGAGTGGCTGACACGATGCAGGGCTAGCCACGGACTCTCATGTTCACTACCAGCCACAAAGGATAACAATTCTTCCCAAAACAAGGCTTTATAGGTAAACTCTTGAATTTGTGAGGTACCTGGACACCACAAAGAGTAGTAGTATTATGTTCCTTATAAAACGTATGAGTTAAACTATGCATGTTGTCATAAAGTGCACAATGAATGCTATATACTCATGTAACATCAGAAGTTGTGAGGTTACACACATTCTTTGAAATAGTATTGACAGGCTGAAATACAGTCAATGATAGGCTATTTCATCACATGGAAAGAATATCAAGATTGGTTTTAAATCTATTTGGCTGAAGGAAATATTGGTCAGTTAAGTATTTTTTGTTGCATTTTTCAAGTCATTTTTTAGACTTATTCAAAACTTAAATTTAAATCAAATGATGTGTTGGCAAAGCCATGGTCAATGGAAGTTTTATTTCATTCTCTACATGTTCTTACACTGTGGCTCAAGAGTCTCCTGTACTTTATCATGTCTGAAGGTACCTGTTCTTTTCTCTCAGCTTGTTTGAGTAGTGAAAACAAAAATCAGATTAAAAGGGACCAAGACATTAATATGTTGGTCATTCAGAATATCTCAAATAAAACATTAAATAAATCATTAAAAGGGCATCAAGGCTTCGTGAGGTTTTTTAGGTTGGCACATCTGAAAGATTTTTTCAGAACCTGACTTCCATAGAAAATTTTGAACTTCATTTCTGTTTCAAAGCTGGGTGTTGGAGAAATAAAGAAATCATTTTCCAAAAATAAGGGTGGGTTGGTTGTTTTGTTTTGTTTTGTTTTTTTCCTGTGAAATGGAGAACTTCATTTCTCAGCCAGCTGGCTTCATTAGATCTCTCTCTGAAATCAAGATACTAAGAGGCATAAAAACTTGTAAGTAACGTAAAAAGGAATACATTGAACACTCCAGCTAAATTGGAATACAGACAGATTTAAAATTAGAACAGAGAAAAGGATGTACGAATAACAATGGGTCACAAAACAGAGAAGTAGGAAGAACTTAGTAATGTTATTCCTGAATAAAATACAAATGACAGCTTCAAGAGCGTCCTTGTAACAAAGGAGAACTGCAGATCTACGATGAACTTAAAATACTGGAGACAGCTAGAAAGTTCATATCAAACTGCAGAGCTATAGAAACTGAAGATCATGTTTTAGAAATGCATCAGACATACATAAAAGGTCTCTAAAATAAAATTTTAGCCTTGTTTAATAAATCTTTTTATACACAAAAATATATTATTCTTCCCTCAACAGGACCTGTGTACAACCTTGGGGACAGTCACATAAGAGATACAGAATCATTCTTTTGACGTGAAGATAGGTGTAAGCTCATGGCAACATTACCAATAGTAAAAAAAGGGAATCCAAAGTAAGTAGATGAAAACTCTAGGTAAAATAAAGTCTAACCTTAATCACCAATAATTATAATCAGTCTCTGATCAAATGCATCAGGATGTGATCTTGTGTCTGTTTTAAGGCAGAATGTCCATACATTTCAGCTATACTTGCAGTTTAAGCTAGTGCACAGGAAGGAAGATCATAAACAAGGCCTACTGGTTTTATACTTCACGCAAGAAAACACTTTTTCCATACAGTCCAAATCATTTTCCGCTTTACTTCCAAATAAGAGTAATTACTATTGCTTTTTATTATTATATGCAAAAAGCTCCTATTCTCTAGATGATGGCATGCTACTTGCAATATAAGTACATTTGGGAAAACAATTGTGCTTTGGGGAGTCTACTGTCTAGTTTAATACCAAACACTATAAGTGGGGATAAAAATAATATATGGGAGGAATATACAACATTATGCAAAAGTTTTAAGAAAACCCTTAAATTCATTTTTTCCTAATAAATACCGACCTTTCCAATTCTATCAGCTTTGTATTTCTATTTTCTTTCAGCTAAAGCTCTAGTTGAAGAGCTTTATCTAGTTAAAGCTCTCTATTAAAAAAATCCATTATTATAAACTGTTTCTATTGCAATAATGCTACATTTGTGCCAGAGACTGCATAAACACCAAGATGATAGCATCTGTGCCAAAGACTTCGTAATTATATTTGCAGTACACGAGAACATGGCAATATAGACAGGACAGCCATCAAAATAATGAGACCCCACTAGGCAGTGTGAGTTGTGGTCTTCAGCTGTGGTTCCTCGGGCACCAGAGGAAATAAGGCAATTTCATCTCTTCCCCAGCCCTAGCCCCGGCCCCTTGCTCCCAGCCTTCCCATGCTCTTCCCTCTCATGCTGATGCATCTTTTCTGGGAAGGGAAGAGAAATGTCTTAGACCGAGTAGTCCAGCCAAGATTTGTGCAGGCCTTAAGGCCGAGGAGAGTTAACATGGAGATGAACAGGGAGGTAGATTTAGTGACATTTGCTAGGATTTCTTCCTTGGCACGAAAGCAAGCAAAAGAATAAAGATACTTTTTGAAGATTTAACCAGGACACACAGCTGGTTACAGTGAGACAATGTTCTCAGTACTGAACGAGGAAGGAGCTACGACAGGTAAAGCCATGAAAGACTTTGGCAAATAGCACAGACAGAAATCAGTACAAAAGGCAGCAACAGTAAGTTAACAAAGAAACAGGCAACACTGTACCCCTAGCCTGGCACTGCCAGCTAAAACCATGTTTCTAGCATCCTAGAGGAATACAAGCAGATCATGAATGCAGTCAGCAAGCCTGCAGAAAATGATGCAGACCCTATCTCTGGAACAGGACACTTGAGCGTAAGAACAAGAGCAGTCTCATCTGCTCACACAGCTAGGAAAAGCCTAGAGATTTCACAGAAGCGATTTGTGGTACGGTACTTAGGCATGGCCTGGAGATAATCACATTAACTCAGATCAATACACCTGGGTATATATATAAATGTTTGGAAGTAGTTACTCCCAGAATTCACTTATTTCTACTTATATTCATGTTGTTTCTATAAACACAGTAAATTAAATCATTTCACCCCTTTATTTCAAAAATCTACATTAATTAGTACCAGACAAGAATCCTCAGCTAGTAAATACCTCAACTGCTCATACTGGGCTTAGACAAGGTTCCATAACAGTGTTAATCAGGAAAAAAACCTATGAACTATGCACAACAAGAGAAGAACAAAACTGACTATCAGCATAAATATCTAGATCTGATTTATAAACCATAACTTAGCAAGGGCAGCCAAACTTGCGGGCAGATTCTTTTACAGTAAAGATGTTTTTTCCAAGGATACAGAACACCATGCAATTAATGATGCAGATAGACGTAGCTTTAAGTAACAGTTTCATGTCAGTTCATTTTTTGACTTAAGTTAGCATGGTAAATTTATTAAGAACTATTGGAGCTAAAATACACCTATAGAAATAGTAATCAGGCCACACAATTTTTGCAACCCCTAAAGAAAAAAGCCTACTAACCAACATAACGCTTCAAGCCACTTACATTCCGTGCCCAAATATTTATGCTAGGGAAAATTTAGGCAGAGATTCAGGTGAGACTTCAGTCTATTTCTATGCATGTATGTATTTATGATCTCCTAGTAACTACTTGATGAAGCAGACTTATTGGCTCTATGACATTAGAGTACCTTATATTTACACAGTATTTCATCACCCTTACCTTTAAGTTACTTAACTGGAAGAAAAATTCTCTCAGCTTAGATCCAGCCTAAGGCCTTTTTAAGCATTACGTAGGAACAACACCGTAGGTTGGGTATGCCTATATGCCGATCTTGCACAGATCAGGACAGAAGGATGGGTGTTTGGGAATAAGCATGAGAGGGACAAAAAAAAAATCCTATCTACAAGCAGCACTGCTACAGAGAAGCTGGCAACAAAATTCAGTACTCTGACAAAGTGAGGAGCAGGAAGGAAGTGGGGCATAGGCAGTTAAACAACATCATGATTACTTTCCTCAAAACTCACATTTCTCAATATTTTACATAGTTAGTGTGTTTTACACCACAAGGCTCTCCTGTGGAAAATCAGACTTTACAAACACCTTGAAAGTGTCTCAAAAATCTCTATCTGATAAATAGAAGTCAGAATGTACATCCTGCCAACAAATAGCTCTTTCAATTTATGTGAAACCCACATGGTCACCTTTCTCAGTCACAGAAATTCAGAATTCTTCTAAATTCATGATGTATCTGATGTACATCATCTACCTCTTTTTTGGTAATCACCCTCAACTATAGCCACTCAACTGCATTTCCATAACTTTCAGTGCTGTTCCTGTCTATGACTGACTTGACTTAAATATCTAAACCAAGATCTTCCTGGTTTTTTTCATGCACCAATTACCACAAGTTCCCCTACTCTTCTAAGCAAACCAGGATCAGCTCAGGTCACCACTGCTATGCTCCATATCCCCAAAAACTTCAATTTTAAGTAAGTCCTCTGCTCACACCCCTTTCTCCTGAACACTGCAACTCTCCAGCCCCCTGCTTTTTAGTGTCAAAATTGTACCATATCTCAGACAGAAGCATGAATTTCTGCACTGGGTAAATGCATGAGTAAGACCTCGCAGAATTCAGAGCAGAGAAGCTGAGTATCGTTTAAGGGTGCAGCCAAGACCAGCCTGCTCTAATGTGAGACAGCAGCACTAGATACTGCTGATTGACCTCTTAATCTGTTCTCCCATCAGAACAGGTATCTTCCTTCTTCCACAAGACAACACAAAAGAAAAAGAATCCACAAGATTTAAAGAACATCCGGCTAGGAATCAAACCGAGTTCTTCGCAGAACTTACATGGTTTGTATGCTTCCTACTATGCAAAAGCTTATACCAGTTCCATCAATTTAGTTGCTCTTTTTTCTGCAACATGTTTCATGTATCCATTCCTTCAGTCCTCTATACAGATGTATACAGGAGATTTCACTGAAGTCTGAAATGTTGTGTTAACGTGGGTAACATGAATTAAATTAATTCCTACAATTCCTCCCTCATTTTAAAAATGCCATGAAAAAAGAAAACTAAAAAGCTCTTCACCAGCGGCAACATTTTGCAAGATGATAGTTTCTTTGTGCTTTCATATGGCTGAGCATTTCCAAACTATTCCCAGCCTTCTTCCAGCACCTTTGAAGCTGCCCTGCAACACGATGACCTGAGCCAAACCACTGGTTCCACTGACTCTACAGACAAGCTTTCAAACTGCCACCTTCTCTCCTCCTGTTGCAAAGGAAAGCATTGCATATGCTTCATGGGTTTCCACATGTAGAACTGTTTCGGATACCTTCCTGGTTAGCCTGGCTAGTACCCAAATTCATCGTATTGCACTAAGATTTGTAGTAAGATTTACCATAGCACGAGCACATTTCAGGTTTATAGAGAAGCATTCAGTAATTGACCAAGCAAGGAACCAGATCCAGGGCCCATCTGGGGAGCCCAGCTGGCAGCAATAAGCAGAGTGACACAGAGCCATCCAGGGGATAGCGGCACCAGCAGGGCTGGAGACACGCCACAGACAGCATCTGAGGGGTCCATCAGGAGAGGGGCTGCCAAGCCCACAGGCCTGGGATCCAGCTGGAAGAGAGGCCAGAGGTAGGATGGGGGACAGGCATGCTGCAGCCTCACTGGGGCAGGCATCAACAGTCCTGGGGTGTTGAAATAGGGCCTGGGCAGGGGCATTCCAGGCTGGTAGTGCCCTCAGGGTCAGGATATTCAGGACTCTGCATCGTAGTGTGACCAACCTCAGGGGTCTTTACTGGGACCAGTGCTGTTTAATATCTCTGTTGGTGACATGAACAATAGGATTGGGATTGAGTGCACCTTCAGCAAGTTTGCTGATGACACCAAGCTGTGTGGAGCAGCTGACATGCTAGAGAGAAGGGATGCCATCCAGAGGGACCTAGACAGGCTTGAGAGGTGGGCCTGTGCAAACCTCATGAAGTTCAAACAAGCCAAGCACAGGGTCCTGCACCTGGGTCACAGCAATCCCAAGCACAAATACAGGCTGGGCAGAGAATGGATTGAGAGCAGCCCTGAGGAGAAGGACTTGGGAGTGCTCATGGATGAGAAGCTCAACATGAGCCAGCAACGTGAGCTCGCGGTCCAGAAAGCCAACCACATCCTGGGCTGCATCAAAAGAAGTGTGGCCAGCAGGTTGAGAGAAGTGATTCTGCCCCTCTACTCCACTCTCCTGAGACCCCACCTGGAGTACTGCATCCAGCTCTGGGGCCACAAATGTAAGAAGGACATGGACCTGTTGGAGCAAGTCCAGAGGAGGGCCACAAGAGGAAAAGGGACAGTTAGACAGGGTCTGTGTTAAGTGTTCCTGCCAAGAAGTCTCTTTGCTGGACCAGTCACTAAACACCTCCAGGAAGGAGATTCAACACAGGAGAAGCAGAGGCACTTGGGGGGGGGGGGGGGGTGGGGGGAGGAGATGGGGGAAGGGATCACCAAAAAAACCTCTTACATAAAAACCAGTATTGCTCAAAACCCTACAAAGTACCAAAGGGCAGAACCAGCAAGGCATTGGTGGGAGGAAAAACAACGACCAGCAGTTTTTACAAAGTTCCAAGTTCTCTGTATCATGCTCCATAGCTTGAATTCAATTAGTGGCATTTCCACCACAATCAGAACCATATTCCCTCTCTAGTCTGCAATTCAGCTTCAGAACAGCATAAATCATACATCTAACTTCAAATCAGTATTGAAGGCCAGAGGAACTTTTGTAATGTTCTAGCCTGACCCCCTGTATGACACAGACCAGAAAGCCTCCCCAATTCTTTCTCTCTAGCTCTTGTTTGAGCAGTTGTTGGTTTAGGGCTTTTTTGTTTTCATTTTTAAGAATCATATCTGATCTTGATTTGGAAGCAATAAATGCGCTTTCTCACCCTGATCAATCAGCTGTGAACAGGTTTGTCAGTAACACAGGACTGAATATTGCCAACTCTAGGAAGTAAAATAAAATAGAATAAAATAAAAATGTAGACAAAAGCATACTCAGTGGTTGGAAGAAATACTATATTTAAAAGGCAGGTTGAAAGAGGGAAAAAATTTTCCTTGGGACTCTTAGGTTGTTTCAAACAGTAATCTTAGTGCTGGTGGAAAAAAAATAAAGCAGTAATCAGAGTCTTGGGTCAATGGCCAAAAGCAACTTTGATCTATGCATTCCCTATAGTATTTGGGAATTTATTCACATTACATATATGGCATGTGTACAGGAACAAATGTCCTTACATTCATACAACCTGCTTTGAGAACTACAGTCTCCTAAAATAGCTATTACAATCAGTACAATGCTGATACAAATACTCCAATGATCAATGTAGAATTTGTAATTAGATGAACACTGACAAACACACAATGCTTAGTCATATGTTACTAGTGTAAGGCATACAATGCTTAGTCATACCTTATTAGTGGTGTAAATATACTTCTGGTGTAAGTACCAAAGCAGCAGAGAAGTTAAGCCTAACAGAAGATACCAAAGTGGAAGAACAGAGCACATTTGATCATAGGAAAACTCTATTTTGAAGGGACTGAACATGAAACTGCCAATAAAATAAAATCAGTTGGCATCAAGTAAGAGGGAAACCGGAACATACAATGTAAACCAATGGGAGATAATTTTTGATTTCAAGGCAAAAATTAGTGCAACAAAGCTCAGACTTTAGTAATAAGTACGACTCCAAGAATGCCATGTCCCATTTGGACCAGGTTTCCTTTGAGAAAGGGAGAGGCTTAAGCAGGAATCCCTCTCTACAATTTTCATTTCTGCTCCTAGAATCTGAGACTAACTCAGAAGCATTATAGAAGGGTTTAATGTACTTTATTTAAATTTACTGTGCAAACCACAGTGTCAAATTTTCAACAGTTGAAAAACTTATTACAAAACTGATTTGTCTCTACAGTAATAAAATGTTTGATCCCCGTTATCTGCTGTAACTAGCAGCACCCATTTATTCCAATTTTTCTTCAGGCACCAGCTATTAAACACTGCTGCTCCATGGGAGACCTAAGAGTTCAGACACAAAAAGAAAGAAAATAAATACAGAAGGAAAGCAAATTTAGGGTGCTTAGAGATCAAAGAAACAAGATAAAGAAATCTGATTATTATTTTTTTTTAAATAATCCACAAAACTTCTACTTCGTTATGGAATACCAAGACATTTGAGGCTCAGACAGCCTAAATATATTATGAACAAATATCCTGATTTTTGATACACTTTCTTTTATCTAGGAATAGGATTTGAAAAATGAAGAAAAAAAAAAAATCTTTCTATATCTGTTCCTGTTTAAACTCCATTAACTTCTAGGAACAATTGTGTTTTCAACCAGGCATACTACACAAAAAGGATACATTTATAACATGCAAAGCAAAGCCCTTCCAAGCCTCAAAATTAATTATGTAAACTCAAAAGCAGTTAGAAACATGCCTAATTTATTTGTAAAACTAGGTTTAAAAGACTCCCATATGATAGAAATGCAGCAATTTGCACTAGTAACCTCACAAGAGAAGGCAGATACTTAATCCAGTTTCATAAACCAGAATCTTCTAAACACCATTAGAGTTGCACACACAATACTGCATGTGCCATGAACAGCATCAACTCTGGACAGAATTCTAGCTGCACTAACTAGGCAGGTATTTTAAGTTTAAACTCCTTCAACACGAATCACCATATTTTCTAGCAGCTGAGATATTGTGAAGGCCAAGTCCTGCATCTGCAGGTTCCTTGCACAATATACTTCATTGAAAAAGAACAACCAAACTGTGGTCAGTAAAGAGTGTGCATTTCCTGACTTAAAATAAAATAGTTGTAAATAGCTAATTACCTAAGTCGGTTAGTTGCATATAACTTCACAATCAAGCAAATATAAATACACATCAAGTAAATATTTATATGAATAAATTCTCATGCATAGCAGCCACTGCTCACACACACTTGCCATTTCATAACGGTATTGCTTTCTGTTATTTCAATGAATAAGAAAGTATAGGATATCCAGAGAAGCATCAGCCTGCCAGCATGAGCTGGCACAGGACTTTAAGTAACATGGAAAATACCATTCAAGTAGTGAAATAAGCACAGAAACATACACCCAAGTATTAAACTTCCACTGAGTAGCAGAAGAGTGTGAGGAGTCTGATGCTCCTCTGAGCCCCACATCAGCAGCCTGGAGATTCACTCCTCATCTCTGGCTCTCCACACTTATTTCACAGCCTTAACGGTTTTTTAATGTAGTAGTTTGTTGGTGCTGTGAAAACAAGCACATGTGCACTCAGGTGCACTAAGCAGGAGATCCATATCCCAGGTGAGAAACAACTCGAAATTCCATTCCCACTTCATAATTACAGCATACAGCTATGGAGCAAAACACGAAGCAACTGCCCACCCCACACACAAAATGACAATCCTATATCATCAAAATGTATTCAAGGAAACAAAGCACTAAATGGACTGAAGTACATTTCCGTATGTCAATATGCTTACAATGCATTCTTAACAGGAGGCTTCATCATACTCCTCTAACAGCCCTGTTATTATTGTTATTATTACAGTGCCTTTCTCCCAGCCTGGACAAGCAGCCCAGGCACTGAGATTGATGACAGCCCTATCCAAGCAAGGAACGGACAGCTGTGCCGCATGCCAGCAAGCAATGACACAGCCTTTTTGTAATCTAAAATGCCTGCAGCCATAACTACTTGCTGCAAGTTGTGAAAGCTGCCACTATTGTATTTGCACTGCTAGGGTTTTTCCCCCTCTTTCTTCCTTAAGAGTAAAGACAAAAACTCACAATGCTGTCTGCCTGCAAGACAGGCAGCAAAAGGTGTTATAACACCTCACCTGGGTGCTCAGTGTTTCACTGTTTATAAGGGGCACTTCCCCTACAAGTCAGAGCAACAAACAGCTTCCCTCCTCTCCTTTTCCTACTTCAAAAAACAGAAGACAAAGTCAACTTTAACAAGGCCTTTCCCAAGGGCTTTAAGACCTTGTTTTCTGCAAAAGATGCTTGCAAAAAGAGGACAGTATTTCCTTCACAGAGCTCCACCAGAAGTAGGCTTTCACAGCTATCCTACTCTCCCTGCTGGTCTCACTGCAATTCAGTGCAAGTTGACAGCAAGCCAAAGCAGATTGTAGACAACATATTGCTTTCATGGGAGCCTAACCACAGAGAGAATCAGAACTGAGAAGGTAACTCCTGGGTTCACCCCTCTCGGACAGGCATTGAAGCCCTGAATTATCAGGGCTGAGACCCACACCAGTGTCTAGTTTCCCATTAGCTAGCCCTAGGCCAGATGCAGACCTTCAATCCACAGAGGCTCTCTGCAAAAGCCCTGACAAGAAGTAGGCCGGCAAGATGGGCCCCGGTGCAAGCTCTCAAAAGTAATACGAAGAGTAAGCAAATTGCAAAAGCAATATTATATCTCCAAGATTAATGTAGTAAGGACTTCTGCCACGTTTTCATTCCACTGCAGGTTTTCAAGCCATATCATACTTGGCACTTGGCTAGGATGCGATGGTCAAGCTTCAGCCTGAAGCACATTCCTCAAACCAAAACACCACACACCACAAATATCTGCCTTGATGCCTACCAAGAAGGGCTTATACAAAACCAGACAAATTCAAGTTGTAGCATGTCTGCTATATACTTATTCCCTATTAAAAGTATTGCTCCATAAAAACTAGTTACCATGCAAAACATGTATGTCATTAAATTTAATAATCAACCATTCTGAATTTGAAAGAATCCAGCACATTATTTGTCCCATCCGTTCTCTGAACCAGAGCTGATGATTGTACACTGTACTTTGTCTGGCCCCGATTTGAACATCTCCCATGATTAACTTCCATATGTTCAGGCAGTCCCAATCTCTCTGGCCAGGAAAAATACATTAATCACTGATTACATTCTGCCTACAGACAATATCAGTCTCCTTTGGCAAGCTAAATATCGACGCTCATCATTTGGCTACTCTTGGCTAGTGAGAGCAGTGCTTTGGAATTTTTAGATGCTTCATTTGCTCTGAATTTGTTCTGCTGGGTAAGGAGCTGAAAAAAGTCAGAGCAAGCTAATGAAGAGCTAAATTCTGCCCTTGAGTATATAGGCATGCCTCCGATAAAGTCACTGAGAGCTGTACTACTTAGGCATCAGCAGACCTAAAGTTTAACTAATATCAGAACAGGATGGGTGCTACTGGAGCAGCAGAGTATATGGGAAACAATAAGCCTCTAGACCAAATAGTTTCAGTCATGCAAAAACGTGATCGCCTGGTAGCATTGATGGGAATAACAATGCCAGAGAAAATATGACGGTACAGAGGAGCATGTTCACCAGAGGAACTGGACAAGATAGATAATATAGTATCTCCTTCGCAGTACATTAGTTGCTCTCGCTGCTACTTATGGTGGTCCATCCACTTGGCACAAAAAACTGACTAAAATTAATAGGTATTCCTAGAAACTCTGCATTATTGATGAGGAACATTCATTTAACAACAGTTTCTTTGGGATTGTCAAAACTGATGACCTGAAGTGCTCATTTCCAAGGCATTATGTATTGATAAAAGCATAAACTGATAATACAATTTAGAGCAGATATTCTCTACAATGCTATTTAATGACCCATGCTAATGTTTAAAAAGGTGATTTGAATTCTTCTGATCTGATTCCTGGAAGGAGAAATGTCCATTTTTGGCAGCTCTTCTAGCTTGGAAAGGTGGGGAAGAAAGATAGAGAGGGAAAAAGACAAAACCAGACCTGGTCCATTTGTAGAAGTCCATAGGAACAGCCTGTATCAGTACAAGATATGATTAAGTATACCATTATATTGACTATATAGAAAGTAATTTTGTATTCAGACCACTTCTAGGAATGAGGGTAGCTCTTAAACAACTTTCCACAAACAACGATCAGAACTAGAAAAGGGTGTCTATATATCTATATGGGAAAAACTGTATTAGTATAGCTACAGCAGCACTACATCAATGCAGTTCTGCCATAAAAATTCCATAGGAAGACAAGACTTCAGGTTACTGTTTTCTAAAAAGGCTAAAACATCCCCAGCTCTTCCAAATTTCAATGGGAGCTGACATTTCTAGAAGGTTAAATTTGCACAGGATGCTAGATTATTCTAGTGTCTTCCAGGCACTGTGCAGCAGAGACAGAATATTGCAGTGAGCCAGGAGTCTGGCAGAGCAGCTTGGCCTAGTTTAAGTCCTCAGCCACAACAATTACACAGTTTCGCTTGACTTGTCATATATAAGTATAACCTAGCCCAAACCTCAGGTTTTCACATGGATATCTCCCAATGTAAAGTTCAGCACACCACCCTTCTCTCAGTTATGTTCACGTCTTGCAGGAGACCCATTTACACATAACTTAACACCGAAGTGATCCTGAACTACTCTGATATTCCCAATTACAATGAACTGATACATTCATTTGGAGTAGTATGAAAGCAGTGGCTGTATCATTGCAGGCCTGAATCTGATGGTTCTGAATTCAGTCAGGATTGCCCTACTTATTCCACCTTTGATTCATTCCCAATCTCCGTCACCCTCGCAGTAAAAATAAAAAGAAAAAAAAGTATTTCCTAATGTTCAGAGGGAACCTCCTGTGTTTCAGTTTGTATTTATTCCTTCTTGTGCTGTCACTGGGCACCACTGAAATGAGCTGGGACTGTCCTCTTTGTGCTGTCCCTTCAGATGTTTGTATACATTGATGAGATACCCCAGCCTCAGGGATGATGATGGGTTTTTCAGCCCAGGCCTCAAACACCATGCCTCCTTTCTGAAAGGAAATGTCCAGGATACTAGCAGGGAAGAGCAACTCTGCTTCCAAGTGGAAGGCTGGCCAAGTTACATGGGGCACAAGATAGGAAAAGAGCTCATAATTTTTCTCTGCCACATGAGTCCATGCAGAAGTCAATTTACCTGTCCACTCGTAGTGCAAAACTACCGCCCTTGAAGCAAAAAGAGTCAATATGGGGTATAGAAAATCAAATTGAATGTCTATTCTAAGTATAATAAGCACCCTATCTAACTTATTTCATTCAAAAAAAACACATACCTGGTATTTTTGATCTCAAAAGAAACCAAATAGCAGACACATCCTGATCACTGCATTTATTCCAAACAAATACTCTTTGTTCCCTCAGCCAGTGGCTAATTGCCAATTTGTTTCATGAACAAAACCTGACACAGAAAATAGAATCCAGCTATTAAGTATAGAGGGTTACAAAAGAATGCAGGTAGTATTAAAGCTTAAGGCAGAACTGCTCTGCCAGCACGCATCAATGTGCTAAGCACAATCCCACCTTCTCTATCTCCTGCTCAGAATCTAACTGTTTTGCAGTAGATTATCTCCCTCAAGGGCAAATGTATTCCAAACATTTAAGGGCTCTTACAAAAGGCCAGCACTGATCTCTGTGTTTGAATAATATCCCAAATGGACCCTCATTGGTAACACGATAACAAAATCAGTGTTTCAGTCAAAATAGAAGAGTCTTTTTGCTCCTCTGTTCTTTTCTTTTTGTGCATTGATATAAAGATCAGAGTCATCTGCATGAATAAGATTTAGAATTCTGATGAAAACAATAAGAGATACTAAACACTTTCTGGCCCTCCCAAATTTGTATTCAACCTCTCCCTTTGTTAAAGCTGTAATCACACTCCCATCGGTATTCAAGGATTTATGCAAACAAGGTCTCTTCTGTCAAAAATCATAGCAATTTAATGCACTCACAGGCTTTTTGGTTGTGTAGATTACTGGCACCAAAGAAGATGCAAATTAGTATTCTGACGCATGTCAGCTCTCAATAATACAGATCAGTTGGTCTTAGCAGTCTCATCTCAGTCATTCTAGCATGATACTGTATCTACATACACCCAAACTAGAAAAATAAGGGAAAATAACAGAAAAGAGGTGACTTGGAGCTACAGTCATAAGGAAATTTAAAAATGAAGCTAAAACTCAGCCTGCTGCTTAATTGTAAGTACAGTATTAGCTGAATATCTTGTAACTTTTCTCTCCATGGAATGTCACCCACTTGCATAAGGATGAACTTAACTGAATAAAAGCCTACCATCTTTACTCCTGTGCAAGTGTTAGCTACTGCGTGTGTGTTACACATCCACCTTATACAGCCAACACAAAGGATTAAAAGAGGGCCATTACACAGCTCCCAGACAGAGGGCTTAACTCTTTGGATCTAGCTGTAAAAATCAACACTTACAGCTTTAGTGGTTCCCTGGCTGACGTACTCACGTGCAATAATATGGCTCTTTCATCACTCAGGGCCATATCCTGCCTCCTTTGGGAACGTTGTGCCGTTTGTTTCAGTGGACAAAATTCAATAACTTTTAGTGAAATGAGCAACATTTAGCCATGACCTACCCCCTCACATTATTGACTGTTTATAGACAAATCTGGCTCTGTTAGAGAAATTCTACTTGCACTTGCATGTGAGATTATGATGTCTGTGCTCATTGCCACCCTCTCGAGAATGAAGAATGGGTCTGTCTTGCTGGCTTAACACCTCTTTCCAAAAACAGTTTGATTCTGTGAGGAAAGGAAAAGAGAGAGTTGATTAAAATCCTTGATGAAATGTATGCGAGAGAAGTAGCTGCAGTACTGTCACCTCCACCCACTTTCTCCCCAGGCAACCAATGGCACTTTACAGGAAAACCATTACATCATCAGGGCAGTCTCTAATTGGCTATATTCTGGACACGGTTTCTGACCCAAAGTATATGCATTAGATAAAAATATGCCATTCCAAAGCACACTTTAATTGAGGCAGCATATTACCAAACACCTTGCAAACATGCAATAACTTCTGCAACTCCCTTGAGTAAAAGAACGATGAATTAAGTACTGACTGAATACTATGTATATATAAACATTTATTTTTTCATATATCTTTAAGCCTGAAAATATGCAGAAGACCTGCTTTGACCACATGGACTTCTTTTGCATTTACTTACCAATATGTTTATGTCACTGAGTTACACTAGCAGAAATGCTTGAAACAAAGAATTTAAGGTGCTTATTCACTAAAAACAAGCGTTACACTTAAACACAGTTCTTGGTACGAAGATGACTACACAAAATTATTTAAGCTTCATGTGCATCGATCCACATAAAAATAATACAGATGACTTACCCCAAACACAACTCATCTTCCCAATTCAAACAGCACAAATGCCAACAGAACTGGGTTTATGCTTAATCTATTAATACAAAATATTTACTGAGCAACCACTAGAAGAAATCAGGCTGGGGCTAACTCACCAGCCTGATTTGGCCCTCAGACTACTACTCAATATTGCTCTTTCACATGGGTGGCGACAAGGTGACAACATGTTAGCCCAAGAGTAATCAAAAGAGACTTCAGGGCATTGGGAAGGTTAATAATGGAATCTCAGGTGAAGGTAACCTTTTTTTCTGTTCTCCCGGTTATAGGCAGGAACTCTGAAAGAAACAGACGTGTACAGTCTGTGAATGCATGGCCCGTGGCTGGTGTCACCAGCCCACCAACCCAATTTTGGGTTTTTCGACAATGGGATGGCCTACGCAGCACCAGGCTTGCTAGCGTCAGATGGGGTTCATCTTTCTGAAAGGGGGAAGAGAGTGTTACCTCACAAGCTAGTGGGGTTCATTGACCAAGATTTAAATTAAGATTGTTGGGGGAGGGGGATATTATCCGGCTAGCTCTTGACAAGCCAAGGGATGATGCTCCAAGATTGGTGGGATGGGTCACTAAAAAAGGCCCTCAACTTGTTGCTCTGAGATGTGCTGGGTACGCTGCAGCCCACTCGAAGTTTTATGGGGATGAGCCAGGGGCTCCTGAGGCAATAGGAACCAGGGACTCACAGATAAAACACCTCAAAGGAAGGCCAGCTGAAGAGCAGCATGAAGGAAATGCAGCCACTCCAGCCAGTAAGTAAGCTTCATCGGGTGCCCAGCTGAAGTGCCTTTATACAAATGCACGTAGCATGGGGAACAAGCAAGAGAAGTTAGAGATGTATGTACGCATCCAGGGCTACGATCTTACTGGCATCACAGAGACATGGCAGGATGGCTCTTATGATTGGAATCTTGGAATGGTGGGATACAGACTCTTCAGGAAGAACAGGCTGGGGAGACGAGGAGGGGGTGTTGCCCTCTATGTCAATGATCAGCTGGAGTGCACGGAGCTCCACCTGGGGACGAAGACCCAACAGAGAGCTTATGGGTCAAGATTAAAGGGAACACAGGGGCAGGTGATGCTACAGTAGGGGTCCTGACCAGGGCGACAGAGCAGATAAGGCCCCCTATAGACAGATAGGAGCAGCATCCCACTCACAGACCCTGGTCCTCATGCGGGACTACAACCACCCCAATGTCTGTTGGAGGGACAACACAGCAGGGCACAAGAAATCCAGGAAGTTCTTGGAATGTGTCAATAACTTTCTTCTTCAAATGGTAGAGCAGCCAATGAGGAAAGGAGGCATGCTGGACCTTGTCCTTACCAACAAGGAGGGACTGGTGGGGAATGTCAAGCTCAAGGGTAGCCTTGGTTGCAGCGATCACAAGATGGTAGAATTCAAGATCCTTAGGGCAGCAAAGAGGGTACACAGCAAGCTCACTACCCTGGGCTTCAGGAGAGCAGACTTTGGCTTCTTGAGGTACCTGCTTGGCAGGGTAACATGGCAAAAAGTACTCGGGGGGGAGAAGGGCCCAAGAAAGCTGGTTAGTATTCAAGGATCACCTCCTCCAAGCTCAGGAGAGGTGGATCCCAAAAAAGAAGTCAGGCAAAAAATCCAGGAGGCCTGCATGGATAAACAAGGAGCTTCTGGATAAGCTCAAAACCAAAAAGGAGGCCTATAGATGGTGGAAGCAAGGATGGGTAGACTGGGTGGAATATAGAGAAGCTGTCCAAGTGGCCAGGAACCAGATTAGGCAAGCTAAAGCCAAGATAGAATTAAATCTGGCCAGGGACATCAAGGATAACAAGAGAAACTTCTATAGGTATGTCAGGGATAAAGGCAAGACTAGGGAAGGTGTGAGCCCTCTCCAGAAGGAAACAGGAGACCTGGTCACCCAGGATATGGAAAAGGCTGAGTTACTGAACAACTTTTTCACCTCAGTCTTCATCGGCAAAGGCTCTAGCCACACTACCCAAGTCACGGAAGGCAAAAACAGGGGCTATGAGAATGAAGAACCGCCCACTGTATGAGAAGATCAGGTTCGAGACCTATTAAGGAACCTGAAGGTGCCTTAGTCCATGGGACTTGATGAAATCCATCCACGGGTCCTGAGGGAGCTGGCAGATGAAGTTGCTAAGCTGCTTTCCGTTATATTTGAGAAGTCATGGCAGTCTGATGAAGTTCCTGGTGACTGGAAAAAGGGGAAACAAAACCCCCATTTTCAAAAAGGGAAAAAAGGAAGACCCAGGAAACAACAGGCCAGTCAGTCTCACCTCTGTGCCCAGCAATATCACAGAGCAGATTCTCCTGGAATCTCTGCCAAAGCACGTGGAAAATAAGGAGGTGATTGGTGACAGCCAGCATGGCTTCACCAAGGGCAAGTCATGCCTGACAAATTTGGTGGCCTTTTACAATATTGCCACAGCATTGGTAGATAAGGACAGAGCAACAGACATCATCTACCTGGACTTATGCAAAGCGTTTGGCATTGTCCCACATGACATCCTGGTCTCAAAATTGGAAAGTCATGGATTTGATGGATGGACCACCTGGTGGATAAGGAACTGGCTGGATGACTGCACTCAAAGGGTTGCAGTCAATGGCTCGATGTCCAAGTGGCAGCCAGTGACAAGTGGTGTTCCTCAGCGGTCGGTACTGGGACCAGTGTTGTTCAACATCTTTGTCGGATACATGGACAGTGGGATAGAGTGCACCTTCAGCAAGTTTGCTGATGACACCAAGCTGTGTGGCGTAGTCGACACGCTGGAGGGAAGGGATGCCATCCAGAGGGACCTGGAAAGGCTTGAGAGGTGTACCCATGCAAACCTCATGAAGTTCAAACAAGCCAAGCACAGGGTCTCGCACCTGGGTCACAGCAATCCCAGGCACAAATGCAGGCTGGGCAGAGAATGGCTGGAGAGCAGCCCTGAGGAGAAGGATTTGGGAGTGCTTGTGGATGAGAAGCTCAACATGAGCTGGCAATGTGCGCTGGCAGCCCAGAAAGCCAACCACATCCTGGGCTGCATCAAGAGAAGTGTGGCCAGCAGGTTCGAGGAAGGTGATTCTGCCCCTCTACTCTACTCTCATCAGACCCCACTGGAGTACTGCATCCAGCTTTGGAGTCCTCAACACAGGAAGGACATGGACCTGTTGGAGCAGGTCCAGTGGAGGGCCACAAAGATGATCAGAGGGGTGGAGCACCTCTCCTATGAAGACAGGCTGAGAGAGTTGGGGTTGTTCAGCCTGGAGAAGAGAAGGCTCTTGGGAGACCTTATAACAGCCTTCCAGTACCTGAAGGGAGCCTACAGGAGAGCTGGCGAGGGACTCTGTCAGGGAGTGAAGCCATAGGATGAGGGGTAATGGTTTTAAATTGAAAGAGGGGAGATTTAGATTAGGTACTAGAAAGAAATTCTTGACTGTGAGGGTGGTGAGACACTGAAACAGGTTGCCCAGGGAAGTTGTGGATGCCCCATCCCTGGAAGTGTTCAAGGCCAGGCTGGATGGGGCTTTGAGCAACCTGGTCTAGTGGGAGGTGTTCCTTCCCATGGCAGGGAGGCTGGAACTCAATGATGTTTAAGGTCCCTTCCAAATCTAACCATTCCATGATTCTATAAATTACGAGTTACTCGTGGATTTTCCACAAGCAGAAAAACAGGATGCTTTTTGCAGGATAAATCATCGATCGTGCACTTTTTACTCAGCTTTAGTACTATAATAGCTGGTTGCAAATAAGGACATTGAGGTATATACAGCACAGAGCCTTAGTATAAAGGATTCATTCTGCCAAGTAAATTGAGGCCAAATACTTAACTTAATAAGGAAGTATCATTCAAATCTAATGGGACTAGAAGTAAATCAGGTTCTATTCCTTACTTCATTCTAGTCCTTATCTCCTTTCCCCATACACACAACACGCATAATCCAAATATTATGCCATTCTGCAAAAATGAGCCTCATTATGTATAAAAAGAGCCACATTAGAAATCCACAGAAGCAGATAAAAAAGGTGACACTCATCCTTTTTTCAGGTTAGCTTACAGCTCTGTAGAACAACAATCACATTTGAGTTCTGTATGCAAAGGCTGCGTATTACCGGTCCCATTACTGACTGCTCCATGCACTGATATAATCAAAATAAACCAGCCAGTAAAACACATTATGTACTGGTGGGGAACAGTGGCTATCTGAAGTTCAGCAGGTCTCTGTCAAGAGATGTTATTAAGCCTAACAATACAGAAATACCTACTTTAAAGAGAAACAAAAAGTTTGTCTGATTTTGCCCTATTTAAGTGCCTTATTTAGGATTATAAAACATGAAATGAAATCCTGACAACTTACATTCTCTTTGCAAGCATTAAGAGAAGGTGGGAGCTCTGTCTCACAAGTGCCCTCTTCACAATGTTTCTCTCTATAACGCTTTCATAGGATCCTGACACCTCAGTGCTCATTTACTTCACCTCAGTTTAGCTGCAGAAGTTTTAGCTGCTTTTAACATTCAGTCTTAATTAGGGAGACAAAAGAAGTTTCTTTAGATGTTTAAGTTAGCTTCAGTGGTGAATAAGATGTTAAAGAGTAGGTGATGGACTCTTTAAAACAGCTTCTCTGATCTCCTTCACTCTACCAGCATTCCTTTCAAGTTCTTTACTGGCCTGCCCCACTATTAACCTCCCTGCATACTGAGAATTAGCTATTTATTATCAGCGTTTGTTCCCTCTCTCAAAGGGCTCCTCCTTTCACTCTTTACCCAAGAATCCTCAGTGGTCTTTTATGAATGTGAATAACAAAATCCTTTGGAAAATCAAACTAAGTTATTGCCACTGGTTGGAATATAGAGAAGCTCCTATTTTCACCACTTATAGCACACTTTGAAAGTCTTGATGCTGATATAACACTGCTTATTCCAGTCTTATGACTTAACAGTGGTATTAGAAGCCTATCCAAGTGAGCTCTACAACTTCAAATCTATCTCTAGTAAAGAGCAAGCTGTTTGTCGTTGTGGTGTCCCAGCACAGGAGCAATATGTAGCTAGATCTCCCTCCAGTCTTTAGCTTAATACATCCCAGCAATTTATCTTTTAATTGAGAATTAGCTTTTGTTCCTCCTGTCCCAGGAACTCTGTCAAAGACGTATGACAAGGAAAAAAAACATCATTCAAAACCCACTTAGTATTATACTTAAACCTAAGTGGAAATACAGGAATCGAAAAAACACTTTACCAAAGCCTCTAAAATTGAAACTAGCAAATTATGCACAAACCCAAAGTAACAAAGGGCAACTCAATCTTTGTTAAAATTGGCAACCTCCGCATTTGTCACAAACTGCAAACTGCCTGAAGTGCAATCCCTTCCACACCCATAGGGTGTGCCTGTAAGGAATAAAACAAACTAGAAGCACGAGGCTTGGGTGTTCAGTAAATCAGGAGTGAACTTTATTGGGTATGAAACAAATCTAACAGTTAACTAATTCAGTGCCTAAGGACAAAACCTCATTTCCAGCTCCCACACATCACAAAATGTCACAACATTTGGCTGCCTCCTATCAAGCAAGAGCAAAATACCATGACTTCTCTCAGGGTAGTATTAAAGGACAGTGTCAGTGCTTCGTTAGAAAGCTGGCAAATGTCTTGTCTTGTTTTGCTCAAAGTCACCCTGTCAAAGTAGCACAGTGGTAAGTGGCTGAATGGAAAAATGGGCACAGGGGAAGGAAGAACCATACTCCATCTGCCTGGAAGAGTCTGATAAAAACTGATCTCCTCCTATTTCCTTTAATCATTGTGATTTTCTAACAGAAAGATATAATACATGTAACACAGAAAAGCTCTTTGTCATCTTTACACTCCATTAGAAAACATCTCACTGATCATTAAAATGCAGCCACGGGACAACATGATAATACTCGATGAAAACCTTACTTTAGCAAAAAAACAAAATTAAGTGAAACCACAGAACCTATTTTAAAGACTCAATATTTGGCCAGAGTCTCAGCAGTACATCATATCTGAAAGTGGAAACTCCATGAAACCTTAACATACTTATCACTACTTCAGACAGTTCGGTTCAGTTTGGACTAGGTGGGAAATGATGGGTTTGAGTCACCAGGTCTTCCTACCAAATGTAAATCTTCTCCAGAGTCCTCCACCCAGGCACTGACCAAGCACAGTCTGTCAGATTTGATGAGCAGGAGACCACAGAAGTAGAACTGCTCAATCAGATCTGAGGGTAATCAGACTTCCTACAGCATTACACAGTGTTACTGTAACACAGTGCTGTGGAGCATTGCATTCAGGCTTGGTAATCAAATAAAACTGTCATTCAAGATTTACTATACTCCTGTGCATAGTTATCCATTATCTGTAACAAAGCCTGAACTTATTAAATTACTTCATATTTTCAGTATTATGCTGTTGTTTATTATATAGCAATATGAAGGAATGCAGAAAGAGTAATTTTCTACTAATACTGAACAAGGAACATTATTAGATTAAGGACAGAACATTACCCTTGAAGATTTTCTCTCAGCTTTGTGCCACTGCAGAACATCTAGTTATATACTTCTCCCTGATGCCTCTTGCCACAGATTTAAAGACCTAAGGCAAATCATTCCCATCACTCCGCTAGCACTGTGGAAAAGACACAGAGAAGGAAGTATGTTAATTTTGGTAACAAACCAGGGAAGCACACTGGTGTCATATTCCTTCCATCTACAGAGAACAAAAGGTCCATTGGTTCCCACCACACATCTATAGGATGAGACAGGAAGAAATGTCCTATGATAAAAGGGTGTTCACAAAAAAAGAAAGAGGTGAAAATTGATACACATGTAATAGCAGTACCTGAGTAATGGACAGGAGGGAAAACATGTTCCTGCCCTTTCTCTTCCCTTTCCAGCCTTGTATGAGCAGAAGCCCCAAGGGTAGGAGTTTAGTTACCAGTATTTCCCATGAGTTACTCTTCTAGTTGTTCTTCAGCTTGTCATAACTACTTAGCTACTTGCAAGAGTTGTGTGCAGAAGCACGCAGAGCGTGGACAGTAGTGCACAGACATTGCAGAAGCAGCTTTGCAGGGGGTCTTTTCTCCTTTACCTCCTACAGTCACTCCAAGAGAATGAGTCGTGATATTTCAATTTTCTGGTCCCCTCAGATTAACACACCGAGGCAAATGGAAAACAAAGCAGAAGAGGGGGGAGAAGCAAGCCCAACCAGATCCACTTTCCAAGTGGGAGGCAGCAAGGTGATTTTGTGCCCTGCCAAATTCTACTCTTCTATGGGAACTCTGTCCGTAGCTTTATGATGAGGAAACAGCTCTGCATGCAGCTGCCAGTGATTTCCATTTAGCCCCATCATTTGCTAATGCCCACATGTGAGGCTGTGGAAATAATTTTTTTCACTCAGTGTTTCCATGTGTTACTGGTTCATTATTCAGGAGCTTTCTAGTCAGACAACATTAGAAGTTACATCATTTGCCAACGGTATTTGGAGTTCTCAGTACCTGTGAAGAACAGATAAAAGGTATAATCAAATGCTACAAAAATAAGGATTACTTTTCAATCTTAATTAAGCTTTTTCTGACTTCTGGCCACTTCATTTTATTGAACAATGAGGGAGTTCTGCAATGAAAACCTTCTCCAAGCTCAAGGCCCTAATGAGGACTTCTTAAGCCTTATTGAAGATATTGGATCAATTCCAAGATCTTGGATCAGGAAAAGGAAGGGGTACCCTGGTGAATGTTTTCACAAGATGCACACAAACTTATGCCGCTTTTCTCCATGTCCAGGGCAGATAGTGCACAGGAGGAGGCCACAAAGACAGCATACCAAGGGGCAAAAGCTCAAACAGCCTCTGATGTGAATAACCTAAAAACATAAAGACTTGGATAACATTTTGGCCTGAGGTTACAGCTTCTGTAGGCAGAACAGGAAGCTTTATACGGCCAAAGGATCCAAACCTAAATTTAACACACACTATAACACAGCCAACCACCTGGGCAACACGTCTTAACAACTTGGGTACTGACTGCTGTCACCAAAGTATGGGTAAACTGAATTCATACAACAGGGCTTTTATGACACTGACAATACCCTCTGCCTGCCCTCAGTCCCTAAAGCAAACTTAATAGTGAGGAAAGTCCATCCTTCCAAGCAACCTTAACAGAATAAAGCTATTTCTGGCTTTCACTCAAGCAAAGAAAATGATCTTATGTTGTTTCAAAAGTTAAAACAAGGGGCAGGAGATGGGCGTGGAGATATCTGCAGCTTCTGAACTAGTGTCACAAAGAACAGAAGAAGGGAACGGAGAAGAACAGAGAAGGGAAAACTGAAAGGAACAGAGTCTCTGACAAATGGAAGCAAACTGAAACTGCTACAGATTGCTCACTGTAATGTGCAAGAGAAGAGATGGGGCATTCCAAAGCAACACACAGAAAAGTGGAGAGAGTTGCTGTATGTGCTGTCAATATGCTGCAAACCCTAATAAAATATGGGCAACGTCTACACTATCTTCTGGACTTTTCTGATTACACCATATGTTGGAAGTGCACATCTGCTCTTTACACAAAATGGATAGTGCGTACTTTAAAAGCAAATTTGAGGAATCCACAGGGTAGAAGCTGATTAACATTGAGCTCAGCACATGAATTTGTTAGTCCAGTGCCGCATGTCTGACTCACACTGTCAGACTGGTGCAACATTCTTTAGCTCCATTGCTGCGAGCCTGGAAATTGAACATCCATTTAGTGCTAACAGCAACAACATTTCCAGCAAGAAGCTCCTGGGACAAATGAATGCTTTGCACTGAAATATTGGGCTCTTCGAAAAAGCACTTCTTCCCCTTTACCAGGTTATTCGTATCTCAGTCTCATTTGTATTTAAGAAGAACGAAATCTGGATTGTGCAATAATCTTTCAAACAAAACTGTGCTACCATTCCATAGTGAAAGGAAAATGCATGAATCCGTAATCGGCTACTGATCAATTTTTGACAAACTGATATTCTCATGACATTAACAGGGCATACATTTCACAAATTACAGCACTGAAAGACACATACAAATGCATACTTAGCAATAAGCACTTGGGGTAGAGTTTCCTGCCTGGGAAGCTTTTGTACAAAAGCCTTTTTAAATATTTTCTTGTCACTAATACGTCTACCTCCTTAATGTAGGATTGATCTAAAAGTGGATGTTTCGGCAGATCACTATTATGCTCAAGTTTTCCTTGCCTAAAATACAAGTAATTTTAACTCAGAAAAGAGCAATTTCCCCAATCCTGTAAAAATTGTAACAGAGTTTATCATTATTACTGTTAAATAGGGATGTCAGACAGTAGAAACCCTGCCACAATAGTCGAAACAATGCATACCCATCTTTTTTGCATTTTAGGACATAATCCCATGACTACAGAGTGTCAGGAAACTACTTGAAAGAGCTAGATGAAAACATTCAACATCAAAGTATTTTACAGAAGTATCATTCCTTCTCCAAGATTTCCACAAAACACTAACTTGTTGAAACTCAAGGTTTAATAAAGTTAGTCACAATTATGTAGTTTCAGTTTTTCAGCTCTAGTAATTCTGGACATAAAATATTCAAGTGTTTCTTGCTTTCTAACCATCTATAGTTGTTTCTAACATACGTCTAGATAAACAGTAGCACCCTCTTTGCACTCCCCAAGGTCGAATGGAATGTTGCCTTCTAGGAAGCTCTCTGGGTTGCAACAGCATTGAAGAGGCAAAAGAGCTTGCTTGTTTTTCTGAGCTCTAACCAATTTCTAATAAGAAGGCTGGATTGAAAATAATCTCCCATACAGGAAAACTACCTTGAAGTCCAGAGCTGAACTTTCAGATAAGGAAATTAATCTGCAGAGAACCATGGAAAACTACCTCTTGGTAGTCTGATTCACATTTTGTGGAATGTAACATAGCATAGAAGGTTTGAGAGGTATTGCACAAAAATATTGGTTTAACATTTAAAGAGCAAACAAAACAAGTTTTCCTAGGTAAGTTATCTCTTGAAAAATCAGATAGCTAGAGACACAGAATGGGGTGGGATAAAAGGGGCAGGAGGAGCTGCCAAAGCTTACAATGACTAGAACCACAGCACCACCATATTAAACTAGTTTTATATTGATCTAATTCCATTCCAATACCGTGATAAACCTGACATATTACCAAATAAGATCCAAACTTGAACTTAATTTGACTTTTCAAAGCATTTCTTTCTAGAACGTTAT
This sequence comes from Numenius arquata, assembly GCF_964106895.1. Classification (NCBI taxonomy): domain Eukaryota; kingdom Metazoa; phylum Chordata; class Aves; order Charadriiformes; family Scolopacidae; genus Numenius; species Numenius arquata. Next base: position 18,605,492 of record NC_133576.1, on the reverse strand, counting down.
GCCTACACAAGTCTATTTGAAGATGAACTGCAAAGACAATTAACAGTGGAAAAGAGATTATTTCCCATTTTATTACCAATAGACACTTTAAAAAATGTATTTTATACAATGACGTCGATATTTTGCCTTGTATGCATGCATATTTCTGAATACCAGTACCTGTAAAATATCGATATCCACATCTTTAAGTGTTATATTCTTATTTTAAGAGTTGAATTAAAAATTCTTATGCAAATAGCAATCACAGAGTGCACGCGTGTGTGTGTGTAGACTGATGGGTAGATAAGTAGATGTTACCAACTGTAAAAAGTGGAGATTTATGTATCTCTAAAAACACATGAATTTTTAGAGTTACAGATTATCCTAAGGGAGAACAAGAGTCAGTCCAATTACTTTGTGTGAGTAAATGGTCTGGTGATTTCAAATCTATTTTTTCTCTGTGAGTCATTCACGAACTAAACCCATTCTTTCCCAATGTATTTGCTGTTTGCAAATTATTCACTGAATAATTTATATGAAGGAAATTCACCCTTAGGGTTTGTCTGCAAGCTTGTTTACTTTTAGTGTTCCCTACCTATTATCCACTGTGTTTGAGCAGGTTCCCAAGTCTCACAACATTATTTCTACTCCCTAGGTGAATGAGTGAAACTTTAAGCTACTATATCCATACAAGAGGAATAACAAATCATGAATCAGGAACAGCCAATTTTGTTTCCTACTGAAAAGCGATCTTTGCTTAGCTGTTTAGGAGCTGACAATATTCCCTCAGAAAGCACATCAAGGAGTGCGACCAAACTCACTAACCACAGCAGTGGGGCTAGCAGTGTGCTTCAAAGGCGAATCCCATTTCAGACACATACAGCTGGTACAATGCTACAAGAGGCTCTCAAAATGGCTTTTCTTTTGTTTCCAAAGCCCAGAAGCACCTTCCAGACCACCGACCTCTCTATGGCAATGGCAAGACTACATACTTTGCATACATTTATTAAGCAGTTATTTGGCATGATCGTAACCTCATGGTTCTTTTTTATTGTAAAAATCATAAATCTGAAGAACCCATCCAAAATAAGTGCATCACATTCTCAAAAAGCTCAACGCCATTTTCAAAAGGTATTGCATTTAGAAGTATCCAATATTCATAAAGTAAGTTTTTCCTAAGATTTCTACCCAAGCTGAGAGAGACAGCAATCAGAGTAGAAGAACTGAGTAGAGGCCTCAGGAGGGACAAGCAGGGAAGAAGGTGACGCAAAGACGAGGTACTGTTCTAAACTGGGATTCAATTAAAATTCAGGTAACTGTTCAGGAAGACTGACCGGGAGACGCTGCACAGAGCAGGTTACCAGATACATTTAAGGTAGGATCCTGCCTTGCTGTGAGCATTATGACCCTTGAGCCTGAGAAGAAACAAGTGCTTAGTTATTCTGATGTGAGCAATGACAGCAACTCCAACAGTCTGCTGCATTAAGACAACAACATTCAGCACTTGACAGGGTTATACCCACCAGGTGGAAAAAACAATACTTGGACAGCGCTCTTTCCCTCTCACCAGATCTCACAGCCTTCCTTTGCTTTTGGTCCAAACCCAGACTGCATCACAAGAGAAAATTACTTTCAGGATATTTTTATAAAAATAATCAACTTTTATGACTTAAATGCTACACACAAGGCCCAACAAAATAGCTACATTACATTTTTAGTAGCTTTTTTCTCTTTTCCTTTGTGTGTGCATGTAATAGAAATTTTTACACTGGAATCATGTAATGATACCAATATTGACTTCCTTTTGAGTCTACAAAAGATTAACAGTCCCTTGAGGGTTATATTGACCCTGGCTTTGCTCTCACCAATATTTACCTCTGAGGTCAATGAATCTTAGTGCTGAATACAACAGAATTCAATACTTGCTTATTACAGTTAGAGTAAGAATTACTGAGAAGGGATATGAACACTAGGTTTGTGCCTGCCAACGCTACCATAGTTAAGGAGTCTGTCGAGGTTTCCATCATGTATGTCTCTTTTCTAGTAAAGCTTGTCCCAAGTAACAACCAAAAAATGTCATTTGAAGACTCAATAATCAAGTCTGTTCTTATAAAATGAGTTCTGACAAGAATATTTTAAAATTTGAGACATATGCAAGTATTCAGAAGTATATAAATTCAAGTGCATAGGCCCATACTTTATATTCTATTAGTCTAATTATTTTGGGGGGGAGGAATTGTTGTGGTTTTTAATAGTTACTGCAACTTTTAGGACTTAATTCAAGTCTCTGTATTTAATGTCAAGAGTTAGTCCCCAAGGTAGGCAGTACAGTTAGTCCTCTGTTCCCATTTAACTTGATTTTTATGCCAGACTAAAAACTGAGCTCCAGAGCTCAGTTATTCACAAGTTTTCAGTTAGAGAGCATAGAAAACTAGCAAGGTAGTATCTTTACAGTCCTAAGAACTCCAGAATCTACAAAAATCCATCCATCCATACAAATCCTGAGGTAGGATGAAACAAAATTATATTACGGAGGGAAAGCATCAGGGAAGGAGTATAGCTCAGTAAACCTTGAGAAGAAAGGCATGATGAGCACGCAGCTTTGACCGAATTTGTGGCAAACAAGCAGACATTCTCAGTTTGCAGATCTGGGCTGTCCATCCTTACTGCTCCTGCCAGCAAGATTTGCCCTCATTGTGCAGATAAAGCACACTGACAAATTAATACTTACTCATGTTTTATTCCACTACTAAGAGATCACAAGTGTCTCAAAGCCATAGACAACAGCTAGAACTATGTTAGACGTCCTACTTCCGTGCACTGGTTGAATGCAAATTCAGATGAGCGCTATTGAAATTCTTAAGAATTTCCCACCTTACTTGTCCCACAGGCATGTTCATCTCTGGTGCATTCAGTAACACTTGCCTCTTTGCCCACTGTTTGTGTTAATGGCGCTCAGTCAAATGACTGAGAAATACTCTGCTTCACAGCTGCGCTTTCATGACCATTAATACGTATAAGGCATTGAAGCTCTGAGCAAAAGTCGCCAGCACAGCTTTAAGAAAAACATTTTAAACATCTTCCAATTGCTCACTTCCTAACTGCCTTAAAAATTTGAGAATCTACAGGGGGAATTCAGTCTGCATTTAGTCATTAAGGTCCTCTGATAGGCAAGGACATTGTGTGTGGTTGAGCTGCACTTCTCAAGAGGTCCAACATCCTTCCAGATGTTGCAATGTTTCTCTAATGACTGGTGTTTGCCTTTTTGCCTAACCTGCCCACTCTTCAGTCTTATTACTAGAGATAGAAAGGGGTGTTTCTAAACTGTTTGTTACAGTTATGCATAAAAATTCAGAATAGATTTTTCTAGTCAGTTAACCATATTCTTGAGGGAAAACATAAGGTAGTATAATTATTAAAGAGCACTCTCAGTAATATTCACATCTTTATTATGTCAACTCTTTGCCAAAAAAAATAAGATTTATAGTAAAAGCCACTTACATTTCTTCTTTGCAGAACCAAGCCATCTGCCTCAAATATACCATCAACCCCTGCTAGATGAATTCACACATATTTTAAAGCCCCAGAGTAACCATTAGAATGGAAATTGGACGCTACTTGTCATTTGCAAAGCTTTCTTAACTGGAGAGGCTTCCCATTTGTTCAATTAAATGTTTGTATGTGCAATACACTTCATGAAATCTATCCCAAAACAGTGAGGACTGAAATAATATTGGAGGCAGATGGCACAGCTGTTTAGAGAGCTATCCTCAGCAATATATGAAGTGATGGACGGGACGGGGAAGCTGGAGTGAAAACTTGGTCCTATGAAGAACATAATCAATGGATATTAGCAATAAGCAAACCATTTCAGCTTCAACCCTCTCCCCTATCATGTGTAGCTGCTTGACTCCTTTGGGTTTATCCAGTTAGAACATATTGATTTAATTCAAGAAGTCAACCACCGAAGCCATGTAAAGTTTGCCCCTAAGAGAATACATCCCTCTGCCTTAAAAGCTAAGGGAGTCTGAAAACGTGTCTGTCACATTGAGAAAAGAAGGCACATATTTGTATGGGCTGATGAGGCAGTGTACATGCCGAAGAGACACAGATACCATTAGGAATAGGGAACAAGTTCAAGCTGCTACTTATTTGCATGCTTCTCACAAAACAGAAATCATTGCACCGTGCTCCAGATGCTGAAAATCTCAAGATGCACATCTAGAGCTCATAATTAAAAATGGCAAGCATTTTCACTGAGGAAAGGGAGGAAAAAATAAAACCCAGAGCTATCCCAGCCAGTCTGCATCTATTTTGAGATTTCTGGGGTGCTGGCCTGTTCTACCATCTCAGTATCAGGAAGGTCACCTTTTCAAAGGAAAGGGCATGCAAAACACTTCCTCGCAGATTGAAGATTTGAAAGAACCTGATGAGAGCATACCTCTTCCTGTGTAGCACCTAGACCAGGGCTGCAGAATCAGTAAACTAAATGAGCAAAGTAATCAAACATTTTTTTAAATAGAATTTCCAGCCCTCGTGAAATAAAACTATAGAGAATATGTGGAAATAGATTTAAACCAAAATAGTGTGGCAGGAAAGGTTTTTATCTTGGAAAGCATTGCTTTACTGGAGAACAAGGAATGAGGATTACAATCAGAAGCCAGCACATAGCTCTTAAAAGGTTTTACTTAGGCATCTAACAGAACCTACTTGGGGCCAGAAGGCAGATCCCCATTCCCATATCCATGGGCAGGCAATGACACTAGCTCTGCAGGACTGCAGTTTCATCTTGCGTATCTTTAGCATCATGTCAACAGTCAAAAACAGTTACAAGTTAAAAGACCAAACTCAGTTAAGAAAGAACCATAGAGACCACAGGACAGGTCTCACCACCTTCCTTCCTCCCTTCCTCCCACCAGCCTAGTCTTTCCCTGCTTTCCTCTTCAATCCTACAGCCTATTAAGAGACTTTCACAGCTGGAGTGCTGCTGGAAACTCGCTTTGTGGCAGCTAAAAACAAAGAAAAGTTTGTTTTGTATGGACTGTCAGTGAGATGAAGAAAGTTCTCTGTAGGTGCTGTGCAACAATAAACTGCCAGGGGACAGAATGCTGAAAAGCCAAAAAATACATCCCAGTTCACCAGAACATCCATAAATATTTGCCATGTTTGAATAAGTTCAGCTGGAGACTCTATTATGCCTAATGCCTTAAGAATTATTAGAGGCAAAAAAATACTGCCAGTACACAAATAAGGGAGGTGAGAGGGCACTTAAAGAAATCCTTCACTAGGCAGAGTGCCATTCATTTCCTGTGACAGTGAAGGGACACCAGGTCATACGTTCAGTAATGTATTACTGAAATTTTTTTTTTCTGATCTTGCTGTTTCAGTATAAATGCTTCCCTCTCCAACCACCTCTTTCCCACCAGTAATATTAAAAAAAAACCATGCCCCAAGGGACAAATTTCTAATAATGTTCTAATCTTGCTTTCCAAGCACTTAACAACAATTGCAGTAGCAATTTTAAAATAAAAGAAGTAAATTCATGGGACTCAACCTCTTCTTTATTTGCAGAGAACTTTGGCTGTGCTAGAATTATTGTAAACTATATCACCACAGAGAAATATCTTTAGTTTCTAACTCATTTTCTCCTAAGCCATAAGCACATACTGCTGTAAACAGCACAATACATGGAAACTCCAGACAAGCTATGAAAAGTGTCCTACTTTACTGGTTTTATGCTCTGGCTTCATTTCAGCTACATCTTAAAAGGCCAATATCCACATATGATGTCCAATAACTCCAAATACATAAAGCAGCTAATCATAATTAGTTATTTTCCACCAAAGATATAAATATGGAAGTAATCACAAGGGCATAAATGCACAGCTAATCCAGAAGGAATCCAGCTTCTGCAGAATACCTGTACAAAGCATCAGTGGGAGACAGCCTTAAAAACCTGCCAAAGCAGAGGGAATTGGTGTACCTCCTAAAAAGCCTGTCCTCTTTGAAGCAGCACTCCCACAAGAGCAGTTCTTCCACTTTTTCCTGCCATCCCTGCAGCATTCTCATTGTCAGGGAGGCAAGACATGGAAACTGGTTATGCTCACAAACTCAGCACTACGATAATGGCAACTGCCCACTTTCAAGTGCTTGTCTTGCTCTACCCTGACAATGCCTCTCACAAGGGCTTCTCACAAGCTTCAGGTCCCTCAGTATATGCCCACCACTTGCCAACTTCTGCTCCTGACTTTTGGAGAAGGAACAGAATTCAGCTTATGTCTGCGCAGCCACCACCCAGTGATACTCGAGAGTCCTTCCCTTCTGAACAGCCAAATAACGATGACAGATCAGGGCAGAAACCTGGCAACTACAGTAGATGTTACCCTGATGGACTGGGAACTGAAGGAGATTCAGAGAAGATTCCCACATGAGGTCTTGAAGTAATGCAGGAGATGGGAACCGGTCCACTGACATCAGGGAAATGTTCAGTGGAGCGTTGACTGTTGCTTACCTCCTGTATACCTTGTCTGGGAGACTTTTCACTTTGTACTACAAAATTCAAGGAATTGCAAGTATCTGGGAAGAAGCTCTGCAGGTTTTTTTCCTCACCACCCCAATTATCTTCAACATACTGCAAGTTACCACAGTGGCAAAATGCACTTCCATTTATTTTATTTTTTTTTTAACTGTTAGTTAAAGGAAAGCTTCAGCTCCTTCAAACAGAACTGAAATGAACTTTTCACCAGAGAAACTGTAAATATCAGAAACAAAGAAAGACAGTAGTTTCATTTTTTCACTCCCTCAGGGGTTTATGAAACTTGCTAGAGCCTAGCATGCCCCCTCCTCCCTTCAAGCTACAGGGTGAAGCCTCAGTACCTCAGGAGATAAATGTCCTATTTCTAAAAATGACCAAAGAAACTTCACACAATAGCTAGATTCCAGCAGCATTCCTGAGATCTTCAGTGGCACAAGACCATGTTTTTACAATACACACCTTTCTGCACCTCTGGGACAACTAAAGAAAAGTGAAACAACCAAGATGGCTGTTCATTTCACTGATCTTCTGTTACTGGCAGCATATGGATGCTATAATTATGGGGACCGTAATTATATGGGGTTGCTCATAATTATGAGTTCCAAGTTGGTCAAGAGCCAAGGTTGCAAAGCTGTATACAAACTCTGACCATAAATGCTGAAGTCTGCATTAGTCTGTAGGAATCACCAAGGAAGAAAGGCATTCCTTACTTATACCCAGAAAACACAACTAAACTGCTAGTCATCAGATTCTCTATTTCACCTTCCGAGAAACCTTGATATCTGGCCCTAGGCTTTTTCATTATTGTCTCTTATAAGGCTACTTGCCAGGTTACATTATTGTTGATCCAGCAGCTAAGAGTGATACATTAGGCACAATTCCGGCAATGCTTAGAAATTATTTTACCCAAAGCACAAGATACAGTTTCTTCTAAGTTCTGACATCTAGTCCCAAAAGTCCTTTGCTTAAACCTCAAGAAAGTCCCTACACCAGACCTCAGTATGCAAATCCTACCACTTCTGTGCAGTACTAAACTCCCGTTGAAACACAAGTTGCATAGTTTTTGATTTAACCAGAAAAATATCTGTAAGAAGGATTAGGTTGGTTCAGAATTTTAAAACCATCAGGCTGGCAGTAGCACTATATTGGCACATTAAAAAGGGATAAATTTGCGTGAACAGTGTTCCATGCCAGCAGCAAGAAGTAAAACTCTTTATTGCCTGAACCAGAAGTGTGCAAGCTTACATTTTCTAGCATTTACCCTTGACTTTATCACAGAAAGGTCTCGAGCTGGGGACCACTGCAATCTGCCAGAGATTGAAACAACTTTTAAGTCCTGGACTTCTCATAAATGATCATCTCATTCCCTGAACAATGAAGCTGCATGAATTTTGCATGTTTCCTCAAGCATTTTACTTTATTCCAAGAATAACAGTTCCATTTCAAACGACGTTAATCTGAATCCCCTTTTTATCACCCATACAAAATGGGTGCCAGAAGATTAGATAGGTAATGAGCAGGAAAGAGGAAACAGACATAAAAATAATACTTAAATCACTACCTCCAAGGAAATCCCAAATAGATGTAGAAGAATATATATACCCTATTACGACAAAACACAAAGAATAAATGTTCTAAACTAAATTTAACCTCTTGAACCTATTTTAGGTGTCTGTGGAATGTTCCCATAAAGTTAGCAGGACAGTAAGTATATATTTAAACCTTTTGGTTAAGTGAGATAATTTATCACTGTCACTGAGAGAAGGCTGTGGTTAAAAATGAGTGGCTCGGTACACCAAACTATTAGAAACCTTGTTTTAACCACAAGAATCAAAAACTTTGTTCTGAGCAGCACTAAAATGAGAGAGCAAAACTGATGCTTGACCCATGGTGGTTTGCATCTGACCCCCATTCTTCACCTCTTCTCTCACTAATCCTGATTTTAATTATCTACAAATTTGTACTTACTCAAGGCTAGTACTTAATTTATCTATGGAAATTCAAATCATCCCATGTTAAAATAAAGTTTCTAAAAAGGACAGGTTTGTCAGCCCTTAATGAGATCATTATTATTCATATTAAGTATAGTTGAAAATGTATTAATAGCAAAATGCTTCCTTTCATTTCCAGTGAATATGAGGCAAGATACTGTTTGCAGATAAGTTTGCAGTTTGGGACTAGTTTGCAGACAAATCTAAAGGTCTTCCAGCCCTGAAGAATCCTGCTTTAGGAGACATGCAGTACACCCCAAATATGTTTCCCAAGATAAAACAACCTAACAAAGCACAACAATAAAAAACTTGAGGCTTTGCTTCCAGCCCCTGAGTAGGTGACAGTACATGGAAGGGCTCACAGAAGAAAACATTACATCATTCTTCTCTTAATATTGAACAACAGACTTAGCCACATCACATTGCCTTTGAGATGGTCACATGCTAAGCTACTCCAGGGCTCAGTGTTAAGAATTTGGAGCAGAGGCAGTGAGTAAACAGGGCAGGTTTACTGTCAACGACCAAATTTTCCAATTCACCCAAGGAATGCTCTAAATCTCATTCCAAAAAGGACAGAAAGTATCTAAAACCCTAAAGCCATAGAAAAGTACTGAAGTACCTAGCATGACAGCTGTGTAAAAAGCTCCTCAGAAGCCTGAACAGCCAATTAGAAAAATGGGACTAGCATTCATAAGGAACTTGGTATGTTCAAAAGAAGGAAAAAAATAAGGCTAGAAGGAACCACCAGGAGATCATTTAGTGCACATCCTTTCCAAGGTTTGGAAAGTGAGCAGTAACTGTGCACATCCTGACGGAAATTAACAACTCTTCTCCCATTAAATAGGCCTGTTAATACAGCATCCACACTACCTGCCTTGGGAAACTTCCAGTGCTTCACACTTCTTGGGCACCAAAACCATTTCCCCACACGTGACCCAGACACCCTCTGCTGCAATTTAAGCAACTGCTTCTTACCTGACCACGACTCCCTTTTTCTTTTCCAGAGGCCTTTCATGAACTCATCTTCCCCCAGCCCGGCTTTCTCTTCTCCAAACTGAATGGCCCTGGCTCACTCTGTCCACCTGCTTTAGGGTTAAACAGCAGGCAAGAACACCACTACCCTTGACTGGCCACAGAGAGGTTGGAGCACAGCCATGCCAAAGGTGGAGGTGCTCCCAGGCATGGCCATGGGCCTCACCACCCACCATCTTAGTTCCAGCTGACACCCATCAGGAAGACCGCTGCTCCAGCCGCCTCTTTTCGATGCCACCAGACCCAATCTCCCCAGACTGCCCCAAGCAGACTCTGACAAACAAAGCTGGTGAGGGGTCTAGAGCACAGGTCTTGTGGGCAGTGGCTGAGGGAGCTGGGGTTGTTTATCCCAGAGAAAAGGAGGCTGAGGGGAGACCTTATCGCTCTTCTCTACGGCTACCTGAAAGGAGGTTGTAGCAACATGGGGGTCTGTCTCTTCTCCCAAGTAACAGCTGATAGAATAAGAGGAAATGGCCTCAAGTTGTGCCAGGGCAGATTTAGGATGGATATTAGGAAAAACTTCTTCACTGAAAAGGTTATCAAGCATTGGAACAGGCTGCCCAGGGAAGTGGTTGAGTCACCATCCCTGGTGGTATTTAAAAGACAGGTAGACGTGGTGCTCAGGAACACGGTTTAGTGATGGTTTTTGTCAGTGTTAGACTGATGGTTGGGCTCGATGATCTTAAAGGTCCTCTCCAAGCTAGGCGGTTCCACGATCCCGAGGGCGGCCGGGGCCACCGCCGCTCCCCTCTCCCCGGGCTGGCCGCGCCGCCTGCCTTATCGGGCAGCGCCCCCTGGCGGGCGCTCCGCCGCCTCACCCGTTTTCACGCCGCGCCGGAACCGTTGGTATCGGTTGGCCGCTGCCCCCCCCGCCTCCGCCCCAGACAGCCGGTCTCCGGCGGCGGCCGCGGGGCAGGCCAGCAAACGCGCCCCGGAATATCCCGGCTCTCCGGGCCCTCTGACATCCATCGGCCCGCAGCGAGGCCTAGGCACCTCCAAGATTATTCGCAATGGGGTTCAGACCGGGGGTGGGGGGTGAGGGAGGGGAGGAGGGCTGCAAGTCACCCCCATTATCAGAGCAACTAAGGAGTCCCTGACAGAAGCGTTCCAGGCTGAGGAAATTCAGGGAGCAGCACCAGGCAGCTATGTGGGAAACTCTGGCAATCAGGGATGGATTACACCAGTGCGAAGGTGTACTTGCAAATGGAAAGGTGGGGGGGGGGAGGCAATCCCACAAGGTTTACAAATGAGGAAGGGTGGAGATAGGACTCAAATAAAAAATGATGGAGGCATCCCACAGAAACATTATAACAGGAGGATGATGGGTTTCTGGTGTCATTCTTGACAGGTGTTTAGTCTATTGAAGGTCTCCAATTGCAGAGAGTGCAATTGCTCAGAGAGCGAACAGAGTCCCTCTTCCCATCCTTTCCATCTTAATCATTGCAGGTTTCTCCTAACTCCTTATCTAAATCTCTGCTGCAGCAATTCAGGTCCATTAGGTCTCATCTTCCCCACCACAGAGACGGAGAAAAGATCATTTCCCTCCTCTACAACAGCCTCTTGCCGATATAAAGACATGCCCCAACACACGAATGCTCTTTTCTGAGCTAAACACCGTCAGTGCGCTCCATCCTGTCACAGGTTGTGTTTTCCGCATGTCTGAGCCTTCCTTGGTGCTCTCTGCTGAGCTCTCCCCCTGGAGAACACATCTTTCCAGGAGTGCTTCATGCAGAACAGCCCACAGCACTCTGGCAGCACCAGGCCACAGCAATGCTGAGCAGACATACTGCTTCACATGTATGATGAACTTTTACTAGACACTCTAGTAACATATTTGCCTCTTTTCCTAGTGGCATGGCACTACTGATGTGTATGCTGCTTGTGATACATTACCATCCCCTACATCCTCTTTTGTACAAGAGACTGGAGTTATTCCCATCCCTGAGTTATACCCATTGAGTTACTCCCCCATCCCAATTCTGTGCAATTCATTGTTCCTGCTCAAGTGAAGTACTTGTTCTGCTGAGTTGTATTTTGCTTCTTCCCTTCTGTCATATGCTATTCCTCTCTGTTACACATACGATTTTCTTGATTTCTCAAGCTATTTTTTTCTGACCTACCTTCACTTCTTCTGAGCTCAGGAAATTTAACATCCAGCAGCAGTAGATTTAACAATCATCTTCTCTATCTTCTTAGCAGTACAGGCTCCAGAACACACCCTCCAGAAATCCTCCCATTTTGGTGCCAAATCACTGACAAATATTCTGAATTCCATTTCTGTCTATCTCTGTACACATTGTATTGCTCTCCATCTAGGACACTTCTCTGACTCACAGAGTTGATTGTCTTGACTCAGAGAAGGCCAACGTGATCTCTTGAGATCCTTCTCTACCCTGCATAGCCTACAGTTCTATGACAGCTGTATACATAAGTGCTGTTCAGGGAGAGGAAATACAAGGGATTTATCCTGAGGTTTTCTGGAAATGGTGCATACTCAGGAAAGTCCCATTGTCTTAAAAACTTTAATGGCAATAACACCAGTGCTCGTTTTCCTTGCTCCTTGCCTCACTGCCAACCTCTCCTAGTGGTCCATACTTTGTTAGAAATTGTCAGTATTGTTCTTTCCCATTGCCAGTGCCTGAACTTACAAATGCGTATGACAGAGTACTGCACAAACAAAACCACACATAAGCCAGGATTCTTTCACTATGTGCCAGGTTACAGGTATTTCATCTATATGTTTTGTGTGTACTATGGCACGGCTAGCATCACCTGCATTTTTGCCATATTAGCTAATGTGGAAGATGGTTTCTGGATGGGAAGTAACTTGACTCAAGCTAATGCAGCACATGAGCAACACGGGCAGATATCTGACCACACAGGCGGAACCCAAGCAGTGTCCATGAGCACCAGGCTGCAATATGAAAGCTATCTACGCTTCTGACAGCGTTCAAGGAATGCACAGTGCTAAGTGCTACTTGCTTTCGGTCTTTTCTGCCGACCCATTTCCTCAAGTACAAATTTTTTTGAATCCTTTATCAAAAGTAAGATTCAAATCCAGATATTTCTTGTACTAAGAAGTGCTGTCACCACTGAAGACACTCATTCTCTCAAGTCCATAAGTATTTTAAGCAAAACAAATCAAGACCAGCCATACAAGACTGTGGGCAACATATTGCAATATCCTTTAACCAACAGGTACTCTTCTGAGACAGAGTCTTTTTTTCTTCAGTCTCTACCCAAGTCAAACCTAGATGTTTAAACTCTACATTTCTCATATAGCAGCTGAAGTTTTCGACTGTGATTCACTCCTTTTACTCCTACACCCCAATACTGTGGCAGCCTTAAGTATCAAACCAACTTGGGTCAGAAAATGGGTAACACGTTACTTCTGAGATTCACCCATTTCCCCATTTGGCTAAAAGTACTTGACTATTTTGACTTGACAGTACTGCAAAATATCAGGAGCCAGATGAAGCTTTTTGGTTATTCAAAGCAAATAACAAAAGTAGCTGAGCTACTGAACAACTTTTTTGCCTCGGTCTTCACCGGCAATGGCTCTAACTACACTGCCCAAGTCACGGAAGGCAAAAACAAGGGCTCTGCGAATGAAGAACTACCCACAGTAGGAGAAGATCAGGTTTGAGACCTATTAAGGAACCTGAAGGTGCATAAGTCCATGGGACCTGATGAAATCCACCCACGGGTCCTAAGGGAGCTGGCGGACGAAGTTGCTAAGCTGCTTTCCATCATATTTGAGAAATCGTGGCATTCTGGCGAAGTTCCCACTGACTGGAAAAAGGGGAACATAACCCCAATATTCAAAAAAGGAAAAAAGGAAGACCCAGGGAACTATAGGCCAGTCAGCCTCACCTCTGTGCCTGGCAAGATCATGGAGCAGATCCTCCTGGAATCTCTGCTAAGGCACATGGAAAATAAGGAGGTGATTGGAGACAGCCAACATGGCTTCACCAAGGGCAAATCGTGCCTGACAAATTTGGTGGCCTTTTACAATACTGCCACAGGCTTGGTGGACAAAGGCAGAGCAACAGATGTCGTCTACCTGGACTTATGCAAAGCATTTAACACTGTCCCAGACAACATCCTGGTCTCAAAATTGCAAAGTCATGGGTTCGATGGATGGACCATTTATTGAGTGCAGCCTCAGTAAGTTTGCAGATGACACCAAACTAGGTGGGAGTGTTGATCTGCTTGAGGAGTGGCAGGCTCTACAGAGGTACCTGGACAGGTTGGATCAATGGGCCAAGGCCAATGGGATGAGGTTTAATAAGGCCAAGTGCCGGGTCCTGCATTTCGGTCACAACAACCCCAGGCAACGTTACAGGCTTGGGGGACAGTGGCTGGAAAGCTGCCCGGCAGAAAAGGACCTGGGGGTATTGGTGGACAGCTGGCTTAACATGAGCCAGCAGCATGCCCAGGTGGCCAAGAAGGCCAAGGGCATCCTGGCCTGTATCAGGAATAGCGTGGCCAGCAGGAGTAGGGAAGTGATGGTGCCTCTGTACTCGGCCCTGGTGAGCCTTCACCTCGAGTGCTGTGTTCAGTTCTGGGCCCCTCACTACAGGAAGGACATTGAGCTGCTGGAGCATGTCCAGAGGAGAGCCACCAAGCTGGTGAGGGGTCTAGAGGACAAGTCATATGAGGAGAGGCCGAGGGAGCTGGGCATGTTTAGTTTGGAGAAGAGGAGGCTGAGGGGGGACCTCATTGCCCTCTATAACTACCTGAAAGGAGGGTGTAGAGAGGTGGGTGTTGGCCTCTTCTCCTAAGGGAATAATGACAGGACCAGAGGAAATGGTCTGAAGTTGTGGCAGGGGAGGATTAGATTAGGTATTAGGAAGAATTATTTTACTGAGAGAGTGGTCAGGCACTGGAACAGCCTGCCCAGGGAGGTGGTGGAGTCACCATCCCTGGAGGTATTTAAGAAACGTGTAGACATGGCACTTCAGGGCATGCTGTAGTGCCCAAGATTGTTGGTTTGTGTCTGTTTGTGGGTGGAGTGGTGTGTGGTTGTGGGTGTTTGTTTTGGTTTGGTTTTGGTGTTTGGTGTTCTGGGATTTTTGGGGTGGGGTTTTTTTGGTGGGTTTTTTTGTGGTTGGTTTTGTTTTTTTTTTTGTTGGTTGAACTCGATGATCTCAAAGGTCCCATCCAACCAAAAATATTCTGCGAAATATTCTGTGATTCCGTAACCACTCGGTGGATAAGGAACTGGCTGAATCGTCACACTCAAAGGGTTGTGGTCAATGGTTCAATGTCCAATTGGTGGCCAGTGATGAGTGGAGTTCCTCATGGGTTGGTACTGGGACCAGTGCTGTTCAACATCTTTGTCAGAGACATGGACAGTGGGATAGAGTGCACCCTCAGCAAGTTTGCCGACAACTCCAAACTTGGTGGCGCGGTCGACACGCTGGAGGGAAGGGATGCCATCCAGAGGGACCCGGAAAGGCTTGAGAGATGGGCTCGGGCAAATCGCATGAAGTTCAACCAGGCCAAGTGCAGGGCCCTGCACCTGGGTCACAGCAATCCCAGGCACAAATACAGGTTGGGCAGAGAATGGCTGGAGAGCAGCCCTGAGGAGAAGGACTTGGGGGTGTTGGTGGATGAGAAGCTCAACATGAGCCGGCAGTGCGCACTGGCAGCCCAGAAAGCCAACCACATCCTGGGCTGCATCAAGAGAAGTGTGGCCAGCAGGTCAAGGGAGGTGATTCTACCCCTCTACTCTGTGCTCATGAGACCCCACCTGGAATACTGCATCCAGCTTAGGAGTCCTCAACACAGGAAGGACATGGACCTGTTGGAACAGGTCCAGCAGAGGGCCATGAAGATGATCAGAGGGATGGAGCACCTCTCCTATGAAGACAGGCTGAGAGAGCTGGGGTTGTTCAGCCTGGAAAAGAGAAGGCTCTTGGGAGACCTCATAGCAGCCTTCCAATATCTGAAGGGAGCCTACAGGAGAGCCAGAGAGGGACTCTTTATCAGGAAGTGTAGTGACAGGACAAGGGGTAATGGTTTTAAATTGGAAGAGGGGAGATTTAGATTAGATATTAGGAGGAAATTCTTTACTGTGAGGGTAGTGAAGCACTGGAACAGGTTGCCCAGGGAAGTTGTGATGCCCCATCCCTGGAAGTGTTCAAGGCCAGGCTGGATGGGGCTTTGAGCAACCTGCTCTAGTGGGAGGTGTCCCTGCCCATGTCAGGGGGGTTGGAACTCGATGATCTTTAAGGTCCCTTCCAATTCTAACCGTTCTATGATTCTATGAAATAAATGGGGGAAACAACCCCCACAGCTGACCATATAGCGCTCTAGAGGCCAACAGGGGGGCTGGTAAGTATAAAGCAAAGCTCTCATCCTGCTGACCCTTCTGTTAAAAGCAAACTCGATTTTGAGCTCATGTTCAAGCCAGCAAATACTACAGCCATGACTTAGAGGTATTTGGCTACACATGGCTTCATTGATCTGTGTAGTACTGCTTAATATGCCTAATAAACCACATTATATAGAACACTGCCTTTTGTTTATTTTTTACGGTGATTGTAAGAAACTACTAGCAGAAACATGACTGCAGACATAAAATTGGTATACTGGCATGATTTCTGAAAGGATTGCACACTGTTTAATTGCACATCTTCCAGAGGTTATGTACTACCACCTGCATGTATATTAAAAATACATAATAAAAATGCTGCTGAAGAGGAGTTGTCTTGCATGGGCGATAGCCTTTTCTCATAGCAGTCTTATTTTGATTGATATCAGAACACCACATCCATTGCTGTGGGGGCTTTTACTAACAATAAAATATACCAACAAATAAAATCAGCAGTTATTATATGGAGTAAATGGCCTCTTCAGCCTGCTATAATGATTACATTCACCCACAATAATAAATAATCATAACAGACACCCAGAGCTAGATCCTGGCACATAAACTAACTGTGCAAAACAGGCACATAACTAGCTTCAGCAGCTGGCTAAAGCTTTTCCCAGAATACACCGAGCACTCTGGAAGTGATGGAAATTCAGCGCTGATGCCTGCCTCCCACCTTATAGCATGCGTGGGAGGACAGTGATCAGGACAAGGTACACCGAGAGCCCTCCAGCTCTTGCAATTCATTCTTTAGCCCCAGCAGCAACAGCCCCGGCTACTCAACAGTCAAAGGACCACTCATGATGTTACTTCCACTCCTCTTTCTGTCTGAGGCTTCTGAACTTACACCTCAAGGCAGAAAACACCAACTGTGAGGTTAGAGCTACCTTGGGAGTAGGTTTTTCCCAGTCTGTATCACTGAAACTGTTTCGCTTTGCAGAAAGCATCCCTCAGCTCAGGCTGAGAGCAAGAGCATTCATCATAACCATAGTTAAGACCCCCTCATGGGAAACAACACCCCAATTTGAGTTCCTTCACCAGTATTTACACAGTAGGGCAGTAACAGGACACACTGAGAGGACATCGCTTTATAATACATTATTAGCATGTACTCTGTGTTTGAGGCATATTTTTGTTTTCTTCTTTACAGTTCACTTTCTCCCAAAGCATTATTTTTTTGTCATGCCCGAATGCAAATCTCTGAACTCCAACACGGGACCTTCGCACACAGTTTGAATATCTGAATTCACTGCCCTCACCCTTCAGTCTGGCAGAGTGATTCAGTGGAAGATGTCCGAAGCTTTCCAGCTGGGGCAGAGCTGGGGATGCTGCTGCGCCGGGAGGACCGGGCTCTGCCTTTGGTGCTGTTCTGCTGCCATCTGCAGGGCCTGGCTCGGCTGCAGCTCTCTGATTTTACTTATTTGTCTTTGCTCCCAGAAGAGCCAGCCCAGGGTAAAGGCTAGCTTGCACGGGAGACATATGCCAAAATATGCCGGGAGTCACACCACATGCTCCTGACCCACCTTGGTAACAGGGATGCTCCTGACCTGACACACAAGGAATTTCATTTTTTAAGAAACACCAGCACACAACACAAATCTGAGTCCTTGCAAAGCATTCAGTTTTACATTGCATTGGGTCAGAAAGTAAAGGCTTTCTGTGGGCCCTTCATCGCACTGCCACAGTGAAAGCAAGTTGTGGGGCAAAGAACAATCACCAGCTTGGACCACACCGAACCAACCTGCAGGACTCACTGCCTCTGAAAATTAAAGGAGGACTATGTTACCTGGGAAAGGTTGAATCATTCTATTTACATTAATAATGTTTTCAGCTCCACAAGCTACAATAAAGGTTGCAATAAGATAATAATCAAATTTCATGCTTCACTGTACAGGCAGATCACCCTTGCAGACAAGGAAGCATTTCTCACGCAGAGCTCTCCACACTTTATACAGATGTACTACACATTAAGGTGTTCATTTTGTTTCGTTGCCTTTCCCTGAAGCATCAACTAATACAGAAATCAGAATACCAGATGAGAACAAACAAAAAAAAAAATCTGAGCTAGGAGAGAAAAGGCAAATGTAACAAATCTTTGTTCAGTTAAAGGACTTCAAAGGTACTAGTTTCTTGCTGTAAAATAAATTGGATATTGAGTTTATGCCTGTGAAGAAGAACAGATATGCTAGAAAATGCTGCTCAGACAATGGTCTGCTTTCATATCGTATA
Organism: Numenius arquata; assembly: GCF_964106895.1. Taxonomy (NCBI): domain Eukaryota; kingdom Metazoa; phylum Chordata; class Aves; order Charadriiformes; family Scolopacidae; genus Numenius; species Numenius arquata. The sequence goes on along the minus strand of NC_133576.1, from coordinate 18,587,347 downwards.
TCCTATTTCGCTATCCTTTCCCTTGCACAGATCCTTTTCCTAGCCCCAGACTGATAGGCGTTATCATGCACACACACCAGCAAAGCTGACTCCATCCTGCCTCTCCTGAGCACCCGCCTGCACACAAAAGGCAGCAAGAGCACATTGTCTATTCACCAGGAAAAGCAGCTCCATCAAGAAGCCCAGACAGGGAGGCAGTTTTCCCTGTTTGCCAGTTACCTCACTTTTCAGTCTGCCGTTTTAATACTTTTTTTTTTTCCCCAAAAAGCTGTTGCTTTTCCTACATATGAAGGCAACCTACTTTTTTCCAGGCAACATCTTAAGCTCTCTAGGAATCAGCTGAGAAATATTTTTGTGGCTAAAATACAATTTAGTAATTTCACCCAAGCCACCCTTGAAAAGCTATGCCTGGCAAATGCCATCCAAGACATCACTATTTCCCAGTCTCATTACAAACAAAAATAACAGTCTGCAGATGTTAACATTAAAATAGTTTCTACTGTACTGTGCAGGCAAAACCCCAAAACGTTCTCCCTTTTTTTCAGCACTCATCCCAGCACAACTTTAAAAGCAAGGATGAGGGTGCTTCAGTCTAAAGAGAAGGCAGCTGTTAAAGTCTCTCCTGCACCCTTAAACAGCAAGGAAGAACAAATGAGCAACAGGTGTGCTTTTTCATCTTGTCTGCCATCTCAGAGCATTCTCATATCACCTTTCTCCAAGCGTAACTAACCTTACCACAGAGAGCGTCCATGTCCATATTAGACAAGGACAAAAACTGATTAAAAAAAAAAAATCAAGCATTGGTTTTATGAAGAAAAAAGTCAATTGACCTGGGAAAAAGCCTTGGGAGACAGATACTCAAGAGGCAATTTTTAGAAACACCAAGTGGTATGGAGTGTGCTTTATATACTTCAAAAAACCCAAATGGACCCTAACTCATCCTTGCAATGCTCTTGCAGGCATATGTTGCTGAGCACGATCACACGAGAGAAACCACTACAAGGAAAAAAAACAGGAGCTTCACTCATGCTCAAGACTAGGTCACCATGGCAGACACTAGGCAGAGACAGAAGGGGAGTTCAGTTCTGTTTTATATCCCAGGTTTCTCTCTCTTCCAGGGTAAGGAAGGTTATCCCTAGCTGCTGAGGAACTGAAACAACACAGGGCTCTGGACGGAGAAAGGAATCACGGAATTGTCAGAGTTGAAAGGGACCTTCTAAAGATCATCTAGTCCAACTCCCCTGCTAAAACAGGATCGCCTAGAGCACATTACTCAGGACTGCATCCAGGCGGGTCTTGAAGATCTCCAGAGAAGGGGACTCCACGACCTCCCTGGGCAGCCTGTTCCAGGGCTCTGTCACCCTCACTGTAAAGAAGTTTTTCCTCATATTTGAATGGAACTTCCTATGTTCCAGCTTGTGCCCGTTACCCCTCGTCCTGTCACTGGGAACCACTGAACAGAGTCTGGCTCCATCATCCTTCAACCCACTCTTTAGGTACTTGTAATTATAGATAAGGTCTCCCCTCAGCCTTCTCTTCTCCAGGCTAAAGAGTCCCAGCTCTTTGAGCCTTTCCTCATAAGGGAGGTGCTCTAGTCCCTTAATCATCTTTGTTGCCCTACGCTGGACTCTCTCCAGTAGTTCCCTGTCTTTCTTGAACTGGGGAGCCCAGAACTGGACGCAGTATTCCAGTTGTGGCCTCACCAGTGCAGAGTAGAGGGGGAGAATGACCTCCCTCGACCTAGTGGCCACACTCTTCCCTATGCAGCCCAGGATTCCAGAGCATGAAGTTGCAGTGGGCCTTATTCCCAATTACCTCTGACTTTTCTGGGCCAGCTGCAGGCATGACTCAGATGCTCACAAAATAGCTGCTTAGCTGCAGCATATGAATATATAATCAGTGCCAGTTCCAGCTTTCCTCAATATGCCAGGCTGTCATTTGTGGTGTTCAGCAGCACAAACAGTTGAGTCACTGCTGAAGCAGGGCCAGATGCCTCAGAGGGAAATAACCTCTGAGTCAGGGAAACGATGGATGGCCATGGAAGACACACTGCACCAGCACAATTTTACAGTTTACTCATGTTTGTGAGTCATCACCACAGATCAGAAGTACAGAATTATGAAAGTTTCTTATTGTAAAGAACGTTTTGCACTTAGTGAGCACTAGTAATAACTTTCTTCACCGATGTCAATGTATATAAGCACCTCAGAGTTGCAGGCAAGCACAGATGTAAACACATCTATGGAAGGATGCTATGGAAGATGAGAAGCAATATTACACACACACACACCCCTCAGAAACTAAAAGCAAGAAAAAAATGCAACTTGCTCCACCTTACCCCCAAGATGTTTATTCTGCTTGGGATTAAAATGAAAGATAGCAGATAAATGGATAAGCTGACTGTTAGTACTGTTATTGCTTGTCATTTAAGTCTGTACTTCAGGGACGGACACCCTTCAGGGTACAGAGTCTCTGTTGGGCTAGGGACTGCTTTCATTCCAAACACACTCAGGATTAGCAGTTTTGCTTCCGCAGTTCTCTTGTGGAGAGCAGTAGATCCTGTTATAACCCAAGTGAGACGGGCTGGAGATTTTGAAACTACATCCTCTGACACCCAACCTGGGTGCCTGCTACTGAGAAACTATAACTCAGATTATAGGAGAACATCTCAGATGCACAGGGGGCCAAAGACCCTACACAACAGAGCTTTGCAAATTAGAGAGGGAAACATTAATAAATTAAAGCTACTGTGATCTAATATTTACTTTGTCTTTGTTGAGCTTTTAGTTTACTGAGAGCTTCTACTGTATATTCAGTGAAAGTATCAATGCTTTGGCAGTGAGATCCAATTGTGGCACCATTTTAAAAAGTTTGCGCACGCTTTATAGTGGCAGCTTTTCTAGTGCAATACAGAGGCCCACAGTGCTCTTTGATCTCACCTGAGCAGGTGCTTGATAGCAAGCAACCTAGTTACCCCAGCTCCCAGGACATTTTCTTTCCTTCCACATATTTTCAGGTCTTAATTAACAAGGCACATTGAGTATCCCAACAGATAGCAGCCCAGCAAACCCTGTGTCTCAGTATCTCATATTAACAGGCCACTAGAGGCCACACTCGGATCACTTGGTACCTTTGCACCGAGAGACACAAGACTCTTCCTATTAGAGGCAGGATTTGTTGATTAATAGAAGATACAAAGCACAGGCAGCTCTGGATATTACAAGATATCACCAACACTCACCTGGGCCAGGTGGCTGATAGCTCAGCTGAGCAAAGAGGAAAACCGTTGTTTGCCCTCACTGCTATCATAGAATCATAGAATGGTTAGAGTTGGAAGGGACCTTAAAGATCATCGAGTTCCAACCCCCCTGCCATGGGCAGGGACACCTCCACTAGAGCAGGTTGCTCAAAGCCCCATCCAGCCTGGCCTTGAACACCTCCAGGGATGAGGCATCCACAACTTCCCTGAGCCCTGACCCAGACCCTGTAGGTAAAACACTCTTTCCTTGCAGAGAGGAGCCCTTCTCCAATAAAGCAGAAAGTAACGGGCCCCAAACACTTGCTTCAGACATCAAAAGGTACTTAATAGGATCAAGATTATTTTTCACCATCTTCCCCTGCTCTTTTTGGGAGTATACTCAAGCCCAGCATATAGCTTGGGTATTCAGAGGGGTACCAGAAGTGTACTACAATCAATCCCATACAACCTGCTATAAAGATTAAAAAGAAATAAAAAGAGAGATGAGTCTCTTGTGAGGTGCAGAGAAGCTACTTATATTCGACTGATCCTGTAGCAACACCTCACCAGCCATAGCCAGGGGCTTCACCAGCCAGTGCTAAGGTGGTGAGAACAAGACCAAAGACAGCAGTGTCAAGGGAGAGCTGGGACTCTCCAGGGTTGGAGTTGCTGTGCTGGTAGGAGGAGCACACCTGCTGACCCAAGAGGACAGTGGGCACAGGGGGCAGGCAAGCACTGACCAGTTGTGGAAGCAGCTTTTGATAGCATGAAGATCTACAGCTTGAATGAAGTCACAACAATGTGGCTTGGGCAGAGTATAAGAGGAATTCATTGTCATATGTTTGTCCTGTCCTTGTACTCCTCCCCAGTCATTCACCATCCATCACTGCTACAAGACTAACTGGATCTTTCGTTGAAGTCCGGATGTCCTCTTAAGCTATTTTGAACAAGGCTCAGAGTGAAAACACAAAGTGCACAAGGTCCTTGCTGGTGCCTCCCTCCAAGGATCTCTATGCCTGGCCCAGGGAGCAAACAGAAACCATGTGAAGGACCACAAGCCTAGTTCTTCTGTACAAAATATAAACTTCTTTAGAGCTCTTGCATCCTTTTCACAGCCACAGAAGGCTAAAACACAGCCTGGATTTAGATAAAGGAATGAAAAAAACCTACAATGACCAACTATATGACAGGTGCTGAGAGGAAAGCATTGTTAAGACCTGGTTTCCTTGCGTGACAGATAATCCTCATAAGAAAAGGCGAGTGCTGAATTAATGGAAGTCAATGCATGGAAATGGCATTTAGCATCAGCCATTTCAGCATGCAACAAGGAATGACACTTTAATTAAGAAGGTGCTTATTAATCTAAGTTGAAATTTATTATTAGACAATAGATAAACAGACTCATGTGTTGGCAACATCTTACATCACATAGTTGCAGTTTGGTCCCACCATCTAATATAAACTGCTGAACATACATTATAAAGTTAATTAAGCACCAAGTACACAGTTTCTCATTCTGTTATTTTCTGTAACATTTCAATTAAAGACTATCTTGGGCATTTTAGAACCACTATGTGGAGAATTCTGTGCTTTGGTTTGATTAATAATATAATTTGTTTTCATGGAGTATCTTCCAGCAGTCAGCCCTTATGTTAATTTAAAAAAATACCCAAGAGTATTCCACAATACTAGATTAAACTCTTGTAGCATGTTTTTATTACCAGGGTAAAATACACTATATTGAAGCTGTTGCTATAGATTATGGGTAGTTTTCTCATTAAAAATGTTGGAATAGTTGAATTGATTAATCCATAAATTACAGAGAACTCAAGCATACCAAGGAAAACGTTAGAGATGCGAAATTTCCAGATTTCTTTTAGCGATGCTGAAAGAGTTCCATGTTTCATGCCTTCATTTAATACAATTACCCACTCCACCTCATAAGTTTAAAAAGCCCATGACAGCCTTGATATGCCTTATGATAAATAATTGGGAGAAGAGAACAACAGCAGCAAACTCAAATTCAGTTTCACAAACCAGATTGCAGCAAAGCAATTGTCATGGGAACAAGGAACACTGCCTACAAAGCTCACAGTGACTTTCTCAAAAGAGTACCTGCCATGAAAACAGTCTCTCCTCTAACATGGCAAGGACACAAAAGGAAAATAAAAAAATATTACAAGGTGGGAATGAAATAGAAACACAGCTGGTGGCTGGAAAAAGAGCAGGAAGGCTGTCTTAAGCAGAAAGAATCCTGTGTGCCTCCACCACCAAACCAGTTTGGAGTGGGTTTTTTATACTAAACTCTTCCTTCAATTGCTTTCCAACAGCACTAAGTCAGGTCATTGCCAGGATCCATAAGACACCTGTTACCCTTTGTAGTGTTACCTGTTTTCACTTATTCTCAAGCCTTACCACTAAGGCACAGTTCCCACGCTCTTGCCCTCAGGTAGGTACATATTTTACATTCTACTGAGTGGCTCTGCAAGCTTTTCCTTCAGCCTCCAGTCCCACAGACAAGATCCACCTGGTAAGGCCAGAGTTGTGCCTGTAGCAAAGCAGCCAGAAGGACTACCAAAAACCATTCAGCCGAAACCCCAACATAGAATCATAGAATGGTTAGAATTGGAAGGGACCTTAAAGATCATCGAGTTCCAACCCCCCTGACATGGGCAGGGACACCTCCCACTAGAGCAGGTTGCTCAAAGCCCCATCCAGCCTGGCCTTGAACACTTCCAGGGATGGGGCATCCACAACCTCCCTGGGCAGCCTGTTCCAGTGCCTCACCACCCTCACAACAAAGAATTTCTCTTTCTAGTACCTAATCTAAATCTCCCCTCTTCCAATTTAAAACCGTTACCCCTTGTCCTGTCACTACACTTCCTGATAAAGAGTCCCTCTCTGGCTCTCCTGTAGGCTCCCTTCAGATATTGGAAGGCTGCTATGAGGTCTCCCAAGAGCCTTCTCTTTTCCAGACTGAACAACCCCAACTCTCTCAGCCTGTCTTCATAGGAGAGGTGCTCCATCCCTCTGATCATCTTCGTGGCCCTCTGCTGGACCTGTTCCAACAGGTCCATGTCCTTCCTGTGTTGAGGATGCCAGAGCTGGATGCAGTACTCCAGGTGGGGTCTCATGAGCACAGAGTAGAGGGGCAGAATCACCTCCCTTGACCTGCTGGCCACACTTCTTTTGATGCAGCCCAGGATGTGGTTGGCTTTCTGGGCTGCCAGTGCACACTGCTGGCTCATGTTGAGCTTCTGCTTACTCTTACATCTGCTTATTCTTCTGCTCTGGATCCATCCAATGAACAGACAGGTGCCATGGCTCTGCCAGTCTCTACCTTCCATACAAGATGTAAAACCTAGAGCCTGTCTAAATGGCTGCTGAAGATCACAGAGTTTCCTCAATGCTTCTTTCCTTCCCCACCTTCAAGAACTGAGGTAGTATCCCACTATACTCTGTCTCCTTCCCAGAAGATACCATTCTGCCAGCACAGTGCCACCTAAGTCAAGTGCAATCCTCCTCCTTCCTGTTGATCCTCCTAACTATTGGATCAGGGCTGTTATATTCTCATCAGACTTAACTAAGCACTACATTCCTCCCTGCCTATTCTAGAATTGGGTTGTAGCTGGTACAACCCAGTAAATTAGGGATATTCAGCTTGAATTCGATAGCTGTAAAGGTATCTTTAAAGGGTGCTTTGATCTTGAAGTTCTAATGGTTTTGCCATTCTTCCCCAAAAAGTAAACACCATCGATTCCTGCAGCAATGAGGTCTTGCCAGTCCTGATTTCTTTGGCTTTTTTTTTTTTTCCCAGAAAGAGCAACTTCACTCTCCTACCATTACCAGAGTGCCAACCTCTTTAAAAGTTTAAGGAAAGACCAGGTTAGTTAACAGGGGAATTTGAGGTCATTTCCAGTTAAGTCACAAGTTTTCCCTGTGGCATTTGAGTTGATTACTCGGTCTGTACTCTACTTCCATTTATCATCCCGCAAAACAGGGATGAAAATTCCCTATATATGAGTTCTGTCACCAAAGATACTCAGAGACACATACTCTAAAGCTTTCAATCTTTAATAAGCTAGGTAGGAAGCCAGGATCTGAATTGCCTAAGAAGGCCTCCTCTTCTCCTTCCTCCCCCCTGAAAAAATAAAATTGAACATGTTTTCTTCTTTCCCTGAAAATAGATTTAGGTCTGAGCTTGACTACAATAAACACTTATAGTATCTTCAATTTCCAACATATGCATATTTCCTCACATTTTAAATGTTTCTTACCTTACATTTGATATCCCAGTCCTTCCTCCAATGCATCAGATTCATAGACAATATTCCAGAGAGCATAAAATATGCTTTGATTGCATGCCTGGTGGTAACTAGCTGTTACTTGCTATAACTGACTCTATTTAGAAACCCGAGTGAAAGGTTGAAGTAACAGTTTAAAAAAGTCCCCAACCAGCTCATTACTTTTCTTTCACACCCAAAGTAAGTTTTGTCCTGTGGCAGCAAGAGATGTAGGCCCTGTTTGCCTTGTAAAGATGCACTTCACTTCTATCTGCCAATGCTTGTTCTCTGTGGCTCTGGTAAAGATACTTAGGCATTGGGAAGATTACCTGCCATCATGGCCCAAAACTATTAAGGTCGTCACTAATGACAGGTCCCATCCTTCACCCATAAATCTATGCAAAAGTCTCTAAAAATGTGTATTAAAGAAAGAACTTCTCATTCTTCCATCCAGGAGAAATGAAAAGGCAGTGTTACAATTAGAGAAAGAAACCTACCAAAAGTCTCACCTTTTCCCTAGCTCCACAGTTAAGCAGAAGAATCTGTTCTCCTCAGTCACAGTATCTACTCTCTCATTTTTCTTTTCCACCCATTCATCCCCTTCCAAAACACTCAGTAATAGAAATGTCTATTTAATAGCTTTCATCAAGTCCTATTCCAACAAGGAACTCTCTAGGTAATGGCAATGCAAGTTCAATGTGTATCCAGCCCAACAACTTTTAATGATGCAGGCAGTCTCCTGTTTAAAACTACACTGAAGAACACATAAAACAGTGCATACCGTACTCTTGCTTCTTTTTCATCAGTGTATCTCTAAGAACCAGTGTAAAAAAAAAAAAGCAGTCTGGGAACAAACGTTCTAGCAGACCTCACACAGTAGGTATGGGCATATATTAATCTTTATATTTAATCACACATAGCCAAAGAAATAAAAGTACCTCCATTTTGGATAGAAGCTGTCAGAAAGATTCTGCCATAGAAGAGCAAAGGGCCTGCATTCATACGTCTGCAGTACTAACTTCAATCAGTCCAATTTTGCTGGGTCTGCTCTAGAGGTAGAAAGCTTTCCTGGGAAACTGCACTTGGAATCTAAATGATAACGGAGAAGGAATTTAGTGATCTACTTTGGATTTTCACCTAGATACAAAAAACATTTAAATATATTTTTTCTACTGTGTAATAAAGGTGCTCAATTTATTTCTTTATTATTATGGAATTTTGTACCTTATCCACTGCCAAAACTTTGACATGATCCAAGCTAGACTTTTTAATCAAGAGCTACCAATCTGAACAAGACACCGAGTGCTATTAAAGGTTCCCTACCACCTAAACACATAATAAAAAGTTCATAAAAGCTATAAAATCAGATCCATAATTATCAATATTTACTTAAGCACATGCCTGCATTTATCCAGCTATTACTGCATACTTTAGAATGACACGTGTTTCCTAATAACTGACTTCCCACTTGCTGATATCAAATATCCAGAGACCTGAAATTTATTTGGCTTTACAAGGTTTGAAGAATGTTTAACAGTTCTATCATTCATTTTGCAGTTTACACTCTCACCCCTTTTACACCTGTATGAGATATTTTCTAAAAACATGGTCTTTGCAGAAAGGCATGCATCTGTGCACATACGCAAGTGTTTGTACATACATAAATGTATGCAAGTAGGCACAGCTCTTCTCTACATTTGTGCAAGTGTGCAATTATACACATGCTCTGTCTTAACATTTAAGAATGCTGTATCATCTCTTTCACAATCTGAAACATAGCTGGGAGGAATATGTTCTTTTTTGACTGTTTTATGTTTCTTGCCAAATTTTCCATTTTATCTGGATGTACAGAACTTCAAAGAGGAACTCCTCTGAACAGATTCTGGTTTTGGCAGGTTGTCTCGGGTGGAGGTTAATAAGCTATTAGTGTCATTGATTAAAGCTGCAGTACCTAGGCTTTATTTACTTGAGCTTCAGGGGCATTTCTGCAAAACTGTTTAAATCTGTGTAACAGGATCCCACTTCAACTAGTATTAGATACTATCTCTACGCAGGTTTCCCTTCTCCCAGAATACCAGCAGTATTGCTTTAAATTTACCCTTATTTTCTATAGCCCGGTTTATTAAACTAATCAGCTAAATATGCATGGGATATGCAGTTTTCTTCTCCATAGCCCAGCAGTCACTGAAGTCTGTTTTACTAATATCTTCTACAGGGTACTGCTCTTTTGCAGGGTACTCATGAAAATCACTGCTACATCTCCCTTTCCTCCTTGTTCCCACTCCTGTTCCTTGTGTGAATATCTCCTGACAGTGCAAGGCACTCTCCCTCTCCAGCTCTTTCCAGAATGATCTCCACCTCTTCTCTTGCAGTCCACACTCTTCCTCTCTAGGAAGAATAGCTGCCTTAGAGTTTCTTTTCCCTCCCTGCTAACATTGCTCCCCCTCCTTAAAGGGGCATCCCCACAATGGGAAAATACTCCTACCACAGCCTGCCATGCAGGTGGCAATTTCCTCCTCTCATTTAGATTCAAAAGCAAAGCACAGCTAAAAAACTCTTCTGCATGCTTGAAGAGATAGTTTGATCATTTGAGAAATATGACCAGTGATGTTGGATCAAAACCACCAATTAAGATCCTTATGTCTTTATAAAATGGAGATAGTGTCCCAGGGTATCCAGGCAAGTGAAGCACCTGAGTTAGTGGTGTTTGTGAGCTTTTTTGGGGATTCCAACCAGAAAGATCTTGAGAAAGAGCAAAGGTTTTTCAGAAATATTGTAGTACAAGGCAAGCTAAATAAAGTGGCCACATGATGCCAGCATTGTCTGGGAAATGGGAGAAGACTCCAGTCCCAATCAAAGTGTGTATGGATTAGTTTCTTTTTCATTCTGATCAGTTGTGGTTTTTTTTAATTTTATTTTCTTTAGGGTGCACACATCCACCACCCTCCTACTTCTCATTTTGCTGCGACCTTTTCATCCAGCTTTTTTACAGCCTGCTCAGTCCACCCCATGAAAAGTATGAAGCCCACCTTTTTCCATTTCAAGTACTACCAAGTCTCTCCCAGCAAGCTTATGCTTAGCCATATTGCAACTCCCACCCACTCCACAGCTTGTTTCTCCTTTCTGCTTTACATAACAAGCACTGACTCAAACTTTCTGCTTTTACATACAAGGAAATCCCAGAGTGGTGGGATTGCCACCCCACTGATCAAGTTTGCTTTCAACATAAAGTCTGACTGAATATTCAGTATGTTACTGCAGGCCATTACAAATTTTGGTCTGGATTGCAGGAGAGAATAAAGATGTTTATTCCCCCAAAATACAGAGTCCCTCCCCACTACTGTATTTCTCACTTCAAAGCTATCTTTGCAAGAACATCCAAAATATATTCTTGTTCCCTTCCATGAGCTCGTACATTCATCTGAGAGACGTACACACATTTCCACATTTTTCCCTTCAGGGCTGAAAACCTTGAGAAAGAACAAGAGAGAAGTAGTGACAGAGGAATATCAGGAAAAGCTCCAGCCATGCTCAAAGCTTTTAGAAAAGCCAGGTGGAAAATGTGATCTGCAGGCTTTTAATTCACAACTCAGCAGGTGCAATTGCATATATAGTATGATTTTTTTCGGGAATCGGTGGGCTGCCTGTGTAACAACCAGCCCAGCATTCTGCTTCACTAGCCGGGCCATAGCAGCCTCAGATTCTAGCAAAACTCGATCTTTCAACACCAGCAATTTGGTCTCCCTGCTCTGAGACCATGACCTGAAGAATTCAGGAAGCATCGTTGTACTTATGGTCAGTGGACTGAAGGTCTTTTTCTTTTATAAACAAAGACCAAACACTTACCTGTCTTTCACAGTGACACCCAGCAGTTAAAGATTTCTTCCCCCAAAGTATTTTATTTGTACATGCATGTGCCCGCACTTTTATACATACAATTTCTAGGTGGAAGATTTCTATCTCACATTTTTGTATAAGTGCATTTGAGATGATACCCATTGATTGGCAGACCAGCTTGCCCTATCCCTCCCTCTAGGGTCAGAGCTGTCACTTGAACTCCAGACAGAATCATAGTCATCTCCCCTCCCTCACCCCCAAACAGGGCATTACTTTGCCTTCACTTCTCACCATTGCATACTGAAACAGAGCAGAAGTACATCCACATCTTCTCCTTCCAGGAAGAAACAGTAGCAAGTCAGTAATCAAAGAACAGCAGTATTTCAAATGTCACACGTTTTTTGAGGATAAATACACAACATCCAAATCTGGCATATCAAGTGCCAGCCATCTTGCTCAAGGAGAAATATTTCCCTCTGAAAATCTTCAGAGATCAACTGGAGTCTTTATTCAGTTGGACCTGCTGCACAACCCTGGTATTCATCTCTCCTTATACCAAGTAAAATATTTTCAATTGCTCACAGCCATGCTGATCTCAAGCCTCACAGTCTGTCACAACCCTGTGGCCCCAAACTCTGGGGAATTGTGTCAATGTAGATTTCAAATGTGCATTCAAATTCCTATCACGGCAACAGGAGGGTAATCATACAGCTACATGAAATCTATTTACCTCTGTTTCATTTCCTCAGTACATGCCCTGATGCCATAACAGAAGAGGCTGTTTGAAAGCGGAAGATGCTAGAGAGAGCTGGCCAACAGCAGTCTCCAGCACTCCCAATCTGTTAGCTCGTCATGCAAGTGCAAAAAGCAACTGCCTTGGAAGAGACAGATCCTCAGCCCAGCTGGTTCTCAATTCAGTGTTCCCATCAGTAATGGCCAGCTGCAACACTGATTGCCATAATACCACAACCTACGTTTGCTACACCTTTGAAAATGCAAACACTCCATTATTTTCAATTTCTTCACTTAAACTATTCTTTCTACACAGTGGGATAAACCCGTATGAGGACAACGGCATCACTATGAATTCAGATAGGACCTTTACCGATGTCAGAGCTCTTTGGGCAGTCTATTGCACAAGTTGAGCATACAACAAGTTGTAAGAGCTGGGTTAACTCACATGAGGCAGGAGAGGGCCAAACCTGGGTACTACTCATCACCAGGGCCCTTTCCTAGCCATCGCACTGGCATTGGTGGGGTATGGCAGCACAGCTGCTCCTACCTCTATCAACCAGACTGATGAGAGCAGGAGTGATGTCCACATCCTGACCATCACCCCACAGGCACCAGCTTGCAGCAGGGACTGAATCATAGTCCTTGGAGGCCCTAAGTGTCAAAGTACCGGACTGCCTGTTGACTTCAGCTTTGCCCAGTGTTTTGGGAAGCCTCATCATTTCCCTTCAGCCCCACCATCTTTCAAAATAAACAAGCTAGCATGCCTCATTTTCAGTGCTGCAACAGGCAAGCATGCTTTCCTATAGATGAGTTGCATCTGCTCTGGAGGCAGATCCCACATCTCCCAGAGAGTCCTGATATACAATTATGCCAGAAAACCAGACAAAGCCAAAAGACCTCTCTGCATTCCTTGGCTGCTGCTTATCATTCCTTCATACCAGAGTACACCCATTGGCTCTTCCTCATACCTTTTTTTAAGTTAAAAACACAACTAACACTGAACTTTAACATACCTTCTAACAGAAATACCTTCTGCCCCAGCCACAGGTGTATGCTGTGAAATCAGGGCACTTCCAGGAGACGATGGGAAGACCAGTTTGTTCACAATACGCGAATCCATCACAACTGTGTTTGCTTCAAATACAGCACGTCTGCTATTTGATTTTCCCAGACATCCCTGGTTTGAGATTTACAGTGTTTGAAACAACTTCATCGTCTAGGAAACTTTTTAAATTTTGTCAGAGGGAGGAGGATAGGTGTTCAAGTAGGCTAGATATTCCTGTTCCACGTAAGAAACCTGGAAAAGGGACATAATTGAAGTGTCTGAAGAGTATTATAATCACTTGGAGCTCATTGTCTAGTACTCTAGTACCATATAAAGAAGTTGCCAGTTAAGTTGGGAAAGAAAGGGGTTTTGCATCAGAAGTTGCATCAGTGTATAGATCAAAACACACAGGTGTCAGCATCTACCTTTTATGCAGGCAATGAAGAGAGTAGAGAGCCTATCTTAATGTGAATGTCTATGAAAAGTTGTATACTTTTGTCAGGGAAAAAAAGATAGTTTGATTAAAAGTCACAACACAAAGTCATAACACTCATTCTTTGTAGGAACTGAAATTCAGTTACACCTTATGATATGAATCTTTGGTTATTCTAGAAATCCCAGAAATGCAAAGTAAGTAGTGCAAGAAATTTCAGGTAATTTTTTGGTTCATCATACCTACTAAACCTCAACTGTTTGAAGCAGATATAGCTCTGCACCTCTGGTTGTTTTTTTCAATTCACCAATCTGCTCCTTGAAAACGGAGCTAAACGCAGAATTTCCAGTCTTCACTGGATACTTGATAAAACTCTGCAAGTTGAAAAAATGCTGATCTTCAGTACTAAGGGATTCAACTCTTACTTCAAGAGGACACTGGGAAAAATAAAAGTTTCTGTTTACAGCTGATTTTTTTCTCATCTATAAACCTTAATTATTTCAAATATTCATATCTTGGCTACACTATGGCTTTCAACAGCATTGAAATGGAGAACACTTGAAATGGAATTAAAATGCTTTTCTAACAATTATTCTGGTCCAGATTACATATTATTATGCTGAAGGTTATAACAAGTATCTGTCATCGCATAAGAGTTTATTAAATGCGTATGTTTTCATACAGCTATGTGTCAGCTGGTTATTTGTTCATAAAACATGACTATGCTGGCACTGGAAGAGAGCTAAGTGTCCCTTACCATATCATGGTATTGCTTCAGTTTCCTGGCAAAGATGCCTGTTAAAATACCATCTGCCAAAGCAGCTTTGCAGAGTCTCTGGAAACTGCTTTGCTTTCATAAGCAACTTGACAAAACTTCGCTAGTAAGGCCAGAAGAATGTAGATATGTCTGTTTGGATTCCTGTGTGAGTTCATAATCAGCATTCATTTAGCTTACAGGGTGCCAGGAGCTGAAACCACGTTTTGTTTGTATATCACTGTGCACAGTGAGGTCCCAGATCCATAGTGCAGAGCAGTAGCAATGTCTAAGAGCAGAGGTTTCCACTTCATCCTGCTCAAAGCCCATCTGGGAGGCACTTGTGCTCCACCTGCAAAGCAACAGTGGGCTTGACTGAGGCACTTGTGCAGCCGGTGGCCACCTTGTATCAAAACCAGGAGCTAATCCTCCTCTTTCACAGCCAGCCCAGCTCTAAGGTTTGGGGATCACAAAGTTGAGAGAGAGGGGAAGTGAAAAACACAGCATTGTTCATAGAGCTTATTTGCTGTTTAAAGCCTTGACTCATGGGGAGTTCCCTGTGAATGCAGAGAAGACAGTAAACCCACATGACCATAAGATCGTAAAAAACCCTTAATAACTGCCCAACAGGAATTCCTGGATGACTTGCAGGAAGTCAAGTTATTGTGGACAATCCCTTACAAGAATACTGGGGAACAGTAACACGCACACTTGCCTCACTCTTTCTTCCACTAGGATGCCCCTTTATATGACCACTCTTGGAGACAGGACAAGGTCCAGACAAACCAGTACAGCTCTTCAGGTATGCTCACCATGGCACTAATGGAGATA
This sequence comes from Numenius arquata, assembly GCF_964106895.1. Lineage (NCBI taxonomy): Eukaryota > Metazoa > Chordata > Aves > Charadriiformes > Scolopacidae > Numenius > Numenius arquata. The sequence continues at coordinate 18,572,191 of NC_133576.1, read as the reverse complement.
CTTGTCCAGAAGAGTTTCCAATTCTGACTTTCAAGTGAGCTCCCTATGACCAACTCGCATACAGCACCTGGACAGAGCGAGTTTAAACAGATATGAGTAGTTATGTGAGGCTTCACATTTAAAAGGACTCCATCTCTCCCAGATATATCCAGGCCACAATTTCTCCCCCCACTATCTGCTAAATAGCACAACCATGCACACAGCACATCTGCTCTGCCTGGAGCTACCTGGAATAACAAGCTCATCTGCCACTGAGAAAGGTGCCTGTCACTCCAGAACTAGAATCAGATAATATTCTAAACACGGTTGAGCAAGCACACGTTGATTTGTCTTTTTAGGTCCCTCAGCACCTTCATCCAGCACTGAAGTATTTTGCATATTAACGTGTTAACACAGGGAATGTGTCTGTTCAGGCATGAATGTATTGACACTGTTCAAGACAATTAAGAGGAAGGATTGATTATTCCTGCCAGAATCAATTCTTGTGACTGGCAGTAAATCCAATCAGTTTCAAATCATGACTTGAAAACCCTGAAGCATGACCCAGCTATTCCAGAGTCCAACAGAATTTGTTTCTATCATTTACAAGATGTATCTCCACCATTTTCCTGGCTGTGCTGGCTGCAATGCCCACGTAGTCAGAGTTGCTGTCCCAAGTGCCTCAAAAGGAGCAATATACCCTGGGGCCATAGTATCGTATGTGCACACCACTTGCTTATACACCCTCCTGCCCACTAGCCAGGCAGCAGGCAAGCTGGCCAGCTTCAGAGACTGAGACAACCAAGATGGACTTTGTTCATAGTCAATGGTAGCAGAGTAGCCTGGATGATGTAGCAAGAATGACACATCAAGCTGTAACCATTTCATGTGGGCACAAAGCATTTCTTGTTTCTAGAAACAGCCCTGTCACTAATTGGTTAGGAGCAGCATGAAGAGACCACTGAGCCAAGACAGCCCCAGGCATCCACATGGCTCATGCCTGACTGGGATCTGAAAGCCATCCAGCCTCATGTGTAGACCCACACCCCAGCAGTGACAAAAATGCCAGTGCCTCCAGGGCCAGCACCGACTCATGCAAAGCCAGCCAAGACATCTCTGCACGCATGGCCCCATCGTGCCTATAACTAGGCAAGCCTTGTCCTGCATTATATGTATGACACATCAATTCATGAACTACAATCTCTCTGAAGGATGTAGTCATGGATAAGCCTACAATATTTGTCTGTCAGGAGGGCCCTGAAACCATCATTGATGAAGCTTTTGTTAAAAGTTGATGGGTGCCTATTGAAACAGCAAACTACCAAGAGCCCGCCACTAAGCAGCCAACAGGCAGGCAGCACACCACCAGGTGGATGAAAAACGACATGAGCGAGCAATGTGCGCTTGCAGCCTATAAAGCCAACCGCATCCTGGGCTGCATCAGAAGCAGCGTGGCCAGCAGGTCAAGGGAGGTGATTCTGCCCGTCTACTCTGCTTTCATGAGACCCCACCTGGAGTACTGCCTTTGGTTCTGGGAAGCCCCCAGCATAAGAAAGACACAGGCCTGCTCAAGTAGGTCCAAAGGAGGGCCACAAGGATGATCAGAGGGCTGGAGGACCTCCCCTGTGAAGACAGGCTTAGAGAGTTGTGGTTGTTCAGTCTGGAAAAGAGAAGGCTCCGGGGAGACCTTATAGCAGCCTTCCAGTACATAAAGGGGGTCTAAAGGAAAGATGGGGAGCAACACTGTCAGGGAGTGTAGTGATAAGACAACGGGTAATAACAGGTTTAAGCTGAAAGAAGGTAGATTTAGATTACATATTAGGAAGAAATCCTTTACTGTGAGTGTGGTGAGGCACTGGAACAGGTTGCCCAGAGAAGCTGCAGGTGCCCCATCCCTGGAGGTGTTCAAGGCCAGGTTGGATAGGGTTTTGAGCACCCTGGTCTAGTGGGAGGCATCCCTGCCCATGGCAGGAGGGTTGGAACTAGATCTTTAAGGTTCCTTCCAACCCGAACCATTCTATGGTTCTAGAACTTTTGCTGAGAGGCCTGCTCCTTGTGGACAGGAAAGGAGGAAGCAGAAGTGCTGACTTACAAAAAAGAAAAGAGTTGTTGGTAACTGCTTGGTCAAAGCTGGAAATTTTTTTTAATCATAGTGAGAAGAAAGCATGCTACGTGTGTCAGCCATATCAGCCACCTATGTGTAGTGAGCCAGATATCAAACTCTTCTGAAGACCTTCTAGACCTACTCACATCCATAAAAATATACTTTCTCTAATCCAATATATACACTAGCTTCCATGCATGAAATTAGTAAACCATCCTTTTGAGTTCACTTAGTAAAGAAACAAGCGTTCCTGCACTGAACACAGAATTTCCCAGTAGGGCAGTCACATTTTCTTTTGGAATAGCTGCTACAGTTGACATCATTTTAGCCAAGGACCAAGTCATCACAAATAACAGTCTAGAAATTTGCTCTACCAGTGAGTGGAGCTCTTTCTACATAACTAAAGCCAAAGCAAGCTCCAGCTAGTGTTTGAACTAAGAGTATAACTCATTCCTCTTTTGTGCCAAGTATTTCTTTTGCCCCTCCTCTTTCTATTATCTGGTCTGTGAAATATCAAAGTCTTCATTACAGAAGATTTTTAACTTTTTTAATGGAGTAAGTAAAAAACAGTTCTCAAAAAAAACAGCAAGAATGGGTTGGTGTTCATTGGTATGAGTTGGTTGACATCAGTCTGCAAAAATGAAGATTTGTGATACTCTCTGCAAGTGCTACATAGCAACTGTGTTTGGTATCTGTAGAAGGCTGGATTCTGGCAAGCTTGCAGTCTTTCACACCAAGGAGAAATGGACAACGTGCGTATGCATGCAGCCCAAAGGCAAAACAGATATTTAAAACCATGGTGTCATTTCAGAGATGTTTCCCACAAGGTGAAGTGTTACCTTAAATAGGGCAGTTAAGCAAAGCTCCTTTACCCATGTGTCAACAGCATCACTAGCTAAAACACCAAAGGCCCAGATGAACCCCTCTCTTCACTAGTGACACAGCAGTTCATGTCTGCCCCAGCAGACGAAGGAGCTCCGAAAGCCTCCCTGAGCACCTCCACCCACCTCTGTGCCCTCTTCCACTCAGCCCCAGTCCAGATTTTGTGCAAAGGCCCATGCCCTAGCAAAGCATGGGTCAAGAGAACTTCACAAGCAATCGCCCACTCCTTAAATCAGCCCTATGAAAGTGGCCACATTTTACAGCCCAAAAACTGAGAGCACAAGTTTCCTAAAGCCAGACAGCAGCATGCAAAAATGCACACATACATGCTGAGTGTTAAAGCCTCTGGAAGAACTCCAGTCAGGGAAAACAATATTGCAACTATCACAAATAAAAATGCTACAAACCACAACAGATCTGATAACCCAAAAATAAGTTCATTTCTCCAAAACCTTTCCATAATGATAATTTGGCATCCAGATCTTTGAAGTAATACTTAAAGAGGGGACAGATGGGTGTTCATTTTGTTTTTAAAAATATGCTTTTGAGGAAAGAGCACATTTAGGCTACAGTTCCCATAGCAACACCATGGAAAAATCAATAGTACTATACCTGTATAGCATCTTAGGTCAAAGGAGATTTAAACAACATGAATAAATAGGTCATAGTCTGCTTAATGAGAAATGGGGGCAGAAGAGCATTTGGATTCCAGTCAGAAGTAGAGTCAAGACAACTTTAAGCTTTGCTCAAGAGGTTAAACACTCTTTACCTTCTGAAGAGCTGAAAAAAGTTAGGGTTTGATTGCCTCGTTGCAGAAGACACAATCTGACACACATCAGGCAGACCTTTACTCTGCTGTGATTCTGGATAACCCACACTTCCCTCTCACATCATCCCTCAACCCCTCTGCTGACGTTTCATATCTTTATCACCTGTTGTTAACAGATTTCCAGGGTAGCAGCTCCTTTTAAACAAGATGAAGCAGCCCACAGCCATAATACACTTGAGATAAAGCAATGCTTCCTCTGACGTAGGGGGTGTTCTTGAGAGCTTCATGTCTATTTTTGGTAGAAGACTTCAAAATATATCTAAACATCAGTATGTCCATCAGGCTGTTGCTTTGAATAGTCACCTTCAGAGCCCTAGGCTTTGAACTGGTTCTGACATTGTGACAAGGAGGAGGCACGGATACATTAATGAACGCAAAGTGGGCAGGAAAGAATCAGTGGTCAGTTAACGAGATAGACTGGGGGGTCAGGGATACATTAAACAAATTTAGAGCTACATCCTTTTTTTTTTTTTTTTTTTTTAAGCTGTAACTGAAAATCAGAGAAAGTTTCTGATCCTGTGGACATCAGAAAGCCTGTTCAGACTGCTGTAGAGCTCCAACCAATACAGAGGATTTGCCTGGGCATTACAAGAAATCCATAACTGCACCCCTGTGGTCCATCTCTGCTGGATCTGGAATAAATAAAAGGAGATGCAAAGAAAAAAGGCAGGGGGGTAATCATGACCTTTATTGAGCCAGATATGCTAGGAGTGAGGCAGCACTTATCAGGTATCACCAGCATCCTGCCCCCAGGTCCAGGCAGCCCTGGCAGCAGCCACCTTGCTGTCCCCCAGAGTTCACTCTGTGGTGTCCTCTCACCCCCCACCCCCGCACCCTGAGCACACCAGCCTCCTCAGCCTCTCGCATGTGGCTTCATCAGACTCCTGTAGCTCCCAGCAACTTATTACTTAGATAATTAAATACTATTACATTTAATTAATAAGTTCCCTCAGAAAACACACGCATACGCACAGGTTTTCTCCTGCAGCCCTGTACAGTTCAACAGATTACTGGCCTGGACTGTTTTGACTTTCAAAACTTGCCGCCTGATGGGCTGTTCCTGGCAGGGCAGGAGTAAGCAGCAGTTACGGGAATCCATGTCAGCAAAGCCATTACTTAACCCTGCACTGCTCACACCCTTGGCTGGCTGCCTCTGAGGTTCCTCCCTTCGCCTGCCCTCCGACAACACAAAAAGAAAAAAAAAAATATTAAAAAACCACCACCAAAAGGAAAAAGAAAATAAAGAAAAAATGACAAGGCAGCAAGCATGAAGGCTTTGTGACCGTGAGGGTCCACTCATGAGGAATGAGACAAAGTAAACACACTGAGAAAGGCTTTTTAGAGTAATTGACGGCTGGGGAGATAGGAAAAGTCAGAACACAAGAGAAATACTTGGATTGGATGCACTGTTTCTCACTAAAGAATGTCAGCATACGGTTTGGGTTTGTTGGGGTTTTTTTTAACTCTTTCCTTCTGTCCAGGGACCCAGCCTTAACCAAATCAAAGCTGGCACAGAGGTGTCAAAGTCATGACTCAGAAATACTGGTTTTGAAGTTCTTGGCTCAGACCCTGATTTCCTGCGTGACCTTGGGCAAGCCATTTAGTCTGTGCTGCACTTCAACTCCTAATCCATAAGATGAAGACAATGCCTTACGGGCAAGTTATGAGTTTATTAGTTAGTTATCAGTTAGTGACTGTAAATAGCCATGATGACGAGAGGAAGAGGGGGGATCAGGGAGATCCACCTCCTGCAGAATCCGGATCCCTTGGGGATTCTGGCTGAGATCAAATCTCCCTTAAGTAAAATGGGCACTGCCTAATTAGCACTGATTTCTAGTGGTGTTTCGGCCTCTCATACTGAAATTGCATTTATTATTGAAATATGGTTAAATCAGAATAAGGTGGTCTGTGGGTTCCTCTCTATACAAAAATAGTTCTTCAGCTGCTGGGGAGGGAAAAGGCCTTGTCCAGCTCCTTGATCTTCACCTTCCCAACTCCACACTCACTTTTCATACCTGCCTCTCTCCTTCTCCGTTCCCTGTCCTGCGAGAAGAAATGCAAACATCCGTAATGTCCTGATTATAAAGGGTGGTTAAACATTAAAGTTTGAAGGCTAGTAGGGAAGCAGATGCTCTCCAAGTGATTTTCAGGTTTAATCTGTTCAAACTGCACAGCACTGTTTCAAAAACAGCACAGTGGCCATCATTGCAAGTCTCCTGGGGGTTTCCCATGAGGATGCTGACCTTGTCCAGCAGCCCCTGGGTCCTCCAGAGTATTTCACAGTTAGCTCAGCACAGCTACAACACCACAGCTCTCACCCCAACCTGGAGCTCAGTCATAGAGGGCACCGCATTTCAGGGAGAGGCAAGAAGCGTCCCTAAGGATTTCAGATCCAACTGCAGGGCTGCCTGTCAGCCCTCAGCCCCTGCTCCCAGCATGGGGAGCACACTCCAGCAGAGCTGGTTCCTCTCCAGCACAAAGGAGGCTTCCTCAATATTTTATTAAAACAACTGAGAAGTCTTTCCTTCAAGAAACAAACTGTTTTGCTGAATAACTTTTCTGACCTGCTCCAGTCAGGAACAGGCGCTACTAATTTGTAGCTACTGAGTTATCAGCTCTTTTTTTTTTTGGCTCTACATATTGTATGATTAATCAGTGGGCATGTTTATAACCGGCAACGATGTTTTACCGAAAGCGTTATGATACATGAAGTCATAAATTGGGAAGAATCCGGTAACTAGTTGTTAATTAATAACTTTGCTCAATTGCAGGTTTTTGACCTTCACCCCCTTGAGATGAAACCCTAAAAAATAATCATGTTTGCTTTCTAAAACTAACAAAAATAGAGAAAGCATCTCAACTTGTGCTATTTATTTTAACAAAGCAAAAAGAAAGTGAGTGAGAAGACTCCAACCCTGCAATCTACAACACACAACATGCTGTGCTGACACAGCATCCCATTTGGGAACAAAACCTGCTGCAAGTTACAGTGTCATGACTAATTTAACATCATTACTTCAATGATGGTGTTGACTGAGGCAAGAAAACATTACAGCCAACTTATAGAAAACAAGTATTTAGGTTATAAGGGATGGCTGAGGACCTTCCCAAGCACAAAACATACCTTTCAGATTTTGAAATCCCAGCCTTCACTTGACTTTAAATCACTGATCAGCCAGTTGTAGGGAGGAAAGAAAACCCACAGTAGCATTTCACATGATCACTTTGAAAGCTTAGTAACACATCAGGCTAACACTGGAATAATTTTGGAAGATATCACCAGAAAGATGAGCACAGCATGCAAATTGCACTTGTTTTTTCAAGAGAGCTTCCACTAACATATGTTCTTTTTATTTCTGTTCTGCCTAGCAGATCTCATCGTGAGCCATAATACAGTTGTCTTCAATTTTTCTGTCCTCTTGGACAGCACATCTTAAATTCTTACACCAAGCTTTTGGGTACAGCTAATGATTTCACTCCTTTCCTGAATGTATCTTAGAGGGACACAAGTTCTAGGAGCCAAGTACTTGCTCTCTGAGAATGTGCTCCCTCTAACTGGACTCTCAGGAAAACCTAGAAGTCCCTGGGTCATCTTTGAAAATGCTCCAGCAGCATAGCATCACCTTATTTTGGAACCCAGAATATTTCACATCTCTTCTTAACTTATTTTATTCAACAAAGCAAGAAAAGGGAAAATTTAAACAGAAACCCTGAGACTTCGGCTTGGCACATTCCTGCAGCATTCGTCAGCAAGGAGAGGAGGAGTGCAAGAACTGAAACCATCACGGCCGCACAGAAGGTGTTGCAACAACAAGCGTGCTCATTTCAATGCCCCAGGCTTGCCCTCACTCCCAAACAGCTACTGTACGCACCATGGCGACTCTTTTGCGAGTATCAGTCAGGGGTGGTGCAACCAGCTTCCAGTTTAGGCTCCATGAAGAGGAGAGGAGGGAGGGAGGACAGGAACCAGAGGAGACCGAGGGACTTCCAGAGGAGCACAGCCACTGCGCTCACACTGGTACCACTGTCAGGATCCTGGCACAGGGGAAACCTCCCTTCCAGCACTGGCATGGGGCACCAACACACCTTGCATTAAAGCATCCTGCCCCCACTGCTGTGCAGCAGCATACGTGCATAGTCAGACCCTTCTGCCAGTGTGCTGTTACTCCCAAGAGGGGCTTTAACAAGAGAGTTACGGTTAGTAACCCTGCCCTTCCCACCTTTTACAGGGTTATCCCACCCTGGCAGGTCACTGCCTGAGGTGGTCGAGGCTCTGCACTGCCAGGTTAAGAAAGCAAGATGCTGCTTCCTCCTGCCCCCATCTCCTGTCTCACAGACAGGTAAAATGAGCCAAGTATGTGTCAGCGATAAACGGAGGTGATTAGGAGCAGCATACCACAGGCAAGTGCAGAGTAACCCTTCAAAGACATGAGAACACCTCAGCAATTTAAACAAGATGCTAAACACAAGGATGATTTCTCCAGAAAGAGACAACACAGGCAAAAAAAAAAAACCCCAAAAGTTCCGCTGCTTGCTGTTGTGTTTATATCTTGGTTTGGATTTTAGGCTGAGATCATATTCATAGGATAATGTAGAAAGCCTCAGGCAAGCAAACAGCAGCAGGAGAGTTTACACTGGAGAGGGGAGGAAGAGCACCTGGGAGAGGGGAAGGAACAATCCCCTTTGTAAGCACAGGCACCAAGAATTGTTCTCTTAAGCTACAGCAAGTCTTGCATACCAGAGTTACATGTGTTTGAGGAGAGACAGGGGTAGTAGAAAGTGAAATCAATCCTCTTCTGCTAACAAGAGGCACAGAACTTCCTCATAACTGTAGACAAGCAGCACTCAAACAGGTTTATCTTACACAGATATTCAGTGGCTAAACCTGAAAGATTTATTTGCAGATCTGCAGACCTAACAAGCCTGCAAATCAAAGTGATTTTGGGCGTCAGTCTCATTCAAGCTCCTGTCCATAAGTTAACAGACTGACTAGCTCAACTCACTGTCTTGAATCACAGCTACAAAAATGCTTTGTCTTCCCTAGGTTCCTACCAAGTACTAAGTCATATTAAGAGTACTCCTTTCTTACAACAAAAAAAAGGCCCAGGCTCCAAACACCTCTTAAATCAGGACTTTTTGTCAGAAGGAAATAAAACCATAATTGCCCAGTGACAGCAGTTATCTCTGTTCATAGCTACTATCAGTTTGAAGGGTACAGGCAAACAGTAGATGTAGCTTAAATTAATTAGCAAATATTCCTTTAGAAGCCACACCAATATAAATTCATTTACATTTCATGGATGGCTATAATAAACAAGGACACTAAAGAAACTGCAGTTAAGTTGACTCAAATGATTCACAAAAACTCAGTAAAAATTAAACAAAACCACATTGAATTATTGCATGCATCAGCAGAAGAAAAGGCACTTGCTTCCTGGAGGACACTTGCACACGAGGAATAACCATACCTTTGGATTTTGTTGCTTTTGTCACCGTCCGCTCTCAGAGCCAACAAGAGAAACAACATACAAGCACCGCCTTGGCCACAGCCATACGGGGCAGGTCCCCATCACAGCTTTCTCTCTCTGTTCTGCCCCTCAAGACAAGAAAGCAAAGATGAGGCAAAGCATTTCCAGGCCTTTTATACACAAAAGAGGCACCTCAGAGTCCAGTTAACTCTCTTCACAGGTGATTCTCCCTTCTGCAGTGCACTCCTGCAAATACCCACAGCCTCTTCCAGCCTCCTCAACCCCACTGCTGCCCTCCCCCCACCACGATGAAGCCCAGCTGGTCCACTTGGCATCATTCACCCCACTTCATTTAAAGAAGCAGTGAAGTTTACTGGTGACTTACTAGCAAATGGAAATAACAGTGGAATAATGGAAAAGAGAGCCTAGAAATACTCAGCTCTCCAGAAAAATCTTGTGCCATTAAAGATGGTACCATTTTGTCTGAGTTGGGGGTGGATCAGCCTCCACAAGCTGTATCCCATTTTGCTGGAGTCAACAAAACCAAGCCCATTGACTCTGGTGGACATAGAATTCAGCTCCAAGGGAGTATAACCAAAAATTAACCTGTTTCTTGACATACGCTGTTATAACCCAAGCAGTACAAGCTCTCCAGTCCATGATTAACTATCATTTCTGCCTTCTTCCATCTCTGAGGCTTTGAATTAATGGTCAGAGTAATTAGTGTGGCTTGGGAAAGAGAAATCTGCTAGCAGGGATGTGTGCCCACAAATACACGTGCTCATGCACACACAGTAAATGAACTGATGGGGTTTAGCATCATAACGATAAGTATTGAGACAATCACCTATGACAAAGCAGTTTTTCTTATCTTCCTTAAAAATAAACAGAGCTTTCAGGCACAGTGTGTCATATCAGATGTAGAAAACAAAGCTACTCATGACTAAACCTCATGTCCACTAACTGGAAAGAATTAATAGTCAGCCACACCTGAAAACTGGGCTGCAGAATAAGACATAAAAAAATTAACCACAGGTTCTGGTACACTTCTGGCAAGTATCAAAGGTCTCATGATTTTTCCTGTTTTTCTTACCACTGCCAAGTATCATGCAATTAAGACAATCTGGACTCTCATTAAAACAAAATTAAGTTCCCGGAGCTCAGGAGTGCTTCAAAGACAGTATCTTGTAAGAATCAAAATCAAAGATGAGTGAAACCTGAGTGTGTAAAAACATATATGTTCAAATCAGTCTCAAAGTTTCAGAAGCTCAACTGCTAATTTGAGGGGGGAGGGGTTGGTGTTAGAATTACTGGATTATGATAGCATTGTGGGATACACATTCACGACTGACAAAGCCCAGAGCTAAACAAGGATGTGAATGAGAAAGGCCATATAGCCCTGCCCAAACACTGAGGCCTAAAATCATTAAAAATATGGAGGTTTTTTTTCGAGCCCATAAGAATTGCCCAGTTGCAAGAAAACTGCCCCAAGAAGCATAATACTGAGAGGCCAGATGTGCTCCCACACTACTGCTTGGACATCCTAGGCGTGGGTAGAGGAATACTAGAAAAAATAACCAAGCCCGCAATATACTGGTTGTTCAGGAGCTGTGAGTCAGCTGGCATGAAAATTGACATCAATCAGTACATGCACAGAAGCAAAAGCCCTAGCACAGGGCAGCTAAATCCACTCTTTAATCTTAGGTTTGGTGCTACTAAGTGTTCGTGCTTGCATCGATACTAAAAAGCTCTGATATTAACTGGAACAAAACATTGTGTGCAAGCATTTTCCAGTACTCCTTGTCACATAAGGTCCATTCACTTTTCTAAACCTCAGCCATGCAGTCAGCAGGAGCAGGATGCCTGCCCACGCTGCCTCTTTCCTTTCAGCAGCATCAGTCACTGGTGGTGTGAAAGCCAAAGGCTCCCTGGCCTCTGCCAGACGGCTGCATGGCATGCCCTGCCATGTGCAGTGTTCTCCACTGCACGCCCCTGTCCCCACGTCAGTTCCTCACCACCAAGCTCCCAGTGCACTTCCCCTCACACAACCTGGCCAGTGAAACCCTGAATCCCAGGGAAGGTCTGGGAACCGGGAAGCAGACATGCACAGTGGTGGCTGACAAAAAGCCAAGGACACTGGTTTTGCTTCCAGTATGAATTTCTTCAGTTCAGCTCAAACACTGACACAATCATTAAAAGCACTGAAGTGGAAACTTCCTCTTGGGTCATCTTGTCCACTCTCCTGGAAGCCAGCTCAGAGGAGAGCATTGCCCATATAACGGTTGTTGTATGGCACTCAGATATTTATTTACATTATTTACTTTATTTTTTAAAAATAAACTTTCAAGGAGAATCAGTCAACCACCACACAATGCCAAATTGGCACTGATAATACTTTCTCTTGTCATTTGTCTAGTCTTCTGTGAAAATCCAGAGGAAAGAGAGCTCTTTCCCTGGGATTTTGCTCTCCAGGCTGTCTGCAGCTGCCTCATACTCTAAGATTTCCTTCAACTATTTCATTATACCCAGTTGCACACTCATTTGCATCACAATGTTAATCACATACCAATGAACCACAACTTAAGTAGACATCTTCCTAAACTTAAATTTTATTATTTGGGAGGTGGTGATTACCTGTGTTTGTATATAATCTTCTAGGCTCCCAAGCACCTCTGGGCTCTGTCTTTCATGTCAATGCACTTAGCTGCTGCCATCAATAGCTTTTGGTTACCTGGATGAGAGGAAATGGAATAACCCGTATAAAGCAGAACGACAGATAATACAAGCGCTAAACCCATTATGTTTAGAATAGTAACCTGCCCTTGCCAAAAAAAAAAAAAAAAAGAGTTGGAGACGCAAAACTTGAACAGTCGTATTTCTGCCTGGGAGATCTCAGCTGCGAAAGAACATCAGCATTGGTGCTGGTCAGCCCAGATGTCTTGGTTCGAGCCACTCTATGCAGCCAAGGTGGGCACCTCTGGGATTTGGAGACACCCAGAGGTTCTGGCAGAGCAGCTGTGACTCCTCCCCCCAGTGCACTGCCAGATGTCAGGAAACCCATGGCAAACGGACAAATTTACCACATTTTGGGGAGTCAACAGCAATATGCCCTGTTCTTGTTGCAGAAGGGGACCACAGATGAGGAGTATTTTAGGGTGGCAGTTTGGATCTGCCACCCAATTCACTCGGAGCAAAGACAGCCATCGCTCCTTGGGGTGAATGCAGCAAAGACACACCGTGGAAGTAACACACCTCTACCTGATAAGACTGCTGGGCCCTGTTACAATCATCTTATCAAAAAACTCATAGCACTGTCCTTATGTCCCATATGGCACTACGCCGGGGTCCCAGGAGAGGGGTGAATGAGAGACGGGGCGTGCAGGGGTAGCACAAAGTAGGGGGAGAAGAGGACCCCACACACCCTTGGTAGGATCAGAGCGAGATTTAGCCTGCTTTTCCTGGACTTTAAGCTCTTGTGGCGTTGGGGACAGCGCGCAGAGCTCAGCCCCACAGGGTGCAGTCGGCCACAGCACCGGCTGGCATGACCTCGCACAGCGAGCCAGGAGCCCAGCCCCGGGGAACATCTCCCTTCCTCGCACCCATGGCTGGCAGGGACGCCGGCAGCAAAGCACCCATCTACTGCCTGGCAGGGCAGCTCAGCAGGAGCAGGGTTAATTCATCCCTCCCAGCCATGACTGGAGAATGCAGCAAAAAAACAAGCGGGATTGCCACCCCTGCATCCCTGTTTATTTCGGATGGCGGTGACCAAGGTTCAGAGTTTGTTTTCATTTCATTCCCCCACAACGCTGAGAAGTCTCAGCGCGGGGACAAAGCCATGCCAAAATGGGAGGGTGTTTTCCAAGCCTCTAGCTCAGTCTCCTCCGGAATAATGACATATTTGGCAAGCCTTTTCCTTGGCCAAGCACAGACGGGAAGCGGCGTCAGGCGTCCAGCCCCACTGCCAGCTGTGGGTACCCGCCCGCTGAGCCCAAATCCCCCCAGCTCCCAGCCTGATGCAGGGAAGTTGTCCTTCTTGTGCAACCAAGAACCAGGAGCCTGTGCGGGCTGTGGCCCTGGTCCTCAACACCACTGGTGCCGTCTCCATCCTCAGGGACTACCACCAGGTTGGCACTGCTGTGTCAGTCACAGCTGGATTTTGGATGAGCCTCCTCAGGGGTGTTCAAAACCACCCCCAGCCAGTGACGGCTCACTCAGGGAGAGCGCCAGCTGGGTTTTATGCAACACCAGCTGCAAGCGAACTTCAACGGTGAGCAGCAGGCTTAATTACCCAGCCTGACAAATTCCACATGGGCAATCCCAGGCTAAGAGCATGAGAGGTGTGGGACAATTATTTTCTCCGTGTGTCTTAGTAATAAAAGGCACAATGCCCAGGGAGAGGGATCATGCTAGTAAGCAACAGCTTATGAAAAAAAGATTTTATCATCTTGCCCTGTGAGAAACTGGCTTCAAAATATTGATGTTTTTCAAGCTTCTCTCCAGAGTAAATGAAGAAAGCATGTTAGTGGTCTCTCGTACAGTCACAGAGATGAAAACTCTGCTCTGAACACACCCAAATTTTGAGAAAGCTTGGGATTTTATGACTCAGACACTTTTTTCCACCCCCACCCTCTCACCCCAAAACTAATAAACACCACTTGCAGTTGCTGTGTGAGACACACTGTTTCCTTCACATCATGGATAAAATCTACACACTGGGAGGCTGGGAAATGCACAGTTAAGGACATCGTCCTTGCTGTAACTTCGCACTGTTTTGGTAAATTCAAAGAATCAATGTTCTAAGCCAAATACTGTACTCGTGATTCCAGCCTATACATTCACAGCAGGTTAATAAGTAGTTTCTGACATTCTAATAAGTTCTAAATCAGTGTCAGGAGATAGTTACAGAGACCAGCAGAACAACAGCTTATTTATAAACATCTGTGTCATGTTACCAAAATGACTTCATTGTGGTCTGGATGGCTTTTGTAAAGGGGATTAAATGAATGGGAGTACATTACTTTCCATTCCTGGTAGCAATACACACCAACAGAAACTCAAATATAAAATGCTATATTGTGCTAAAGCTGGCAAATTAATAGAAAACAAGAAAAGTCTTCTTGGTCCAATACCCTGAATCCCATTCCTCTTTATTTCTGAAAGCATCTGCACTAAAATGATGCTTGATTTTAGGGTTTTTTTCTTTTTTTTTTGAGATCAACCAGTCACACAGACAAATGTTGAGCCTCTGTTTATTTCATGGTAGGGCTCACTGAACTGTGGTCCTTACTGTGGGTGGAGCAGTACACTGACAACTTACCACCTTCTTCGAAGTTGAAGGCTTACCTAAACTTTGTGAAAGCAAAAATAAAAATCTGAGTAGACCATCTTTCACACTGTTGACACCAGCGCTTTCATCTAAAGCCACATGAAACTTGGGTTAAGTTTTAATGGTCATTATTGCCCTTATTCTCCCCTTCCTGTTCCACGGCCTCCCTGCTCAGATGTGGACAGTGTGCATTATCCTGAGTTTTGTCCTGGATTTGCCAAGTATTATGGTCATACCACAGTTCACCTTCTTGTGTCTATTGTCTGTGCCCTCACTTATCACCACATTATAGACTGAGACACATTTTTATCACCTGTTATGAGAAAATTTTACTCATTACTCCATTTTACTTATCCTGGTCTTATCGACGACTTTCCTGCTGCATAAACTTTACTCAGAAATACAAAGCAATAATAATCCCTGTGAAAAATATTTAGAGTCTTTGGGCTGTTTATAAATTTTGTTAATGGCAGACAGACAATTCACATTGTGACCTGATTATCTAAATTGCCCAGTATTGCTTCTGTTTCCTGATTGAATGCCACTCATGTGAATGGGAGGTGTTCATAAACGTGCCGTGAGGCACCACCACTGGCACAGGACAGTTACCCAAATATGCACAAACAAGGAAATATCTGTACAAAAGGACAAAGCAGAGAATCCTGCCGTGTGTGAGGATCTCACCGATATCTTCTACACCCCAACACGACTGTTCGCCTGCAGGTGGCCAGTTTGTTTTTTAAAGACAGCAGCTGCACCCAGCACATGGTTGGTGCCTGGGGAGGCTGTAGCTGAGGGACAGCAGAAGGTCCTTGCGCACACACAGCCTTTCAAAATCCTTTGCAGATGGGCTAAGTTGCACAAAATCCCAAAATGACCAGGAGAAACAGATGTGCAAGATGAGTATGCACCTACCACAGGACAGAGGAGATGAGTTTAAGGGAGAAAGCAACCAGCGAGGGACACTGGGATCCAGACGCCAGCAGTGGCTGTGTATGGGGCAGCCAAGCAGGTCTGAGGCTGGCTGGGTTTGTGACATGCTGATATGAACAGGACCATGCCAGAGATGTGCACTGTTCCACGTGGTGCCAGCGCACATCCGTGCTTGCAAGGGGACAGTCACATAGGGAGACACCTCAGCCTCCCTGCCACACCACGCTCTCCACAAAACCCAGCAGGGACTCAGCAAGGGGGAAAGCAGCAGGTTTTGGCTCCCCCCTTGCCTCCAGCCCTCTGAGAGTCAGCCTGGGCACCAGGTGACATGACTCCACAGCCGCCCTACCTCCTCACCCTGGCCTGCCCTGCATCGTCACCACCCTTCTCCTGCAGCCATTCCCCGCAGGCAGTGGGAGATGGAAGCAGTCGTCCTCCTCTGGCTCAGAGCAGTAAAAAGGCTCTGAAGGGAGGGGGCACAGGTCTTCCTTCATTCCCTTTCCCCCCAGAATTAGGTCACACCACATTGGCAGCAAAAGGAGAAAAGAGAAAAGGGTCCGGGACTAAAGGCACTGTCTGGGACTCAGCTACGCTGAGACCTTCTGTTTATTTAGCTCATCAGATACTTTGGTTGTCTTTGGTTTGCATTGTTTATCACTCTAACCTATATATATAACATTCTAACTTACATTATTCACAGTCACAGGTCTAATCATGCCCTGAGTAAGCTCTTTGTTATTTGTGCTTGAGTGCACTAAAGTTTTTTTTGTTGGTCGAAACCATAAATGCTATCCACCCAACTATTGCAAAGGGGAAACTACAGCTTTGCAAAAGTGAGTATAAAACAAACAACCCAACCAAAATTAGCCTGTCCATTGCAACAGCACCTCTAACTCCTGAACTGGAGTAGGAGGTCCCATTTAGGAGTCAGTAGGGAATTCGGGCTCTGTCGTGATCATCAGCATCTATCCCAAACCAGGAGTCTGTAGGGAACCTGCCTGTCTAAGTCCAGTCATACAGTGCTGTTTCCAGAGCCGAGGCTTGGGCACAGACTTGGGAGCTGACCCAGTTTTGCAGAGGCACCGAAACTTCCAGGGCCAACGACGCCAATCTCTGGGGGCCTATGCGAGAACCTGCCTGCAGCAATCCCACCCCATTGGGATGCCTGACCAGCTGAGGCCAGGCTGAGGCAGAAGAAAAGTGATACGGTCATCTGGAAAATACTCACCACCCCAGACTGCTAAAGTTTAGGTATTGCAGTCACCATGAGTTGTTCAGGTAAAGACCTGCAGCTCCATTAGGAAAATAATACACCTGCAAGCTGAAAGACCTGGGGGGAAGAGCCTGGAGTTATACACGTCTCTCAGGCAGCAGGGTTTCCAAATTGCACCAGGGCTGTTGATTGCCAGCACGTGGCCATTATTCACCCTCTCACAGGAGCTTTCAGTGGTTAGCCCCAAATGTGGCAAGTTTTGAGGGGAAGGCTCATGCAGCAGCGACATGGGAGCACTGGCAGAGGTGCCATGCTGAGGAGATGGGGCGTGTGGGAGTTTGGAAACACTGGACCTCATCTCCCCCCCAGCGGCACAGTAACTTGGAGCAGGGTGCTTCAAGGAGCCTATGGCCCATCGTCAGGCAGGTTTTCCCTAATGAAGCACATTCTCTCTTCTCACCACCTTTCCCACAGCTGGCAGGTTTACCACTGAACATGCCTCCAACAAAGCAGAACTCTCCCTTTTCCCTCCGAAGTGCACCCGAGGAGCGTAAAAGTGGCTTGTCAGGCGACTAGATATCATCAGAGCCTACGAGACCATTCCAACACAGCTTTGATCCAACCTCTTCCTATCTCTTACATCAGCATATGTCACGCAGTGAGGTTTGCAGCAGGCCAGCTGTCAGGGCTAACAGAGCAGGAGACGCGCTGCTCCAGCCACGGCTGAGCAGAGAGCAGACCCTGTCCCTCCCACCCTGCCAACACGACAGCCCATGGAGCTGGCGCCTAACCCGCTGCTGCCAAAATGGGCCAGAGGAACTTCTGTTACACTTGGATTTGTTTTTAAAGCAGATCTTTTCTGACTCAACTAGATTAGCCTATATGCCTGTTTGGCATGTAAGATACCAGAGGCAAGAGGCTGGGCTGATTAATTCCTCACCCCATGTGTACTTTAGTCCAAAAATTGCATTGTGCAATGGCTCAATAGGAAGAACGGTGAGAAGCCAATGCTAAAAACACAGCAAAACAAGTGTAACTTTTACCCCCACGGCCTGGTGTGTATTTGCAACAAACATAGAAAGCCCTTGGCAAGGAAGTCGGTGAAAACAGTTATAAATAGAAACTTGCTTCACCTGCTAACAGCGAGAAGCAAAGAGAAAGGCTTCAAGTTTTACAGGCATTGTAATTAACTGAAATTGAGAGGCAACAGGTCACAACCTGGTCAGATCAGCCCCACCAGAAGAGTGCTGGAGTCTCCTTGGCGGCAGCTGAGGGTGGTTGCTCACTCACCCTCCAGCTCCCTGGCCGCAGGGCTGAGAGATGCCAGCACAGGGGCAGCCTGGCACTGTGTGGGCACAGGGGCAGGCTGGCTGATTCGTTGTAAATGCAGCCTGTGCAGGGCTTACAAGAGCATGGGAGGCCACACTGGGGTCCCATCTCCCACAGCAGCCCCTCGCCCAAGCCTCGGGGTCAGCCTATGAGTGGGACATGGCAGCAGTCAGGTCTCCCATACCCACCCTCCCCACACAGGGCGACTGGCAGCCCAAAAACATCCTGGGTAGAAGCAGCCCTTCTGCTTTCATACCCTCTTGAACCAGTGGGACATGAGTTAATAGGGCATGAAGTGACAGTGACAATACTTCGTTAAACAGTGTTTTACTGCGCTTTCCAGTGCTCACAATGTATCTCATTGTTCTGCACACACAGCTCTGCTGGTTGAACCACAGAAGGCTTCACCAAGGTTGCTTCTAAAAGCCTTCTCTTTTTCTGCTCCCTGCTTCAAGAGCTCAAGAAGTGTCAGTTCACACACACCCAGATTCTTACACAACGGCTGTATTGTTTCAAAAGCAATCAAAACAGTGAAATCAATTTGATGCGATTATAAGTGGAAGTTGGAAGATTAGATGATCTTGTGACAAACAGCAGAGGTAGGTCTGTGTCAAACTGAAACCTCCACCTTATTATTATAACCTTCACTGCAATGTTTGCTTTGCAATTTAACTTCCAGGTCAGAGTGTAAAACTTAAAGCAACATAATCCTAGTAACAGTGTTTTATCCTGAGGATGCCAGTGGTGGAGCGCAGGCTGCCTTAGCTGAGCCAACTACGAGAGAGGCCAAATAGACTGAGATAACAAAAAGAACAAATTCTCAGTAAAGATCTCTGTGGAGGATATGTTTTCTCATCCTGAATCCTAATTCAAAGAAGAGGGAGGAGGTTCTTGAAGGCGAGCAGTTTCCTGACATGAGAGGCTCACCCCAGGCAGAAGGACCTCGACAAAGGTCTGGATGGGGTGAGCAGATGAGGACCACCAGGCAAAATCGCGCCTCTGAAAAGCAGCAGCATTCTGCCTCAGTAGGCATTCAGGATTTGTTTCTCCCAGCTGCCTAACTCTCCAGAAGCTCTGTTTTAAGCCTGGGTTCCCCAATTTCTGCCACTGTGTTGCTGAAGAGTTGAACAGGAGCCCAGATCTCCCTCAGCCAAGTGGAGAACTTTTTTGGGGGAAAAACCAGTGCTCAGGGTTGCTGAAAGCAAAGCTGGCACAGGAGAATACATCTCCCTGACAGGTGAAAGGCCACACAGCTTGAGAACTGCTGATGTGTGCTCCTGGTGGGATGGCTGGGCCGTGCTGTCCCAAAGAGCATGCAACAGCTGCTTCTTAGAGACATGCACAGTTTTCCATCTTACTTCCACACAAAAATAAGCTGAAGGAGTGGATTTGATCCTAATTTCAATTTGTAAGGGCTGGATATACTTCTGCTAACAACAACAGCCGTAACTGTGACTATTAATCAAGACTGAGTTTTAGTTTTGACATACCACTTTAGCTGGAGTGGAAACTTTGCTTTTCTCCCCCTCCACCCACCCTTCCCCAAGCTGAGCCCCCCATGATCCGGTTCAAACACATTCAGGCACTGTGTATGGAGCTGTCAGCTAGCAAAGCTAAGAGAGTAATTTCTCTGGGGAAATGACTGGCATCTCAACAACTTAAGGATGGAGTTCATTCACAGATGTAGATTGTTTATAAATGCAGGCTTGGCAGGCTGTATTACACAAAACAAAACAACTGTACTAAAATAAGGAAATGTTTTCTGGTAGAACAGAACACTTTTACAGCTGGACAGAAGCACAACCCCCAACACTTGCCCGTACACGGTGTCACTCAGGAGATTATTCTGCGTTCTCTGACTTGCATTCCAACAGAAGTGCATGATGTGCCAGCCTGTGCCTCTGACTCACAAGTTCACATCTAACATATTGGTTAGGGTTGACTAAAGCCACTTTCCACCAGCTTCCTAATATCACAGCTTACTGCTATTCCAGAAGAGATAGGAGACTAACACAAAGAGGCAATGAAGGAACCTCAGGAGGCTTCCAGATTGCTTTAATTCATAATTCTATCTCAGTGCTGTAATTGAGATATAAATAATCTCCTTGTTTTCACTCCAACTGCTCTCAACCTCACTGATGCCAGAACGTAGTGTTGCATCTCTCAGGTACCTCAGAAAGAAATTATTGCTGCAGAAGACAAAGATGTTTTTTAAAATAATTTCTACATCAGTTCAAGTGACAATGCAGCCATGCAGGTGTTGTATAACTGATATTATATTCTAAGTAGCTTACTTTTTTGAAGTGAAGTATAAACATTTCCAGCATACATACTTACAAGTAATATGCTTGCAAAGCAAGATTACTTCCTATGAGAAAAAAAAAGAACAACAAAACAACACTCCTCTCTTTAAATGGGCAAGCAAAATACATTTCCTCTTCGCATACCACAGTAAAGGCTTACACATGCATGTCACGTACACACAAATAAACATTCACATGTGTAAGATTCACCACAATCTGAAAAGGAAAGTGCTGTGAAGGGACCCTATAGTAACTGGGCAGCACATCATGATGTAAATGTGTATCTGAGGAAAGCTGCAAGCCTTGTTGTCTTGTTTTGCAATGCTAACCACAGGCAGACACACATACACACAGCAAACTACTTTCATGTTAACTCAGTTCTCCTTCCATAAAGATTAGTGGTAAAGCCCTCGCTGACGTCCATCAAAGTCAGGGACTGGTGAGGTGAGAGCTGATGAAAGTTTTGAATAGCCAAGGAAAGTGATGATTCCAAGAACTTAATTCCTCCCATCTTAAACAAATGCTTGTTTCCCTGGGAAAACTCATCAGAGCAGCTATTCTGAGAAAAAAACTCCTTTCTTCTCCTTGCCATACCCTGTCCTCAGGACAAAAGGATTCTTCTGGCATGTAACTACCCATCTCAACTCCCAATATGGGCAACAAACAGGGAAATGTAGTTTTGGGGCACTCTTTGTCTCATCCCAAAGGAAATGTGTAAAATAGGTCAGATGAGTCACTCTCCAAAAATGCATCTTTCTCTCTATGGATAGTAGAAGCTGGCTACCACTAAGAGCTCCCATGCAGATGTTGGTAGCAGACCATGCCCTACCCCCATAGGCTGAGGGCAGGAAGGAAGCACTGCTCACCTGGCTGGTAGGAAATTTCCTGTTTGGCTCTAAATCCAGAGACTAAACCCAAGGACACAAACAGGGTGCACCATCCCTCCACCAGAGAGCTGAACAGGACCAGTTTTTCACTTCACTGTACATCCTGCTACTATCTGTCCGTGGCCAACATCTAGGGTACTGTCACAGGGAGCGGAAAGGCTTTCCTCCCTGGCTCCTACAATCCCTACTGCAGAAACACCTGAGCACAGGTTTATCACAGAACCGTAGAATGGTTTGGGTTGGAAGACCTTAAATGTCATCTTGTTCCAACCCCCCTGCCATGGGCAGGGACACCTCCGCTAGACCAGGTTGCTCGAAGCCCCATCCAACCTGGCCTTGGACACTTCCAGGGATGTTTAATACAGGGCAGCATGAACAGTGACCTAGTCTCCTTTCTGATTCCTTTCAACATGCTAGTTCACAGTTATCTGAAGATACATCTTGTTTCTTACTAAGAATTTTCTTCCTCTGCTGCACAATCATTTCAATAACTTAGTCCATTCCATTTTAAAAAGGATTTAGGTCCTTACCTTCATTACAGTGCTTGAGACACTGATCCAGAACTTCAGTCTTTGAATGGTTTTACTAATTTCAAGCCTAAACTCCCTCATGACCAATTTCAAACCAATTGGGTTTGTGCCAGTAGTGTCATTACTTATTCTTGCTCTGCAATTTTTGCCCTCTTCCTGTTCCCAAAAATATGTTTATAAAGAACCATCAGTAATGTCTCTGGTTCCAGAAGCCAACTTCTTTTCAAGTTCTTCAAAAGGAAGACATGTTGTTCTCACGCGAGTAGCACCTGTTCCCATTTAATTAATTCATCCTTCTGGAGCACGGGTAACCAAAGCTATATAAAACATTACATTGAAGAATGCCTGTAGAAACGTACCAATACTTTCCTGTCTCCATTCAGAAAAACCCTCACCTGGTGATGAAGTTTATCATTGTCTTTTTTTTCCAGCTCAGTGGCATAGGCAGTTGTTATGGCATCTTCTCACTGATCAATAAACCTAAGCCTCTTTCTTCCTTCGTCTCATCCCTTCACAATAGCAGCTACCACAAAAGGAACCTAGATCATTCTCATTGCTGAACACTAATTGCAAAGCAGGGACAAAAAGAGACTGAAAGGCCTGAAAGGTCAGACACTGGAGGCGATGCCGGCATTAGCTGCCAGGAGCAGTGCTTTAAGATCCAGTGCTCCAGAAGCACACCCTCCCTCTGCCAGAACCACACGGCCCCACATTCCTTTCACTCCCCACTTCCCAGTCTGCTTTTCCCTCCCAGAAAGGACATGGGCACAGCAGAATCCATCCCTCTTCCCCTTGCTCCCCAGGCAGATGCCACGGAGGTTGGGGAGCAGGCGGTGAGCCCTCCAGCCATGCCATGCCTCCCTGCCAGGCAGACAGGCACCACGCCTGGAGGAAACGTGACTCCATGCCACCTCCTCTCATGCCTTCCTGCGGGTTTCCCCAGGAAAAAGGATAAATTCAGCATGTGTTGGGATACATTTAATAAATATATGTTTAAAATAGAGCCTCACTCCCCCCTTGTTTCCTTGCAAGCCGGTGTGATTCAGCCTACAGCGCCTTGATTATTTTGCACTTCATCTCTTCTCAGCGATGAAGGGGGAAAGCACAGGGCATGGCTCAGCCTTTCCAGCACATCTGCTCCTCCCTGCGATGCTGGAGGTGTTGCAACATCCATGCTGGAGAAGCATACCTCCCGCCCTCAGCCCCACGTAGAAATGCTGCCGGGGCTCTTCCCCAAAAAAGGATGAGTTCTGCAGGGCTGCATCAGCCACCCATGGCCACACATGCTGAAGGGGCTCAGACACAAAGAGCAGTGCTGGGATCCAACCAGCCTGGGTCCCAAACATCCTTCAGACAAGCAGACAGACAGATGGAGGGAAAGACGAGGTGCTGTCTAGGCTGTGCTTCCTGTCATGGCTCCCAGACTGTAAAGTCTTTTGATAAAACAGCTCTCGTCCAATAAACTTTCTCTAGTTTCAGTTAATAATTTCTTTTATACCCATACTTTCCACCAGGATGTGATAAAGATGAGTGTACAGTTATAAGGTCCAAAATCAGTTGCCCTCTGGGGACTTTTATTTAGCCTGAGAACAAACAGTACTTTTGGTTTATGGCCTGGATTCTCAGCAGGAGAATGGAAAAAGAGAGTCTGGGAGGCTTTTCCAATTGCTTTCCCCAAAATCTGATTTTATTCCTCTCTATGGAAAAACATGGTTAGCATTAGTGGATTTTATGCTGAGGAGCACGTTCACCAGTTCTCCTCGATACAACTCATAGTGATGTGAATGGAAGTTGCTGGGGTTTTTCTAAAGGGGAACAGAAGTGTGAAAACTGAAAATATTTAATTCCAGTCATAACTGCAGGAGTTTTGCAATGTCATTCATTTTCCTAAGTAATAATATCCTAATATTTTTTCTTGCTGTGCTATAGCCAATTGAGCTTTCATAGGAGGAAAATAAAATAGATGTGGATTACGCAAAGCTAAAAACCCCAAATCAACCACTACACAAGCTTAATGGTGCACACAGGCAACCTTGAACAAAAATATCTAACCAATGCCGTTATCCCCTGTTAAAAGGTAATGAGGTGGGGGAAAAGAACCACAATGAAATATTCATAGTGCTGGGTATCTCACAGGAGGTGAGATTAGCCCACAACATAGGTATCAGCAGCGTGAATTAATGGTATTATTGTTCCACTGAAGAAAGACCCCCATGTCTGATCCTTGGCTAGATTAGCACTGCTCCGTGTACATCAAAGGAATCATATCTGATAGGCAGCACCAGCGATCCCAGCTCCCCCAACCTTTTCCTAGTATACAAGAAAAGCAACTGCATTTAGAGCGAGCTACTAGCCTTGTTCCAGCCTACTCTGTTCTGCCCCACACCAGTCCTAAATCCATTAATTAAGGCAGAGAGAGCTGGACAAAGTGACCTTTGTTATACAGCCCAACAGGCCTGGACAACTGCCTTCCAGAGGGAAAAGGGGCAAGGAAGGTTGGCAATCAGATGAGGTGTTGTGAAACAACTTACAGCTCCCAATATATAAAATTTACGCATGCCATGCCCACCACTGGTGAGGCGCAGCTGGTGACAGTGCTCTGGACACTGCTGGTGTTTTGGTAGCTGAAATATGGTGGCAAGCAAGCCTCCCAGCGGCCTCCACAGCAAAGAAAAGCTTGTTAACATCATGCTGTATGCGGCCTCGGTCATTCAGCAAAGACTTTCAGCAAGAGCTTTGAATTAAAGTGTGTAAACTGTCACCCTCAACAACAGGCTCAAGAGGATGAGCGAACTTGGGCCATAAAGGAAGGTATTTTTTCTATCAGAAAGTATTATTTCATTCTACTTGAACCTTCTGTCTCCTAAGACAGAGAAATGAGAATACCCCTTTGGATATTTTTCTGGAAACAAGGAAATGAAGACGCAAACATCTATTTCCTTGCTGAAAGCATTGTGCTGTACTATTGCCCTGCCTCCAGCAGCAAAATTCATATGATGCTGCAGAGTCTATGGTGTAGGTAACTGCTGGCTGAGGAGTGTATCTCTACTGATACAGTTAAACAACAGCTGGTGTAGGAGCTCTCTTTGTGGCAAAAGCACCGTTACACAAGCCCTAGGCACCCATGCTAAGTGACCAAGCCACATGAAATACGCCTTTTGGTTCTTTTGCTAAATTAAAATCATAGGCTCCCAAGCCTTTAAAAAATTCTTTAAAAGTGCTAATGGAGCTCGGCTCACAGCTGTTGTATGAAGCAGGGCACTAGAGACTTTTGAAATTAATTATTGAAAAGAACAAAAGGAAATATTTTGCAAAGAGTTAGCTGTCTTCAGTCCATTTGTGAGACAGCCCTGATTTCCAAGAATGTGTTTGTCATTCAGTTTCTTCCACCACAGGGGTATCAAAACAGCTTTTAGCCCTACAGTTGTTTGCAAACAGTTTTGTTCAACTGTTTATATTTCATTAAAATAGTTTTTTCATGCCAGCATTATTTCTGCTTTCGCAATCTCTGACTGAGGCATTCTGAAAGGAAAAATATGAATAATTATCAACAAATAATAGCACTTGCTGACCACAGAAATAAATGCTTGCAGCCACGCACAGATCCAGACATTTGTCTGAATAAAAGGCAGCTTGCTGAACATGCAGGTGAGCAACACCCGACCTGCCTGGAGCAGCAACCTCTCCCTGTAAGCCTGTCTTCTTCTCACACCTGCCCCTTCCCAGTGACACCACTGGCATTCCAGCAGGACATCAGTGCATGGGCATGCTGTGGCTGACTCCCCGCTAACTTTTCAGTCCCATCTTGCCATTGCTTCAACAGCAAGTGCTTTGCTATTGAAATACTTTCGAGGGCTAAAGATCACCACTTCTTATTTACACGAAGTGATGTGGTCAAAGAAGCATGCTGAGGGCTGGGCAGCAAGAAAGCTCTCAAGACTTGCCTATCAACAGCTTCTGGGTGCTTTGTGGAGCAGTGGAGCAAAGTTTGCCTGAGCCCAGTATCTGCATCCAGGTGGTCACCAGAGGCTCTGTCCCTCTCCATCTGCCTGGCACACAGGTGGCCTTGCTGTAGGACACTGACATGAGGACTTTCTGCAGCAGAGGGTAGCTGGCCCTGACTCGCAAGGCTGCCATGGCTCCCCTCTCTGAAACCCAGGTGGTAGCCACCTGTTTGCTGAAGGTGGCCCCCTGGGCAGACTGTCATTGCTGAGAAATTCCAGGTTAGCAGCTTACAAATTCAGATTGTGCTGGTAGGGGCAAAATTGTATGCTGTTATAAGTGGAGATGGCCTACACAGTGGAAAACAAAAAAAAACCAAAACCCCACAAAACATTTCTATTGCATTTTTCGTTCAGTTTTCTATGGAAACGAGGTTCATGCAACCATGAGCCGCCTCTGGGTCCCTTCACACATCTATTCCCATCCATCCTTCTACTGCCCCATCACCAAACTCAGCCCAATTTCACCGCCACCAAGCTTTCAAAGACAGCCATTTCCTAGAAGTTTCTCAAGGCAGCAACTGGTGACAGGAGGGAGAGGGGAGTCCCCCAGGCTCCCCTGGCCGGAGGAAGCAGCATGAAGCCATCCCTTGCCAGGCAGCAGATTGCCAGGATGGTTCTCTCCAGCACAGGAGCCACGTCAGTCAGCACCTGCTTCATCCTGTGCCCTAGCACAGCAAACCACAAGACACAGAGATGTAGGAAACCAGGTTTCAGCTGCTCTGGAAGTGGGTTACGGAGAATCGCGTCATGACCCGGTTGCAAGCGCTTAGTAGGTACGTGCCTGTACGGCAGAGCAGGTCAGCAGCAGGAACTGCCGAGAGAACTCACTGCCTGGGTTTCTACTGCAACAGAAGCTAGGTTTGCTTCACGGGCAGGGGGCCCGTTTTCCTAACCCAGCTGACCAAATGCTCAGGTGAGAGAGGTGCCAGCATGCTTTCAAGAATGAAGCCCCCCCAACTCTATCTATGTCACGTGGTCCCCACTTGTTTAAGCAAGAAGAAAAGGCAGAGGAATGGGGGAAAGGAGGAAAACTAGTTACCAAGAAGCAGCACAGTAAAAGCTGGCAAGTGCCTGGCACTTATTAAACAACCACTTCCAATCTGCTGCTCTTCATGCCCATCAGACATAAAGAGCCAGCCCAGGGAAGGACAGACCAGGGCGAGCGCTCCTGCAAACAGTCCTGCACAGAGGGAAATTACTTTGGAAAAGGTTTTGGATGAGGGTCAGTGGCTAGTATACCCATTACAATGCTGCTTTGAACTGTCTGCAAAAAATTCCTAATTACTGGTTAAGACCTTCTAGGAGGTGCTTAGAGTAGCAGATTAAGCCATTTCCCAGTAATTTTTATGGGTCTGAGTGGCTTTGGCAGGGGGATGCAGTTACTATGGAGTTGGATTGGGTTATAATGAAAAGCAGGAAAAGATTTATTCTGCAGGAGCTTTTTTTTTTACTAGGGGTTTGAGGGCTACAACACAGTGATGGCTGAGCTTCTGCCTCCACACATGGGAGCAGAGGTACCTAACAGGGAGGGCCAAAATTATAACCAAGCCAGTGGAAGGACCTGAACATGCTCCTGAGCACATTGAATCCATGGGCAGTGTTTGAAGCCTTGGGTGGTCCTTCTACCTTGCAGGGAACGGAGCTGCTTTCAGACCAGTTTTCTTTGAGGAACATTAATTTTGAACCGGCCATTGCTGCCACCAGCATTCTGAGGGGTCGGTGGGTGTTGTAGATCAAGGAGGGGATACGACTGAGTGTCGGAGCCTACCTCAGCCTAATGACTATCCCACGTCATGCTCAGCAACTGCAGCACAACCATCAATCTTAAAGCAAGAACTGTATGATTTGTCTCCTCCACATTCATCCCCTAGAAAAATAATGGCTGGAAACTTGAGCCAGAGGTACTTGTGTAAATCACGCAAAAGAAATCACATCAGTGTTGGACCTTAAAAAAAACCCCCAAAACCCCAAAACTTTTCTGAAAAATTAATGGCTATGTAAGCCCACACCATCCATATGGTTTTTCAAACCTGTGCTAACACTTGCATTGAAATAAAAAAAATGGGTTCCCCTGGTAACACAGGACAGCCCTTGGCAGATAAAGGGGCCTGGGTATGTACCACGTAAAGCTAAGGGAGTTCCATTCCTTTGCAAACAGCCAGTTAGTGAAAACTGAAGTACTCAGGTGGGGCGAGAAACGAGACTCAGTGGGTGTCTCAAGTAAGCAGTTTTTGTCAACTCGATGTGAAGCCGAATGTTCTTCTCTGTTTCAGCTGATACAGGCTTTCCACTTCTGTCTGAAATTTTTCATTTTCCATTTTTGAAGGCTTTAGATTTCCATCTCTTACCCCTACACAATGAAACGTCAAACAGAAACCAGTCCACTGTGTGCAGGCGAGGTCTGATTTCAAATCTAAACACCCTTTAAGCTTTCTGATCACTGTTGAGAAGTACACCAGTTGGCCTCTTCTATGGATAAAACGTCACTCAGAGGTGTAGCATTGTTTTGAGACAACCAAAGCCTCCAAAGGATAATATCTTGCCTCTCAAAACAAAGTTATGATGCACCAAGAGTATAAATTGTGTATTCTGTTTTAAGAAGAGTACATGGACTTTGTTTTTCAACACTTATCCACCATTATTTCTAAATTCCCAGAAAGAAACACAGAAGCCATATTCCCCAGCTCATTACACATCCTCCTAAAACAGCCTAGGCAGCCATGCCCTCTGGCCACCCTCCTGGGAGTCACTCGGTTCATTTGGCAGCAGAACCCATCCTGACTTGTCACTCTGATGTCCAGCAGACTTCTCATTATACAAATTATCTGTCATTACCAAGCAGATACAAAGCTCCAGCCAAATGTTAATAAAAGGCTTCATAAAAAAGGCAGAACACTTCAAATGGGCCAATGTTGCCCTGTTTTCCACCTTTTTGCAACCATTCATGCCAATGCAAAGTGATTAGATGGTTTTTTACATACATAACACTTTAAATACCTTTTTAGTTGTTTTTTAAATAACTACACAGAAAAGCACCCCTGTGATTCTGATGGTAAGAGAAGTCAGGAAACATTACTAGTGGCTTCAATTTAAGAAGTTTTAACCTCATAAGGCTCAGCCACCCAAAGAAAAGTGTGAGTCTCGCCTGCAACTGCCAAGCACTACTTTTTCCACTTGTAAAAGCATAGCATGTTCAACCTGAGGAGCCTGTAGAAAACACAGTAAGTTCTGATTAAAAAAAAATCAAATTATCTGTTCTGCTGACCTATTTAAATTGAACCCGACAGATGGGCTGATGCTCAACAGACACTCCTCCTCCAGAAGCCACCTCAGTGACTTCCAAGGTGTTGCCAGCCTGGCCATGGCAAAAGGCAATGACTGTGGCATTAGTAATGACAATCAATCAGGCACATCTAAAATCGTCATAGTTTCTGCTACTTGCCATGCTTTGGTCCTAACTGTTCAGAGGTGTTTTGATTCTTCACCAAGCTTCCAGAAGGCAGCACAACTTCAATGAACAAGTTGATATTTTTTTAAAGAAGGAGTAGTCAAGGTTAATGGCCCTCTTCTCTAGAGGAAGCTTTGAACAATAAAAAAAAAAACGTGATCATCCAATAAATTCTCTGTATGCTTTCTCACAGACAAATAATTCTTGATGAAAAACATTTTCAGCATAGAACTTGAACATAGAAATAGGAGTGAAAGACCAGCAAATATTCCTAAGGAAGCTCTCTCTTTCTTGTATGTCTGCCAGAAAGTAAAACAAGCACAGCTCTCCCTGTCTTATCCATCCATGAGGAGTCTGTAAATCTCTTAGAAAGGGGTCTGTTCAAAGTAAAGCTAAGAAACTGCTGGAGAGACACTGGTCAGTAGTTTTGTCTGCACACCATGGAAGACTGATCTTTTTAACGCCTGTCTATTTAAAAAAATCTGTGTTTGCTGAGGAGCTCTGTAAACTTTGGTGTTAGACTGATGACAGCCCAAAGAAAGGAATGGTGGATTAACTAACTGCTTGGCCCAGAGAAAACAGCCTAAGAGAGTGATGTGGAGAGATTGAAAAAAACTCATCTTCTAAGTAAGAAACTTAGCTGAGACTGCCTGGGTTCAATTTCCAGCTTGGTTTCCCCTGGGAAAGTCACTTAGTCCTTTTGTCCATTACCAGCTGTCGTGACTCTGAAGCAGCAAGTCCCAGCAATAACCTAGTGTGAAGATGTGATTGTGGAAGTCAGGTAACTCTCAGAAACAAAGCCTCTAGTGCAGAAGTTGGTGGAGAAAGTTTGAAAGAGAACACAAAAACAAGCTAGTTACCAAGCTTTAACAAGCCCATAGTAAAAGCCTAAAGGAGATAAGGTAGCTGTGTTTTTTACCATAAGATAACTAAACAAGGACAACTTGCTCCACTCCACCCATGACTAACCTCACCTTCTTCCCTCACTATGTATATGGGATTTCAGTGAGTAAATCATATGTAAACTGCAGATAGCACATCCCTAATAGGCTGCCGCGATGTGCATGCTCTTTAAATCAATTATATTAATCTTTTAATTAACATAAAAAGTCTTAACTGATGGTTTTGAAAGCTTCATTTCAAAAGGCTTCATTTTCCTAGGTGTGGATTGTCTTGCTTCTCCCATAGATGCAGACATACAAAATCAGAGCCAGCCTTTGAAATGGCAGACGTTCACTTCCACACACGTGCTTTCAAAAAAAAAAGCAAAAAGCAGATATTGAGCACAGTCGTTCACAGCCATGCCTCCACAGAGGTTTTTCCACGCTCTTTAGTCAGTAACGTCTCAAGGGGGACACAATGCCAAAAGGTCATATACTACCATCTGCCTGTACATGGAGGTGTCACTGGCTCTGGGGTTTCCCTGTCAGGGCTTGAGAACAGCTGTGCCAATAAGGTTTGGGGTTTTTTTAATATAAAAAAAGAAATAAGAGCCCACCACTACCAGTTATTTCATTTAATGGGGCCTACTGTATCCTCTTGAGCTTTAAACCTGAGGGATAGAGGCAGAGCAGAGTCCCTGGCAGGACTAAGCCCAGAAGTGAGAACAGCCACCCGGACTTGGCATACACTACCCTACAGCTCTGCCTCTGCTCCTGCTTCTCCTTTGTCCCATCTGGCAGGGAAAGCATTTTGGACCATGGAGGCCATGAGAAAAAGAGGTTCATGACAACAACACAACTTTAAGTGTTAAGAAACCCTTAAAAAGCCCTCTGCCTTTTGGCGTGGGAGGAAAAGGAGCGCTGTGCACTGCAGCATCCAGGGAGGACTTTCCTGTCCCACAGCGGGTCTGGCAAAAGGACAGAGCAGAGATTTGGGGTGCCAGGTGCTGCCAGCTCCCCTTGTATGGGGTTTCCTTGGAGAGCCAGTTCTCAGACCTCAATGGATGTAATAGGCAGACAAGTTGAATTAAGAGGGGGTGAAAAAAAGTTGCTATCATTCAGAGTTGCAGAGAAAAACTCAGGAACAAGAATTCCATAAAAATATTTGTAATTTCTAAAACATTTTGTGGTACTAGGACCTTGCACTTTTTGAGTAGTGGGACTGGTAACATGGGGTGTACAATGTATATCACAGATCCTGACGCTGTTTCTGATGTCCAAGGAGACACTGTGACAGCACATGGCACCAGAGATCTGCAAGCTGCATTTCCTTCCACCATCTGCATCTCGTGCAGTTCCCCAGCACCATGCTCAGTCACTCGGGCTGGAAAGCAACATGAACTTGTCCTCTTGGAAAGATCCAAACAGATTTGGAAAGACTGTGCAGCCTGTCATCGTAGCTGAGAAGGAAGCTCTGCTGCGGGTCCTGCTCTTTGCATAGTGTAGCCAATTTTGGGTCAAATGGGCTACTACCATGAGTGTCAGGTCCCCGATTATTTGCTAAAGCTTGCCTGGAGCATGCGCTGCTCCCTCTCTTGTCAGCTGCTCTGACAAGAATCAAGGAGTACCTCCTCCTTTCTCCTTCTGTTCCCATCCCCATCGGGCAAGCCCCACAGGCTCCTGGCCCTTGACAAGGCGGGCGAGGCAAGGGCAGAGGAGATGGATGGCACCAACCCACGAGTGCCTTGGTGCCTCTTCTTGCCATCAGCAACACGTGTCCTAGGGCTGTTGGAGTTGGAGGTGGTGACCTGGCCACGCAGGGGTTTCGGCAGAGAGTTGGTGGCCTCTACCGGGCCACCAATGGCCAGACATGCTGGAAAAAAACAGAAGTGGCACTGGAGGCATTCAGCCAGAGCAGTGCCAGGACTTCCATACCACAACTGGAGTTGGGCTGACCCGGCGCTGCTCTCAGCCATGCCAAGGTAGAGGACATGCCGCAGTTTTCCTGGAAGCGACAGCAAGTGACCCATTGTGACAATAAACCCTGCATCACTCCCACACCATCATACCCTAGGAGGGGAAAACATTGATTTTTCTCATTGCTTAGGTCACCCTGAGATGGAGAAGGTGCTGTATTTACCAACTTCCCAGCTGGAAGACTATAAACCATCCATGATTTACCAGGGTCCCTATTTAATATAGCCAGTATACATAAACTGGAAGCTGCCTTGCTGCAGCTCCTAGCTGTGGAACAGTAGCTGCCACTTCTGCAATTAAGAGAAAAACAGAGTGGTTTATTAAGTACGGTTGTGGGAACATAGTTTCAGTCTTCAGTGGGTTCATCTGAATATTTTTCCATTTCAGTTCATGTAAGTTCACGCCCTTTGGGTTTCACATAAAGCCGTAGGGTCTGAGCGACTCAAAATCTCAAAATCAAAATGTCAAGTTGAAACGAAACCATAAAAGGTATTTGGATTTGCATGAAAACGGGCCCAGATTTGCTTCAGGAGTTCCTGAAGCCTGGTAAAGCTTTTGAAGAGCCTAATCTGAGTTTTGCGGTTTCAGCACAGACTGAAACCAGTGCAAGAGAGCAAATG
Organism: Numenius arquata; assembly: GCF_964106895.1. Taxonomy (NCBI): domain Eukaryota; kingdom Metazoa; phylum Chordata; class Aves; order Charadriiformes; family Scolopacidae; genus Numenius; species Numenius arquata. Next base: position 18,539,478 of record NC_133576.1, on the reverse strand, counting down.
GGCTCCTTTCAGGAAGCCAAGGCAGAGGAGAATGATTAAGAAGCTATGAGAACAGGAACCATGGGGTGGGGGGGAAGATTTTTTAAAAAAATCTCCAAAACCAGATTTTCAAGTGCTGAACACCGCATATTAGGATCTAAGAGGACACAGGTCACGTTTAGGGGCTACAAGATAACATCTCCTTCTGAGCATCAGGCCCTGAATGGGGATACTGATCTACAGGCCCCCAGAAATGGGCCTGAAGGAAAGTCCAGCCATAAAAGTGCCATATACCCTTCTTCCCGTAGGCTGAAGATCCTTACCACTGCATCACATAATGCATACCCTAAGAAGCACAAATCCTCCAAAACTCTCGTTTTCATGGGTGTACCTTGTCACCTTGTAAGTAATCCCCTTCCCACAGTACTCCAGCCACACATGAGGCAGGAAAATAAAAGAAAAGAGTAATCTACTAGTTTTATGCTCTCTGGTTAACATCTATAAACCAGTCTCAACATCAAATATTTTAAATTCTGGCTTTGATCTATTTTTAAAAAGAGTTCTTTTAAGTTCATATGCTCTATATTTATTCTTATTGCATTTTTTTCATGACAAAAATAAACACTTCAGAGTGACAAGTCAGTTTAGTAGCTCGCCTGAAAAAATGCAAACATTAGAATAAATTTAATTGAGAAATTAACTTTTTTTTCCACTAATAGTCTACACATCTCATTCGATTACATTCTTTACATTAACAACATTTACATTTACAGGATGCAGGAGGTGATTTCCTGAGTAGGCACTCTTCGATTACTTGAGATTTAGCCTCCTGGTTAGAGCAACTGTCTTAAAAACAATATCACATCATGACTGACATAATGTAGGTACAAGACATTATGCATAACGTAAGCAAAAACTGTGAAACTTGCAAATATCTTTCTTTGAAAGCCTTTTGCCTCCTAACCATGCAAAAATTGAACTTCTAATCTGCAAATTAAACTTTCTGTCCCTTCTTTATGCCTTTTTTCAGAAAAGACTAACATGAATTTGGCAGAAGCACTGAAGTTTTTTTCCCCCCATCAAGAGGATATTTAGTTTCACGTCTGCTCAACAGTTCATCTTGCCACAGAAAACCAAATAGTTTCCCATAGCTTCAGCATTCACTTGAATTCACATGAACTTGGGGCGCTACTTGCGTGTTATGTTATGTTCCTCCCAGGAATATGCACTGGGGAGCTGTGGTGCTCACCACTGACATTCTCATGCAGCATCACTGCAGATTAGCCAGCAGCATTTCCAGCATCCACACATTTTATATTCGTGGTTTGCAGAATAGGATAAATCAGTATTTTAGCATCTGAATTTCATCTTACATCATCATTTCGTGCTCTCGCAGGTTTCTTCTCATGCACTACATTAAACTCATTTAATCTATTAAGCCATTTACTCTCCTAACCCTGTCAGCAATTTTTTGCAATTTAAACAACTTCCCATTGGTTTGGCCTGTCCCCACAGCACAGACCCTTGCCTTAGCCATGTCTTCTGTTTGAGAGTCCATCACAAGTGGTATTGTGTACTGTAGCCATGCCTTGGCTGCAGTTCTTCATCAGAGAGGATGGTTAGTTCCATGCACCCTCAAAATCTTTCTGCATCCTGTTAGCTAAAATCAGGCCCTGGCACTCAAAGGACTCTTAGTCCCACCATTTCCATTGGAATCAGTGGGGGTTAAGTGCTTAAGTAGGCTTACAGGCTGGGCCAAACAGTCTCTGTGCCTCATCTATTAGATATGAAGACAAATACTCCATCCCACATTCCTGCATTGCAAAGATAACTACTAGGTTAGTTTGGAAAACTGTAGTGGGGCTGCTTTGCCATCTGACAGCTCAGCCTCAATTTTGCCAATATCCTGGGTCAGGGTAAAAATGGGTGAGGGGCAAAAGTTCCCATACCCCAGTTGCAGCCCACCAAACTGCTGAGGGATCTTCCTCTTTCCAAATGATGGTGTTTCAATATGTTTGCATTTAATTTCATAGAAATAGGCTGTAGTAAATACACAATCTGAAGATGCAAACTAAAACCCAAACCACAACAATTTACTCCATCTAAACAAAACTAAAGAGTTTAATTTTCTCTCTTGGCAGGAAAGGTTGCAAGGGGTAGTCTGAAGTCTTATTTTGCAGATGGCTTGGACCTTTGGGGAGCAGTTTCAGAAAGTAACCCCAAATGATCCAAATTCTCCTGCCTTCCATAAGCAGGATTTGAGTGCCCAGCCAGGGGCTATGGAGCATGCAGGAGGCAGGCACAGGCAGCTCTCAATCCCTCACTGCTGGCATTCCAAACAGGTCAGTGCCTTGTAGGGTTAGTGACCCTTTTATGGTCAGCCTTTTTTTTTTTTTTCTGCTTTTTTCTTCCCAAAAGAAGCATCAGCTTCAAAGGACCAGCTGCTGTGGCAGCCAGACAAACAGGAATTTCATTTAAATAGCTTCCACATGGACTTCAGCCTTCTCCTCAGAGAAGAGAAATAACAAGCTGCCTAAAAAGCCAAACACCTCTCCACGGGTAGTTTGTAAGGTGGCACAGGCACCGCTGCAAGTGTTTGTCTCCCTGGAGACATGTGTGGTCTGTGTTAAGGTTACTGCTGCATCGAGGAGGCAGAGGGGGTGCCATGAGGAGGGTTTAATAGCTACAATCATAACTGAATTACAGCTTCAGAAACTGGATGACCATTAAACATGTTACCGCAGGGTAGCGAGCGGCCGGTTCTGGCAACATCTCTGCTGGTTTCACAGAGTTTCTCGGTGCTGTCATCATAAAAGCCACCATCCAGATCTCAGCTTCACTGTAGATCATCTTAGCAGTATTAAGTGAAAGAAGAGGTAAAGAGGGGAGAAAATCTTCAAAACATTTTTAAAAGAAAAGAAGAAGCAGCAGCAGAGAAGGAATCCTTGCATTATCTGTCCACCACCGACGTCTAAAAGTCATAGCAAAAAAAGGGGAAAATGGAAAACAAAAAATGATACAGGTAAAGTGAAGGTACAGTAGATCAAAGGTGTGACCCAAAGGGTAGCTGATCCCCACCACGTGGCTGCATGCATAAAGCAGAGTCGTGCTCGCTTCCTTGCTGGTTGTAGGTACAGGGAACGCTGCAGACACCCTGCCGGACTTACAGTACCTGCTCTGAAATTTGCCTCTGCTGCTGCACCTTGTCCGCGGCCTAAGGCAAACAAGTCTTCCCCCCCCCCCCCCCCAAAAAAAAGCAAAACAGAAAAGCAGTGAAAATGTTATGCCTCAATGTTATGCAAAACCAGAAGCACAGCTGGTATCTGTTTGAGAAAATTTGGGGGCTGTCCTGTGAGAGCTTCATCTCTGGTTTTTTTCTTGATATTGATACAGTGAAGAAAGCATACTTCCCTTTTTAAAAATAAACACATAGTCCTAAGCAGAAATCACTCGGTACGCAAGGGAGTCGATTCTGCCTGATCTCACCTAGTTGCACAGGCAGGAACTTCCCCAGAGGTGCTGCGTTGGTCCCCAGGAGAGCCACACGTCATTGCACGGCCACAGAGCAGATGCATGGGGGCACTGAAGTCTGTCCCGCTTCATCTCTGCTCTTTGAAACTGGCCAGGCACCAGTTTGGGAAGAGCGCAAGAACAGGGCAAAACATACGGCAATGTCTCCACTGAATCCATTCTCAACCTCCAACAATTTACAGCTCAGGGATGTCCTGAGCCAGAAGTAGTTTCTGTGCATTTAAAACCTCCACTGGATTTTTTTGCTCGACAGCTGAACAGCACGTTGTTTAAAGACACACCTTTTTCTATTCATTTCAAATATGCCACTGGCTATGCCTGGCTCTTCCCAGGGTTTGCAGGGTGCAGGAACAGCCTTGTCTCCCCTTGGAAGAGCTCCAGAGAGCTGCAAAGGCCAGCAAGGGCCAAGGGCCGGCACTTTGCCTCTCCAGGAACACAGCCGGCTGGAGGTCATCAGAGATGATGTGCTGGGAGCGTGCGATCCCACCCAGAGCTGGGGCATCATACCAAGCGATACAGCACAGGACCAGGGAGGTTAGGCTCAAGCCTGAGCAGAAGACGTGAGCCATGGTACCCAAGGAAATGCAGCTCCTGCACCAAAATTTCTTGGCAGCTCAGCTCTCCAGCCGACACCTAAACACAGGGCCAGTTTTTCCTACAGCTCAGCACATCAGGCACCATGCTCTTTGGAAAACCTGACTCACAACATTACAAGCAATGTCAGCAGCTCAGACCCTGTTATTTATCTGTAGGACAACAATGTCTAGAAGCCCCAGGCGTGGTATAGCATTGCTCCGTCCGGGCACTGCGCAACCCCGCTGGCTGCGAGCAGTAGCTCCAGGAGAGCTGACCTGGCATTGGTAACCACCGCCAGCTTCTCAGGAGGCTCTTGAGCAGACACGGCTTCCCACCAGCCACAAGCCATCCCATTTCTCTTTTCTGATCAACCACATCACTGCAGAGAATATTTAAATTTGAAACCACAGTGCCAGCCTCCAGCGGCTCTGTTGCTGTTGGGGAGTCATCCGAAGCGCATATCACTCGGCTTAATTTAACCCATGCAGACTTAGCCCCACTGGGTTTGCGTCACAGGCGGGACAGACATGGGCAACCAGCATCTTTTGCTGTGGGTCATGTACACACTCCTAATCCTCCATCAGCCTTCAGGGAAGAAGCTGCCGCTCCCTCCCTGAGCTCATGTTTTCCTTCAGCCCATCAGGAGTTTTTCCCGACACGCACTGTGGGGAGGCAGCGTGCAGTTTCATCTTTTGCTTTCCAAGACCTCCTGAAAAGATCCAGCTGTGACTTCTCCCATGTGCAGACATTAGGGGAATTTAGTAAAACAAAGCTCAAGCCAGTGGAGAAACAGACAGAATTCAGCTGGTGTCAGTTTCACCATAAAAGGGACATGGATCAAAACTGGGAGGCTGCTCATCCGTCTGACCAACACAGGGAGAAGAGAGGGAGCTGACAGACAACGTCATCCAGCAGGGGACAGACATCACTTACCGACCTGCATCCCACAGTTTCAGAAGCCCCATGCAGAAGGAAACACTCTCTGCCAGCTTCAAGGGAGTACGTTTTGAAATGCAGAGGAAGAAGCAGAGGAGAGAGAGGAGGAAGGCAGTCTGGCGGATGGGGAACCAGTATAGCACATCAAGATCTAGATTTATTTCTCCTTTTTGCGCCTGACCTTCCCCATGACGTTAGGCAACCTGCCATAATCTTCTTTGCAGAAGTTTTGAGTGTTTTCTGCACGTGCTGAAAGGGCCAGTGCTCAGCACCCTGGCAGATAGGCTGCAGGCCCACCTGGTCTCCATCAGCCATGCTGGGGACAGCACAGTGCCAGAGGGGCATGGAGAGGAACCCTGGCTGGAGCACAGCCGCAGGCAGACACACCTTCTGTTTACAATGTTTTAAGAAACAAGAAGCATCCCAGCCTCCCAGAATGTGTTGCCATCGAGAGGACTATAGTCAGCTCTGAAAAGATCTAGGAGTCTTCTTCCAGAAATCAAACAGTTCTTCGCCATCCTCCCAATCCCAAAGTAACAGACAAGAGAGGGGACTGGTACCACTGCTACAAGTCTTCCCAACCCATTTGGCCCACAGCAAAGTAGACCCGAAGAGGAAAAGCCCTTGCTGAATGACAACAAATGGCATAGCATGCTCCCTCTGATTAAGACCCAGTCTTGCAGCCCTTCCACGAAAATTACGGGACATCTCTTTACTCTATGTGAGTCAGCAGGAACACATGGGTTTCCGTGGAAAGGAGGAACGGTTCCTGCAGATACATGATAAGATGTACCTGTATGCTTTTGCTAGGCATACCTGTAGTAACCTGCTAGCCAGAAACATGCGCTTCAGCAAGATATCTGAAGAAATGGGCCTGCAATTTAACTTTTGACAAAGAATGAGCAATAGGATAGGTCCTTGTTTCAAACCTACGCCTCTAAGACAGGCCTTGGAGATTTATTACCAAATGTGAAACTATTAGCTCAAGCTAAACAACAGAATCAGGAAAGTAATTTGAAGTATTATTTGTGATATAAATACTCAAGTTTCAGAATATGCAATTGAGAACAGACGCATCTTTGAGGGCTACACCACATGGGTAGAAATACTGAGTCAGTATTAGCTGTACACTGAGTGCCACCATCAGCCCGCTCACAATTGCCTTGTGCATTTCCCAATCTCGTATGAGCAGCAGTGTGAGAATAAGCCTTAACTATCAGATGCAGGTTTTTGGCTTGTGTGTTTGGGGGCAGAGGGCTTGCCCACCCAACTTCATCTCGCTGCAGCACACGGACGTTTGGATTCTGCTTTTGCATGGCAAACAGGAACAGCCCTGAGCTGATTCACGCTAAAAGCGACAGGGGTTTTTTGGTATTATCACAACACAAGGCATCATCTTCCTGTGCCGGCAAGGGTGATTGAAAACGACTGACCGACCTGATTTTATGGAAATATCTGTGCGATTGTGTGGTGTGTGGTCTGTTGCTCTTCCACACTCGCACTCCCTGTGGTTTCTGGACACACAGCAGTAGTTTGCCTACTACAGACCGTAAACCAAAACACAGGTTGGGAAACTGAAAAGGTGGGAGAGGATCCACGCATGCATGGATATAAGATTTGGCAAGGAGCAAAAGAGAAATATCTGGACAGATCTGCATCCAGTTGAGGTCAGCTAACACTTGTGGCTGAATCAGTACAAAAGTAGTAAATGAATAGGAAAATAATAATTTCCTTTCCTTCAGAAATAGTAACAGTGTCAGGCACAGGAAGTACATGTGCTCTCATGTTTAGATTTTCAAATAAATGTCAGATGAAATGACATCAACGAAGAGATGGAAAGAGCCTGGGAAAGTCCTTTTGTCCTTTTTTTAGTTTTTCCTTTGCTTCCCTTTGCAGAAAGGCAAAGTTTTGCCTTATTTCTACATTTGCAGTTTCGCTGAAAGCATTTCAGTGCTACATGAAATTTGGAGTACGTCACTACAAAGTATTCAGCAACTGGGCAGGAAAATATTTGCATGGGTTAAAACCACAGGTTACTTTGAATTAAAGTCTGTTATCTCCTTAGAAAGACTTCACCAAGAAGAAAAAAGTAACAGCACCCATTGCATAGAAATTACTTTCTCCAGGGAAAGAATAAAAACAATTTTTTTAGATTATGTTTTTCCTTACATAATCCATCTCCTGTCTTCCTGCATGTAGATCACTTTCTACACTACTGGACACCTTTCAAAGGTCCTTCACTGCTTTAAAGTGTTCCTACCTAATTTAATGGCCTTGGTCCAAGCAAAGGCAATGTTATTTGTTTCTACATTGCTCCTTTATTTCTCTTCAGTTTCTGATTCAGCCTTGGGCGGCTTCCATTTCTTTTTGCTCCAATTTAATGTATTTTTGAGTACTAGTTCAGCTCTACTCCTTTAAAGGCAGCTTGTACAGACCTGGTGACCCCTCTCTACTCCACTGGTGGGCTGAGGGAAGGAGCAGAACCCTCTGACTGGGAAGGATCCAACATTGGGGATGGTGGACAGTCAATCAGAAGTGTACTCATTCCCAGCATTTCACACCAAGAGCAGTTGCTGGAAAGTTTCTGTTTCACAGACTTGCTTCTCAGGGATGTCCCAATCCCACCAGGTGTTACGGTTAATACTGACAAACTCCATTTAGGCACCAGGAAGCAAGATACAAACACCTCGTGGATAGCTAAGGTTGTTGCATACACTCCCACAAACCAGAGATAATCTGAATTCCTCCACTCTGCTCAACCTCAGTCTGATAGCCAGCGTGCACCAAGCACTCACATTGACAACCAGCGGAAAGGATAGGTACAAAAATGTTAGCACTGATGATAAAATCCTGCAAGTCACGTCTTGCGTGTAGAGATCTAGCACTTCACAGGAAACAGCAGCACATTGAAGTAAATATCCAGCAGCATCTTGCTCCCTATGTGGTCTTCTCCCCAGTGCACCAAGTTAGGGACCAATCTGTGAAAAATAGCTTTAAAGGACTCATATCCCAAACTAGCCTCTATCCTGGACACTAAAACCAAACTCTGCCCAGGTTCACTTTTTGAAGAGCAGAAGAGGGGATGGGCCAGGGACGGTGGCCCACAGTCCCACAGCCTTGCTCCTGGAGAGTTCTTCTCCCTGCCAGGCTGGGGTGGTATCTGTACTGACTGCAGCCTGCCCACCCACTGTGGGATCCCTCCCTGCTGCATTTGCTCCCTAGCCAGCGCTGAAGCACTATCAGATGGCTGAGGTATTACTACCTTTAAAACAGTGAGCACAGTCTCTGTGCAAGATTATAGGCACAGAAGTTCAACCTGGCTCAGCCAGAGCAATGTCTAAGCAAAGCAGCAGCCTGAGAGTCAGACTAACTCATCTCTAGGGAAACCCGGATTAATACACCAGCTCTTTTTAATTCACGGTGCAGGCTCATTTTGCTTTAGGAAGCAGCCAAAATGTGCGTATGTCTCAACCTATTTCAAGGGAGCTTTTGCTGAGTAATTCTTCCTCAAACTAGTTTGCAGCAAGATGGCTCAATGGGGCCTCCTACATCATTTAATAGCATGTGGTGATCCCCTTTGTCAAACAACACTTTCTGTTTTTAGAAAAAAGAGAGAAACTGAGAAGATCACTCTCATTTTTCTAAGATACATTTATTGTAAGTGTTTTCAGCAGTGTAGGAAGTTAACTTCAGAAAGGCAGGTTGAGTGATTCAACTGAGCCAAGCGTCTTGGTAGTCACTAGTTTCCCCTTCACTCTTATCACTTCCTCTTTTGGTGGCATTTATTCATTTTAAAAGTGTAGCATAAAGCCTATTTTAAAAGCTAAAAACCACACAGATTTGTGTTTTTCTTTCCCTTTCTTGAAACCAAGGCAGCTTCCAGTGGGTACTGGAGTTGGAGAAGCTAGCTGGAGCTAGGGGAACGGAAACATCTTCAGGTGACCTGAACACCCTGAAATGAGACATGCAACCTGTCTGCACGCACAGCACTTCTCTGGCTTATTGGAGAGACACACAAGAGTAAGAGATGAAAAGGCAGTGGAAAGGACAATGCTAAACAAACATCCTTGAACCAGTCTGCTTCAGGGTTTAATGCACAGCATCCAGAGCAGGGCATCTGGCATACAGGTAAGAGGCTGCAGGGTCTGAGCCCTGTCCTTCACATGCAGGAGCTCCACTCAGCCCTTTAATGCCTGGCAATGTCCATGTTGGCACCTCACGCTCAGCCTGTTCCTCCTCCTCCTCCTCCCTGCACCCATCTGTGTGTCATGCTAGTCTCCTGCCCTCAAGCAGAGGCTCACCAGCAGCCAAGCGCTGCAAATGGGACTGAGTCAACAGATCTGCAGGAATTTCTCTCCACACCCACATGAGAAGACGCGAGGTTCATTCCATTGCCAAATCCCATTTCTCGCTGTCCTCAGCTTCACACCTTGCTCATCTCCACAGCGCAAACAAGAAAGAGCCTCTCATGAGTCAGCAGCCATCACCCCCAGCCCCGGTGCAGCAACATGAGCTGTGAGGGAGAATTTGCCACCTCTGACCAAGGTTGTAAGCTCCTGTTTGCTGCCCATGACACACCTCGCTCTCTTTCTAAGAGGGGGAAAAAAAAGCCAACTTCCCATGTAAGAAAGGAGGAAGAGAGAAGCCTCAGGGTGAGCCGGTGGGTTGAAGCAGGACCCAAAGGGAGCCCCCAGCACCCCTGGTCCAGGTGCAGCTCCTGCGCCAGGCAAAGAGCCAGTTTGTGATGCAGGGAGAAACACCGGGCTCCATGTGGCTCACTTGTCTGCTGCTAAAGCAAATCAGAAAGAAAAGCAAACAAGACCTGCCTATGATGCTTACGTTCCTGGGTTTGGTTTGGGTTTTTGCTTCATGGTGCCGATGCCTGACTCCTCTTCCCTGCACACCTCTCTGGTGCCACTGCCATTGCCCCGCATGGAGCTGCTACTGCAGCTGTGGCTGCTCCATGTTTCTCTTCCCTCTCCAGTTACACAATCAGTGAAGCTCTTGTTAGAGCGTGGAAACAGCTATTGTCTGTCGAACTACCCGGATGCATCAGATGCAATGACTAAATATTTTGCAAGACCTGATCCTGTTTCTGTGTAAATGTGGTTTAAATAAGAGCAGTTTTCACCACCTCTGGAGGTCAGCAGAACATTTACGGAAACAATTCCTCAAGTCAGGACAAAGTCCTCTGGCCTTGCTTTGACCAGCAGCTCCTGCATTATGCATGTTGGGAGAGAGATGTGGTGTCCTTCAACAACCCCAAAACACCATCCTGGTAAGAAACTGTAAAGGAATGAGCCTGGTTTCTCACCGGGCTTCCTCTTCTCTTTCTGTCCCCTGCTACCGCCAGATATCGCTCCTCCCTCTCCGTGGCTCTGCGCGTGTTTCGGCACAGCCCCATGCTTCACATGCATGTGAGAGCCACTGAAAGGGCTGGCGAGGGGAATTGGGCCCTGATCACTGTTTCAATGCAGATCTGCACCTGGAGCAGCGTGCTGAATTGCAGCCTCTCCACTTGCCATATTCACAGTTCTGTTTGCAGATGTGTGTGTTTTGAGAGGAAACTTCATCCTCATCCCAGAAATTCATTAAGGAAATGTTGAGCTAGTTAGGGTGATAGCAGTCTGCTTTGGCCAGCTCATCCTCTCCCTCAGATGCAATCAAGCATGAAAAGTTTTGATTTGAATGCAATTAGCAAGTGGGATATTTTTCTGCAGTGATAATGATTACCCTTCATCAAAATGCACTTCGGAAGTTTGCATACTGAGCAGATGCTGAAAGAGAAACTCCTCGATACATGACTTTTAAGTAGAAGGCAACAGATTCCAACCACGACATCTTCTGCTGGTTGGAAAGGACCCAAGGGGCTCCCACCTGAAGTTTAATTGCAGGCATGCAAGGAGACCACTGGTTCCTGATCAGTTACTTCCAGAGGGAAATTCAGCATTTCCTCCTCCTTCCCTCCTGCTAAAACCTGACTGTGAAAGCCTCGTTGAGGACACCAGTTAGGGGGAAAAACGCTAGCTTCAGCAGTGGTAGCTCCTAAGTGCTTTAGGGTCAGAGAGGCTCAAAGATCAGCCCCAGAAATGATACATCTGATAATGAGAAACTAGATTCCCTCTTCCCCAGCAACAGAATCACTGCTTTCATCACATACGAGATAAGCAACTCTTTGAGCCTCTGAGCTGTGAAATGTCTTGCTTGACGCTGAAGCATGGAGTCACCCTAATACGTAAAGATCAAGGGCAAGAGTTGAAATGGCTTTGGTGGCATTCCCCGTAGCCTTTTCACATGGCTCATGGAAATGCAAACACAGCCACCAGTGTTGCTTCCCATCAAAAGCAACTGCAGCTTAAAATATCCAAGAGCTCAAGGTCCACTTTAACCACAACAGGCACTCAAAGGTTTGCTGCCCTTTACCTCCTCCACCATTTAGAAACACCATCAGGCACCTTCCCATTGCTGGGGATATCAGCAGCCTCTCTTGTTTCCAGCCCACAACTACTCGGGGTTCGTTTCACTGCTACACACCATGGCCCACTTGAACTTTGGAGTCACGGATGGACAAGACTTCCAGATCTTGCTGTGTCAGCTCAACAGCTTAGCATCCCAGCATGCCCATAACCTGCTTTCCTCCTTAATGTACTGCAGCCACAATGTGCTCATTCAAAGAGTTTAAATAGGTAAACAGGGCTCCTTTCATCTCCAGCGGGTTACAGATAACAAGTGGTTTTGCTGGCAGATCGAGTCAGAGCTTCATGTTGCCTTCCTGCCCAGTAGCTTGCCCTGTGCACTCGTGCTGAGGGCAAACCCTCAAACCACCAGAGCCATCTGCTTGCTTCAGGCAGGTGGATTGTGCCTGGGAAATGCTTACAGGGATCCCACCACAACATCCCGGAGAGGCCTGTCACTCCTGCAGCTGCCTCCCTCCGGCACAGAAGCAGTAACCAGCAGGCAGGCAATGGTAATATCTTCCTTTAGCATCGCTGTTTTAGGTGAACTTGCCTTAAATTGTAACTGATCAAGCAATATTGCTTAGCCAGATATTTAAAGAAGAAAAAATCTTGCTTATACATTTACAGCTTAGTTTTGAGGTCATTAATTCCTAGGTTATAGACTCTTTCATGCAAGATTCAGATGGGAAGTCCACTTCTAACATGACAGTAGCTTTGAGCTATGACGTGGATATTTTATCTAAGCTAGGCAAGGCATTGATAGATATCTAAGAAGAAAGGGCTTTTGGCAAGCAGAATTTCTCTTTTTCCACTAATGCAACAGAAATTGTAGTTTTAAATACTGTCTAACATCAACCAAACTGAACATGCATCTCAGACCACAGTCTTGAGGTACACAAAGAATAGATGAGCCCTCATTTCAGGCTCCAACAAAGATTTGTAGAATAATGTTCAGTGTGTTGCAGTTAACCAGGAACAGACCACTTCACAGCACTGATTGTATGTAAAAAGGCTTTTGGGTTTGGGAAAAGGCTTTTGGGAAAAGGCTTTTGGGAAATGAATGGATGTAAATCGGACACCAGCCATATAGAGACATGAATGTGGGTAAAAAAAGTGCATATGGAGAAGGGATGAGGAGGATCATCACATCATCTTAGGTTAATTTTAGGCATCTAACTTAAGTGCTTATACCAGCCCTAGGTAGCCAGCAGAGTATCCAGAGGGCGACTGAGATCCCCAGAGCCTGAGTTTGGGCTGTGCCTCCCTGGGCAGGCTGCCTGCCTATGCCCCTGGCACAGCAACCACCTCAGGTGGCTGCCGTTCTGCAGACTGAGGAGCTCCCACCCACTAGAAGAACATCAAATCAAACCAAGGCTGCAGGGAGCAACAGGAAAATACATAGCACCCAGGCCCAAAGAGCTTGCCATGTAAGTAGACTAGTGGTTGCAGAAATAAAAGGCACATTCCTTATGGAACCTTACAGCAGAAGATCTGAATGTAGAACCTACCAAAACCCTGGTCTCTGCTCAGATGTCCTCCCTGGTGTGCCACTGGTAGATGTCCTGCTCTGCACCTCTACACACCCTTACTTTGCTGACTAGGGACCTCTCCAAAGAAACGCCACCAGCCCATTTATTCAGGTGCTCTTCTGAGTGCTGAGACCCATCTCCTCAGCAGGAAGCAGTGCTACTCAACTGAAAAGCAGCTCCCAGCCGGTCTTGCCTTCCTAGCCAAAGCACAAACGCTCTCTGCATATCACAACCTGGAATAAACACTTAAATAAGGGCAGCTTCAGAGGACCACCAGCTATCTGGCACAACACAGCACCTCTTTCAGAGAGGTGAGGGTCTAGAGATGGAGCTGTATCTGGCACAGCGTATTATATGCTTCCTCTCAGCTTTACAGGAGCCGCTTTTTGGGAGGAGGTGAGACTGAGCTGTATCTTCAGCCAGCCACCACTCTCAGCTCCTCTCCAGGACATGTACCTGTTCCAATTTAAAACATGGATCTCAGACATTGGACTGCAGCCAGAAAAGCATGATGAAGAGCCTTCTTTTCAGGAATAAACATTATTCTTTCTAGGCCATGAGCTGGGTTTAAGCCACTCAGTTGCAAGGGAGAGATTCATTATCAATGCCCAAATTACCTACTGGCATGTGCAAGTTTCTTTTTCATCTGTACTACAGAGACGCACACAATCACAGCTCGTTTCTGCCACTCCCAGCAGCATAGTTCACAGGCAGCTGTCACGAGTAATGCAGACAGCATCCACAAGCTGATCGGTGATTGTCACCGTCAAGCATGGCATGCAAAGGTGCAATCCCACAGTCTCTGCCCCGCAGTGAGCCACAGGCCAGACACAGACACACTCTGCAGGGAGGCCGTTTCAGAGGTGTTGGTGCAGATGGTCCACTGGCCACCTCCTGAGCCAGACACAGCACCCACTGTCAGCTGGCTGTGGGAGATCCACAGTGTGAAAGAGAAGAGCAGAAGGATGCTTGAACTATCTGACCCGGAGACTTGGTGCTGTAAGGCACCAAGAAAGGCTTTCCTGCCATAGAAAAGCTGGTTTATGCATGGAGGGCAATCCTGCAACAGGAAAAACCCTAGCAGAGATGCAACGAAGGGCTCAGCATTTGCTAATCGCTGTGGTGAGCCCCAGAGTCCCTGAGCCCAGAGGCAAACTGTTATCCTGGACCTTCTAAACTCTAGGTGAATGCAAAGAGTGTGGAAATGACACAGACCTGCCAAGGCCCTCCCATGGTGACAGGAAGGAAACTGTGGGGGGACAGTGCACTGATTTGTCAGAAGTCAGCTTAAATCCCCAACAAGATGCTTAAACAGTGAGAACCTCACTGGAGACATGCTGGGCCTCTGAGTGTCGATGAAACAAAAGCCATTGGTGTTTCCCATGTCATTTGGGACCATGTTCCTGCTGCTGTTGTAAAACAACAAGGACTGGCAGGACTCAATGAAGATCCACTGTTTTACATCATCTGGAAGAGCACGCTTGAGGACTACAGCACTGTTTTTCTCACATGACTACTCTATACGATAAAACTTCTAATTAACTACGTAGTAAATGCGATGGGAAGACTCTTCTGCTAATTATTTCTATAGCTTTGGGCAAAAGAACAAAATCAATGTGTAACAAGAAAATGATAGTTAAAAAACGTTGGCAACTTGCACTGTAGGTAAATTAACAGCATGGCAGTGGATGGGAACACCTTCGAAAATCAGAGTGCCAGCGAAACTGGGCTGCAGGTGTGTGTCACCCACCAAAGGCCCCTCTGTTTCCTTTGGTATGGCCTCATAGCTCTTTGCAATGAGGTCCTACCCATCTTCCTTCACAGCTGCTCTGGAGAACCTACTCAAAGCAGAGTAGGTTTCCCTATGCTGTCTTGTATTGAAGAGAAAGATCTACACTAACAGTTATTTGCTTTAACTCTACTGGAACAGCCAGAAGGAGGGAAAATTACCTTAGCAGCCATGCAATTGTACTGCTGTAACATTGCTTGTTGCCTCTCACAGAGGAATAAGTTTTTTGATTCTGTCACGCTTGTATAAAATCAGGGTTCTCCATGGTGTAATTCCATGATGCCTCATTAATAATACCCTCTCCCACACACAAGCAAAGACCAGATTTAAGGATTTAAACACAACGGATTTGTCATTTTGGACCCTGTATTTTGCTGTGCCCGCTTTCATTGTCCTTGACAGGATCTCCATTTCCAAAAGCTGCTGGAAGTTTGGTTAAATTTGGGCACCCAAAGTCTGAACCAACCTAATAGTTACGTACACTTGAAACCCTTAGTACGTTAACTTTGTTTGTCAGCCACGGAGTTAGTTTCATTGATCTGAAAGTGAGATAATGATTTACAAAACAAAACCACCACCACTTGTTAGCTGTAAGAGTCTTCATATACACTGCATTAATTCAAACGTGAATTAGACCGATTAGACATGGAAATGCAGCTGAAGTGCTCGGTGCTGGCGGAGCAGCGTTCCCTTCCAGACTCCTCGCGTCAAGTCCCATCCTGCCACGTTCCCATGCCAAGCTGGCAAGGGCCCGCACCCTGCCAGGAGATAAAGCCGGCTGCTGCGCGAGAAGGCGCATGCAGAAGGCATGTCTGGCGAGTACACTCTCATGACTAACATTTCGTTTCTGCGATAACAAGCTTGGCCACCTACACAACTAGCCCTCTGAATAAATACTTTGCTGCACGGATTCCCATGAGCAGCAGACTGATGGGAGAGCAAGATAAGCTTTTGCTGTCGCTTTCGCAGGGGTTTGTTAGGTCTGGACTATCTCCCAGATTTCACACACAGCTCTTGTAGCTGGACTTTCTATCAGCCATCTTGGTCAGGTCCACTGCTTCACTACCAAGGCGCCAGACCACTGCTTTTGTTTGTAGCAGTATGTCACTGAGCTCCCAAAACACCCACATGAGCACAAGCTGCAGTGAAGAAGACAGGATAGCACAGTGAAACCCCTTCCCATTAGACAACAGATACAAATCCATCAAGCCAGATGAGCTTTTCAGACCCAATGCTCAGCAGCCCCCACCTGCAGAAGGCACCCCCCCGCATCCTTTCCACCTTTTCTCTCCCTACGTGATGTCCCAGGCCAACGTATTTTGAAAGGCATATCGCATGGATCCGTACTGTCACCACACACCCCAACAATAGGCTTTGCAGCTTCCAAATCTTCAACAGAAGTTTCCTGGCTTTCAAATATAAGATCACAGGCTTGTTCACAAGACTGAGTTTACATCAAAGCAAGTCATTAGCATAATTGAATTAACTGGCACAAAATGGGCACGTCCAACAGTTGGCATTTCTATCGGCACCAGTCACTGCTTCCATTTCCTCTGCATTACACTCTCAGTGCTGTGGGCAAAGTAACCTACTCACTGCTCCCCAGGCCCTGAGCGCTGTGGGATCATTTCCATGGCACATGATGGGCTAGCTAGCAAAAACCATGTAAAAATCACCGCGTCCCACATTGGGGGTCACACCTCTGCAGAAAGGGAGTTGGACAACCCACCCTCACCAGGCACCAGGGAAAGAAAAAGCAGGGGAGCCTTGCATAAAGGGGAGATGGGGCAGGGAGACACAGGACCGTGCCTACGTAAATGGACAGTGTCCTCCCGCTGTCACTGGTGTGGAAGAAACCCATCCCCAAAACGCATCAGGCATTTGAGAAACCTCTCAGGAGTTTGGGGACAGTGGGATCCTGACGTAGGCTGGACAGGCAGGCAGATAACCTGGGCAGGGAGCTACAAGGCCCTCTGGGGCAGGGTACACCCCAGAGGGACCAGCCCTAGAAAGCAGATCAAAAGGAGCACCTTTTAAGTTGGGTTTTCCGATCCCTGCCATCACTGGGGAGTAGGGGGTTGGTCTGGGGTGGAAGAGGCAAGAGGAGTTTGGGAACCCCTGGTAAGAGTCCCAGCCACCAGCACTCACTGAGCCCAGGCTCTGTGCAGGAACCTGGGTGGACCACCATAGCAATCACAGGCAGCTTTATTTCTCAGGGCTCTTTAAACAAGAACCACCTCACCTCTTTTTTTTTTCCATTGTATGAGGAGCCTCCTTCCCCTGATATCTTTAATTAAGAGGGTTATGTGTTGTTTTTCTTTTACTGTGTGGTAGCTTTTATCTAACAGGTATATGTAAAAAGTATGCCTGGGGAAAATCATATTCATGGGAACAAACTTAGCAAAGCCACTCTAACCTGGCTGCTTTTTTAAGAAGCACCTCAGGGCAATCCCTGAAGATATTTATGCTCCTCCGGTGAGTTAGAGGCTTCTGAAAACTCCCACTAGTCCCGCTTCTCTTTATTCCCCTGGGTACAAGCAGTGAGAAGCGCCACTGTCCCTCTGCTCTCAGTCTACAGCATTCATGAGGAGCTGCTTTAAAGCAAGACGATGAGCTCCACCCTGAAAACTGCTGAGGGCCCCAGCCCCTGCCAGCACCTAGGGAATGCTCCAGCAGCCCAGGGGCTTCATATGTGATTGTGAAACTCATACAGATCTAAATATCTCCATAAACCACTGCTGACGAGACGCCTCGTGACTACATCACATAGGCCAGGTACACATCACAAACTTTTTGGTTTTTTGCCAGGGAAGTTGTCGGTCAGAGGCTGTGATGTCTAAATGATACAGCTTCTACTGGCAAAACATAGCACAGCTGGTACCACAGTCCTAGCAAAACTCCAAGAGAAGAGGAGGTTTTAGGTTAGGGCTGGAGATTGGAGAAGTACAGGGGGCTTTTTGCAGTATTTTGTCATTCTTTTTGGATAATATCAATCTGCAATATTATTTCTAGATTAGATGTAAATTTCTGTTAAAAATCTATACAAACTACCTTAAAAGCTTGATCCAGATCCTCCTGAAGTCCACATCAAAAGGGTTTCCTGGAGGGATCAGCCTCTTTCCAACCAGCCCAGGAGCTCAGGCCCATGCTTTTATGGAAGAGAAACCCACAGCAGAAGGAGGTGAAGATGCAGTCACGGTAAATGACACAGCCCTGTCACCAATTTCACCAGCTTTAAGTACTTAGAAATCAGTGGCCAGCTCTTTCTCTCTTCCCTGCATAGACCTTTCCCATACCAGTTCAAAAATATCCCCACAAGGCTAGCCTGTAAACTCAGGACTTCAAGAAAAAAAAAAAAAAACAACACAAACCAAAAAAACAAAAACAAAACACAAAAAAACCCAAACAAACAAAAAAAAAGGACAAAACCAAAAAACCAAACATCAGGGCGGTTTCCCTTCAGGTGCCTGAGCCAAGGGGAGTTTTCCAGCCACAACCCCAAACCTTTTCACCACAACCCTGGGGGCCAACGCAGCTCCCTTTCGGAGGGAACAGCAGGGCAGATGGCTGGAAAGTCAATGGAGGCTCCTCGGCAGCTGAAGCCTTGGGCTGCAAGGTGCAAGGGAGCAAAGGTGAACAAAACTGGCCCAGCGCGGCTGCCATGAACCATGACCCAACTTGCAGAAGCTGGCATGGCCGTGCAGGACTCACCGACGTGTTTTCACCACCTGCGGACAGGGTGAGAGAGGGAGAGGGGACCCCTTGGGCATCTCTCCTCTGTGGCATTTCTCTGCTGGTGGAGTTCAAAATTGTCAAAACCAGGCAAAAAAATGGGGAGAGTTAGGCAACTTGAATTCAGGCTGCATCGCCCAGCGGCCACAGCACAGCCCTCTGTACGGCACTGCCAGTGGAGAGGGAGCCATGGTGTGAGGGCCCCACCGGCGTTGCAGCCGTTGGGTTTTATTGCCTGCGCTGCACCCAGCCAGCAACAGCCCTCAGGAGAAACAGACTCGAAGCACTTCCAAAAATGCATGCAGGGCCTTGCTGCTGAGGAGGCTACAGCTGGCCCCAGCCGAAAGAGACATGCTCACGTGTCTGCCCCCTGTGCCTGCACACGGGGCAGTGCTGGGGTCAGTACTCCTCGCTCTTGGGACACAATCCTCTTCCATGCACGCCACGCATGGTATTATAGAATAGTTAGCGTTGAAAGGGACCTTAAAGACCATCTAGTTCCCACCCCCCTGCCATGGGCAGGGACACCTCCCACTAGACCAGGTTGCTCAAAAGCCCGTCCAACGTGGCCTTGAACACTTCCAAGGAAGGGGCATCCACAGCCTCCCTGGGCAACCTGTTCCAGTGCCTCACCACCCTCCCAGTCAAGAATTTCCTCCTAATATCTAATTGAATTCTACCCTTTTTCCATCTTAAACCATTACCTCTCACCCTACCACTACACTCCCTGACAAAGAGTCCCTCTCCACCTTTCCTGTAGGCCCCCTTTGGGTATTGGAAGGCTGCTATATGGTCTCCCTGGAGCCTTCTCTTCTCCAGGCTGAACAACCCCAACTCTCTCAGCCTGTCTTCATAGGAGAGGTGCACCAGCCCTCTGATCATCTTCGTGTCCCTCCGCTGGACCCTCTCCAATAGGTTCATGTCCTTCTTATGTTGGGAGCCCCAGAGCTGGACGCAGTACTCCTGGTGAGGTCTCACGAGAGCCGAGGAGTGGGGCAGAATCACCTCCCTCGACCTGCTGGCCACACTGCTTTTGATGCAGCCCAGGATGCAGCTGGCCACCTGAGCCACAAGCACACATTGCCAGCTCATGTTGAGCTTCTCATCAACGAAAACCCCAAGTCCTTCTCCTCAGAGCTGCTCTCAATCCATTCTCCACCCAGTCTGTATTTGTGCTTGAGTGCTCACCCTCACCATCCTGGTCCCACAGCTGCTGCTGTAGGGCAGGGGCAGGACCCTGCACCGGGTGGACCTTTGGCCTGGCCCTTAGACAAGTGCCTTCCATTCACTTCACTTATCCTTGGTCTCTGGTACAAAACAAGCTCCAACTTTTACATCTCTTCTGAAAATGCTGGACAGAAACATGACTGGTTGCTTCCAGATTGTTTTCTGGTGTTTCCTATCCATTTCTATGGCCAGTCACTTCACCATGGCACTTTTTCCACTCCCGTTCTGGTTGTGGCACAGTAAGACATGGAGTGAGAGGGAAGGCGCAAAAGTGGGTTTCGTTGCTGACACAGACATTTCAGACCCTCCCTGGCTGCCATGGCATGTGGGGTTCAGTACGTGGGTATTCAGTCGGCGCTCGGCTGCCCTCGCTATCCCTGCAGCACCAACAAAATCAGACAAATCCCCATGCACAGGCTATCTGTGGGAAAGCGAATAGAGGAGCGTTAGTGTGATTAAAATAAAAACCATCAAGCATTCAGACATTTTTTTCCGGCCCTGTTTACACTGCAAATATAAATGGCCAAGGCCGGTCTCTTTGACTGTTGTTAAGCCAGTAAAGAAAAGGGGCTGGAGCCAGAAGCCAAATGTCGCAGCACAGCTTGCTCCACTGCAGCCAGCCTCTCTGCCTCCAGCCAGGAGAGTGGGACCCGTCCATGCTGCCCTGAGGGACATCTCCCATGGATGCACTGCCCCTGCCCACCCTAAGGGCCAGGGCTGTGCTCACCAATGTACCATGCTGGCAGCAAGGCAGGGTAGCTACCCGGGGGACATGCTCCTGAGCCTGCTCTGGCCCTGCTCCGATGGGTGCCTGGTGCAGATGTAATTGTTCTTTCTGTGCTTGAGCTGGACATTTTGCATGGCTACTGGGCCATGGCCCACACTAGCTGTGTGGAACCAGGAGCTCATGTGGGTCCCTCACTACAAGAAAGGCATTGAGGTTCTGGAGTGAGTCCAGAAAAGGGCAACAAAACTGGTGAGGGGTCTAGAGCACAGGTTTTACGAGGAGCAGCTGAGAGAACTGGAGTTGTTTAGCCTGGAGAAAAGGAGGCTGAGGGAAGACATTATTGCCGAAAGGAGGTTGTAGAGTGTTGGGGGTCAGTCTCTTCTCCCAAGTAACAAGCAATTGAGGAAATGGCCTCAAGTTGCATCAGAGGCGGGAGGGGGTGGTTAGGATGCCTATTAGGAAAAATTTCTTCACTGAAAGGGTTATCAAACATTGGAACAGGCTGCCCAGAGAAGTGATTGAATCACCATCCCTGGAGGTATTTAAAAGATAGATGGGTACACATGGTGCTTAGGGACGTAGTTTAGTGGTGGGTTTGGCAGTGTTTTTAAGTTGATGGTTGAACTCAATGTTATTAAAGGTCCCTTCCAACCTAGATGGTTCTATGATTCTATGATTCTGTGGGAGCCTCTGGGGACCACTTTGGAAGCCCTTTGCAGCCCAAATCCCTGTCTGGCAGCTCTGAGGCTGTGGTCTCACCTTTGGGGTGGTATGCACCTTAACTCTTACACTAACAGGCATAGCAAAAACTATCCTATAGAGCCCCTTGTGTTGCTGACACCAAAGGTAACCTCCTGGCAACACAAACGGACTTCACGAAGAGGCCTGGGGCATCTGCTGATGCCACCCTGTCACCACTCTTCTGATAAGGATTGGACAGGGAGTCTGCTGAAATTACCAAACTAGGATACCAAAAGACAAGTATGTGCATATTGGCCAAGTTGGGGTTCTTGACACAGAAGATGGAACATAACTATTGCTATTATTATTATTATTATTATCATTATTATTATTATTATTATTAAATTACCTGTTTCCAGGAGGATTCAGGAGCTCCAGTCTTGCTCTGGACTCCACCCATGATAGAAGGATGTTCCTGTCCCAAAGAGCTGCTTAGCTCATCCCAGACCACAAACTAGCAGCCCAAGGTAGCACAGATAAAATCACAGCTGCATACCTTTATGTTCTACCACCAGCCTGAGCTGTCGAGAATGAGCGTTGCTGGGCTAAATCTTCTCAAAACTTGAGCCATGCTCTTACTGAGAGACAGTGATCAGAACTGAGAGACAGTGATCTAAATCACCCATCCAGTCACTTTACACAGTAAAACACTTCCAGCCCAGTGTTATATGTTTAAATGTTAGTCTACCCTGAGCTTTCATATCAAAGGGCAAATGTTGATGGCAGAGAGACAGAGCAGTGCAGTAGAGAGGAAAATAAAGGGAAAGGCTTTATGAGGCACACAGCTGCCATGGTATAAAAGAATCATCTTTCAAGCTGATAAAAATAGTGTTACAGGCTCTGATAAGCATAATCTCCCAGGCTCTGATAAGAATACAATGAGAACAAGCCTTTTACAATACAGCGTTAGTGAACCACAACCCCATCCTGCTCAGAAATATCCTTTCTAGGTGCCGCTTTCTTTTGTTCTCCAGGAGAGCAAGCACTGAAAAGAGCTACTTTAGCTTTCGTCCTTGTCTAGCAAACCTGAGCGGCGCAGCCAGGAAAGGACTCAATGGGCTCCACCCTATTGAATATGGAGCAATTCACTCCAAAGCAACTAAAGCATGCAAATAATTGCATTGACTTCAAATGAAATTATTCCTATGTTTAAGTGCCCTACTGAATCGGGGCCAGGGTGCTTGGCACTCTGGAGTATCAAGTCTTAAATGTTTTGGAAGGCTTTAAGTGAGAGGGAATGGTTTGGGAAATATGGGGGAGGAGAGTGGGCAGGAAAGGAGTTCTCCCACTGAATAATAGGTCAATTATTTCTGAAGCTTGTGATGGGTAACAGTAGAGAGAAGAGGAATGGTGGAAGGTCTGAATCTGTCTGGACATTTGTGTTAATCATGACTTACCATCTCATATCCACACTGACCCAGAAACTGGACTGGATATATGGTTAGCCTATGCACACAACTTACGTGCTTTCTCTCCCTATTTCCAATACAACAATGTATTCAGCCAACCTGCTGCTATTCTTGAAGGGATTGGATGTCTTCCATTGCGCAAAAAATTGCTGAAATCCTGTATGTCCCAAGCTGAAGAAGGTAGATAATTGTTTTGGGTGGAGTTTAAAGTCCATGAAGCTCCATGAAGCCAGCTAAGCATAATCACCTATCCACACATGTTGGGGGACACCTGTAACTCCTGGGCCCAGCTAGATACCTGATGCCAGGCATGGAGCTGTTTTGCTGGGTAGTCACATTCACATCAGCAGGTGCAGGGATGGGCTTCCCAGAGCCACTGGTTTGGCAGGAGGAAGCAACACAAGACCCCACAGAAACATCTTACTGAGCTGAGCCACAGTTGAGTGCAACACGGGCATTTGACTGCAACCACCCAGAGGGTCCTGTGGGTGAAATTAAGGACACTGAGAAGTGAGAATGGAAGGCCATAACCTCATGACATTGTCTTCATGACAAAAGACCATGAGTATCCTACACCTCGTTGTGCTCCTAAAAGGCCTCATCTCAAGGACCTGGATGTACCAACCAGTTCATTCCCAACCTCTCCCAGCACATCACTGGCTTCCTCCTGCCCTAACAGACATGCTTTGCACTTCTCATGTCTGATCTCAGTTTATTCCAAAAACAGCAGATGAAAGCCAGCGAGCATTAAAGTAAATAGGAGTTTTGCTCTCAACCACATTTGGAGCAGAATTTGACCCAGAATTAAGAGGACACTTTCTACTGAGGATCCAGCAGGTTTCTGATGCTGTTCCAGTAGCTCCAGGAGGCACACCTGCTCTTGGATCTGCATGGCAATTTCTGTGGTTTGGCCACTGAGGGTGGTTTTATATTATTTTTAAATGTTACCATTAAAAACAAGGAGCTTTTTTTCTCTTTTCCCTCCACTCCACTTGTTTTGCAAAAAGCTTAGACAGAACTGAATAACCATACAGGTGACAAAGCCATACAGAAAATATTCTCAGGGTTGCTCACAGAAAATGTCTACTGCAGTTGCTCATAGTAGAACAACATATTCAGCCAACCTGCTGCTGTTCTTGAAGGGATGGGGTGACTTCCATAGCATTTCTTCACCCAGACTCAGCCTCTCACCCACGGCCCCTTCACCTACCTGCCCACCCACTTGCCTCTTGGAACTGGCCCCAGGCAAGTCAACCTCAGGAGAAGTTGCACCACTGGTGCATGTGGTGTGCTCCCAGAGAACCTCAGTAGCCCCTGCTCTGTGTTTCTACCTTGCTTCTCTCCCACTAATCATAGGAATTGAATGGCAGGTGCTATCGGGCTGATAGACCCTGTAAGCTTTGCAATCCACCTATGTTATTGTCCCATCTTACACAGGGAGACTGAGGCAGAGCCGTTGACTCACTCCACATCACAGAATCAGGCTGGGTAGGAGTCCAAGGCTGTGGTCTACTGCTTCCCATCACTAATCTCTGGATATGTCTTATGCTTTGACCATTGCATAAATAACATCAGATGGCATTTGCTATAAATGACCGAATAAGAAGTGAAAACATTTGTAAAAATGTATAAAACTGCCTGAAGTGCTATTGAGCAGCTATGAAGTATTCCACAAGCGTTGCCATTGGTGCAGAGGACAATTCCAGTTCGACAGGGGAGTGCACAAGTCATGGTGAAACAACTTTGCATTGTGTACCTGCTACAGGAGAGTTAGGCCAGGTACCTGGATGAAAAGGAGAGTCTTTAAGCCACTGAATATGATTTTAACAGTTTTGGAGAATAACAAAAGTCTGTAGAGTAAGCATACATGAAATGATGCTCAGACAGGCACCAGGAACAGTTTCTACATATAATAGGGAGAGGCAGGGGGAACCGCAGGTTTAAATAAGAGCAAAGGCTACAGGAAAGAGTATTTCCCTCCAAAAGAAATGAAACGTAACCTTTCAGTATAACATACTTATGGCAGGAGCGCAGCACCTGGGGAATTTGCAGGCCTGCCTGCCACCAGGATATGGAGAGCAATAATAGTCAAGCAGGTCATTCCTGCCCGGGAGCCAGCAGCAGGGCTGAAATTGGACCCCAGCATTTGCGTCATCACCAAACAATTACTAACTGCTTCAGGTAACTCGGGTCACCAGCCAGTGCTTTTAAAAACGTCTGTGGCCGGATAAGGGCTGTCATATTCCTGATGTCAACACCAAGGCTTTGCAGTGAACTCTGCATGGTCACGTAAGAGCAGCCAGGCTGGCAGAGAAAAACGCCTCCCAAGCTGAAGAGCAGCTCAGGGTAAGGGTAGGACAGATTTGGAACGTACAGAAGGAGATGCTGAGCCAACTTGCTTCCCGCCAGCATGCAAAGGTCAGGTTACAGTGGGGATTTCCATGGTTAAAGACTTATAAAGACAGCTAACCACATTCACAAATGAAGTGACCACAGCTTGATGATGCTCACATTGGCTGGTAGAAATGGTGACACGGGAGATGCCCTCACAGCCAGGTTAATTTTTAGCACTTCATTAATCAAACTCACTGAAAAGCCATTTCTTGAAGTGGGAAGAGCAGTAATGTAGCAAAATTGGGGCCATTGTGGGAAATGCTTTGACATTTTCTCTAATAAAGTATTTTGATGATTCACTCTAGATCCAAAAGGAAACATTTCTATTACATGTTGCAAGCTGGGCAATCCAAATAACATCTGTGAGATGTGGTTCCTCTGTCTGGCTCAGCAGCTCTCAATTCATTTCTCCATCATTGGATAGATGCACAACAACCAGAAAAGACTCTTGCCTTCTCAGAGAAACCTGCAGACCCCAGCTTTAGCCCTACCAAAGAGGCAAGTATTTTTAAAATCACGTACATAGGCAATTTTTGGTCTAATTTCAAAAACAAAGAGGAAAAGAGAACATTGCTGCCATTTCCACCCGATGTCCTTTTGGATAGACTTGGATAGACCAAATCAGAAGTCACTGTCTCCATGAGCAACAAACACTTGTAACCTTTTTGCTGGGTCGAGTTTTTGACTAATTTTGCACTTTTATGGGGTATCAGGGAATCCCCACAGCCAAGCAGGAGAGGGATGGGTGGTAGGGAGAGATGCAGGGGAGACATTCAGGAGGTTTTAAACTTTTAGCGTTTAGCGTGGCAGTGAGTTACTGCGCCAGACGCAGAGGCATCACTGTGCATCAAAGACACATGCGGAGTGTGAGCAGGTGAGGCAGACCAAGGACAGTGGCTCTCAGAAGGCTGAGTGCAGCAGAACTTACAAACCAGAGCTTTTCAGATATGGCTTTTTTCCCCCTCGACAACAAAACCTCAAAAGTTGACTGGGGGACCAATTACAGTTCATGTAAAATTTCTTTCACTCCAAATCCACAGTTCCCTATTAAAAATTATGTAACATTACCGTTCAAAAAAAAAAAATTAGTAGAATAGAGGGAGCAAAAGATCAACGACCCCAGTCCATATGGATAGAAAGAATAGCCAGAATTACTGCTGTAAATGCGTGGAAGAGTTACTCAATCTCTGTTTCAGGTCTTAAAATAATCATATTATTAGCTTGTTAGTCTAGTCCAACCATTAACTTGTTAGTCAGTTGAGCTCATAGGCAAGATAATGACCGACTTTCACAGCTTTTGGATTAGATCTTTAATATGGTTTAGGCCCTGGCATCTGCTGCCTTGTTTACAAAGAAAACCAGAAAAAAAATCCTTGTAAAACAATAAGAAAGGCAAAGGAATACAAATTCTACAGAACTGGAAGGGAGACAAACTACTTAGCAACACCACCATTTTCCAGTAGTCACTCCCAGAAAAAAAAAAAAAAAGCTATTAATGTGCACATATTAATTCTAGATCCCTCATACTAATAACCCTTAGATGTTTTCTGTGGATTAAGTCCATTGCTGATGTAATAGTCTGGAGCTGAGCAGAGCTACACCTACCATGGTTTGGGTTCCACCTGTCTTTAGGTAAACCCTGACTTCCCACTGTTAGGCATATCCCTCTTCCAAGAGCCAGAACATGAAGAAAAACTGTTTGTTTTCATTGCTTTGCCATCACTGAGTTATATTGTCATAACATCCAGCCCCAGTTCCGAAAGGCAGCAAAATCATAGCAAAAAGCCAGGGTGGAGGACTGTGCCAAACAGGCTTGATGACCCATAGGATGCACGTGCAAGTGCCTGTTTGTTTTAACAGATAGAAAGGGTGCATTGTAAGGGTACAAAAATTATTTCTGTGCCATGGCATGCACCATATGGCAGTTTTAGAGAGAGCAGGGAAGAGGAAGAGAGTAGAGAGCTGTGGGACTAAGATATTAGTGCCTTTCTTGAGAGGACCTTGTATCACTGCTGTTCTTTTCCCATTGCAAAAGCCTTTGAGGAACTCAGAGTGTGTATCTAAGTAACTTACCATCAAAAGAAAATCTCTATTCAGGTTAATGGTAGCACTCACAAGATACCACATGTCCAAACATCAGCCATAACCCCCAGACCCCTTGTAGTAAAATAACATGATAAAACCTAATCCAAAGCAAGCAGTAGGACTCGAGTCCATGGCAGCCGTGCCATTACACCAGGGATCACTGTATACATCCTTGGGATCATGAATCAAGGCAGATACAGTGATCAGAGAATATCTGTCCGAGTGTGGAGAAATCTATACTTAACAGAAAGACTTAACCTGAGCTAGTAACAGGAAAATGCATGCCTGTTAGGAAGATCTCTTCAGCAGCAAGTAATGAAATCCATTTGATGCAAATGTAAGCCCCTTTTAAGAAATACAAACCAGACATTACATGTGCATCTCTAAACCAGCACAGGCATTCTTACTTTCATTCCGCATATATCCCCATGGATTTTCAGAAAAGGTTTTTGGCTGTCTGGATTTTATTAGTCAAAACATCCTCGGCATCTTGTTTTTTTATGTACAGAGTGGTTTGCTCTCAAGCAGTAGTATGTGCACTGCTTTTCAAGTATCACAAGTATCCAACATTTCTGTTTTCCATAATGAACAAGTCCTTTTTTGCTCATTTCTATTTTCCATAAGGAACAAGTCCTCTTTTACTCAGTTCAAGCAAATTATCAAGGGAGATGGATGATCTTCATGCACTCCCAGTGCTTTTGTGTACTTTCACTGCTTGCTCTAAGCCTAAAGCTAAGGTCGTTCTGGGCAAATATTTTTCCATCTGAGTTTTTTTTTTTTCCATTGTAGAATTATAAGCCATTAGTAAACTATGTCTTAGTCGGGAATTAAGCCCTGACGGAGATGAAGAAGTGCATGAAGTGCTGGGAAAAGGAAGTCTCTAATCACAAGAAAATCTCTCTCCAAAAAAGAAAGGGGAGGGGGGGGGAGGGCAGTGAGAAGGGGAATGCAGAGCAACTGGTTACCTTAAACTAACTGGAGTACCAGCGAGCATATGGTGCCTCCTCTTCTGCTAGATAAGGTTGCCTACCAGAGATATAACCCATTAAAAATTGTTTCTTATCAATTTCATTTTCATAGCTTCTGGCCCCAAGGAAGTGGGAGTGAAAGAGGGTGGCAGGGTTTTGGGTGTACCCACGACCCATCATTTCTCATTTCAGTTTCCTGCGTTGGTGTGGAGATGGGTCAGGGGAGGCTGCTGGAGCTCCCCACCACCCACACCCAGCCTCCCCTCGCTATGTAGCGAGTGCCTCAGGGTTCACCAAGCAGGAAACTGGGAGCAGCATGATGCCCAGGAGTGGGAATGGGACCCCAACCAGCGCTCCTTTCTTTGGTGGGACATGAAACCACACCAGCCACCCATACCCTCTCTGCACGTGGCCACAGATCCCCAGGCTGAGCTCTGCTGAAAGCTGGGTTCCCCACAGCCAGGCTGCTTGTTGGTCCCCAGCTGAAGCCACATTCTGCCTCCTCGAGCAGCACCAGCCATCACCTTTTCTCTGCCATAGTCGACAGGCTTGTTGGTGGAGTTGAAGTTGCATATTTGCTAGCACTCCTTATTTCCCAAACAAACCAGGAGCATGGCTATGCCAGAAATTTATATGCTGATGTGGAAAAAAACAGGTCAATACAAAAAATAACCAAAACCAAGACATCAATACAAAAAATAAGCAAAAATAGCACACTATGTCTTCAGGGAAGAAAATGCAAAGAGCTAAGTTTAAATCATTACATTTTTATTCAGCAAATAAAAAATCAGTTTCTTCCATTTCAGTCCAAAAAGTTTATCAAGCAGCGTGTCACACACAGTAGCAGCTCCACCTCAAGAATTGACTATATAGATGCACAGATATGTGTGTGTAATTGTATGTAAACACTCACATTACCCAAGATATGGGTGTAGCTTGGATTTATATATTGTATAATAACTTTATCTGCTCTCAGTTTCTTTTCCATTCTAGCTGCTATGCAGAATCCAAATATTTAACCAATTGCATGGTATTTCAGCCAACAGTAGCATCCACCATAAGGCACAGACAGGGTTTATTCATAATTCACAAAAAGTTTTGTTTACCCATGGCCGGTTCCCACATGCTGTCCAGCTGCAAACACAAATACTGGATACCAGTTTTGTAAATGAATGTGTAGCAAGTCAACAGTAGATAAACTCCTAAGGCAACTAAGGATTTCTTCTGAATAGGCAGAAATTAGCTAGATTTACACCAGGGGGAGAATATATAAAAGGCACCAAATTGCTTTAAAAAAGGAGAACAAGGTCAGACTATCTGCTCTTTGTCATCCACCAGTAGCATTGATTTTGATAGCATGGAAAGAACCCAGAACAAGATAACATCTGAGTCGCTCAAAATGCAAGCTTGTCCTGCAAGACACAGCTGGAGCTTGCACAGCTCCTGCACCCCATGATTCACCCTACCTGCACAGAATTTCATCTCCATCCAAATTATCCCAGCACACCAAACACAGCTGGGACACATGTGAGGTCAGTAGCAGAGCCAACATTACAATACGATGGAATGGCCTGCCATTGCACTGGTCAGCCAACTATGGTTTCTGCTACGCCTTTCTGAAGCCTCTACCCGAGTAGTACATAGCAGCTTTGCTGAGTTTTTCCTGAAAAAGCAGGGAAGGGGAAGGCAGGCTGACTAAGTAGGAATCCTGCACCAGGGCTCCATACAAGAACTAGAGCAGGAGATCCCTGAACCTTTAGAAAGTCAAGTCTGCCCGGGGACGTTGTGGAGTCTCCTTCTCTGGAGACATTCAAAACCCACCTGGGTATGTTCCTGTGCAACCTGCTCCAGGTGGACCTGCTTTGGTAGAGGGGTTGGACTAGGTGATCTCCAGAGGTCCCTTCCAACCCCGTGTGATTCTGTGAAAGCCAAGTCAGATAGGACTGCACAGCACACTGCCACGCTGCTCCCTGTCATCCCCCCCAGCAATGCAGTGACGTAGCTGGAGACATCCAAGCTCTCAGTCTCTGTGTGCTGGGAGCTGGCAGAAAGAGGAGCCCTGAGAAAGATGTGTTTCACATAGCATCAGTATTGAAGTCAGGGAAATACCCAATCTAGCAACAGGAACATCACCCATCTACCAAGAGAAGGATGAATCACTTAGTAGTAGTTCACAAGTTACGTGAAACCTTGATTTATTGGTAAATTGCGACAAGCAGGATGCACAGTTCGTCTCCTAACAAGCTGTGCTGTTTAGGTGACTACCCCTGACATCACTTGCAACATGAACAAGTGCCACCACAGAGCTCCTGAGCTCGTCAGCAGGAAGGACCTGGTTTCTTCAAGTGCGGTTTTACTCTGAAGAGTGACTGCCTTGAAAAGTTACCTTCCCTCCATGGTCTGTGTCTCTGCAGGCTGAGTCAGAGTTTAACAGATGCCTTTGATAACCAAGATAAGTTTGCATGGCCAGATCCACACTGTACTCTGCATCCTGAGTGCAGAGCCCAGCCGTGGCTGGGGACAAGACCACTGCCCCCCAGATGGGCTCACACCTGATGATCTGAGTGACACAGCAAAAACTACACCTCATGTAAGAAGCCTTTCATGTTCAACTGTTTTGTATTTAAAGCACCTCCTTCTGTTGCCTCCAGATGCTTTTTACCTTGTACCACTAAACACAAAAGCAGTCACAAAATGCACACCATTTAAATGCAGGAAACCCAATTTCTGCTTTGCACAACACTGGGAAATTATAATAATATATCACCCTGATTTCTTAATAAACTGGGTGTTCAGTCCTCAAATGAGAGATGTGGCAGGTGTGGAAACAAGCCCTCCTGTTTTCTTTACCCTGTGTGTGCCACATTGCATAACTGGGTTACCGTGGGTTACAAAATTTCCTCTGAAACATCAGGTTTTGGTCCCCTTCAGACCCACATGCATGGTCAGTGGCCTGAAACAACAGATTACTATCACAAAATTGTGTCACATTAAAAGTCACCTGGAAGCGGAGGGAAAATGCAGGTTTGCCGATTTGCTTCTTTTTGACTTGGGTACCCTTCTCACTCTTCCCCAGGAGAGACGGCGGTGGGATTCTCCAGCTGACTTTTGCTGTTAAGCACCAGTCTTGTCTGCCATGCTTTTCCCTGAAGGCAGCGGAGCTAACACAGAGAAGAAAAATGTGCAAAACAGAGAAAAATTCTTGTTGGAGACCTTGTTTTACCGCATAGCTTGAATGCCTGAAAATACTTTGAAAAAAAAGGTATTCTTACTTTAAAAGAAAAATGTGCAGATTATCCACCAAGGCTCAAGGAAAACTGATCAATGTGCTTAATTCTTTGTCAAGTCCCTAAGCATTTTCCGAGGAAATCTATAGACACACGCTATGTGTTTTTAATGTAGCCAAGTTATGAAAATTGGGAACACTTCAAATCTCAAGTCTCTAATCTCTCTTAACACATAAACTGCCACAATCAGGCTGTAGCTTGAGAATATCATCTTTTATATTTAATTTAAAAGTTCTCATTAAAGTTTCTCCCCTTTAGAATTTCTGAAAAGGAGGGGAGGGGGGAGGAAGCTTGTAAGTGGGACATGTGGATACCCTAAAAACAGAGGGAAAAAAGCACCACTCCAAATTGCCTTCAGATCAAGTCATTATCCTAAATTCCTTGGTTCAAGCTAAGCCTGGGTTAATACTGGGTTGGCAAGATCAGCACTCTCTATGAAAGCAGTCAGTCTCCACATATACATATCAGGGCAAGGAAAAAGGAGTGGGGAAAATCATGAGCCTATGTATGAGGTCAGATCTGTCTTAAGAAACACTTTGTTTTTTTCACCTTCCAGTTCACCTTTCTTTTCTTGGGTGCTGCTTTGAAGGACATAAGCACTTTTATGTTATCCACACCTATGGCCTGCACTGGGGACTCACAAAAAATAATGCAAGCTTTAGTCAATTCACAGAAGCAGAGGAAAGCTAAACCCCACGTGTGAGGGCTTTGGTACGCTGAGATTCAACAGTGGGCTGTGGCAGAGCCAGATGTAGCTGCTGAACATGCAGATTTCACAGCTAGAGAAAAATCCCTGCCGGAGCGGCAGCAAGGGTTTCGGTTGGGGTTTGCACACAGTGGTGTACAGATGGGGGGAAGCCCTGTGAATCACAATGGGCACTTTCCCAAGGGCTTCTCAAGAGATTTACAAGTCTAATCCTAATCGCAGTTTACTCATGCATGGCCACTAGCAGAGCCGCAGGCACACCACCCCCTCCTGCTCCACCCTTGCATGCCCCCAGGCAAACGTCCCAGCTCCTGTCCATCCCTTGTCCCCGTACACCCCTGTCCCCAGGCTCCAACCCAACTCTTGTATCCACCTCCACTGTCTGGGACCCGGACCCATCCCTCACTTTGGGGAGCCAGAAGCTGCCCACACATCCCCTTCACCACCAGCCATGATCCCTCTCCGCACTCTGCAAGTAAGGCTTCTACTGGAAAAGCAAAACAAAATTTACCCTCATTTTGCACATGGTGGAAGTCTCGTTGTTGGATCCACCAGTTAGCACACTGGTGGACCTCTCTGAGGCACCCACGATGCTTCAACATGACTTAACCTTGCTGCTGCCCTCTCTTCTGCAGGTCAGCTTGCCCAGAGCTGCTTAACTCTCAGGAGATAATTCAGTGTCATGCAAAACTGGGGACATAGGAAAATATGAGCTCAGGTCCACTGGTTTACATGAAGAAAGTCTGACAGCGGTGGGGTGACCTGCGCAAGGTGGAAGGCAAGTAAAGGGGGAGAAGCGCAAACCGGCACAAGCACATCTACAGGGGCGGGAGGGATGGTACTAGGACCAAACATCTACAGCTTCAGCCACAAACTGATCTCCAGTGGCAGATTTCTGAGTAGGAAATATTGGTACAAACCACACTCGTCAGAAAAAAAAAATCACCCCAAGAATTTGGGCAGACTAAGCAGAGTACATGAATCTTTTTCTCTGAAAACCCCATCAATGTGACTGATAGAATAAATTGCCATCATTTAACAGTTTGCTCAGCCTTCCAGATTGTCACTGACAATTTGTTTTTTTCAGCAGAATTAGTCATGCCGTAAATTGTTACACTTGAAATGAGAACCACAATCACCAGATTATCATCCATCTAATTGAAACAAACCAAAGTATTTCACGCTATATATACGTTGCAGTGTTCATGTGCCAAACATCAAGATACAGAGTGCTTTGGAGTTTATATTGACGTCAGTTTTGTCTTCAATCAACATTTACCTTTTAGGTCAATACACTTTTATGTTTGCCATAACAGAAGCTAGAATCAACATGCTTATGCCTGTAATTATTTCGCTTAACTCTTTCGGTGTTTGAAATAACATTTGCAAGGAAAAAGGAAAGATAAACACAAGTGTGCAGTGGCTTTGCCTGGCCTTTCTCTCAGTTAAATCCAGAAAAATGCTATTGCAGGGCTGTTATCTGGAAGAATCGCCTCTCTCTTTGCCAGCGCTGGCACAGAATACACAACAACATTGCCAGTAATATTAAATACCAGTAATAGCCCACCTGAATAGCCGGGAGACAAACATTCAGTTATTAAAAGTGATGGTACAGAATTGCCTCATTAAGCCCAGTAGCTCGCTGTTTACAATGGGCTAGTGCCAAAAGAAGAACACAGTTTTAAAGCTTTTATTGCTATTGTCTCAGCCCATTGAAAAAGTAGTCTGTTTTCAGATAAGCTACAAAAAAACACCCGATTTTAATCAATGTGAGGTATTTGAACTCTGCGGACATCATTTGATTCAGCCCTGCTGAGATAAGTAAGAGAATAAGCCTTCATCTGTTTGGTTTATACAAGAAGTGAGTAAACAGTTTGCTTTCCTTTACCACGCTCCACTTGCCAGCGTTACCCACGCAGGCTCGAGCGCTGGTGGAGGAAGCACCATCTGCCCAGGGACGGATGATCCATGCCATGTGTGCCCCAGAGGCTGGTCACGGGTAAAGCACAACTGCGGGTACCAATGGCTCCCTCGGCACCGCCATCCCAGGGAACGATTTCGTGTCCCCAGCCATTCAAGCTTCAAATGGGCTCAGGATGAGGCGAGTACATAGAAATGGTATAAAACGTGAAGGCGCAAAGTCACATGTGCCCTGCCAGAAAAACACATGCACGCGCTCACATGATAGGCTTGTTGGCAGACTCTCTCCCTTGCTTTCTCTCTCATATGTATATGTATATATGCATATATATATATGTATATGTACATATATATGTGTCTGTATATCTTTTCTTTTTTTCTGGGCCACAAGTCTTCCCTGCAAGCCTAGAATTGCCAAAAACCCCTTTCACTGGCCTTGCTCCAAATTGTTGACAGGACCAACAGCTGTTCTGCTCCAGCAATAACAGGGAAGCAAGGAAAAGGCACGTTGTGTGTACAGAGGGGAAGGAAAGACATTAGTGGAGAGAAGGGGAAAAGCACAGAGGAGGTTTCACCCTTCACAGGTAAAGCACACCGTCATGGAGGTGCGGTACCCTCTGAAGGGTGTAGCCGGGAGCTTTTAGGCATCTCCCTAACACAGCCTGTCTCCATTCCCAGGGCAGGAACACTACCTTCAGTTTCTCTCTGGGATGTGGGCACGGGGCGTTTTGGTGGCTGCTCGTGTCCAGGGCAGAGCCCTGATGCCGATACTGGGGCTTCTCTCGGGCAGCACCAGTTCTGCACTCATTGTCATCCTAATTACAGCTCCTCAAATCAGAAGGGAGGAGGAAGGTCAGTGCACTCCATTGCAGCCTGAAAATAAGGATAAAAAAACATGCAAAATTGGTTATTACCGCATGAAAGACAAACTCTGTTTCCCTCACTTTCCAGTAACTCACTACCTTAATGGCAGATGATAGACAATTAATAGTGTGGCTTCCGTGTTAAATCACATTGGGGGCTATGGCTTAAACCCACTTTAAAGAAACTAGGCCAATCATTTTATGAGGCGTGGGAATTGTTAAATTGGGCTATCCCTTCTGCTTCATACAATTGCATGAAGACTGATATTGTGGAGAGGTTTTTAATGAAGGCCTTGTATAGCTCTAGGTCAGGACATTTGCATTTGTGAAGACTACATTGAAAGCACAAGAAGTGAAGCAGCATGAAGAAACAACAGTGTTTTCATCTTTAAAAAAAAAAAAAAACACAACACATTCCATCCGTGGGAATATGGTACAAGGGACTGGAAAACAATGGTTTCTATTTCCAGCTCTGCTGTCAACTTACAGGAGTCTGACCTTAAGCAAATCATTTTACTCTGGAACCTCATTTATCTGCCTCGGGTGTGTAGAGGTTCATTAGTACTCTTACTAATGAGCTTCATATAATCATATGCAAAGCACAGCATTTTAGTAGATTTTGGAAGACTAAGATTTGTAAAGCCCTTTGAAATTCAAGATGATGTAGATATGTAAAGATCTCCCTCTTGCTCACTTGCTCTCTCTCATACACGCTCTCTCCGGGTGACAAAGACAAATTCCATTTTAAAAGTTTCAATACCCAAGCACAAACAGTGTAAACTCAAAGTCCAGTTTTTGAAGTTTTATTACTTCTTTGAAAAAACAGTGCTAACACGCACACTTAAAGGAAACCCACACAGCAGCAGGTTACTGGAACAGTCGGTCTTATGCTAGCAATAAAAGCCTAAACAAAGCTGAACTTTGGATTACATGCCATGTTGAACTATTGAATTTGACAGGTTAATTTGTTCATTTCTTTGACCTGATTTATACACTCGCTGTGTACTTGCAGAGCTCCTCCTCTTCAGGTGCTACTTTTATACTCCTTGCCCTGTTGTAGTCTCAACAGTACAGAGGCAGTCACCTGCTATGAGCACACAATTGCAAGCCTATGCCTTTTATTAAACTAATTGGTACAGGTGGAAAAAAAGTTTTCATGCCTACAGCCCCAAAGCAAAGAATGACTCTGTTCCCAAAAGTGTCTTAATTTTTTGCAGTTATAACAGTTGGTCTAATAAAAGATTTTACTTTACCTACAGCTCTTGTCCACCTAATGTCTTTTGAAAGATGCACTTGCAGCAAAATACCAGGATAAAAGCTATAACTTATTACTCCTCCTCACTGGAAATATCAGGTGCACTGGTTTTGGTTGGGATAGAGTTAATACTCCTCATAGCAGCTCCTACGGTGCTGTGTTTTGGATTTGTAGCTTAAAGTCTGTTGAAAATACATTAATGTTTTAGTTACTGCTGAGCAGTGCTTACACAGTGTCAAGGGCTTTTCTGCTTCTCAGGCTGGCCCCCAGCAAGTAGGCTGGGGGTGCACAAGAAGTTGGGAGGGGACACAGCCAGGACAGCTAACCCCAACTCACCAAAGGAATATCCCACACCATATGATGCTGTGCTCAGCAATAAAACCTGGGGAAGAAGGAGGAAGAGGGGACGTTCAGGGTTACAACATTTTGTCTTCCCAAGTCACCGTAATGCGTGATGGAGCCCTGCTTTCCTGGAGTCAGCTGAAACACCTGCCCGCCACAGGAAACAGTGAATGAATTCCTCGTTTTGCTTTGCGTGAGGACACAACTTTTGCTTTACCTATTAAACTGCCTTTATCTCAACCCAAGAGTTTTTGAACTTTCACCCTTCCAACTCTCTCCCCCATCGCACTGGGGGGAGTGAGCGGGCGGCTGGGGGGGAGGGGCGCTGAGCTGCCCACCAGGGCTCACCCACAGCAACAGGCTATTTCTAGCAACCTATGCACCTCCGCAAAGGGCTGGAGTCCAGCAGTGCTGCTTTAACCAGAGTAAACTGCAGTTACTTGCACTATTCTAAAAAGACTGAAGTGGCAGGTTAAACATTTTCCAAACTTGAATTTAATTGCTTAATGGGAAAATGGAAACAAAAATCAAGGGGGCTTTCTAGGAATTGTGCCAAAAACTGCCTTATATCCTTGCACAATATCCTTGTGCCAATATCCTTGCACAAAGTAGTGTTTCATTTCCCCTTCCACACACAGTGGGCAAAAGGCATAGCTTACTGATTTTTATTATCCTTGGGTCTATACTGAGGATACGTCTCCCTAAGAACATCTCCAGTAGAGCCTGCTAGTAAGTCTCTCCTGTGCAATCAGACGCATGAAATCAGTGAAAAAAATAACTCTCATCTGCATGTGGAAAGCTAATTTGGACACCAGGCACTGAGGCAAAACTCATCTGCTACGTTCACACAGCCTCTTCCCTCTCCTTCCCAAAGCCTGGAGGGAAGGACCACGGCCATTTCACAGATATGAAGCTGAGGCCCCGGTGCCATGGTTTTTTTAGGATACCTAGCTACGCTGTGGAGACTCCTCGATCTCCATCAGGTGCCTAACCCTCATAGCAGCAATTGCTTTGGAGGTATGGCCTGGGCAGACTTTGGGCAAGCCTCCACACGTGGGCACAGAGAAGAGCCATGCGCCAGTTTCACCTCCACTCTCCCTCGATGCTCAGGGAGCCATGTGCCTGCATGAAAACCAGAGTGCTTTCCTGGGGGAGAAAGGAAGGATTTGCTGTGGGAAAAGTGGCCAGAGCAGCCCTGTATGACACCCTGGGGCTCCGGTGAGCTGCAGCCTCCCTGCAAATGTATCCCAACTATTCCAGAGCAGGGAATAGTGTTGGAGGATAATTACAGTGGTGGGGAATTTGTCCTGGTTTGTTTGGTGCAAGCTTTGCACACACTAAATATTTGCTTGGCTGGAGGTTAAAATTAAAGAGGAGCGATATTTTTGAATAATAGATGAGGCAAAGGTCCCGTTGGCAATTGAGGTTTTTCCAGGGCGAGGAAGTAGCAGAAAGACCACCATTTGACAAGAGAAGAAATCAGATTCTTATCTCTGATCAGTTTTGTACTATTTGTTTTTTCATTGAACCTAATTGCATTACTTTGCATTTATCCCTGGGTAAGGAAAAGGAAAGTAGATTTAAGGTTCGATTTAAGAGAAATTAGGTAAGGCAAGGATGTTGGAAGTCTTCAATTACAGCCTCATCACATCAACTGACTAGCTTTGCTCACCTTTTGCACTTGCCATAACCCCTCAGAAATACAAGGAAAGCCCTCCACAACTTTCTACAGCCAGTTCTAAACCTCACCTCCCTCTGCATCCCAGAGGAGCCCTCAGGATTTTATCACATCAACAGCAGATCTCAGGCTATCCCCCAGATTCTGGAGCTGCAGGGCTCCTCGAGCCGCTGTTGCTTTGCCTCGACAGGCCAAGCGATCTCCAGCACAACCCCTTCACCATGCGATTTGGGGAGAAGGCAACTGCAGCACAGTAGCCAGCTTTCTCCTCCCGTCGCCTTCCTCCCCGCACTGCTGCTCATCCATCCCTGTGCTGCAGGGCTCATCTCTTTTAATGGCAGGAGTTGTCTATGGAACAAACCTATGAGCAGACAGTGAAGGGTTAAAAATAACCCCTTAAAAAAAAATAATAAATGCATGTGGGAACAGTTGCTGAGGCCATGCAACACCTGGCAGAGCTGAGGAGGTGGTAATGGGCATGAGGAAGGATGGGGCAAAACCCAGCATCTCAACCCATATCCCTGAAGGAGTCAGAGCTGGTGTCCTTTCCCACTACTTTCTGACATCCCCCATCATGCAAAAGCAGGCACTGGTGCTTGAAACCCTGGGGGGGTCAGTGCAAAGCCCTCCTTGGTGGGGACAGGTCTTTCTCTAAGGGCAGAGTGCTCTGTCCAGAGAAACAGCCTTCAGGGAAATAAGACAATTTTTTCCCCCAACCAGGGGTTGGCAGCTTGCCATGGTATCCCTCCCTGAAACAACCCCATTTAGCATTATTGACCCCCCACCCCACGTCAGCACCCGCAAGAAGCTGTGTGTGACCAGTGCAGGGGTGGCACTGGAGGAACCACCCGGACTGCTGGCAAGGGAAGCAGACAAGCCCAAGGGCCCAACACCTGAGGGAGAGGATGCTGCTGGTGCCCAGCACCTTGGCAGCCTTTCCCATGGAGGGAGAGGGGAGTTGGCAGAGCCCACACACACACACCCCTCCTTGCCCTGTACTGAGCTAGCCCTGCTACGCATCATTTCTCCTGGGAGAGGACACCCTTACCATCTTCATGCCACTAAGACAATGGTGGGTGTATTAAGAAATGTCAAGAAGAAAACTTTTAAGGCACGTCATTCCCCAGCCAGCTGTGCCAGAGCCACTCCTCATGCTGCAAACTGGATGGGGACTGAAATGGAGAGAAGATCACAGTTCCCCTTCATCCACTGCAGAAAAAACATCCTTTTCCTTCCAGACAGGGATGAGCCAGTGTGGGGTAGGGCTGTCAAAAGTCCCCATGCAGCTCGCAATTACCAACACAGTTGTGTTGCCTACTTTTGGAGCCAGGACTGACTCTGGGGTGTTTCCTGCCTCTCAGGCCCAGACAACTGGCAGGCCCACCCACTCCTACCTTAAGGGAAGGCTTGTTCCCTGCTGGGTGCATGAGCTGGCTCTGCATGCATTTGCATGTCTTCTGATAGCACCCAGTGAGTTGCTCTTCCAAAATCCTTGCACTAGAGACAGCGGGAGTTTAATTGGATGTTATGATGATTAACACCAAACTCTGTCCCCATCATGCAGACCTCTTTCCCCCTGCATGCCTCCTGAGCTTGCATGCAGCTCCAGGACAGGCCGTGTGTGGAGATACACTTTCCCTCTCAGGACAAAGAATACGTCTGCCCTTCAGCACCATCTTATCCCACACACGCATTTGCATGGACAGCTTTGGGAAAGGGTCACCACCAGAGAGCAACTTGGGTCTGAGAGCACCCTCCTAGTGCCAGCATCCCAGCCAAGCTTCTGCATGGCCCTGGGATGCGGTAGGTGTTTTGCTTCTCCTCTAAGAGCAGGAAAAGGAGAGGAAAGAGAAGGCTTTAAGAACAATCCTCTGCTCTCCCCACCGCTGAGGACTTCTTTCACTTGCACCAGCATCCCTCTCTCTCCAAAACAAGGTTTAGCTCATCAGGAAGCAAAGAAAAGCAAGGGAGAGAAGGCGAAAAGTGAGCGGAGCAGCAGGGAGAGCCAGGGCCACAGGCTGGCACAGCTGGGGAGAGCAAGTCAAGCCATGCCACCGAGAGCTTCCAGGCTCACATCACCTCCCACCCGCTTCCGCCGGCACAGGCAGGGGCCACGCCGCTCATGCTGCCGTGGTGCCAAGGCATATTCCCTCACGCATACCCCTCCTGCTCTTCACCCATCCCAGCACAGAGCGTGCCAAGGCAGACAGACACTGGGCTGCAGCCAGGTGCAGATTCTCTTTAACGTGATTCAGCCATCTTCTGCTCAGCAGCCCGGTCTCCACATTTGCAGCTCAACCATCAATCTCAGCATCACAGCCCATCCTCACCCTAACCAGCCATGGGACACAAGGGATCTGCAGAAAAGGGCACCCTAGACTGATGCTCCAGGGTTTTTTAAGGGAGTTGTGTAGCATAAAATCAAAATGACCAAGTATTTCTGGAACTGTTTGGTGAGGCCACCTTTTCTGGTTAGTATGTCTCATGGAGAAAAGGCAAAAGGTGCGAAGGTCTTTAACATCATGGGAGAACTGAGCACTGTGGTGAGGACCAGGGAATCCTCCCCTACTGCCATGGATACCACCAAGGTGTTCTCAGGTTACACACCAAAAGAGGCTGTTGATACTAGAAAGTGGATATGAGGATGGTTGCAAGGCCCACAGTGCTTCTGTAAGTTGCTTTCTCCCCAAGGCACCTCCACTCGGAAAGAAGTTTCCAGCTGAACTGACAGACTTGGAAGCTGAACTTCTATTTAGCAATAGAATAGGCCTAACACAGATTTCCCCACGGCTTTCTGATAAGGACATGACAGTCAGGAACCACACCTAGGGAGGCTCTTCCCAGGCTTGTTGCAGGCTGCAAGGTCTCAGCCAGCCTGGCTAAGGATGGCAGGAGGGCTGCCTTGTTCCCGCTGCAGCAGCCCACCAGGATGCCCCTGGGCAGCAGCAGCAGCCTCCCGACTGCTGCGGTATGGCTGGGGCAGCACAGGGAGAGGCAGGCACCACACTCACTCTCAGGCACATTTCTTCACAAGGGGAGCGATTTCCACACGGGCATTTTGCGAGTTTGCTACGATTTATCATTAAGTCAACAACTCGTTGTGCAAGAGGCCCTGCGAGACGCAACAGGAGCTGGTAGCTGCTGTGGCACTACAAAAGGAGTCAGGAAGCTCTGTCCCCCGCCCCGAGATATCACAGCATTTTTATACCTTATATCACACACCTGATGTGTCTCAAAGGGTCAAGTCACTGGGCTACATCCTTGTGACCCAAGATGTTAGTACATTACTAAGAAGGAGACTAAAGACAGGCAGATAAAGATGTGCAAGGAATACATTGCTTTTTAAAAATATAAGAAAAAAAGGAAAAATACAACTTTCTGTGGGAGACAGTCTCCCCACAGGAAGAAGTAGAGGTTTGTTTTAAGTGGGTTCATTTTTTTTAACATTACAAGTATTTTGTTTTAAAGGAATGGTGTTTCACCTGCAAAACCAGAGTTCATTTTATCTCCACCCACTCCTCATTAATCAACCTCAAAGAGCATTTTTACAATAAAGAGATACAATATTACTTAAACTAATGACTTACATAGGCAGAATCATTCCCGCAATCTCACCAAATGCTTGGAGCAAGCAGACAGGTCCTGAGAACTGACAGCTTTGGCCAGGTCTGGGGAACGAGGCTCTTGAACAAGGATTGCACCACAGGGGACTCCCCGATCCCAGCAAAAGCCCCCAGCCTCAACAGCATCTATGAGGCACACAATCTGGGCCACAAATAACTGGCATAGCAAAGAAAACACTTTTGGGTGCACACAAAAAGCAGCTGGAAGTCCTCATGGCCAAGTTTTGGGAAAGAAATGGCAAAGCCAAGGCAATTGCTGGCCCCCGTGTTGAGAGGCAGGATGCAAAGCAAGTCAGAGTGGCTATTCTAGATAAAGTCCTACGTGCAGAGTGGGCAGGAGGGTGAGCTGCAGGTGGTAGCCAGCCAACAGCATGGGTGAACAAAAAAGGCACGAGGGCTGTGGGACTACATGAGCACTGGGACCTACACATGGGTGAGAAAAGCAAACACACATTTCAGCAATGGCTTATGACCAGAGGAATTTGAAGAGGAGACTAATATGGTAGAATAAGTTAATTCTAGGCACATCAAGAAGGT
Organism: Numenius arquata; assembly: GCF_964106895.1. Classification (NCBI taxonomy): domain Eukaryota; kingdom Metazoa; phylum Chordata; class Aves; order Charadriiformes; family Scolopacidae; genus Numenius; species Numenius arquata. The sequence goes on along the minus strand of NC_133576.1, from coordinate 18,497,186 downwards.
TTGGCTGTGGCTACCTTTCACCACTTTTCCTTCCTCTTCTAGTCTCCCTAAGTTTCAATTTGCTTTCTCCACAGCCAACACTTTGGTGGTAGCAGACAAAAGGTGGTGCTAGAAAGGAAAGCTTAAGCTGGTAGGATTTATGAAAGGCAGGTCCTGCCAGACAAACCTGATCTCCTTCTATGACAAGATGACCCGATTATTGGATGAAGGAAAGGCTGTGGATATTATCTACCTGGACTTTCAAAAAGCATTCGACACTGTTCCCCGTAGAATTCTAGTGGAAAAACTAGCTGCACATGGCCTGAGCGAGCATACGATCTGCTGGATCAAGCACTGGCTGTCTGGATGGTCCCAAAGAGTGGTGCTCAATGGAGTTAAATCCAGCTGGTGGCCGGTCAGAAGTGGTGTTCCCCAGGGCTTAGTGTTGGGACCATTTCTGTTTAACATCTTCATTGATGATCTTGATAATGACATAGAGTGTATCATCTGTAAGTTCGCAGATGACACCAAGTTAAGCGGGAGTGTTGATCTGCATGTGGACAGGGAGGCTCTACAGAGAGACCTAGGTAGGTTGGATCGATGAGCCAACATTAATGGTATGAACTTCAACAAGACCAAGTGCCAGGTCCTGCACTTAGGCCACAACAACCCCATGCACTGGTACAGGCTTGGGGAAGTGTGGCTGGAAAGCTGCCTGGCGGAAAAGGACTTGGGGGTTCTAATTGACAAGCAACTGACTATGAGCCAGCAGTGTGCCCAGGTGGCCAAGAAAGCCAATGGCATTCTGGCTTGTATTAGAAATAGTGTGACCAGCAGAAGTAGGGAGGTGATTGTCCCCCTGTACTCAGCACTGGTGAGGCCACACCTGGAGTATTGTGTCCAGTTTGGGGCACCTCAATACAAGAGAGATATTGAGGTGCTGGAGCGGGTACAGAGAAGGGCAATGAAGCTGGTGAAGGACCTGGAGCATAAGTCGTATGAAGAACGATTGAGGGAGCTGGGACTGTTTAGTTTGAGGAAGAGGAGACTGAAGGGTGACCTCATCACTCTCTACAACTACTTGAAAGGACATTGTAGAGAGGTTGGTGCTGGTCTCTTCTCACAAGCAAATAGCGATAGAACAAGAGGGAATGGCTTCAAGCTCCAACAGGGTAGGTTTAGACTGAACATTAGGAAGAAGTTCTTCACAGTAAGAGTGATCAGACACTGGAATGTGCTGCCCAGGGAGGTGGTTGAGTCACCATCCTTGGATGAATTCAAGAGTCGCTTAGATGTGGTGTTGGGGGATATGGTATAGGGGAGAACTTTGTAGTGTAGGGTAGATGGTTGGACTCGATGATCCCAAGGGTCTTTTCCAACCTGAATGATTCTATGATTTGCACAAGTGGGAAAATGGGCAGAGGAGATGGCGGCTACAATGGTGAGGCAGGGAACAGATGTGATCCTGGGAAGAGCAACACAGAGCATGACAGAGACAGTGGTGACTGGAAACCGAATGCTGTAACAATGTGGGAAGCCTGAGCTGGTAACAGAGGCAGCTAAATAGGGGGCCAGGATGGAGACAGATTTGATTAGTGCTCAGGTGGAACCAACCGAGGAGGTGAAGCAGGCACAGTGGGAGACAGAGGTGGAGCACTCAAAGGCACCAAGAGAGGGAGGATCTGACTGCCCAGGCACAGCGCTCAAAAGAGGAGACTAAGCAGGAGATGGGGAAAAGCAAGTAACAGAGCTAAATGTGGTGGACTGAATACAACAGCTTGGAGGCTCTTGGGAGCTGCTCAAGAAAAGAGGCACCAAAGAGCCATCAGCACCAGTCTTGAGTAGAAAAGCAGGTCTCAAAATTAAGTTTGACAGCAAAAGGGAGGAGAAAGTCGCAAAGTGTATCCCACCAAAGTAATTCAAACACCAGCAGGGAAAAAAAACCACACCCAAACCACTAGCAAAGAAGAAATAAGAGATATGGATGAAATTGAACAGGAAGAGGATGTCAGAGCATGCATAAAAGCAGAGAGAAGACAGAGCAACAGAAATCCACCAACACCATCCAGGCCCGAAAAGACAGGCGTGAAGCAGACTGTGGAGGAACAAGGCAGCAGGGAGCTGATGGCACAGGATGAGCCAAGAGGGTTGCGGTAAGACCATAAGGTAAGGATAGAGATGATGCTCCATAGCATCAATACAAGGAGATAGGGAAGGAGGGGCAGGGAGAGCTGAGAGAATGGCCAAAGCAAGCTGAAAGCAAAGCTAATGGATTTAACAAAGGCACAGAGGAGCCTCCACCAGTATGGCAACACTAATTAAGAGGATGTGGCACCAAGATATGATGGCAGCAAATAATTAAAGGTTGGTAAGAGGCAGTAATTTAAGGCTAATAAGAGGCAGTAATTTATCAGGAGCCAACAAGAGTAAAGAGTCCAGGAGCAGTAAATTCAACAATGGAGTAAAACTAAACAGGCAGAGCAAGAACCAGAGCCACCAGCATGATAACAAGGACAACGACGCAGCAGCATATAAACTCTGTACACAAATGGAAAGCAGCTGATGCAGGCCCAGATGGAGCTGCTGGGCCTCCTCCCTCTCCTTATTCAAATCTTCCCCAAATACCCATCTGTGCCAGGAGGCCTTTGGGAAGATGTCAAGCCAGTGACCAGGGAAGATGCATCTTTTTGAAGTAGGGCCCTTATTGCACTTGTCTGCACCTGGCATCTAGACCAAGAGCTCTTCAGGGCACAGGCCATCACAAGGTCCCCACTGCTCATGGGGTGGACAGAGTGGGGATGGACACAAGTTTGGTGGGAGGGCATTTCCAGGGGACAGCAGCCACCAGTAGATCCCTGAAGGAAGGTGCCATTGCTGGGCTCGTGGAGTACAAGCAGCACAAAGAAGGGGCAAGAGGACTTAATAGTTGCAGCCCCAGCTAAGAAGCAGCAACCAGGCACCTCCCTGCAGGGCAAATGACCATCTTCCCATGGGAATGGGGAAACAGGAGACCAGCTGTCAACCAGGGAGCAGGAGGAGCAGGCTGCCTTCCCCCTAGCTCTTGCTGCATCTTTCCAGCAGCTTCCTAGAAAGCACATGAAGCTTATTAGCCACACTCCTGCTGCATCCAGCCTGGAGTAACAGGGGACAATTGCCATTGTCCCTGCAGCAAGGATACCTCTCATTCACTCATGCCCAAGGACCAAAGCCAGACAGCTGGAGGTACACACCCGCCCCATCGCTCTCTGCATCTGAGCTTGAAAATCCCGATCCTCAGCTCGGGCCGCTCCAAAGGAGGTCAATGCCCAGCACCCGCACGCCAGCGGTCAGGTTTGCTCTAGCTCTCCCTCCCATCAGCTGTCCCCAGGCTCAGCCGCAGCCACCACATCCCAGCCTGCGCTTACAGCTTGGGACACAAGGTGTGGAAAGAAAGGGCTGCCATGAAGTTAAGAGACGCGCCTTGAGACACCAATGCAGAGAGCGTGGGAAAGAGGCTAACGACATTCGTGTTCATCAGGAGACAGATAAAACCACTGCAATAATAAAATTTCATTATGACAGCTAAGGAAGAAGAAACAAAAATTCTTTGTTTACTGTGTCTATAATAAAGAACAAAGGTATCTGCCTTCGCACTACTGGTTGCACAGGCAGGTTTCAGCCCTGGGTGAGGGCCAGAAGTTGCTTTACACACTGTATGTCATTTTCCAGGCAGCAGATGGGCCCTTTGCAGTGTTAATTCAGCCCTCTGTGCCACAAAGTGCATATAAGACACATTTCTCAAGGTCCTTCTCCTTATGGGAACAGAAAGAGGACACTGCAAGATTTACTCATTCATACAGATTTATGAATTTATCAAGAAACAGAGAGGACATTAGGGTCCTCACCTATGGCTGAGGACTGTGCTTCAACCTTACTAGGCATGGGAGAGTCGACGTTGGCGTTCATTCTCAGGGCAGAAACCATTAGAAACCTGACTTTTATTCCCCGTAGAGCTTTGTTTTTTCACTACAGGTCTTTACTAGTGCATTCAATTTGCAAATCCAAGGGAATCA